>NC_092340.1:139685000-140315000 GCF_046630445.1 Rutidosis leptorrhynchoides
ATGGGGGGTATTGTCTAATTGAATGACAACTCTTTGGAGTCTGTCGAACCTATCTTCAAATTAGTTAATCTAATAATTATTAAATGATTATGCATGTCCTATTTAGTGACGTTTATACGACATCTTTTACAATCATTTAATTAATCAATTGGGTTGGGTAATTTATTATTCATTCTGACCAAGTGGGTAAATTAATAATCATGGACTAATTAAAACAGGGGTGTATTACATACAAGGGTAATTGGTGTAATTGTTAACAAAGTATTAAGACCTTGGATTACACACAGTCGATAACCTGGTGTAATTATTAACAAAGTATTAAGACCTTGTTACAGTTCGAATCCCCAATTAGTTGGAATATTTGACTTCGGGTATAAGGTTAATTTGACGATCATTTTATAATTATGACCGATGAACTATTATGGGCAAAAACCAGATAGGTATCAAATAAATCTAGGATAAAGGACAATTAACCCAGCATAATAAATTAAAATCAAAACGTCAAACATCATGATTACGGAAGTTTAAATAAGCATAATTCTTTTATTGTATTTCTCAACGTACTTTCATTTACACGCAATTTTATTTATTGTCAATTTAATATTGTTATTTATTTTACGCACTTTAATTATCGTCATTTATCTGTACACTTAAAATATAAAATCGACAAACCGGTCATTAAACGGTAAATCCCCCCAAATTTACCTATAATTACTATATCTAGTTTAACTACTTAATTAACTAATTTGACCTAGTAAGACACCCAATAATAGTGTCCACGGATCGACCTCCCGGACTTTACCTTAGCTATATTATTACACGATAGGTATACTTGCCTTTTGTGTTTTAGTTTAATTTAGGTGATTTCCTGTAGTAAATAAATATAAAACTGATAGCCGTTTCATACACACCTTAGAGAACACATCATGTACGTAGATCCAATCGTGTTATTCTGCCACCTAAACGTCTTGATGATTATTATGTGGATTCAAGAGGCATTCCTCACATTAGTATTCCTCAAGCGAAGTCTAACGAAGCTTCTACGTCTGGAGTTCCGACTACATCAGAGGTTCCTGTGACAAGTGTAAGTTCAACAGTAGCAGAAGATGTTCAGACAGAGAGTGCGAATGTGGTAACAGCTTTTTATTCAACGTTGAATAAGTTAGGAAGAATATTTGTGCATGCTCACTCTTGTTATGTGTGTCAAATCGAACCTAAAGATGCTTATGAAGCACTGAAGTTTGATGAGTGGGATAGTGAAATGCAAGAGGAACTGTTACAATTTAAACATTTAAAGGTTTGGAAGCTAGTCAATCCACCGCATGGTTGTGTGCCCTATGGTCTTCGATGGGTTTTGAAAAATAAGAAGGATGAACAGGGTATTGTTATCAGAAACAAAGCTAGACTGGTGGTAAAGGGATATCAACAGATCCCTGAAATTGACTATGATGAGGTTTTTGCTCCGGTTGCACGACTGGAAGCAATTAGGATTTTCTTGGCTTTTGCATCCTTTATGGGTTTTAAAGTTTTTCAGATAGATGTTAAAAGTGCGTTTTTGTACGGAGAGATCAATGAAAGAGTGTTTGTTGAACAACCACCCTGTTTCGAAGACCCGCATTTCCCAGAAAAGGTTTATCGACTTGCAAAGGCACTTTATGGTCTTCACCAAGCTCCTAGAGCATGGTATGCAACATTGTCCAACTACATGATTGAAAATGGTTTCAGGAGAGGTGTCATTGATCAGACACTTTTCATCAAGAAAAAGGGACATCATCTTATGTCAGTGCAGGTTTATGTTGATGATATTATCTTCGGGTCAACAGATCAGGGAATGGTTGATGAGTTTGAGAAAGTCATGCAGTAGAAGTTCAAGATGAGTTCAATGGGAACGATAAAGTTTTTCTTAGGTTTACAAGTAGCTCAGACGGATAAAGGTATCTTTTTGCATCAAACCAAGTACGTTGCTGATATTTTGAAGAGGTTTCAAATGGAAGCAGAAAGACCAGCTAAGACTCCGTTGTCTGTAAATCATGGGATATCTCCTGATTGTGAGGGTGCTTCAGTGGACCAAACGTTATACAGGGCAATCATCGGTTCTCTAATGTATCTTACAGCTTCTCAACCAGATATCATGTTTGCGGTTTGTTTGTGTGCTTGATATCAGGCAAATCCTAATGTTCATCATATGTTAGTGGTTAAGAATATTCTGAGGTATTTGAAAGATACACCGAGTTTAGGGTTATGGTATCTGTGTGAGGATGGGTTTGATCTCACAGCTTACAGTGATTCTGACTATGGCGGATGCAAGAAGGATTTCAAGTCAACATCAGGAGGTTGTCAGTTCCTTGACAGCAAACTAGTTACTTGGTAGTGTAAGAAGCAGACAGCAGTGGCTCAGTCTACTTGTGAAGCAGAATACATTGTTGCGGCCAGCTGTACATCACAGGTCATCTGGATCCAACAGCAACTACGTGACTACGGTTTGCAAATTTCTAACACTCCTATTTATGTTGATAATACTGCTGCCATAGCTGTCACTAAAAATCCCGTAAATCATTCTAAAATGAAACATATAGGGATTAAATACCATTTCATTAGAGATTGCTATGAGAAAAAGCTGATAGATGTAGTGCAGATAGACACTACAGCCCAAAGGGCTGATCTCTTCACAAAAGCTTTTGATAAACCATGCTTTGATTTTCTGTTAAAGGAAATAGGTATTAAATTGCTTACTGATGTGGTTCCTGAAACTGAGGTTCCTGACACAGAGGAACCTAACCAAGAGACTGAGTTGTGAAGGACTTGCAACTGCTTGTATAATATGTGTAGCTTTGCATGGTAGTTTGTAGATCATCTGCATGTTTACTTTCCTTTTGAATGATAGATTAGTTTTTGATGATATTTCTGCATGTTTGCTTATGTTTTTAGATAGTTTTATGCTTTTGTACAGAGAAAATCAAAAAGCCATAAAAATCAGAAAAACCAGAAAAACAAATAAAAATTAAAAAATAAAAAATCCATAAAAATTGAAAAACCTGAAAATGAGTTGCTTATTCTATGTTATGGGAAAGTGATTGCAATAATGAACTGACATGTAAATTGTGAACAACAAGTAATACAGAATGATTGATAATGTGTTAGTGGACTTTATTGGCCTAATTCTAGATAGAGATGATCACATCAACAAAGCGTAAATATCATGATGAGGAAATCATGGAAAGATTTACAGCGATTGAGGGTAGTCACCTACTTATCACTGAATATGTACTGAGAAATGATTGTTCAGAAACTCAATAGACGGTTGAGGTCTCCCCTACTACGATTTATACTCGGTAGCAAAGGATAATTTTGTGAGTCCCCAAGGTGAGCATACTTTGTCTAGGATGCATACTTGTTTCTATTTACCTTTATTACTTGGACTGAAATTCAACAACATACATATCGGGTACCCGAAGGGAGGTATTTTCTCTAAAAGGGTTAAGAGGTGCAATCTTGTATCACATACACAGAATGATTTGTATATTGCAACGTCATCGGGTTCTAGATTTCGGCATCAGAAGATTGGTCTTCAGTACAGTTATTTCTAAAGTCAAAGACAGTGGTGCATCATCTTCTTGTATAGTTGTAGTTATTTATTTATTTTGTTTGTTTTATGGAGAAAAGGCAACATCAGAAAATCCAAAAAAAAAATGTGTTATGTTTATGTTTATTTATTCAACGTTGTAAATAACATGATGCATCACATTACTGCAAGAGAATCATGGATCAAGAATTGAACACAGCTTCAAAGATTCCTATATTATTTAAGTCTGAGACAATAGATAATACCATCGGAGATTTATTTGGAAGATTTAGTTATCTACATCCGAGGGGGAGAAATTTATCAGATCATCAGATATAGAGAACTTAAATCATTCAGTTCACATCACATTTGGTGGACTTTATATCTTTTGTAGACGTGGTAAGGGATTGTACCTATTGACCTGGATAGGGGGAATATCTTCTGGAAGGTATCTTAGCGTTCCATCACTCAAATATATTTATCACTACCATCCATCCAACATCATACATCATACGATTTCCGTTTAAGTATGGGGTTTATAGCGGCCGGTATGCGTCTTTAACAAAGTATGCAATAAATTTGAGATTCACAAGGCTATCTGAAACGAAAGGTGTAAGTTTAAGGTAGAAGCTCATGGCTGACAGGGTTGCTAGAAACATCGTGAGATGGTTCTATTCAATCATATTGAAAGTACATTGATGTGATAAGAGGATAGCGTCAGCATGTTGTGCTCAATTGTTCTACCTGAAATATCGTGCGATCTCAAATGAGGACTGACTTCGTGACCAAAGTCTAACATTGAAAGTGTTAAAGTAATTAATATAACGTGATCATCGAAGTCTGGGGTGAAAGTTGATAAATGTTTACTGATATATTTGAAAGTTGTTCTGTATATGCTTTATCAAATAAGTTAATGAATGAACTGTGGAAAAACATGTCAATATAGTTCAGTTCTGATCCCCGAATCAAAAGATTTAATCAATTTGATATGTCAACTCACAAAAAGATGTGTTATACTCATTGTAGTGTGATTCATGATAAGCAGATTTATCTGTTCCTATGCTGATAACATAATATATTCTTCTTATGCTATTGTTTAATGAAACTGATGTTAGAAGTCGATTTATTGCAGATCTAAAAGGTTAACTGTTGCTGTTATAATGTTGATAATCATGACACACTGGATCTTGTACAGTAATTTGCTTTGTGTATTTGCATGGGCATGCATATCTGAGATTGTTTGCATTCATAAGATTAGTTGCATGTGCATTTCTGTTTATGTATTAAGCCAAACAACTCAGTTCTAGGAAAGGTTTACTGTGAAAGGATCCTATGTTTTTCGTTAAATTTGATTAAATTATTTGGAGCTTAAAGGAACAAAGCGTGTTTGACTTATACTGTGGAGATCAGTCCCAGGGGGAGTGAATCTGAAAAAGAAGGTAAAGTTTGAATGTGAAAAGTGTTAAGTTTTAAAATTTTCAAAGCCTAGACCACCGGCCGACTGAAATTACCCTCGGCCGAAGGACTAAGACACTCCACCGAGTGTCTGGACCATCGGGCCGAAGGATTAGACCATCGGTCGATGGTCACTGACAGAGTATAAAAGGGCCCAAAGTCGATCGGGTCAGTCACTTTGTGTAATTTGTGTGATTTTACCATCGATTTTCAAGTGAAAGAGAAAAGAGTTTTTTGTCCGTGTGTTTTGTGCATCTTTCTTTTGTGATTCCAGCGCCATTAACAAGGTACACTAACTCGTTTCCATCTGTTCTAAATCGTTAATTTTGTGTTCGAAGTTTAAACTTTCTATCGAGTGATTTTTGTTCATTATCTATTGAAATTGTTGATGTATATGTGTTAATCGGCCCCTTTAGCAACTATTATGACCAGGATTCGAACCAGAAACAACGGATTAATCGAATTGAATTATTGGGTGAAATAGATCTGATGAACTACCTCCGACCGATGGTCTCTGACCATCGACCGATGGTGTCTTACACTCGGCCGTATGACTCGTCACTCGGCCGTAGGTCTCCAGTTGATCAGTTTGTTGATGTGGTTTAGACCAACTGCCGTAGGTCTAGACCATCGGACCGATGGTCCAGTCCATCGACCGATGGTCACTTAATTGGACTGATGGTGAATTTTTATGTTTGAATCTGAGTGAATTTTAGGTTTCTGATAATATTTATTATACCTATCTAATGCTAGTGCTTGTAGTCTGTATTAGAATGTCAGGTGGTTCCTTTGTTGGGCAATGGATGTTTAACATCAACCGTAAGAGAATTCTAGCTAGTGGACGACCCATTTTAGTGGAATAAAAGGTCATTGCGACTCGACAGACCTATAGTCCTTGGGAAAAGATTGGGTGTCAAGCTTTCTTAGACATCGAGGATTACTTCTGTCCTGAATTACTGTGAGAATTTTATGCCAATGTTGCCTTAGAAGATAGCAAGAAGAAATTTGTCCACTCAGGCTTATTTGACCAACAGTATAAGTGGACCATGGAGGAATTCTCAAACCTGTTAAATGTACCGTACACTGGGGTTAAAATATTGTATTCTAGCAAAGATCTATGAAAGATTCCCAACAGATTCAAACTGTCTGACATAATTGCAAGGTTATGCAAGCCAGGGAAAGTAGTCAATGCTGGTAGGGTTGAGATTAGTGATGACGAGGTGTCACAACAACATGAGATACACTTGAGAATAATCAAAAGTAATGTGACCTTTAGGAGAGAAGGAGATATTCTATTGTCTGGTACTGAAGCTCTGCTTTTGTATTGCCTAATAGAGGGTATTCAAGTGAATATGGGCCACTTCTCATTCATGTAATGAAAGATTTTCTTAAGATGGAAGAACCATTTCCGTATGCAGCCTTATTGCATAATGTGTTTGAGAAACTTGGTGTGGTTCAATATGAGGAAAAGCTAGTGCCAGAGAATCCCATTGTGGGATAAGTGTTTCTGAGTTTATGTTTCTGTATTTATCTTTGTTATTATGTTTTTTCAGCTTGATATGTAATTTGATGATGCTAGTCTGTTAGCATTGATACACTATTCTATGTCTGTAATAATCATACTTCGGACATGTAATTGTGATCTTGATCTCATAGACTGAATGATGTAATATATTTTGTTAGGACCACCATGTGGTGTCTAATAAGTCATGAATACTCTGTGCTGATTTGAATTGTGTTTGCAGTTATTTTCATAATGTCAGGTGTTCAAGCTGATCCAGAAAACGTTGCACATGAATCCGATACTGAGTCATCAGGGGGTCCGTTTTCTATTGATCTTCCAGGGTTGAAAGCTAACAGTGGTTCCAATCTCATAGCTTGTCTAAATGAGAAAGGTCCCAATGCTGGTAAATACAAGGGCGTAATCGAGTTTCTGAAACGTTCAAGAGTATTTGCAGCTATCTCTATGCCCTGTACGACATATTACTCACATCAGAGAGAGTTCTGGGAACATGCAAGGGTTGAGACCATAGATGACAGGAAGGTTATTGTAAGTATTGTTTGTGGTCAGGAGATTAAGATATCTGAAGATACGATTCGAAACACTTTCTTGTTCGAGGATGATGAGAACATACCGAAGAAGCTGTCAAAGACAAAGATTACTGGATGTGTGTTAAGATGCAAATATGCTGGTGATATCACGAGAGCAACGATTAAAAGAAGTGGATTCACTCCACCATATAGATATTTGTCACTTGTTGTGCTGAGGTGTTTAAGTCCGTTACAAGGAGGGTTTGATGAACTGAGCGAGAACTATCAAGGAATGTTTGCTGCGTTGGTTTTGAAGGCTGATTTCAATTTCTCGGGGGTTATCTTTAATCTACTGGTGGAGAATGTGACGAGCAAGTCATATCTGATTTATCTGAGGTTCTTACAAATTATGATCAATCGTCAAACTGTTGATTTGCCTAGATTGAGGAAAGATGTCATTGATTTGAAACATATGATAGATCTTACTTTCAATCGACTGAATCAGATGAAAAGTGCTGATGATGGCAAGCTTGTGTGTCATCTTGCGAAAGAAACTTATCAGTGTCCTCCAGGGAAGAAGTGGAGAAATGAAAATAGCTTATCTGATCGAGAGCCTGATTTTGAGGTAGCGAATAGTGATGAAGAAGTGGAACAACCAGTGAATACTCAAGCTGCTGGTGGGTCAGGTGCTGGTGGATTAGTTGATGAGACTGGTGATGTTAATCCTAATGTTGGTGTTGAGGAAGCTTCCAGGGGATCAAAAAGGAGAATGGTTGAAGATGAGAGTTCTCAGGTCTCAACAAAGCTAAAGTTGAAAAGGAGGTTCAAGTTGATTTACAAAGATGCTGGTGGATCATCAGCTGGAACTCAACCAGTGACACGACACCACAGACTCAAGGACAACAAACTTCACAACAACAACGTCCTTCAACACAACAGTCACCACCCGTGGTTCAACAAGTCTCCCAAGAGACTGTTTCTACTCCTACTCCGGAAGCTCCAATTCATGCTGGAACTGAAGGAGGTGTTAGTTCCTCGACTCTTCGCAATTTGAATGATTTATATGTTCAAGCTATGGCTGATAACTTGAGAATGAGGAAGGAAATGGATGAGAAGATTGAACAGTTGAAGGAGGAGAATCGTGTTAAGTCTGAGGATGTTACACGGCTATCGCTGCAAGTTGACCTGCTGCAAAGAAAAGTTGGTGATCAATCATTGTTATTAACTGAGGCGAAAAGAGAAGCTTCTCAAGCTAAGGAGTTGGCTGCATCAGCTCTGGCTAAGATGACTACATGGGAAGAGAAGTTTGATCTGGTTAAGATGCTTGAGGATGAGACTGATAACCGAATGGTGGAGGCTCCTGGTTCCTCCAAAGCTACAGCACTGTCAGTAATTCCTCTTAAAATTGATTATAGTTTTAGTGATTTCTTCTCTAAATAGGATGAGCTCAAGCATTCTGTTGTTTATGATGATCTAGAAGAGGGAGAAATCCCTCACAACCTCTCTAGAGAAGAGCTAGACGAATTGATGCGTCTAGAGCAAGAGGAAGCTAAAGCTGCTGACGCACAGTCCGACGATTCTCCATCCGAGGATGATTCTTTTAGCCCTAAGGTTACAGAGGGTTTTAGTGATAGAGATATAGATGATTTAGTTGAGGATGTTACTCATGAAGATTTTCCTACATATCAAAATGATAAGAATGAGGATCTTCCTGGTTTTGAGGATTTGTTTAGAACAAATGATGAACTTTTGGATCGAAAGTGTAAAGATAAAGAACGAACTGAAGTCCTGCCTGAAGGATTTTTGCCGGTCAAATATCATAAGGAAAGAACTGAAAAGTTGGAAGTTGATTGGAGAGATATCTTGAGGATTAGAAAGTATTGTGAGAAACCGAAGCTTGAGCCGAAGTATTTGAAGATGATTAATCTGAGAAAGAGTGCGAAAGGGAGAATTCTAGCCTGGGATTACATTGAAGAATTCAACATGTTTGCAGTTGAGCGAGAGTTTGGCGTTGATTATTTCAAACATGGTCACGAATTCAAGTCACTACCGTACTTTGAGCTAATGCAGATTGCCAGGTTGAGAATGCTGTATTGTGGAATGAACGATCGATCTTCGTTGTTGGTGAAGAAGATTCGAATTGCTTTTAATTTGAAGAATTGGGAAGGTTTTAGGCCACAGTTTCCTAGGATCAGTTACAAAGTTAATCCTAGAACTGGTGAATCTCGAAGAATTGTAAAGTATAAGCGGGCAAAGACTATGAAGAAGGTACCATTGAGGAAATTGCTGCAAAATTGGAGTCAGAGGTTCAGATGGTGGTTTTATGATGATCGTTCTGAAGAAGCTTTGATTGTTTTGGATAAGGTGAATGAGAATGATATTGAATGCATTCGTGTGTTGGATCCGATTTGGTTAAGAAACTGTACCGAGGCTGATATTTTCACGTTGTACTATAACCGTATGGTTTATCGACGAGAGAACAAGGTGCAGGCTGAACAGTATGTGAAAGTAGCTAAGATGTGTTACTTGAACAACATGGTAATCGATCCATACGAATGAATTGGATGACGACTGAAGACTTTTGATATAGAACTAGGTCTTAGGGGGAGTTTGTTGGTGCATAATCCCTAGTTCTATGATGTAATAAGTTCTATTTGTATTATCGTTTACATTTCAGTCGTGTATCAACATTGTCATTGATATTGTGTGTTTGAATTGTTTAAGCAATGACATAAAATGGTTCGAGATGTTTGGTTGGCAGCTCAGACCAACGACTGATGATAGAGACCCTCGGTCGAGGGACTATTGATAATGCTAAAAACGAACATATATTTCATAGCATTATTCCTCAAGAAAGACAAGCTTTTAGTTGCAATTGTCCTATTTACAAGTGATATTCGTTTAAATAATAAAAGGTGAAGACAAAAGGCAGATTCGACGAATTGAAGACGCAAATGACCAAAAAGCTCAAAAGTACAAAAGACAATCAAAGAGGTTCCAATTATTGATAAGAAACGTCTTAAAATTACAAGAGTACAAGATTCAAAACGCAAAGTACAAGATATTAAATTGTACGCAAGGACATTCGAAAATCCGGAACCGGGACCAGAGTCAACTCTCAACGCTTGACGCAACGGACTAAAAATTACAAGTCAACTATGCACATAAATATAATATAATATTTAAATAATTCTTATAATTATTTATATATTATATATTATATTACTAAAAACCGCCGGCAGAAAAAACAAAGGCATGTGAGCCTCTCCAGCTGGCCATGCGATCGCATGGCCTTGAAGGGTAAAGCTCATGCGATCGCATGAGCCACTTTTCCAGCCCACATGCCTATAAAATTCGCAGCTTGGTAAACATCAAAACACATCTTTTTCTTCTCCTCATTCATACGTAGTATATATTTATATTTATAATTTTAATTTTAATTTTAATTTTAATTTTAATTCTAATAATAAGGGTATGTTAGCGAATGTTGTAAGGGTGTAAGTCGAAATTCTGTCCGTGTAACGCTACGCTATTTTTAATCATTGTAAGTTATGTTCAACCTTTTTACATTAATGTCTTGTAGCTAAGTTATTATTATGCTTATTTAAAACGAAGTAATCATGATGTTGGGCTAAAAATATTAAAATTGGGTAATTGGGCTTTGTACCATAATTGGGGTTTGGACAAAAGAACGACACTTGTGGAAATTAGACTATGGGCTATTAATGTGCTTTATATTTGTTTAACTAAATGATAGTTTGTTAATTTTAATATAAAGATTTACAATTGAACATCCCTATAAATAACCATATACACTCGATCGGACACGATGGGCGGGATATTTATATGTACGAATAATCGTTCATTTAACCGGACACGGGAATGGATTAATAGCCACTAGAATTATTAAAACAGGGGTGAAATTATGTACAAGGACACTTGGCATAATTGATAACAAAGTATTAAAACCTTGGGTTACACTCAGTCGACATCCTGGTGTAATTATTAAACAAAGTATTAAAATCTTGTTACAGTTTAAGTCCCCAATTAGTTGGAATATTTAACTTCGGGTATAAGGATAATTTGACGAGGACACTCGCACTTTACATTTATGACTGATGGACTGTTATGGACAAAAACCAGACGGACATATTAAATAATCCAGGACAAAGGACAATTAACCCATGGGCACAAAACTAAAATCAACACGTCAAACATCATGATTACGGAAGTTTAAATAAGCATAATTCTTTTATTTCATATTTAATTTCCTTTATTTTATATTTAATTGCACTTCTAATTATAGCACTTTTATTTAGTGATATTGTATTTAATTGCACTTTTAATTATCGTACTTTTTAATTATCGCAAGTTTATTTTATCGCACTTTTATTTATCGCAATTTCATTATCGTTATTTACTTTACGCTTTAAATTAAGTCTTTTATTTATTTAATATTTTACATTTTGTTTTAACTGCGACTAAAGTTTTTAAAATCGACAAACCAGTCATTAAACGGTAAAAACCCCTTTATAATAATAATATTACTTATATATATATTTGTATTTTTATAAAATAAAACTAATATAACGTTAAGCTTTGATTAAAAGATTTTCCCAGTGGAACGAACCGGACTTACTAAAAACTACACTACTGTACGATTAGGTACACTGCCTATAAGTGTTGTAGCAAGGTTTAAGTATATATCCATTCAATAAATAAATAAATATCTTGAGTAAAATTGTATCGTATTTAATAATATTTCCTTGTAAAATATAAGCTATTTTATATACACCTCGCATAACATCAAGAATTTTTGGCGCCGCTGCCGGGGAACATCTAGCTTAAAAGCCGGAAGCACAACGCTAATATAAAAAAAAAGATTTTTCTTTTTAGTTTACTTTTATAAAAAAGAAATACGCTTTTGTAAAAATACGTTTTAAATATTCAAAAATATAAAAAGAAAAACAAAAATATAAATATTTTTTAAGAGTTTGGTAAATATTTAAGTTTTATAAAGTTTCTTTATTTCTATTTTTTTAGTTTGTAAAAATATAAGTTTTATTTAATTTATAAATATATTTTATAAATATATTTTACAACAAAAACAGAAAATAAAAAAAAATATATTAAAACTCGAGTCCGGTACTGTAGCAGCCCACTCTGTGGCCCGAAACCCTAGCCCATGCGATCGCATGGTCGGGTAGCTTAGGACTCATGCGATCGCATGAGCCCGTCTGACACGCCACAGTTGACTGCAGCCTGCATTAATTACGAATTATAATAATTATTATTATATTTAAACCCTAATTAGGGTTATATATTATATAATTTAATTTAGTGTTATTTATTTAATTTGTATTTTTAGTTTAATTAGTTTATTTAAATTGTAAAATTAATAGTTTTATTAAATAAATAATATAAAAATAATATTTTTATAAAAATTGTAATTTTTACAACTTTTAGTATATTTTTATATTTTGTCCCTTTTTATTTGTTTTTAGCGTAACTTTTATATTTTTCGCTCGTATTTAGTTTTAATTCATAGTTTTTGCCATAGTTATTTTTATTTCTAGATTTTTAGGCTTTGCCGTAAAATCCCTTAAGTGCTTTTTCTTTAGACTAAGATTAAAGTGCTTTAGAATTTTGCGACTTCTTTTTAAGTTTTAGTACCTTTTTAAGTTATTGCCATTTGGGATATAGTTTTACTTGTAAGCTTTTATATTTTTTAGACGCAACTTTTAGTTTTTAGTTCCTTCTTAAGTTTCAACGCACTACTTTCTTATTTTTATTTTTCGACGCCTTTTACCTATGTATCAATTATCACTCCAATTAGTAATCTCACTTTGCAATTTTAATTTTAAGTTAGTGATAGTAATAAGGTTGGGTTAGTCAAGTATTTTTAAGTTCTATAAGTCATTTTTTCTTTCTTATTTTTCGACGCCTTTTATTTTTTGACCTTTTTCGACGCGCTCTTTTTCTTTCTTATTTCTCGCCATTCTAGTTTTAGGACATAGATTTTTTTTCTACTTCTTATCTATACTTCTTAAAATTACGAAAATTTATTTTAAGTGGTTAAATTGATAGACATCAAAATTTTCTGGTTCGTAGTAATAGTTGAATTTGTACGTGGACCGGGTTATTGGAGCCAAACAGTCCTCAATTATATTGAGACCAAACGAATCCTGCCCCTCTGCTGCATCTTTTGGCTATTCGAAACGTGGGCAAAATCAGAAAAGTCTATTGATTGGATAGCTTATATAATTTTTCTTTCCTTTTTAAAAACTAATAGGATATTCAGTGAATGCACCGAGCAAGACATTCACCACCTTTTGTACTTTCACCACCTGTAACCAGATCAAGACATCTAGCTAATATTACCGCCGTTGATTTTCCTTTAGAATCATCATCCAGTCAACCAAGTACTCCAGTTCAAATTTCCGATAATCCATTTTTTGAACCCGACCTCACAATTGAGAATCCGGAGAATATTCAGGGACAATTCGTAGATTCTGAACCATTAATTTTTCCTCCGGAACCACCAATCATTCAAACAGAGATTGTTGAGGAACGAACCATTAAATCAGAATCCTCCAGTGATTCCGATTCAACAAATTCAATTATGGAGAATCTGGAACCTTTAAGTATGGAAGACCGAATGAGAGCTAAACGCACTGGCCAAGGTCACGCAATTACTCATCCTGACATTAATGCGCCAGATTATGAAATCAAAGGACAAATTCTACACATGGTGACTAATCAATGCCAATTTAGTGGTGTGCCTAAGGAAGGTCCAAATGAACATCTTCGTACCTTTAATAGGATCTGCACTCTATTTAAAATCCGAGAAGTGGAGGATGAACAGATATATCTCATGTTATTTCCCTGGACTTTAAAGGGAGAAGCCAAAGATTGGTTGGAATCGTTACCTGAAGGGGCGATTGATACATGGGACGTTTTAGTTGAAAAATTTCTTAAACAATTCTTTCCGGCATCTAAAGCTGTAAGACTTCAAGGAGAAATTGTTACGTTCACACAGAAGCCAAATGAAACTCTATATGAGGAGTGGACAAGATTTGGAAAGTTATTAAGAGGATGTCCGCAACATGGTTTAGACACCTGTCAAATAGTACAAATATTCTACCAAGGATGCGACATCACTACAAGGAAAGACATCGACATACCAGCTGGTGGTTCTATTATGAAGAAAACCGAAACTGATGCTTATAAAATTATTGATAACACTACTTCCCACTCACATGAGTGGCACCAAGAAAAAGATATCGTTAGATCATCTAAAGCAGCTAGAGCCGATTCTAGCCATGACTTAGATTCCATTTCTGCAAAGATAGATGCTGTCGAGAGACGAATGAAAAAGATGACTAAATATATACACTCAATACGAATTAGTTGTGAGCAGTGTGGAGGACCACATTTGACAAAAGATTGTCTTAGTATTGAACTAACAATGGAACAAAGAGAGAATATTTCATACATAAACCAAAGGCCAGGAAATAATTATCAGAATAATTATCAACCGCCAAGACCGATTTACAATTAAAACCAGAATTATAACCGAAATATTCCATACAACAACCAACAAGGTCCTAGCAATCAACAAGTATCCAACAATACTTACAACCAGCAAAGACCTAATTTTCAAAACAAACCACCACAAACCGATGATAAAAAGCCGAATTTAGAAGATATGATGACGAAGCTAGTTGAAACTCAAACGCAGTTTTTCACATCTCAGAAACAAACTAATGAACAAAATGCTCAAGCATTTAGAAATCAACAAGCTTCTATTCAAAACTTGGAACAAGAAGTAAGTAACCTAGCAAGGTTAATAGGTGAAAGAAAACCGGGAAGTTTACCTAGTGATACAAATGCAAACCCCCGGAATGAAACAGCTAAAGCCATTATCACAAGAAGTGGTACAACACTTAAACCACCTGAAATACCTGTAACTTCTGATGAAGCTATTCCTACTCCACAAGAACCACAACCTGAACAAGATAAGGAAAAAGAACCGGTAGTTGAAAAGGTTAATGAAGATAACACAGCTAAGGATAAACCTTATGTTAAACCATACCAACCACCACTTCCTTACCCTAGTAAAATGAAGAAAGAGAAACTTGAAGTCGAGCAATCCAAATTCTTGGATATGTTTAAACAGATAAATGTAAATCTTCCTTTCATTGATGTGATTTCAGGAATGCCTAGATATGCTAAATTTCTGAAAGATCTAATCTCAAATAGAAAGAAAATGGAAGAACTCTCGGCTGTTACTATGAATGCTAATTGTTCAGCAGTGCTGTTGAATAAGATACCAGAAAAACTATCTGATCCAGGAAGTTTCACAATTCCATGTTTTCTGGGTAGTCTTAGTTCAATAGAAGCATTGGCAGACTTAGGTGCTAGTATAAATTTAATGCCGTATTCACTATACGCTAAACTAGACCTTGGAGAATTGAAACCAACAAGAATAAGCATACAACTAGCCGATCGATAAATAAAATATCCTAGAGGGATAATGGAGAACATTCTAGTTAAAGTTGGTACTTTAGTATTTCCAGTAGATTTTGTTGTTCTGGACATGGAAGAAGATTCTCAAGTTCCTCTCATTTTAGGAAGACCATTCTTAAACACGGCTAAAGCAATGATAGACGTGTTTGGTAAAAAATTGACCCTAAGTATAGAGGACGAGAGTGTTACCTTTTCAGTTGATAGAGCAATGCAACAACCACAATCTACAGATGATACATGCTATTATATTCAAACCATAGATTCACATGAAGAATTGTTAGAAGAATTTCCAGAATTACAAGGAACAGGAGAATGTTCTTTAGGAGAAGGAACTGAACCAATTGATGAAGCTGAAATGTTAGCTACACTAATAGCTAATGGATATGAACCAACAACAGAAGAAATTCAAATGCTAAAAGAAGAAGACAGATATCGATATAAATCATCGATAGAAGAACCTCCGAAATTAGAGTTAAAGCCACTTCCAAACCATTTGGAATACGCTTATTTATATGGTGAATCTGAATTACCTGTAATAATATCGTCTTCTCTTACTAAAAATGAGAAATCACAACTCATTTTTGTGTTGAAAGCTCATAAACCAGCCATTGCATGGAAGATTCATGATATAAAAGGAATAAGTCCTTCGTATTGCACACATAAAATCCTTATGGAAGAAGGTCATAAAATGTATGTGCAACGCCAACGAAGACTAAATCCGAATATGCAAGATGTAGTTAAAAAATAAATTATTAAACTGCTAGATGCAGGTTTAATTTATCCAATCTCTGATAGTCCATGGGTAAGCTCAGTTCAATGGGTGCCTAAGAAGGGTGGCATGACTGTCATTACAAATGAGAAAAATGAGCTTATTCCTACTAGGACTGTAACAGGATGGCGTGTATGTATTGATTATAGAAAATTAAATGACGCCACCAGAAAAGATCACTTTCCCTTACCTTTTATTGATCAAATGTTGGAAAGATTAGCCGGAAACAGTTACTATTGTTTTCTTGATGGATTTTTCGGATATTTTCAAATTCCAATAGCACCCGAAGATCAAGAGAAAACCACATTTACGTGCCCTTATGGTACTTTTGCTTACAAACGCATGCCATTTGGACTTTGCAACGCCCCTGCAACCTTTCAAAGGTGCATGATGGTAATTTTTCACGACATGATAGAAGAATGCATGGAAGTTTTCATGGATGACTTTTCAGTCTTTGGTGATACTTTTGAATCATGTCTAGTTAATTTGGAACGAATGCTTATTAGATGTGAACAATCAAATCTAGTACTTAATTGAGAGAAATGTCATTTCATGGTTAAAGAAGGCATCGTTCTTGGACATAAAATTTCAAAAGAAGGAATTGAAGTGGATAGAGCTAAAGTAGATGTAATTGCTAAACTTCCACATCCCACCAATGTTAGAGGAGTTAGGAGTTTTCTAGGGCATGCCGGTTTTTACCGACGTTTCATAAAAGATTTTTCTAAAATTGCCACTCCTATGAATAAACTCCTAGAAAAGGATGCTCCATTCATCTTTTCAGATGAATGTATCAAATCTTTTAATATTCTTAAAGAGAAACTTACTAATGCGCCGATCATGATAACACCAAATTGGAATCTACCGTTTGAACTAATGTGCGATGCAAGTGATTTTGCAATGGGACCGTTTTAGGACAAAGGATTGAAAAATGATTTCAACCTATATATTATGCTAGTAAGACGTTACAAGGAGCACAAACGAACTATACAACTACTAAAAAAGAACTCCTTGCTATTGTCTTTGCTTTTGACAAATTTCGTTCATATCTCGTTCTAGCAAAAACGGTGGTCTATACCGACCATTCTGCTCTTAGATACCTATTTTCGAAACAAGATACCAAACCAAGATTAATCCGTTGGATCTTACTCTTACAAGAGTTCGATATTGAAATCCGAGATAAAAGAGGTGCAGAAAATCTCGCCGCTGATCATCTTTCTCGTCTTGAAAATCCCGAATTAGAAGTTCTAAATGAATCGGCCATACAAGACAACTTTCCTGATGAATATCTATTGAAGATAGATTATAATGAAATTCCATGGTTTGCAGACTATGCAAACTACTTAGTATGTGGATTCCTTGAAAAAGGATTATCGTACCAAAAACGATAGAAATTCTTTAGTGATATAAAACACTATTTCTGGGAAGATCCACATCTGTTTAAAAGTTGTCCTGATGGAATTTTACGCCGATGTGTATTCGGAGATGAAGCTAGTAAAATTCTAAACCATTGTCACACATGACCAACAGGAGGGCATTATGGGCCTCAACTAACAGCAAGAAAAATTTATGATGCTGGATTCTATTGGCCTACAATTTACAAAGACGCACACCTTCTTTGCAAATCCTGTGATGCTTGTCAAAGGGCCGGAAAAATAAGTCAACGTGATGAAATGCCACAAAATGTCATTCAAGTATGCGAAGTATTTGACATTTGGGGTATTGACTTTATGGGTCCATTTCCAAAATCTCATAATAATCTCTACATTCTCGTAGCCATTGATTATGTATCTAAATAGGCAGAAGCACAAGCTCTCCCAACTAACGATGCACGAGTTGTAGTCAACTTTTTAAAACGTCTTTTTGCAAGGTTTGGAACACCGAAAGCTTTAATAAGTGATCGGGGTACTCATTTCTGTAATAATCAACTTGAGAAAGTTCTCAAAAGATATAGAGTAACTCATAAAATCTCCACTGCTTATCATCCACAAACAAGTGGACAAGTTAAAAATACCAACCGAGCTTTAAAACGTATTCTAGAGAAAACCGTAGGATCAAATTCGAAGGAATGGTCTATTAAATTGGAGGATGCATTCTGGGCTTTTCGAACAGCCTACAAAACTCCAATTGTAACCACACCTTTTAGACTTGTTTATGGAAAAGCATGTCATCTTCCAGTAGAAATTGAACACAAAGCATTTTGGGCTTTGAAGACATGTAATCTTGATTTACATGAAGCTGGACGTCTACGGTTAAGTCAACTAAATGAATTAGAAGAATTAAGACATGAAGCATACGAAAATTCGTTAATCTATAAGGAAAGAACGAAGAAATGGCATGATAAAAGAATCAGAAGTTTAAAAGAATTTAAAGAAGGAGATAGAGTTCTTCTTTTCAATTCACGATTCAAGCTATTTCCTGGAAAATTGAAATCGAGATGGTCTGGACCATTCATAGTCAAAAGAGTTTTTCCATACGGAACGATAGAATTAATAAATTCAAATGGAATTGAATTTAAAGTTAATGGTCACAGAGTTAAACACTACATAGATAGTCCAATGGAAATCGACAATGAAGTTAATCACAATTTTGACACCACAGCTAACTAAGTGTGGGGAGAATCAAGTCTTTAAAGGAAAATATGTATTTCTGTTAGAGTTAGATTTTCTGTTTTCGTGTAGTTCTCGAAAATGGAACCCGGATAGTCTTTCCCTAGCTGACCCTAAAGAACTAGTCTTCTCCCCCCATTCTGAATTTTTATTTTTATTTTAGGTTTTTACGAAATGAAGACTACCTGTGAACTAAACCATGGTCTAATGCTACACGCTTTGATCACTAAACGTAATAATGACACACTTCCGAGTGATCTAGTATCAGTAATCAGAGAAAGATTGGACGGAGTAAGAAAAGAATCCAGATGCGAAGATAATAAGTTACAATTTGGTAAAGGAAAATCAAAATCCGCAGCGAAAAGAAGAGCACGACACCTTTAAAGATGTCACAAATGCGGAAAATGGTCACATGGAGGTAAATGTTTAAATAATCAAACCTATTCAAATACCGAATTTGTTACTTTATGCAGAGACGGACCGTTCATATGTTTAGAAGAAAAAACACTGAATGCTCGAGGTTACGCCTATGTAGCTATGGAAAACCAATTAAACTGACTATCTTATGAATGTGATAGATCATATAACTAAGAATACTATCTCACAGGTAAGTCTGTACAGTTTTTATTTTTTTTTATTTTCATTTTTAACCTTTTGATAATAAACGCTAATTTGTTCGCTATAAAGTATTAAATTGGTATTGAATAAAATTAGGTTTGGCGACCGAAATTATTGATATCATTCAAAAATTTATTACATCACTGCAAAATTTAACTTGAAAGGACCCATTCATATACATTATAAACGATTCACAATAGTTGATTACATTGCGAGGTATTTGACCTCTATATGATACATTTTACAAACATTGCATTCGTTTTTAAAAGACAAACTTTCTTTACATCGAAAATTGACAGGCATGCATACCATTTCATAATATCCACTATCCAACTATAAATTGATTTAATAATAATCTTTTATGAACTCAATGACTCGAATGCAACGTTCTTCGAAATATGATATGAAAGACTCCAAGTAATATCTTTAAAATGAGCAAATGCACAGCGGAAGATTTCTTTAACACCTGAGAATAAACATGCTTTAAAGTGTCAACCAAAAGGTTGGTGAGTTCATTAGTTTATCATAATCATTTATTTCCATCATTTTAATAGACCACAAGAATTTCATTTCCAGTTCTCATAAATATACATCCCATGCATAGAGACAAAAATAATCATTCATATGGTGAACACCTGGTAACCGACATTAACTAGATACATATAAGAATATCCCATATCATTCCGAGATCCTCCTTCGGACATGATATAAATTTCGAAGTACTAAAGCATCTGATACTTTGGATGGGGTTTGTTAGGCCCAATAGATCTATCTTTAGGATTCACGTCAATTAGGGTGTCTGTTCCCTAATTCTTAGATTACCAGACTTTAATAAAAAGGGGCATATTCGATTTCGATAATTCAACCATAGAATGTAGTTTCAATTACTTGTGTCTATTTCGTCAAACATTTATAAAAGCGCATGTATTCTCAGTCCCAAAAATATAAAGGGTAAAAAGGCAAATGAAACTCACCATACTGTATTTCGTAGTAAAAATACATATAACGTCATTGAACAAGTGCAAAGTTAGCCTCGGATTCACGAACCAAAATTAATTATATATATTTATGTATTGGTTAATATTTGTCTAACAAATTAGGTCAAGTCATAGTGTACCACAATCCTAATGCTCGAGACTAATATGCAAAAGTCAACAAAAGTAAATTTGACTCAAAATAATTTCCAAAAATCTATACATGATTAATATATAGTTTAAATATCATCATTTTATATTTTTAAATATTTTTAAAAGATTTATTAGAGTAAATAATATAATTTATTTATTAATAAATAAAATTTTATATTAAATTTATATAATAAAATATACTTTTATATATATTAAGTAATAAAATTTATAGGGTTCATTTAATATCATAAAGATAATATGATAGGTATTATTAAAGTAAGTTATTACACGTAGTAAAATATGTTTGTATCACATATTTATTTGATAAAATAATATCTATAATGATAGTAAGTAAAAGTTGTATTATTTTGTAATAATAATTATTATTATAAAAATATCAATATTTATAATTACTAAGATGACATTATGATAAAACGATAATTCTAATTATGATAACTTTAATATTTACGATAATTTTTAATATTATCTTTAAAATAATAATTCTATTTAAAATAATAATAATAATGATATTTTATAGTAACAATGACATTTCTATTAAAATGATACTTTTTGTTAAAATGATAGTTTTAATACTAACGATACTTTTAATAATAATAGTAATGATAAAAATAATAAGAACGATAATTTTATCTAAATCAATATCTTATAATATTTCAATTTCATCATGATACTCTTACTCATTATTTCCTAATCGTTTCGTTTAATAGCTTTTAATCGTCTTTTATATCGTGTTCATAATAATGATAATAATAGTAATCAAAATAATTAGGTGTTACAAATATTTGTTTTAATTATACTAATATTAATAATGATAGTTACTATAACATTATTAACGATAATACTAATAATTATCTTAATGATAATATAGTAATAATAATAATAACAATAACAATAACAATAACAATAAACATTTTTAAATAATGATATATATATTAATAATGATAATAATAATAATAATAATAATAATAATAATAATAATAATAATAATAATAATAATAATAATTGGATAATAATAATAATACTAATTATAACTTTAACGATAATAACGATAGTAATAATAAAAAAAATAACAATTTTTAATGATAAATCCCTTTTATTGATAAAGATAATAATAATGATAATAATAAGATAAAACTAGAACGACGATAAAAATGACGATAATAATAATCATTTTTAATAAAAATATCGAAAATTCAATTGATTATAACTTCTAATCCGTTCATCGAAACCATTCGATATCTAAAGGAAAAGTTCTTAATTTTTCGCTAGCTTTCCAAGGACATGCATATCTTATACCTTATCTCAACTGCAAGTGTAACTAATTAAAGATTCAACCTAACCTGTCTAAGGGCAATATCAAAAGTACAAGCATGCATAATCCTAAATACTCGAGCACTAGTCAGGGATACACTATTAGTATGTAAAAGTTAAATTATGAGTACTCACGTATCAATATTGAGATTCAATATTGCAGGAAAGGTACGTAGACGCAACGGAAATGATAAACACTATATTGACCTCATGAGCATACCCATGAACCATACTCAATCACCTCCATAGCTATAACCCATAATTTCCTTAATCCTATCCTACTCGAAAAACAATTTCGAAATCACTCGGACAGCACTCCGTCGTAATATTTTATGTATACTAATAATATCTTGAAATAATACGGAGTAAATATATATATGTAAATCGATTGAGAGAGTTTAGAGAAAAATATTTTCAAGTTTCTATGAAATAATGAAACCTATTGAATTCTATTTATAATAGATTTTTGAATTATTAAAGTGAATTATTAAAGTATGAATTATTAAAGTGAATTATTAAAGTATGAATTATTAAAGTGAATTATTAAAGTATGAATTATTAAAGTGAATTATTAAAGTATGAATTATTAAAGTGAATTATTAAAGTTAAAGTAAAGTAAAAATAAAGTAAAGGTAAAGTTTAAGTATATTAAAAGTATAAAACTATATACGTATAATACGCGTATAAATATATATAATATTAATTTAAATCGTTATATATATTTAATAAAATAAAATATAAATATCGCTATCTTTATCATACTAGTTAAGTAATGAGTTGTCAAAAGTGGTTCTAGATATTTATAAAAGTTATATACGTTTTAATAATAAAGTTCTTTTTAAACTGAAAATGTTTTTATACATTTGAAACTAAATAGATCAATCGAGTCTTTATGAGATTCAATCTTCCACTATCCTTTGTCTAGTTCTCAATGATTGACAATTTGTTCTTATTTATAAATCACTTTACCATTTTCCGAATATTGTTAAAATGGAAAGATTTCTCAAATCAACGTGGGCCTTTCAACAGAGACTTGTAATCATAATTCAATATATCTGATAATTCAATCATTTGATCTTATATTCTAATTCCATTGATAAACATTTTGAAACAGATATAATCATATAAAGTATTTAATCTAATATTTTGTTTACGTTTCAAGTTATAATATATATACAGATATACATATATAATCATATTCGTTTAATGGTTCGTGAATCGTTGGAACTTGGTCGAGGTTGAATGAATGTGTGAACATAGTTTAAAATTCTTGAAATTTGACTTAAAAAATATTACTTATCGTGTCGGAAACATATATAAAGATTAAAGTTTAAATTTGGTTGGAAATTTCCGGTGTCGGAAACATATAAAGATTAAAGTTTAAATTTGGTTGGAAATTTCTGGGTTGTCACAGTACCTACCCGTTAAAGAAATTTCGTCCCGAAATTTGAGTGGAAAGGTCGTGAATGATAATAAGTATGTTTTCATGATGCATACGGGCTGAAAATTAGAGTTTTATCATCAGCGAATAATTTGGATAAACAATCCATTTATATGAAGAGTACGAATGAAGCTAACATAGAAGAGTGAAATGAGTAAGTGTAGATTCATCTTATCATTTAACGTAGATATGATTGATTCCCAGATTTCAAGGGATTTGAAGAAAATCTTCTTAATAAGATTTGACTCTCCGGTAATCAAGGGAATTAGGATCCGCTTTAAATGCGATCGTCCATTTTAATTGTTCTGTCGGAGATTTTCTTATAAATTCACCTCCTTCGTTTCCTTACAACTCACACCTTCTGTTGATGCATTTTATGCAAATCCCTAGACATCTACCCACGTCCATTGCAGGTACAACAGTTTACAGGCCACCATGATTGCTCGTTATTATCCTATCCGTGTTTGTATGTGGTTACAGGAACTGCAGGAACGAGATTTAGATGGTTGACTATGTTAGACTTAGTCAGACGTACGAGTGAAGCCTCACTAGTACGGCTGACAGGCTCATACGCACGGTTGATGCTGAGCTAAGTCACAATTACAACCTAAATGAGAAGACACGAGTGAGTGATCACTCGTACGGCTGATGAAGCCAACTCGTACGCGTGATGAATGAATCGTATGGGTGAGTCAACAGCAGGGGTATATAAAGTCTTATGTTCTTCATTTTAGGTTAAGCCTCTCATTTGTTACACACACTCAGATCTAGTGAGCTCTTCCGATTCTCTCTCAGTCCAAATCACCCAGGTGGTGAATAATAGCTCTAGGTGTTGATCTAATCACACTTGATTTAGTTGTGGTTTGACTAAATTAATCAAAAAAAAACTTAACCTATTCACTAGAGGATTTGATTCACTTATTCCGCCATTGTGTGAGTTAAATCTATTGATTTATAAGTTCCTAGTCATGTTTCATCACCTTCTATTCTTTCCCCCTCAACTCATATTTTAAAGTATTCATCAATATGCTACATCCAGTTCTGATTCTCGATATACTTCTAACTTTCATATCGGTCATTCTTCTTTTTCATCTACCGCCGGAAGAATCTATTTACTTCTACTATACTCTTGGGTTTATAGTGTTTCTAGTTCTCCCGTATCTTTATATTGCTATATGCATCGATATATATGGTTTATAATTTCTGGTTTGTCGTTGGGCTTTATATGTTCCCTTATATTTCAAAGTCTCTGCTTCTGTCTTCTATAATCATTATCATTCACAGTTAATGCTCTCTTTTATTTGCTGCAATTTATACCCCAATTTCTATTTCGGAGTTTTGTCCTTTCGTTTCTTCTTCTTGCGATTAAGCACCGCTTGTAATGGTCCAGAATTCACAGATATGAATTTCGGAATGAACATTGTTAATGTTCTAGGAAGGAAATTGTGATAGCACGATCTTGACTTGTCAAATTACTAGAATACCTTGAAAAAGGCCGAATCATCAAGAAATATTTTCTTGATATTTTAGAGGTTAAATAGAATACAAGAGTCGTATAACATGGCATATGATAATGTTATGATCTGTGAATCATCACGTTTTATTTAGAAACTCAGCATGACTTACTGTAATATAATCACATTGATCAAGTGTCATTATATTATACTAATTCATGCTTCAGTTCCCAACACTACTTCAAAATATTCCTATTTTAAACTTGAATGTTTCAGAATTTAGAAACTAAAATAGTTTCTTTTATGATGTAATACAGATAGCGCGAAGAGGTAAATGATTTCAAATAAGAAAAATTAAGAAAATATCTTCAGAAATATGGAGGATATTTATAATGAAAGATATGATGATATTTTAGAATTTCTAATATCAGAGGATGATGAAGAATATTGTCCGCAGGAGTTTAGAGTCAGGAGCAAGGTATTCGTTAATGACTTCAGCAGATACTGAATCATTTGAATCCTTTGAAGTCAGGTTCAGTCTTTGTAATTTGTCCACAGCCTCCTTCCTACTTTGCTCAATCCGTTTTCCAGTTCCAAAACTTCTCATTTTCTGCACTTTGCCAGCACACTTCATCATTATCATCCAGCTTTTACCGTTTAAAGTCGTTTATAGTTTTTGCTGCTTCATCGGCATTTTTTTTTCCATTTTCGGAGAACCAATTCGTAGTTCGGAGTGTTTTTTAGAAACTTCACATTCAAATTAAGTCCAGAAGATAGACGTTATATATACACATATAACTGTTGGCGTAGACATGCTGCGAGATTTCAAAATACTGATTGCTAATTCTCAATGATTCGTATGGCAATTCTCATTACAAGATGCAAATGAGTAAATGATGGGGTTTCAATGAATAATTATAATGACTTTTTGGAGAAGCTAAAGTCAAAGGGTAATGAAGTTATTGGTACATCTGCTAATAATGTGGTGGAATGTAAAAGGATCCCTGGTAACGATGGTGTATATCTCAAGGTTATAATAAGGTTAGTCTGACTGAAAAGTCGAAGTTAACTTGCTGGAGCTGTGACAAAACTGGCTACTTTGAATAGGAGTCGCAAAGTTATTTTTGCTAATAAATGCCAAAGAATCTGACGCGGATACGTTGTTTAAACTTTTACTTTGGTTTCAAGAGTTTTTCGGGTACATAACTGTGGGTAACATGTGGTTGGATCATCATCTCGATTGCTCATCATTCGAAGTGTCTTCAGAAATTTTCGAAGGGTTTGAACACATATTGTAATCGTTAACATACATTTGATATTCTAACACAGTTTTGAAGTCAAAATATAGCTTGTGAAAGATGTAAGGATCTAAGAGTGATGATTTTGGTCATATCTCAAGTTGAATTTTGAGATTTCAAAATCAGAATATGTAATTAAATTTTGAATGAGTATGGTTGTTTTGATTTCTATAAAAGAATGTATATTGTTGTGAAAGTAGGGAGTATAATGGATGATTTGCTGAATCAGATTCGAAGAATGTAACATATTAATTGTGAATTTATATATCTCTCGGGTATTTCCTACCCGTTAAAAAAAATTTCACAATTAATATTTTGTACAAAAAAATTTTATTACAGTCTTTATGAAAATATATATATGTATATTTTCTTCAGATGTAACATAGATTTAATGAGTTAATGTTAAATTAAACTCATTTGATTTACGGTTGAAACTAGAATTGAATATTCCCTAAAGGCTTTAAAAAGTACATAACTTTTACGCAGTATTTCTTTAATGACATTGAAATTATGAATCAATACTTCGTTATTTGTTGATGTATGCTGTTCGGTTTGTGGAATTCTTTTGAATTTCGCAAAGTACGAATGATGTTATCTTAA
Source organism: Rutidosis leptorrhynchoides (assembly GCF_046630445.1). Classification (NCBI taxonomy): domain Eukaryota; kingdom Viridiplantae; phylum Streptophyta; class Magnoliopsida; order Asterales; family Asteraceae; genus Rutidosis; species Rutidosis leptorrhynchoides. The sequence continues at coordinate 139,711,823 of NC_092340.1, forward strand.
AAGTTTCGGGTACATCGATGATGAAAGTGTAAAATCAAATATATACTTGATTTATTATGAATTGAAATTTGTTGAATTGCGACAGAGATTGTAGTTAACGCTGGTTAAGTTGCGGCCGAAGGACGTACATTATTGCATATTTGTAATATGAATTAACCGAGTAGTTAAGATTCACACACAATAGCTTAGCACGGAAAGATTTATTTCAATATATATATATATATATATATATATATATATATATATATATATATATATATATATATATATATATATATATATATATATATATATATATATATATATATATATAATATACATATAATTTCTTCAGAGGGAATGAGTTAATTCTTCATAACTCGTTGATACAATATACACGTTATTGATTCGTAATGATGTCCACAGTGATTCTTGAACTGATGGAGTTTGTGATGTTATCGGTGTTGTTGATTCGGATGTTGACTGTACTGACGATGCTGGTAACGCTGACGGTACTGTTGATGCTGTTGGTAAAGCAAGTTTAGCTTGTTAATCACACATCATTTTTGTCAGGGTTTCTACTCTTCCTTCTATCATTTTGGTTCGCTTAACTGATTTATGGTTAGGGCTAGATTAGATAATCTCTAAGACTTTAGAGATTACATAATCGCCGCGGAATGTTTCTCCAATGAAGTTATGAATTAATACTTCATCAGTTATTGTTGTTGGTACTCTTTGGTATCTATGGTGCGTATGCCGTTGATGCTCGTGGGACAGATTGTGAAGTTGAGGTTTACGACGCGGTTGTGGTTGGAGGTGGTAATGGTACTGTTGGCGTTGATGATGGTGGTACTGGTTATGCTGCTGATGCTGCTGCTGGTGTTTGTAATCTCTGCACCATATTCTCCAAAGCCACTACCCGAGCGCGAAGCTCGTTGACTTCTTCTATTACACCGGGGTGATTGTCCGTTCAGACGAGCGGATAAATAAAATCTAAAATTTGATGTAATATATAATTGTGACGAGATACTCTGGAAATGAGTGAGAAAATGGTGTTACGGACAGGTTCGCCGGTAAGTGCTTCAGGTTCTTCTTCAAGAGGGCAATGTAGTGGATGGAAGGGATCACCTTCTTCTTGTCTCCAATGATTGAGGAGGCTACGAACACATCCCCAATTCATCTAGAATAGGTGATGACTGATTGGTTGATCTATTCCGGTCACACTGCTTTCGGAGCTTGAATGGGATTCCATTTCGGAATCTGAGTGACTTGAACTGATGACGAATTCCATTTCGTACGATTGGATAAAGGATTTTTTTTTTTTTTTTGATATGAAATGATTTTGGCTAACGAATGGTATTCTAATTACATAGAATATATATAGATCAAAAGATTTCGTAGATTACGGAGGACTTTGCGGGATATGTCAGGCAAAGTTTAAAGTAACAGATACGATAAGATATGATTTAGCAGATATGCTAAGATATAAATTTTTGTCTATATACTATTCATGTAATCAATGCAGCAAGACGTGTCTTAGACTAAAAATGATAAGCAGGTAATTTCCTAAGGATGATAAGTAGTTAATTTTCGACACAAAATGATAAGCAAAACTTTTGACATGCAGACACGGTCGAAGTCCAGACTCACTAATGCATCCTATCGACTTATCAGTTAGACACACTAATGCAGACCTGGTTCGCTAAGACCACCACTCTGATACCAACTGAAATGACCCGTTCATATACATTATAAACGATTCACAATAGTTGATTACATTGCGAGGTATTTGACCTCTATATGATACATTTTACAAACATTGCATTCATTTTTAAAAGTCAAACTTTCTTTACATCGAAAATTGACAGGCATGCATACCATTTCATAATATCCACTATCCAACTATAAATTGATTTAATAATAATCTTTTATGAACTCAATGACTCGAATGCAACGTTCTTCAAAATATGCTATGAAAGACTCCAAGTAATATATTTAAAATGAGCAAATGCACAGCGGAAGATTTCTTTAACACCTGAGAATAAACATGCTTTAAAATGTCAACCAAAAGGTTGGTGAGTTCATTAGTTTATCATAATCATTTATTTCCATCATTTAATAGACCACAAGAATTTCATTTCCAGTTCTCATAAATATACGTCCCATGCATAGAGACAAAAATAATCATTCATATGGTGAACACCTGGTAACCGACATTAACTAGATACATATAAGAATATCCCATATCATTCTGGGATCCTCCTTCGGACATGATATAAATTTCGAAGTACTAAAGCATCCGGTACTTTGGATGGGGTTTGTTAGGCCCAATAGATCTATCTTTAGGATTCGCGTCAATTAGGGTGTCTGTTCCCTAATTCTTAGATTACCAGACTTTAATAAAAAGGGGCATATTCGATTTCGATAATTCAACCATAGAATGTAATTTCAATTACTTGTGTCTATTTCGTCAAACATTTATAAAAGCGCATGTATTCTCAGTCCCAAAAAAATAAAGGGTAAAAAGGCAAATGAAACTCACCATACTGTATTTCGTAGTAAAAATACATATAACGTCATTGAACAAGTGCAAAGTTGGCCTCGGATTCACGAACCTAAATTAATTATATATATTTATGTGTTGGTCAATATTTGTCTAACAAATTAGGTCAAGTCATAGTGTACCACAATCCTAATGCTCGACACTAATATGCAAAAGTCAACAAAAGTAAATTTGACTCAAAATAATTTCCAAAAATCTATACATGATTAATATATAGTTTAAATATCATCATTTTATATTTTTAAATATTTTTAAAAGATTTATTAGAGTAAATAATATAATTTATTTATTAATAAATAAAATTTTATATTAAATTTATATAATAAAATATACTTTTATATATATTAAGTAATAAAATTTATAGGGTTCATTTAATATCATAAAGATAATATGATAGGTATTATTAAAGTAAGTTATTACACGTAGTAAAATATGTTTGTATCACATATTTATTTGATAAAATAATATCTATAATGATAGTAAGTAAAAGTTGTATTATTTTGTAATAATAATTATTATTATAAAAATATCAATATTTATAATTACTAAGATGACATTATGATAAAACGATAATTCTAATTATGATAACTTTAATATTTACGATAATTTTTAATATTATCGTTAAAATAATAATTCTATTTAAAATAATAATAATAATAATAATAATAATATTTTATAGTAACAATGACATTTCTATTAAAATGATAATTTTTGTTAAAATGATAGTTTTAATACTAACGATACTTTTAATAATAATAGTAATGATAAAAATAATAAGAACGATAATTTTATCTAAATCAATATCTTATAATATTTCAATTTCATCATAATACTCTTACTCATTATTTCCTAATCGTTTCGTTTAATAGCTTTTAATCGTCTTTTATATCGTGTTCATAATAATGATAATAATAGTAATCAAAATAATTAGGTGTTACAAATATTTGTTTTAATTACACTAATATTAATAATGATAGTTACTATAACATTATTAACGATAATACTAATAATTATCTTAATGATGATATAGTAATAATAATAATAACAATAACAATAACAATAACCATTTTTAAATAATGATATATATATATTAATAATGATAATAATAATAATAATAATAATAATAATAATAATTGGATAATAATAATAATAATACTAATTATAACTTTAACGATAATAACGATAGTAATAATAAAAAAAAATAACAATTTTTAATGATAAATCCCTTTTATTGATAAAGATAATAATAATGATAATAATAAGATAAAACTAGAACGACGATAAAAACAACGATAATAATAATCATTTTTAATAAAAATATCAAAAATTCAATTGATTATAACTTCTAATCCGTTCATCGAAACTATTCGATATCTAAAAGAAAAGTTCTTAATTTTCGCTAGCTTTCCAAGGACATGCATATCTTATACCTTATCTCAACCGCAAGTGTAACTAATTCAAGATTCAACCTAACCTGTCTAAGGGCAATATCAAAAGTACAAGCATGCATAATCCTAAATACTCGAGCACTAGTCAGGGATACACTATTAGTATGTAAAAGTTAAATTATGAGTACTCACGTATCAATATTGAGATTCAATATTGCAGGAAAGGTACGTAGACGCAACGGAAATGATAAACACTATATTGACCTCACGAGCATACCCATGAACCATACTCAATCACCTCCATAGCTATAACCCATAATTTCCTTAATCCTATCCTACTCGAAAAACAATTTCGAAATCACCCGGACAGCACTCCGTCGTAATATTTTATGTATACTAATAATATCTTGAAATAATACGGAGTAAATATATATATATATGTACATCGATTGAGAGAGTTTAGAGAAAAATATTTTCAAGTTTCTATGAAATAATGAAACCTATTGAATTCTATTTATAATAGATTTTTAAATTATTAAAGTGAATTATTAAAGTATGAATTATTAAAGTGAATTATTAAAGTATGAATTATTAAAGTGAATTATTAAAGTATAAATTATTAAAGTATAAATTATTAAAGTGAATTATTAAAGTATGAATTATTAAAGTGAATTATTAAAGTATGAATTATTAAAGTGAATTATTAAAGTTAAAGTAAAGTAAAAATAAAGTAAATGTAAAGTTTAAGTATAGTAAAAGTATAAAACTATGTACGTATAATACGCGTATAAATATATATAATATTAATTTAAATCGTTATATATATTTAATAAAATAAAATATAAATATCGTTATCTTTATCATACTAGTTAAGTAATGAGTTGTCAAAAGTGGTTCTAGATATTTATAAAAGTTATATACGTTTTAATAATAATGTTCTTTTTAAACTGAAAACGTTTTTATACGTTTGAAACTAAATAGATCAATCGAGTCTTTATGAGATTCAATCTTCCACTATCCTTTATCTAGTTCTCAATGATTGACAATTTGTTCTTATTTATAAATCACTTTACCATTTTCCGAATATTGTTAAAATGGAAAGATTTCTCAAATCAACGTGGGCCTTTCAACAGAGACTTGTAATCATAATTCAATATATCTGATAATTCAATCATTTGATCTTATCTTTTAATTCCATTGATAAATATTTTGAAATAGATACAATCATATAAAGTATTTAATCTAATATTTTGTTTACGTTTCAAGTTATAATATATATACAGATATACATATATAATCATATTCGTTTAATGGTTCGTGAATCGTTGGAACTTGGTCGAGGTTGAATGAATGTATGAACATAGTTTAAAATTCTTGAAATTTGACTTAACAAATATTGCTTATCGTGTCGGAAACATATATAAAGATTAAAGTTTAAATTTGGTTGGAAATTTCCGGTGTCGGAAACATATAAAGATTAAAGTTTAAATTTGGTTGAAAATTTCCGGGTTGTCACATAACGTTTATTCTTAAGGTATAAATATCTTTAATCAATCAACCCAAAATATTTCAAAAATTCGTCATGAGTTAAATTAGGTCATGGAACCGAAATTACTTTACCGAAAAGAGGGGCGCATATTTTTGATAATATTTGATTGATTAAAGTGGGATAAAAGACCCAAAAAGATTTTTAATTTTATTTTTACCATGTTTTTAAAATTAATATATAAATCTTAAATTAATATTGTAAACTTTTTAAATTAATATATTTAAAATTGTAAATATTTGAACAATTGATATTTTTAAGTTTGTATGTATAAAAACAAAAATATAATATAAGTTTGGTGTGAATTTTTAATTTTTAAAAAAATGTGAATTTTTAATTTTATGCATATTTTAAATTTAAGTTGTGTGAATTTAAAAACAAAAATTTACTAAATTTCGCTAAGTTAAAAATATGATTTTTAAAATTCGTCGTGAGTTGAAGACTAGGTCGTTGAACCAAAATTGCTTTACCCGAGGGAGGGACGAGAACTTTTATTATCATTATTTTTAATCTTATTGAATTAAAGTATGCCAAAAACATTAAAAAACTCAAAAATCTTTACTTTTAAAACCGCGCTTTAAATTGACAAATTTTAAATTTTTGTCGAGGGACGGACTAGGACAACGATCCGAAACACCCTCGCTCCTAAAGGAAAACAAAATTTTTAGAATTTAATTAATTATAAGTTTTATAAAGTATAAGGTTTTATAAAAAAAAAAATGCAAAAGTACTGTACCCGGGACTCCATGCGATCGCATGGAGTTAGGCCTTTGTTTCCATGCGATCGCATGGGGAGTAAAATCTGGCCTGATACAAGCAGTCGCCTGTTCTGTTCTTCAACACACAAAATACACAACACATACGAAAACACTCCCAAATCACCTCTAAAATTCGCAATTTTCCACCGTAATTCGTCATTTTTCTTGCTCTAATCATGCCTACATTCTCATTCTTCAGCAAAATGGTAAAAATTACACCCCTAAACTCTATAAATTTCTAGTTTTTGTGATAATTACCAATTTTTTACCTAATGCAATTTTGTTAATTTCTAGTGTAATTAGTGTTAAATTGTTAGTATTTTATGCATGTATAACCTAGATTGATGCTATTTAACATGATTTGAAGCCAAAAACTTCAAAAATTTTAGAAATCTAGGGTTTGTGTTCTTGAGCAATTTGGAGCTTTTTGATATAAACAGGTTATGGCCGATTTTTGTCATGAATTATTGCTAAATTGAGAAGTGTAACATGTTTAGATAGTTAAATGATCCAAACATTGATCCTAAACATGATTTTTAGAGATTAAAGTGGACTTTTTAAGTCCAAAATTCATGAACTTGATTAATTTGATATATTTGCCATTTGAGACTTGTTTAATTATTAGTAATGACTATTTTGACATGTTATTTGAGTTAAATGCTTATGAATTTTGTATACATTTTCATATGTGCTTATTTGAAAAGTGTAGAATTGTAAAAAATTGTGAAAATGTGTATAAGTTTAATTTTGATTTAACATGTTATAGTGATTGTTTTAAGTTGTTATTTTGCTAACACTAATGCATATTTGGATGCACAAATTTTGTGTTTAATGTGTTTTGCAGAAAGCCGATACTGGAGGTTCAGGAGCATCATCATCTAGACGACCAGCACCAGCACCAGAACCAGAAATGCAACACGAACAACAACCACAACAGGAACAACAACAACAGCCTGATCAGCACGTACCTTATTATGATCCGGTACAGTTTGTTGATGAATTCATAGTATTCCCAATGAGGCCGCCAGTAGAATTCCCAACGATTCATGAGCACACTCTGCATCCTAATCTGAGATTTGATAGGAGATGGAGAGATTACGAGACATATCAAAGGAACAAATTCAAATTGGTAACAAAAAATGTAGAGGTGCCAAGGGTAATCGATTGGGCCCCTTTGGAAACGGTCCATCTAGCTGATCGTGTTAGACAGCTTTTGGTACAAAGGTATGGCAGTTCTTCTTTTACAGATTGGGAACGTCTTTTCACCATTCGTAGACCTGTATATAAGGAATGGTGTGTTGAGTTGATGAGTACTGTATCACTTGATACAAATATAGTTAGAATAGATGATAGAAGATTTCTTAGGTTTATCCTTGGCGGTAGGATGTACAGAATGTCCATGCTGGACATGGCCAGGGCCTTACAGATATATACTCTTGGTGAGTTGCTATTACCCGATTGTACAAACTTGATTCATTATGGTGAAAGGGTAGATAGTAACTTTGACGATGACGCCATTTGGAGGCGTATGTCACATTTTGATGTTTTTACACGAGCAGGAGGACACTCCTATACATATATTGACAGAGTCGAGCTTCGTATTTTCATAGATTTATGGCTAACTCGATTACACAGAGAGGTCATAATAAAGAAAAAATTACCTTACATGATTTATTCTACCTAAAGTGTATTCGGGATCCTAGAAGCTTTGTCAATATCCCTTACTGTGTTGCTTTTTATTTATCTAAAATGGTAGAGGGAATGCAGGACGGGAGTATAATAGGAGGAGGTATTTTTGTTACTCTCATTGGAGAGTATTTAGGTGTTGATAGGAACCAAGGAGGTCCATTACAGCTTTGTAGAGAAAAGGTTGAGCCCTTAGGATTGAAAGTTTATGTGGGTGCTAAGGTATTGAAAAGTAGACGTAACCAGGCAGTACCCTATGAGGGATCTCATCCTCAGGTAGAGAGAGGCTCAGACGAGGAAATGGAGGAGGCGGAAGACATTAGGGATGTCTTTCGAGATGCTATTCTTGACGTCCACGTTCGTATAGATGAGGAAGCAATGACGAACGCGGCCAGACATAGTATGTATGAGCAGTGGAACACCGAGGGAGTATACGAGGATTATAGGCGACGCCAACACGATAGCTGGGTAGTTCATCAGCACCAAATCATGAGCCAGCTATCATATCAGGTACCAAATAATTACGTGCCTACTCGACCTGCTCATTTTTCGCCACACAGCCCCGATATCCGACCACCCTTTAACCGGTATGACTATAACCAAGCCTATCAGAACACCTATAACCAACAATGGAACCCACCTGACGAGATGAACTGGAACCCATATCCAGACTGATTTAGTTCCATTTGGTTATTTATATGATTTTTATGTTTGTATCTTTTTACTTATTCATGTTTAAACTTATGTTATTAAATATACTTATGTAATCTTTATCATTTTTATTATTATTGTGTACTAATATTTCACATTTAGGATTTGAAAGTGGGATATTAAGTCCCATTTCAAATTGCCATGCATGTTTATATTTGTATGTATGTATATTGTAAATTGTACAAAACAGGGTAAAACAGCGCATTTTCAAAGACTGGCATTAAGTTCAGCAAAAGCTACTAATTTTGACGACAAGATGACAAATAAATATGATGTAACAACAAACGGAATGAACAAATGATATGCACCATTTATCATTCAGCAAACAAATGCCAATATGTTTGGAAACTTTGGTAAAATTTAATCATTTTTACGCTAATCACCCTCAATAATTTAAATTGTTACTGATTTCTTGCAAATGAGGGCATTGCAAGATCTTAAGTGTGGGAAGGGGTTAAATTCTTTCGAATTTTAAAATTTTTACTTTATACACTTGGTTACCATTAGAAATACTAGTAAAGTAGTAGTTGTATTAGAATCTAGTGCTCTCTGATAATAAAGAACAGCCCTAGTCTTATATACTGACTACCCAATTCTAGTAAAATTTTTCAAAATTTTCAATTAAATGAACTCAAAATCATGTTTATACATATTTATGAACGATAAAACTAGGTGTTAACACCGAAATTATTGTTACCTCGGAAAGGACATAAATTGAGAAACAAACCAAAATGTTAAAATTCATTTAAAATGGAATAAAGGACAATAAAAAGGAAAATAAAAGCCAAGTGTGGGAAAAATTACCAAGTTATCTTAAACATATGTCACATATTTCTGTAACAAATAATTGAAGATACTTTTGCTTTGGACTAAACTAAACTGTTTTACCCGATGAAAGAAAAGAAGATATGGATCTACACGATGAATCAATTCCATCGTTAAAAGGAAGTAAAGTCTTTCGAAAAAGAAACGCGCTTCTTGATTTAGGTCATGAAGTTGTCGTCCAGACCAGCTGTAAGTTGATGAAAAATCTAGAAAAGTCATCTCTAAAATCAGCAGGAAATCCACGGACCTCGGCATAAAACAGGGTCGCCAAGTGGTCAGACTTATCCTAACCATGAGAGGATCTGTCTCGTACAATGGGGGGCACCGTGCAAATTAGCTTGATTAGACTAATAAATCAGATCCCCAGAAAGGATAATCTCCTTTAAAGATCAAAAAATCAGCTTTTAAGACTGATATTACTCAATCCTAGAGATTGACCTTAAAGATTGAGAATTACAAACTCATGGAATTCAATGATATCTAAACTCGAGCTTGAACGAGAAAAAATTTTGATAAAATTACAAACCGATTTGTTTTCTAAAAACCCATTTTCAATGCGTTCATTACCATTGAACGTAAAATCCTAGGAATTCACCTGGAATTCATTAGGTCACCTGAACCAAATCGGGTGTCAACCGTAAGAATGGTGGTTGCATAGCATGGTCAAAGACAGGACCTTGTGCCAGACCGAAAAATCATAAGGGTGAGCTTTACTATTGCTCCTACCAAGGATAGTAATTGCGTCCGACACGTTATAGACCATAATTAAAAGCATGTCAGGGGACATTGCCTTAACAGTTGCTTGTTTAACGCTTTCCTTTACAACCGAACGGTAGTTTATTAAAAGGTAATATACAGAGCAAGTAAACTGGACGTGTTGCTTTCCCAATACAAGGTTAGCAAGTGGGTGACACAAAACCACAAGTTTTGAGCTAAAATTTTCAAATCTGAAACCCACCAAATCCACAAAAATATTTTGCAAACACCGGTGAAGGGTTATTCCGGAAAACTTATCTAGGGTAAAAGCTAGATTGAATTTTCAAAAAGATCAAATGTTTTCATAAAGATCCAATTTCCTTAAAGGATCTAAAATTTATAGTCATGTGGGACTGTAAACCACATCGTTACTACCATTGTTTATACCGCCGTAAAGAAATCACTGATGTACAAAGTGTGAAGAATAAAGAAGTGATTATAGTATTTCAAGTCTATATTGCTTGAGGACAAGCAACGCTCAAGTGTGGGAATATTTGATAATGCTAAAAACGAACATATATTTCATAGCATTATTCCTCAAGAAAGACAAGCTTTTAGTTGCAATTGTCCTATTTACAAGTGATATTCGTTTAAATAATAAAAGGTGAAGACAAAAGGCAGATTCGACGAATTGAAGACGCAAACGACCAAAAAGCTCAAAAGTACAAAAGACAATCAAAGAGGTTCCAATTATTGATAAGAAACGTCTCAAAATTACAAGAGTACAAGATTCAAAACGCAAAGTACAAGATATTAAATTGTGCGCAAGGACGTTCGAAAATCCGGAACCGGGACCAGAGTCAACTCTCAACGCTTGACGCAACGGACTAAAAATTACAAGTCAACTATGCACATAAATATAATATAATATTTAAATAATTCTTATAATTATTTATATATTATATATTATATTATTAAAAACCGTCCGCAGAAAAAACAAAGGCATGTGAGCCTCTCCAGCTGGCCATGCGATCGCATGGCCTTGAAGGGTAAAGCTCATGCGATCGCATGAGCCACTTTTCCAGCCCACATGCCTATAAAATTCGCAGCTTGGTGAACATCAAAACACATCTTTTTCTTCTCCTCATTCATACGTAGTATATATTTATATTTATAATTTTAATTTTAATTTTAATTTTAATTTTAATTCTAATAATAAGGGTATGTTAGCGAATGTTGTAAGGGTGTAAGTCGAAATTCTGTCCGTGTAACGCTACGCTATTTTTAATCATTGTAAGTTATGTTCAACCTTTTTACATTAATGTCTCGTAGCTAAGTTATTATTATGCTTATTTAAAACGAAGTAATCATGATGTTGGGCTAAAAATATTAAAATTGGGTAATTGGGCTTTGTACCATAATTGGGGTTTGGACAAAAGAACGACACTTGTGGAAATTAGACTATGGGCTATTAATGGACTTTATATTTGTTTAACTAAATGATAGTTTGTTAATTTTAATATAAAGATTTACAATTGAACGTCCCTATAAATAACCATATACACTCGATCGGACACGATGGGCGGGATATTTATATGTACGAATAATCGTTCATTTAACCGGACACGGGAATGGATTAATAGCCACTAGAATTATTAAAAAAGGGGTGAAATTATGTACAAGGACACTTGGCATAATTGATAACAAAGTATTAAAACCTTGGGTTACACTCAGTCGACATCCTGGTGTAATTATTAAACAAAGTATTAAAATCTTGTTACAGTTTAAGTCCCCAATTAGTTGGAATATTTAACTTCGGGTATAAGGATAATTTGACGAGGACACTCGCACTTTATATTTATGACTGATGGACTGTTATGGACAAAAACCAGACGGACATATTAAATAATCCAGGACAAAGGACAATTAACCCATGGGCATAAAACTAAAATCAACACGTCAAACATCATGATTACGGAAGTTTAAATAAGCATAATTCTTTTATTTCATATTTAATTTCCTTTATTTTATATTTAATTGCACTTCTAATTATAGCACTTTTATTTATTGTTATTGTATTTAATTGCACTTTTAATTATCGTACTTTTTAATTATCGCAAGTTTATTTTATCGCACTTTTATTTATCGCAATTTCATTATCGTTATTTACTTTACGCTTTAAATTAAGTCTTTTATTTATTTAATATTTTACATTTTGTTTTAACTGCGACTAAAGTTTTTAAAATCGACAAACCGGTCATTAAACGGTAAAAACCCCCCTTTATAATAATAATATTACTTATATATATATTTGTATTTTTATAAAATAAAACTAATATAGCGTTAAGCTTTGATTAAAAGATTTTCCCTGTGGAACGAACCGGACTTACTAAAAACTACACTATTGTACGATTAGGTACACTGCCTATAAGTGTTGTAGCAAGATTTAAGTATATCCATTCAATAAATAAATAAATATCTTGAGTAAAATTGTATCGTATTTAATAGTATTTCCTTGTAAAATATAAGTTATTTCATATACACCTCGCATAACATCAACTATCACCATCGGCCGTAGGTCAGAGACCACCGGCCGATGGTCACTGTAACTTTATATATATACGGGTGTTGGGTTACATTGTTAGGTTACACACCCTACACACCCTAGCCGTCGTTTTTCGCTGTTACTATTGTCTCAGACCATACCCCAACCGAATACACTCATCTAGGCGACGATTCTATCAATATTTCATTGGTTAGATTGATCTCAAAGTGAAACTAGTATTCGATTCACTCTAGGTTATTGTTTTCCGCCTTTAATCTAGATACAACGTTTAATCTAAGGTCCAAGATCGTTTACAATATAATATATATATATATATATATATATATATATATATATATATATATATATATATATATATATATATATATATATATATGTATATATATATATATATGTATATATATATATATATATATATATATAGAGAGAGAGAGAGAGGCGTGTTCAAACGAGAACTAAAAAAAAATACTGCGAGGACTTTTAATTATATAGTTTCTATGCATTTATATTACATTACATTAAATATAAATGTTATTCAACAAATATAATAAGAAAGCTACTAAATATGAAAAGGAACACCTTAGTCGCCAAAAAGTATTACTCCGTATATAATATAAAACATAAGATGACTAGTTAAAAAGTAAAAACGAGTATATACATAAGAGTTAGTTGTAATTTCTTGAATTCAATAATTTGCTTAAATCTAACGGACCAATCAGAGTGTGATATGTGGCGCAACAAAAAAATTCAAAAATATTTTTTTAAATAAAATTTTGAAATTGTTTTAAATGTTTTTAAAAAAAATTTAGCATGTAAAATTCAATCACATATAATTGTCAAACTCAATCACATGTGATTGTAAAATACAATCACATGTGATTCTGCATGTCAAATCCAATCACATATGATTGAAAAAAAAATTAAATTTTTTTTTTCAAAAAAAAAAAATTCTACCGGAAACATACTTTAATTCGGTGATTTGATTAAGTTTGTTAGCGTTTCGTGATCATATCTTCAAAATTTTAGACTTTAATTCGGTGATTTGATCAAGTTTTGATCAAAAACTTGATGTTTAAAGGTTTTAGTACATATTTACTGAAATTCGTCATTTTATTAAATAAAATGTTTTTCAATCACATGTGATTGGATTTGATATGCAGAATCACATGTGATTTACTGCATGTCAAAAAAAAATTGAAAAAACAAAAAAAACAAAATTCAAAAAAACAAAATTTAAAAAAAAATTTCTGAAAAATTTTTTTTTTTAATTTTTTTTAATAACATGTGATTATCGCGTCACGTGTCGCACTTTGATTGATCCTTTGGATCTCAACTTAAAAGTTAGTTTCATTTAAATATTCCTCATATACATAAATCTCTTTAAATGGAGAAAAAAACTTACTCGTGTGTTCTAATTTTACTCCTCCACTCACTCCTATCAGAAGTCATATTCTCCTACAATAAAAGCTCACTCATGTCGAGCTTTAGTCTATCCTCTCACCTACGTATATGTATACCCTTCTCCTAACCCCAAAATACATATATATTAATATACATATACATATATACATATGTATTAAAATATTAGCATTTATACATTTATATATTCTTATACATATACCCTATAAACTATTAAAATATTATCAAAAATATGAATTGTCATGATACAAGTATGTCGAATTCATATGTCTTATATATTTAATGTTATTTGAGTTATATTCTTTTTTTTATTATCGACTTTTAGCTAATGAAAGTGCATCCATTAACCTAGGTAAGCTAACTTCAACTCTAAATCATATATAAAAGCCTTACTCAACTATAATAACAATCAAAAGCAGCACAAAGCATTAGCGAAACTAACTAATATTCTTATAGATTGCACATAATTAGATGAAGCATATTTTATATTTACAATTGTATGTAGTAACATATTTTGGTCAGTTGACGACAACGCCTACACGTTTTTGTATTGTATTTTCTTTATATTGCGTTATATTTAATATTTGTATTTGTTAAAATACTTTGATAATTTAATTTCATAATAGTAATACTTTAAGTATTTTTTGGTTATTTGACAGATATCTATTTACTCGTTTATTCCTACTGATATGGATGATATAGATGCAAAAAGTATATTTAAATGAATATGGATATGAATTTCAAATTTATTAAATGAATATGCTTATGAAATCACCAATAAATACGATCTATTGACATCTCTATTCTCTAATCTAGCTACATATATGCACAAGGATGCACGAGGATGCAAGTATATATCTTGAATCTTGAATAACATTAAAATTTAAAATAGATATCAAATAAGGATTATGTTAAGATATTGTTAAAATATGAAGCAATAAGATTTGTTAAATGGTGTTGTGGATGTCTCTCCAAACCCTTCAACTTTAATTCCACTCTCACAAATCATAATTTCATGCAACCAATCTCACTCAATTCTCGAACAAGTTGCTTAATATACACTCTAATCTTTAATTAAAATCAACGATCTTATCATTGGCTTTTAACTTTAGAGGTCCTTAAAATTTATTGTCTTATTATAAATCATGGCAATGGCAAATCATCTCAAAATAAAGCTTTGCCACGTCTACTCACTCTAATGTGTGTTAGATGTAGCGATTTATAATTATGTGTTAGGGAAAATCTTTAGATTAATTAACTAGTTGTTAATAGGACATATGTAACACCTTTTTTTTTTATCACAGCAAAAAATTTAATTTATATAAATACCCTTAGTTAATTACAAACATGATTATCACAAATCATTAGTTGATTACTTAATTACAAACCACCGGTGTTACGTTAAATGACTAATTACACATTTTCAAAAGATAAAATATCAGAGTTCGTCTTGTCAAATATATCTTCAACCCGACTCCCCTACCAGCACTAAGATCCAAAACCTGCAAGGAAGTGGGTGAGGAGTTAGCACGAGGCTAAGTGAATGGGACTATCAAAAGGTCTAGCATACAGTACCAACTTTTACTTCTATAACAACTACTTTATACAACCACATACAACAAACAACAACTGGCAACTATGCTCCAACTAGAGGACCGGCAGCTTGTACTGGCACAAGACCACTAGCTGATCAGGCTAGAGTCTACCGATAGTCCTTACTACTGAATCCCCAGTATAGTCATCCACACGCATGTGATGCGTCGTTCAGCACTATACTCAACAAATAGTAGCCAAGTGGACCCAACCACAACTAGGTTGACCACTCTGAGCTGAACCTAACAGATCAAGGTTCCAACAACAACAACAACAACTTATGCACATGCAACCAGTTAACTACCACTACTATACAGGCAACTAATACTACTAAAAGTATGGCAACCCTAACTGCAATCAACTGTACAACATAACTATTAAACATGGCAACTAACAACAATATAAACATAGTAGCGCAACTTGCTACTCTATACTATACCCAAAGATAATCTCACTCACCGATTACTAGCAATAGCTCAGTTATCTAACTCTGAGCATCTTTCTTGTTCTTATCACCTGAGAATAGACATAACACAGTCAGTAATAATGTCTTGGTAACAACCCGACAACAAGACAACAACATCAATACCAACACTTAATCACTTTACAACTGGTCTGCCAACCATACGAGTAACACCATCACACGCAAGTTTGATAACACTCAACCGTGTGGTTGACAACTACTCGTACGTTTGTTCTATGACCAAACATCCTACAGTGATTCACCTGATCCGTACGGTTCACCACACGAGTGACCAGTGAGTCGTACGAGTCACTTCTCAACCATACCTATCATCACAATCAAAACATAAGTTCCCATACCACTCACTCGTACGCTTCACCACACGGTTGACTACCTCAATCGTACGAGTGAATGCTCACTCATACGAGTGATGAAGAACAGTATCAGCAACTATTTAGATGAGTTTCAATCCAAAATGAACAATATCAAATATTGATGCATACTCTAAATAAATACATACAATCATGCATTCACTATACGATAAGTCTACATCATAATTTCAATCAATAACGTCACTCAAATGCGTGCAAAACAAGACATACACGCTAAAACCCCTTTTATGACCAAAATACAGATTGATTTAGCTTCTTAAAACCTTATCATTGGAAATTAGACCTCAAGACGATTCCAACGATAGTTTATTCATCAAAAACGGAGTTACGGTTTGAAAGTTACGCCCTTTTTCAATTTTACCAAAAGCTGACAAGTGCTCAACCGCGTGGTTGAGCCCTCAACCACGTGGTTGAGCCCTCAAACGCGTGCTCAATCGCGCGGTTGAGCTGTTAAAAGTGTGGTAGCTATAAAACAGCTCCAGCTCGCGGTTTTCACGTTTTTGACCCCAAATCTTGATTTTTGCAAGTTCTAACACCAAAACCACTTCATAAACATCATATAAACTATATAGAAGCAATTTCTAACAACAATTTAGCATAACAAACACAATTCATGAAGATTCAAGCTCATATTCATCAAAAACCCATTTATACCCAAAACCCAATTTCTATGAATTAAAGCACGAATTCAAACAAACAAACATGGATAAATACTTACAATGATGCTAAGAATCAGTCACTAAAGCCTCTTGATTCAATTTATCACTTGGATTAGATTAGGGTTTGAGATGGTGTGAAGTTAGGTACGAGCTTGTTTGAGAATTTTAAATAAATTGATGGAAACATCCATGTGACGCCCCGTACAAAACCATCATGTATGAATCGTCAACAAAAGGTCCGTTACACGGTATAATACTACATGCTGTTTTAAAACAAGTTTTGCATTCATGAAAAGATAACGTTTTACAAAAGATAACGTGACACAAAGGTCGTTGCAAAGTCATTATTCAGAATAACATAAGTTGCGAATGCAAAATAAAAGTTCCATGATTGAGACATCTCTAAGTAATGCAGCAGAAGTCTAACACAGCAAGTCTATAGCACCAAGACTATAACAGCAAGTCTAACAGCGGAAGCAACAACGTCTAAGCACCTGAGAAATTCATGCTAAAAAGTCAACACGAATGTTGGTGAGCTATAGTTTGTTTGTAATCAGTAATGTAATGTAGACCACGAGATTTCAGTGCTTCAACCAGCATTTCAAATCAGTATGATGAAGTATATGCTTATCCGTGGGCACCCGATAACTAACTTAACGTAATAATAATATCATCCCCTAAAAGTAAACTTGGCGAGTGCGTATGTTCTCGAAGTATCAAACACCCATTAAATGCTAGCGCGACTAGCCCGAGTGGGGATGTCAAACCCTATGGATCCATATCTAATATTCGCGTTCACCGGATCAAAAATCAATGATTAAACGTTACCGTGCTAAGGGGAATGTTTGTGCCGTTATATCACCCACACATATGTAAAGTTTAAGTACTCGTGTCTAGTGTGTAAAACATAAAAAGCGCATGTATTCTCAGTCCCAAAAATAGTTAAAGTAAAAAGGGAAGCTATAACTCACAGTGAATGTGCAGTAAAATCGATACGACAATGTAAGCAAGTAGTAAGTCGGTCCAAACAAGTAAGTTGGTCGATCCAAAAGGTCCTCAACATAAGTCAATGGTTACTAAGTCAGTAAGTTTGTCCCCAAAGGTTTAAAAGTGAATAAATTAAGTCTTAAGTATCATCATCATTCATCATTCATCAAAGCTAAAGTAAGTTTAACAAGAATAGAGATCGAAACAATAGGCTGACTTTGGACAGCTGTTACGACCTCTATACAAATCGAAAAGACGCGTAGTCAGTATACATGGCTCCATATGTGAGTCCTCTAACCGCTGACCAATTTTTAGAACCTATCTCATCTTCGTTTGACCGTGGCGACAGTTTAAGTGCGAGTAGGTCAGAAATTTCAGCACAACGTTACAAAGGCGTAGTATTTTCGAAAGGCTATAAATCCTAAATCGTATATCGGATTTAGGAGAGGCCTAAACGAAAAGTCATCTACTCGAAATGAAATATCTAAAAATCAATTTTCCAGAAGTCTAGGAGTCGGATAAGACCCCGAAAAACAGCAAACAAGTGCTCCGGTGGGTTTCTTGGAGCTTGATGCTCATCGCGGTTCTCATCCTTGATGCATGTAAGCTTCAAGTGTACAACTCTTTGATATTATAGCATCACTTTGACCAAGTTTCAACCATCAACACACAACTAAGAGTAAAAGCTATCATTCTACAAGTTTTGAACATCAAGATTGCCTCTTTATTGCATAAAGCTTCAAACTTTGTCCTTTTTACACAAGTTTATGCATCTTCATCATATGAGATGATGAGGACTTGATCTTTATCATCACAACAATCACAAAAAGGTTCCAAGTAAGTGAGATCTACAATAATAACTTAGATCTCAAGTATTAAGAAAACCTTAAGCTAGAAAGCTTAGATCTTTACAAGATTAATGAGACCATAAGCTAGAAAGCTAAGATCTAGTAAAAGTAATGAGACCATAAGCTAAAAAGCTAAGATCTTTAACAAAATAATAAAACCCTAAGCTAGAAAGCTTGGATATTTAATGTTCTTGAAGATCCTTAAAGCAAAAGACTAGATCTTCAAGTTACATGAAGATCATAAACACAAGTTTTGATCTTTATAACAAAATAAAGAAATCATACGCTAGAAAACCTAGATCTAACAAGTAAATGAAGATTCAAAGCTATAAAGCTTGAATCTTTCATGTTCTTGAAGGATTCAAACCCAAGTTTGAATATACAAGATATAACAAGATCAAAAAGCTAAAAAGCTAGATCCTTTAATGATGATGATGATGTCGACATTGAGAAGAGAAGAAGAAGAAGAAGAAAATTTAAAACTTACACTTTTTAGAGTGAGAAAGACTAGAGAGTGAATTAGAGAGTAAGTGTGTGTAATTTGTGAATGAGATCAAGTGTAAAATGGGTGAGGTTTGTGTGGTATTTATAGGGGGAGAGGGGTGCTTGGCTGTGATTTTCAAGGGGGACAAAGGGGGGGACAACTTTGTAGTGACCTGAACTTTTTCATGTTTATATATATTAAATGAAATTGTTATTTACATGATTAAGTGTTTCCAACATGTTAAGCAATCAAACTTGTTAAGACTTGATTAATTGAAATAGGTTTCATATAGACAATTGACCACCCAAGTTGACCAGCGATTCACGAACGTTAAAACTTGTAAGAACTATATGATGACATATATATGGATATATATATATATATATATATATATATATATATATATATATATATATATATATATATATATATATATATATATATATATATATAGTTAACATGATAGTATGATAAGTAAGTATCTCACTAGGTATATTAACAATGAGTGATATACATAAAAATGAGTTTATTGAATTAAGAAACTCGAAACGATATATATAACGATTATCGTTATTACAACGTCTTACTAAATACATATGAATCATATTAAGATATTGTTACACTATGTTTAAATATGATAATTTATAAGTAATCATATCATTAAGTGTATTTACAATGAACTACATATGTATAAACAAGACTACTAACTTAAGGATTTCGAAACGAGACATATATGTAACGATTATCGTTGTAACGACATTTAAATGTATATATATCATATTAAGATATATTAATACATCATAATATCATGATAATGTAATAATTTAACATCTCATTAGATATAATAAATAATGGGTTAACAACATTTAACAAGAATCGTTAACCTAAAGTCTTCAAAACAACACTTACATGTAACGACTAACGATGACTTAACGACTCAGTTAAAATGTATATACATGTAGAGTTTTAATATGTATTCATAAACTTTTTAAAGACTTCAAGACACTTATCAAAGTACTTCTACTTAACAAAAATGCTTACAATTACATCCTCGTTCATTTTCATCAACAATTCTACTCGTATGCACCCGTATTCGTACTCGTACAATACTCAGCTTCTAAATATATTTACTACTGGTATATACACTCCAATGATCAGCTCTTAGCAGCCCTTGTGAGTCACCTAACACATGTGGGAACCATCATTTAACATCTAGCAATAAATATCTAACAAAACAATAAACTAATGGAGCCTTTATGGATGCTTAAGTTCACGTGAACTAGGAGAATCACAAACACATTTCCATTTCAATTTTCTTGAATCAAATTACTCTCTCAAGTGTTCCTACATTGTTCTAAGTGTTTTTCATCATCTTCATCAAAATCTAGCTCAATCTAGTTCATAAATCCATACATAAACCAAGTTATAAAACAACTACTCAAGAACACACCAACAACACTTTCAAGTTTGCTAGCTTACTTCCAATCTTGCAAATCCACTTTGAGTGATCATCCAACCTCAAGAAATCTTTCTTATTTATAGTAAGATATCTTTATAGTACAAGGTAATACTCATATTCAAACTTTGATTCAATTCCTATAACTATAACAATCTTATTTCGAGTGGAAATCTTACTTGAACTTGTTTTCGTGTCATGATTCTACTTCAAGAACTTTCAAGACATCCAAGGATCCTTTGAAGCTAGATCTATTTTTATCATTTCCAGTAGGTTTATCCACAAAACCTGAGGTAGTAATGATGTTCATAACATCATTCGATTCATATATATAAAACTACCTTATTCGAAGGTTTAAACTTGTAATCACTAGAACATAGTTTAGTTAATTCTAAACTTGTTCGCAAACAAAAGTTAATCCTTATAACTTGACTTTTAAAATCAACTAAACACATGTTCTATATCTATATGATATGCTAACTTAATGATTTAAAACCTGAAAACACGAACAACACCGTAAAATCGGATATACGCCGTCGTAGTAACACCACGGGCTGTTTTGGGTTAGTTAATTAAAACTATGATAAACTTTGATTTAAAAGTTGTTCTTCTGGGAAAATAATTTTTCTTATGAACATGAAACTATATCCAAAAATCATGGTTAAACTCAAAGTGGAAGTATGTTTTCCAAAATGGTCATCTAGACATCGTTCTTTCCAATGAAATGACTACCTTTACAAAAACGACTTGTAACCTGTATTTCTGACTATAAACTTATACTTATTCTATTTATATTCATAAACTTAAGTTCATTATGAAACCATAGCAACTTGAATCACTCAAAACGGATTTAAAACGAAGAAGTTATGGGTAAAACAAGATTGGATAATTTTGCTTGTTGTAGCTACGTGAAAATTGGTAACAAATCTATATTAATCATATCCTAGCTAACTCATATTGTATTATACATGTATTCTAATATATTATGTAATCTTGGGATACCATAGACACGTATTCAAATGTTTTGACATATCATATCGACCCATGTATATATATTATTTGGAACAACCATAGACACTCTATATGCAGTAATATTTGAGTTAGCTATACAGGGTTGAGGTTGATTCCAAAAATATATATACTTTGATTTGTGATCTAGCCTGAGACGTGTATACACTGGGTCATGAATTGATTTAAGATAATATATATCAATTTATTTATGTACATCTAACTGTGGACAACTAGTTGTAGGTTACTAACGAGGATAGCTGACTTAATAAACTTAAAAACATTAAAACGTATTAAAAATGTTGTAAATATATTTTGTACATACTTTGATATATATGTACATATTTGTTATAGGTTCGTGAATCGACCAGTGGCCAAGTCTTACTTCCCGACGAAGTAAAAATCTGTGAAAGTGAGTTATAGTCCCACTTTTAAAATCTAATATTTTTGGGATGAGAATACATGCAGTTTTATAAATGTTTTACAAAATAGACATAAGTACGTGAAACTACATTTTATGGTTGAATGATCGAAATCGAATATGCCCCTTTTAGCTTGGTAGCCTAAGAATTGGGGAACTGGCCCCTAATTGACGCGAATCCTAAAGGTAGATCTACGGGAACTAACAACCCCCATTCTGGAATTTGGAATGCTTTAGTACTTCGAGTTTATCATGTCCGATGGGTGTCTCGGAATGATGAGGATATTCTATATGCATCTTATTAATGTCGGTTTCCAGGTGTTCACCATATGAATAATTTTTATCTCTATGTATGGGATGTATATTGAAATATGAAATCTTGTGGTCTATTATTACGATTTGATAAATATATAGGTTAAACCTATAACTCACCAACATTTTTGTTGACGTTTAAAGCATGTTTATTCTCAGGTGATTATTAAGAGCTTTCGCTGTTGCATGCTAAAATATGGATAAGATTTGGTGTCAGCATGTTTGTATAATATTGTTTAAAACTGCATTCGAGATTTACTTTGTTGTAACATATTAATATTGTAAACCAATATGTATTGGTAGTGTGTAAGTGTGATATTTTTAGATTATCATTTCTGGATAATCTAGGTGGTGTCCTTTTAACCTTGTCGATAAAATAAAGGTTATGGTTTGTTTTAAAAACGAATGCAGTCTTTGAAAAACGTCTCATATAGAGGTCAAAACCTCGCAACGAAATCAATTAATATGCAACGTTTATAATCAATATGAACGGGACATTTCAGTTGGTATCCGAGCGTTGGTCTTAGAGAACTAGAAATTTGCATTAGTGTTTCTTATCGAGTTTGTTAGGATACATTAGTGAGTCTGGACTTCGACCGTGTTTTCTTTAAAAACGATTGCTTAACACTTTTGTTGGAAACTATATATTATTAACATGTAAATATTATGTGATATATTAACCTCTTAATGTGTTTGATATTGTGTGATAGATGTCTACCTCTAGTACAAATCCCATCGACTCACCTAATAATAATGAAGAGTCGAATATATTTTGGGAAGATTCACAAATTCCCGAAGAGGAACCGGAAGAGGAGGAACCAGAAGAGGCGGAACCGGAAGAGGAGGAACCGGAAGAAGAGGAACCGAAAGAAGAAGAGGTTCCGGAGGAAGAAATATTGATACCTACAGTAAATCGATTAAATAAAAGAAAATCCTCAACCAACGGGCCAAAGTTAAAAATGGTCAATGGTGTTTCCGCCGAGGAAGCAAAATATTGGGAAGATTACCAATTTTTCGATGAATCGGATCCCGATGAGGATTCCGATGATGTTATAGAAATTACCTCGACCCAATTTAATAAAGCAAAAGAATATAATAAGGGAAAAGGTATAAAAATAGAGAAACCCGATTCCAACCCCGATGAACTTTATATGTATCGGCAACATCCGTATTTCCTAAATTGTAACAATAACCCGGGAACCTCTAAACCACCAGGTTTTTCTAAACCATTGTGGAAAATGACGGCTCGTATTAGAGGAACACCGTATATCCCTAGAAAATTAGGAAAATGAACCAAGTCCGAAGAAGAAGAAACGAGTGATTCAGATTAGAGGGTTGTAATCATGTTGTGTATTATATGTATTGTAGTGTGCTTGTACTTTTATGTTCTATGTAAAAATTGCTTGTATTGTTTGTTAATTATTTTTTTTACGAATCTAATCCTTGTCTATTTTACAGTATAAAAACAAAATGGACGTTAAGGGTAGACAACCGAATAATTTAGAAGACCTACCAGAGGATATGATTGAGGAAATCTTGTCTAGAGTCGGTCAGAATTCATCAGCACATTTAGTTATGGCAAAATTAACTTGTCAAACATTTGAAAGACTTTCCAGAAATGCCTTAGTTTATAAAAGGCTTTCCTTTGATAGGTGGGGTATATCACATTGGGGAGACCGTAAGTTACGCCGTGTTTTCTTTAAAGCATTAAATGCGGGGAACCCAAATGCAATTTTACGCTATGGGTTAAGAACCTATTTTGACTCAACATATCCCAACATAGGATTTCGTGAGTTAGAAAGAGCTTCTAACATACAACATAAAGAAGCATGTTATGCTTATGGGTTAGTGATGTTCGCTTCTTACCAAAATGAGAAAAAAAACATCGGATTACAACTTTTAAATAAAACCTTCCCACAAGTGACGGATTCAGTAGTTGGGTTGAGAAACAAGGTTTTTAGATTATTACGGGGCTGTTGGACATTACAAAACCCTCGTCCTTTTGACGACATTACAACATGCTGCCTATGTATGGGATGTATATTGAAATATGAAATCTTGTGGTCTATTATTACGATTTGATAAATATATAGGTTAAACCTATAACTCACCAACATTTTTGTTAACGTTTAAAGCATGTTTATTCTCAGGTGATTATTAAGAGCTTCCGCTGTTGCATGCTAAAATATGGACAAGATTTGGTGTCAGCATGTTTGTATAATATTGTTTAAAACTGCATTCGAGATTTACTTTATTGTAACATATTAATATTGTAAACCAATATGTATTGGTAGTGTGTAAGTGTGATATTTTTAGATTATCATTTCTGGATAATCTAGGTGGTGTCCTTTTAACCTTGTCGATAAAATAAAGGTTATGGTTTGTTTTAAAAACGAATGCAGTCTTTGAAAAACGTCTCATATAGAGGTCAAAACCTCGCAACGAAGTCAATTAATATGGAACGTTTATAATCAATATGAACGGGACATTTCAAACTTTTACTTTTTGGTTAATGGTTGTCTAAAGTTGGTGCTTATGTTGGGATCCCATGCAACAATTGTGATTATGGTTAACAAAAATGCTAGTATGTTCCTCTAATAAATAGGCATTTGCCTTATATTTATATGGGTCATAAACTTATTAAAATTGGGCTAATTAAATAGTTCATTAGCTAGAGTAGGGTGGGCTTGAGTCCAACAAGGTAGAAAGTCCAACAAGACTAACTAGTGAGCATAAGTAAATTACTAAGCGTAATTAAGCAACCAAAAGCCCAAGTAATTGTTATTAAAAAATAACAATTAGTATTACGTAGTCATAATATTCCAATTATGACCAAAGTCAAACGTGTATCAAAATACATAGCTCGTTTTCAACGTCAAGTGACACTAACGGTCATAAAAGCATTCAGGGATCAAGTTAAGTGATTAAATACTTAATAGCATGTTGTAAGATATTAACCAAAGTAATTATCATGAAATAAGATCCCAGAGCATCAACTAGCTCAGTACGCACATATACGCAGTTTTGTGAAAACAACAAACACAAAAGTAAGTTGAAAAAGCCGGATCGTTACATTACCCACCTGTTAAAGAAAATTTCGTCCCGAAATTTTGAGGAGTGACCAACAATGGTACCGTATTTGAATAAGAATGAGCGTATCAAAGTTCCGAGAGACTTGCGGGCTCAGAAGTGAGTTATTTACCTTGAAAGGTACTTGGGTGTATAAAAGTAAGAATAGGTATATGCCATTAATTAAGTCTCTTGTCCTAAGAGATCAACAAATTTATTTCGTTTCTTGCTAACACGAATCTGTCATCCAAATATATACCCACAAAAGGAAAGATGATGTTTTTAGCCCTACGGGCATCTTCAGTAAGCTGGATGCATGACATACATCATGAATGTTACTAAACTCATCTAAAACATTGAGCGCTTATGTCGCAATACAAGGCTGACAGGTAGAATGGAAAACATAGTGATCACAACATACTGCGTGTGAACTTATCCTTGGATGGAATGAAAGCACAGTTTCATAATGTAACTTTATCCTTTCAGTTACATGTTGAAGTTATGGTTATCATTAACTAGAACAACATATAGTTGCAACAACAAAGGAAGGAATATGTAGAGTAACCACATCTGTGTTATAGATGTTTTAAGCAGTCCCTTTCCAAGAGGATAACAAGATTCATAGATTCTTAAGGTATCTTATATTACATTTTCGAAAGAAAATTGCACGAAAGGTGTGATCTTCGAACGAGAGTGAACTCTTCGAGCAGTTCGTTCAGTATTTATCCTTATACTTAAGGGGATGCGCGGTTGAGAAGATACGTGAACTCTTGGTCCTAAAGAATGGTATACTCTACGTGAAAAGAATCTCTAAAAATGATTTCTTGTGCTTCAATATACTGATTCATAGAGATGATGTTTACGAGGGTGTTGCGATTAGCTGTGAAATATTGAGAGTAGAAACCCAACTAGTGTCTTTCCTACAATGGGGTGACCACTGAGTGTACCCCAGAAATCTGATTTATCGGCCCGCGTTTTTGACATGTCTAACCTTAAAAGAAAAATTTTATGAGCGCAAGGACGTCCTAACAAATTTTATAAAACTGCCATCCAAAGTGACTCAAGAGTTTTTAACAAAGGTCTTAATCGTAAGCTTCATCCCTAAACGGAGGACGAGAAAAAGTGTGATCCATACATGGTGTAAACTAATACGAAAACCTTTAATAAAATCAAGAAGTTTTGATAAACCTTTAAACGTTTGATGTAACAACATAAACGGAACGAAGTTTTTAGTAAATTTAGAAGTATGTACAACGTGTACCATTTTGCACAAAACTATTTGACTTAAGTTAAACAACTCATTAAAGGAACGATCTTTAAATAATTTGAAGGTATAACTTATTATGTACTAACCCAAAATAAGTAAGGGTAAATTTATTAACTTAATTATATACATACATATATGATTTTTATAAATCGCATAAGTGACAGAAAAATTTTATTACTTTCATTTGTCCATAAATCTCGTGAAGACCGCACAAATAAACAACGTGTAAAAATCAGCGTGTAAAAATTTTGATAAACATAGTTTTTCGTATTTCAGAGGTTACGAGTTGAAAAAGATTGAGTGGAAAATCTTTGAATCGTCGGGTGACATGTTACTAGGTAATGAAAACTAATGAATTAAATGTAGTTTTGATAATTATTAGGACACAAGTCTTTGGGCCCAAAAATATTCACGTGCGAAGCCGTTGCTAAAAGGTGAGGTATGAAGGATAGAGCATGAGGATGAGAAGTTAATCGCTTCTTGACTTTGCAAAATGCCAAACAGGTTATGGCTAATACTAAAGTTGGAATACTGATGGTGTTAATATCACTAGATGAGAATCTCTTGGAATAAGTCAGGACTTCGAGTTATGTAAGAAAGAGCATCGCTCCGACAAGTGTGAAAAATAAGATCCTTGGGGTAACGCAATAATTTTGAACGGTTTAAGTGTTAGTGGATGCTTGAAGGCTCTGCATGACGTGTTAGTAAGTGCCTTCATCACATACACACACACACATGAATCTCTCAATATCGACGGTTGTAAAGTCTTCATGATGGCTTGGATACGAATAAGCAACGAAAAATTTTATATAATAAGTAACGAAAATTTTATAGAAATCGTTTAAGGTGACAATGTAAGAACGAAGTTCTTAGTAGATGTAGACTATTCTAAGTAAAATATCCTTTGTTTAAAAGAATTGATTTGTAAAAGTGAATGTAAAATTTCACATGTACTAGTCAAAAATAAGTAATTATTTACTTTATTATATATAACATATATGGTTTCTAAAATTTGTACGAATGGCAATTAAATAAATTTATTTTTATAAAACTTTGAGAGGACTGCACAGTAAAATAGTGTAAGTAAAATTTTCGCAAACAATTTTTTTTTCATATTTCGGAGGTTACAAGTTGGAAAAAGACTGATGAGGATTGAGTAAAAGATTTTTGAAAATTTCGGGTGATATTTGAGGTAATAAAAACTATTGAATTTAAATGTGGTTGATGACTATTAGTAGGGCATAAGTCCTTCGACCAAAAATGCTTAAGTGTGAAGTTGTTGCTTATAAGTGAGATACGAATGGGAGAGTATGAGGATGAGAATTAACCACCCATTGATTTTTGAAAAAAAAATTCAAATTGGTATGACTAATATCGAAGTAAGAAGGATGACGGTGTGATTATCAGTAAATAAGGAATCTAAGTTAGGATTTAGAGTCGCGTAAGAATGAGTATTAAATAAGATTCTTGGGTAGTCCTTAATATAGAATATGAGTCGCTGAAGTGACGGGATACAATTTCCTTTATGTATTATTGTGCAAGTTTATCCATTGCAACGGTTTCTTTCATGGCTAGAAAGTAAGCAGATTTGGTGAGGCGGTCAACGATAACCCAGATAGTGTCCTAACCGCCTACCGTTTTCTGTGGCTTCGTGATGAAATCCATTGTTATTCCTTCCCACTTCCATTGTGGGATTTCGGGTTGTTGAAGTAACCCAGATGGATTTTGGCTCACCATTCTCGCGAGGTATACGAATAATCTTCTCACTATAAATAATTTTCGCTTTCATCCTTGAAAGCCAGTCCGTTCCAACTATTTCATCAAAGCTTCCTAACTTGATGAGTATTAGGTTAATCCTAAAGTCCATTCCATCTATTACATCAAGCTTCCCAAATTGATGGGTGTTAGGTTAATCTTAAGGTTCCTTCCAACTAAATCTTATTATACTACCATGAAAAATTATATCAATCTTCTCAAATAACATCTGCTTGTGCGTAGGTAACTAATCCTTTCCAACTACTACTTTAAGACTTCTAAGTTTTGTCGACATGAGGTCATCTCCAAATGACCCACCTGTTAATGTTAAGGTACTACCTTAAATTATTCCTCTATCTCTGCCAGCTTACCATTAGCTTGTCCTATAGAATACTTAACTCTCGTGGTTGTTAATGGCTTATTAGTCATAACACTAAGGTTCTTAGATATAAGGTTTCTATCGCTCTAGTATTAAATAACTTTGAGACAATAAAATGCTATGACGAAACGTACCCTAACTAAAATCAAGATCCATGTGAGTCTCCATAGATGAGATAGTGATTGCTCTACCGCAAGTAAGTCCAAAGTTTTTCCTATTTGAGAACTTTTTCCTTAAGTATCCAGGGTGTCTATATCCATAACAAATTTTCGGGTTATCAATTCTGCAATTAAGGCCCTCCTTGTACAGTATCTGGGCTATGTGGTTATTCTTTCCCTACCTCTAACAGACCATAATGCGTATACTCAAGTGGTTCCTACTAAAATTTTCCTTGAATCACTTCATATTCCTTACGTAATGACATTGAAACTTCTGCATGATTTACTTCAATATAATCACGCTGGCCTGGCGTCATTATATTGTACTAAATTGTACGTTCATTCCAATATCACTCCATATGGTCAATGTAACGTGATCACTTCAAGTTCTACTCAATTTCATCTAACGGTGCTTTATCTATGCTATTTCAAAACAAAATCTACATAATTAATCTCACGGTTTCTCGGTGTGGGTGCGTAGGTTCCATTGATCATGCATTAATGCCTAAATGTCACAAAATTTCTTCAAAATGTTCGGGTTCAGGTAATATTGTTAGGTTCCTTTCTAGAAATTCAATCTGGGTCTCGCGTCGAGTTGTACGTGTAGCAAGTAGTAATACGATATGTTTTGAGGCGACTCCTAAGTCTTTGGATATGACTGAGCATCAGTAGAAGACACTATGACCTTGTGAAAGGAGATGCCTTCCCGACTTCTCCAATGCCTAAGAGTGTTAGGGACCCAAGTCCAGAAGTGTCGTTAGATCGTCGAGTAGTGGTGAAGGATGAATGAGATAAGTGACGGTCATGAAAGCGTACGAGATACGGGTCAACTGAACAACCTTCTAATGTTCATACGTTGTACGTGGCTAATTAGGGTGCGGTTACTCCGACAACTCCTCACATATCTCCTTTTCCGAGGATTAGCTTTAGTGGGCGTGTAATCCGAGGGGTACTCTTCCCAGATTGCGTGAAGTAATGTTTCGATCTCCACGGTGGAACGGTAGTACAGGTGGATTACAATACTAGTCCTTAGGGTTAGACGAGTGGGAAAAGGGTTCAGAAAACATCTGAACGAGGAAAGATAAATTCTCCAAGTCAGCACAGCGAAAAGCAGACGGGTAGCAAGCACGTAATTAGGCATAGTAAATACAGCAGCCTAGGTCTTCTACAGCAGTACATAGCATGGCAATAATAATAGTATTAAGCAGAAGTAACATGCAATCAAAAGCAGATAGTAGCATGCAGTAGCAAGGATAAGCAAAAGCATACAGCAAGTTCACATAGCAGTGAAAGTATGCAGTAGCATGCAGCAAGTTCATTTAGCAGTAAAAGTAAGTAG
The DNA here is from genome assembly GCF_046630445.1 of Rutidosis leptorrhynchoides. Lineage (NCBI taxonomy): Eukaryota > Viridiplantae > Streptophyta > Magnoliopsida > Asterales > Asteraceae > Rutidosis > Rutidosis leptorrhynchoides. Next base: position 139,742,550 of record NC_092340.1, read on the forward strand.
TAGCATGCAGTAGTAATAAGCAGTAACATGCAATAAGATCATATAGCAGTAAAAGTAAGCAGTAGTATGCAACAGTTCCGCAGAAACAAGTAAACGAGCAAGTTGTAGATTAGTGCTATTAGTGAATCCTACTCGACTCGGTCAAAACTCACTAATGCAACCTAATTCCCTACAACCAATGCTCTGATACCAAATGTGACGCCCCGTAAAAAACCATCATGTACGAATCGTCAACAACAGGTCCATTACACGGTATAATACTACATGCTATTTTAAAACAAGTTTTGCATTCATGAAAAGATAACGTTTTACAAAAGATACCGTGACACAAAGGTCGTTACAAACTCATTATTCAGAATAACATAAGTTGCGAATGCAAAATAAAAGTTCCATGATTGAGACATCTCTAAGTAATGCAGCGGAAGTCTAACAGAGCGAGTCTGTAACAGTAAGTCTATAACACCAAGACTATAACAGCAAGTCTAACAGCGGAAGCAACAACGCCTAAGCACCTGAGAAATACATGCTAAAAAGTCAACACGAATGTTGGTGAGCTATAGTTTGTTTGTAATCATTAATGTAATGTAGACCACGGGATTTTAGTGCTTCAACCAGCGTTTCAAATCAGTATGATGAAGTATATGCTTATCCATGGGCACCCAGTAACTAACTTAACGTAATAATAATATCACCCCCTAAAAGTACACTTGGCGAGTGCGTATGTTCTCGAAGTATCAAACACCCGTTAAATGCTAGCTCGACTAGCCCGAGTGGGGATGTCAAACCCTATGGATCCATATCTAATGTAACGACCCGTCAAAATCGCCATTGACGGCGTCGTCAACTTAGGTCCCGTAATGTGGTCATAGTCCCTAAATGATACGCGTTTGACCAAAATTATGTCGCATTCATTTGAAACGTGCATGACTTACAAAGTTTTAAGTTACCAAACGGTTCGACAAAGGTGTGTCCTTGGTATGGTTGTTATCAGTATTCACGGAGTTTTCGGATGTTCAAAACAAAAATATGAAGTCATGTACATGGCACATGGTGGTGACTAGGTTGATCGAGTCTAATCACCATCGCGTGTCATTAGAACTTTGGTATGACTTGCTATAATATAACCACGTTGATCGAGTGTCGTTATATTACACTAACTCATACCTCCATTCCCACATCACTCCATAAAATCAAGTTCGTGTAATCGTGCAGATTTAAAATGAACAAAGTGTAATGGCATCGCTAACGTGACTCGTATATAATCGAAAGAATTTGTACAACTCTGAAGATGCGTTCCCCGAGTGAAGTGTATAACTGGTTGTTCACGTCAATGCAGTTTAAGTCAAACAATAGTGTCTTTAGGTACGAAAAGAGTTACGAATTATGATAACGAGTAGTACGCAACCGTGTGACAAGCAGTGATGATGATACTCATATAGAGTAGTGGTGGTAGTAACAAGAAGTGGGAGATAGTGAAGATTACCGGTGTAACATCGATAGTGGTTAGTGATTGCCATAGTGGTGGGAACTTCACAACACTTGTGGATAGTAAGCTGGGTCGGTGGTGAATAACAACCTGGGAGACAAAGTTCCCGAACTGGTGTAACGAATGAAGTCATCGTCATCCTTACGTGTATAAATCTTAAATTTACGTGTGTTACCAGAAAGTGGCAGAGTACGAGTTCGTATGATGAAAATTTGGTACCATTAAGAAGTTCGCCTAAGAATGATTCAAGTATATAATGCACAAGTAGTCAAGTAGGTGCTATCTATAGCAAATGCAAGTCAGAATGCAATGGTTAACTATCCGGTTATAGTCTAGATTCACTAATGCGTCCTAACGACTCTGTCAGACACACTAATGCACATCCTAGATCCCTACAACCAACGCTCTGATACCATCTGTAACGACCCGTCAAAATTGCCATTGACGGCGTCGTCAACTTACGTCCCGTAACGTGGTCATAGTCCCTAAATGAGACGCGTTTGACCAAAATTATGTCGCATTCATTTGAAACGTGCATGACTTACAAAGTTTTAAGTTACCAAACGGTTCGACAAAGAGTTTAAGTTTACAAAAGTATAAAGTATAAATGAAATAACTTGCGACATAATATAAGTTGAAAATCAAGAATGCTATCAATAGTGTATGCATGTAAACTTTAAGTTTGAATCCAAAAGTGCTATCACTAGCGTATGCATGTATGCTTGACCCCAAGCAAGTAATAAAAGTATGCGGAAGCATGTATCAAGTAGCCAAGTATGAACCTGAGAAACATATAAAAAACTGTCAACAAAAAACGTTAGTGAAATCATAGGTGTATTAGTAAACGTTTGAACCACAAGATTTAGTATTTCCATAAGGTTGATTATCCAAATCGTTTGCATTCCAAAATTACGTTCGCGAGCACCCAATTATCAAGACTTAACTGTTTTGTACCCTGTTACGTAGTGTTAGAACATACACTATACTCGAAAATATATTTCATCCGCTAACGGTAGCGAACCGTCCGAATGAGGGCTCGTCAAGCCCATGTGATTACATAACATAAGTTCACGTTTACACCCTGCAAGTGTAACTAATGATAATTGAATTGAGGCTTTTTGTTCTAACTCGCTGTGGAATGTTTGTTTTCGTACTTGTGTTCAAAGCATAAAAGTATGATACGTATATGTTTCTCATCCCATGATTTAAAAGTATAAAAGTTGTTGAAAAGATGGGACTATGATCTCACCATAGTTGCATGCTAAAGTACTTGTAATTAAACGTTGTGCAATGAAAGTTGCTTAGCCTTGACCTAAGCAAATAAGTTGTATCAATTACCGGTTACGACACAAGGTCGGTCAAAATGTGTTCAATTAGTCCTATGGCTCGTTACGACTCGATTAATATAGCATGTGAGTCGAATTGTCAAGTTTCGTGCAAGATATAAGTATAAACGCAAGTTAGAACGATTGCACACGTATTTGGTTAAGTTTGACTAAAAGTTAAACTTGGTCAAAGTCAAAGTCAACGGGGTCGGGTCGGGGATCTGACAATTTTTCTTCAATTAGTAATCATATATGAACATGTTGGCCAAGTTTCATGTTAATCGGAGGTGCGTAGCATAGTTAGAATTAAACGGTAAACGACCAAGCAAAGCAGAAATCTGTAGTTCATTTGGATGGCGTCCAAAATGGCTGGACGGCATCTAGCAATGAAGGCCTGGACGGCGTCCAAGGATTGGGACGGCATCCAAAACAACAGACCTGATGAGTTGCTGAAAATTTTTTAAGTGTCGAGCCAAACTTCAATCAAACGCAATTTATGAACCGAAAATACTTAAGACACGTATCTTATATTGTTGGAAAGGTATTTTGACAAGGAATACAACTAAACTCATATCATAAATCAAGTTCATCATTTACAACAACAAAAACCTCGTCGAAAGATCGTTAAAAGTCCATTATCAAAGTTTCAAGTTCATAAAATGCATTTCATGATTCGGGAAACCAATTTACATATTCGACATGCCGTTTCGTAGGTAATTACGCATAAAATACAACTAAACACTTACCAATAACATTTCAAAGCATTTAATGCATCAAAAGTTCGTTTTAAAATCTATCAAACCCTAACCAAGAATCACAAAATCGATAATCATGTTAATGTAAGGTTTTCATGTCATCCAACATACCAAATCGAAGCATATGAAGCTAGTAACACAATTAACACATGAACTTTAACATCTAATAACATTTCATTAACCAAAATCAAGGATTAAATTAACCCATTTCAAGTGTTCATGCTAGTTACACCAAATAACAAGATCGAGCATACAAATTACATACACGACATCACAATGAGCCATAGACACTAATTAACACCATTTCAAGTCTAAAGGTCTAATTTATGAAAATTAGAGATTTTGAAAAGCTTACCCCAAGCTATGAAATTGGTACCAAATTGAAGAGGATGATGCAAGGATCACAAATGTGTAATTTGTTTTGATATTTGATTGCTAGATTTGAAATGGATGATGAATCTTTGAAGATGTTAAAATTGGGTTCTTGGTGACTAGAGAGAAAAAAAGGATGAGGAGGTGAAAATGGAATGAATGGTGAGGAAGAGTGGTGACTAGTTCAACTAGTTGCCACTTTGGTCAAATGGCAAATTTAGTCCCTCAAGGGTTTAAAAGCGGGTGCGGGATTTACCAAACGAATTATTTTAAATACGCAAGAGTAAATGGGAGATGTTATAATCAAATAACGGAAAGTATTAAAACGCTAGTCAACGGAAGATACGAATTTAGATAACGAAAGATATTAATTATTTTAAAAAAGAAGGACGTTAAAATGAGTTAACGGAAAAAGTCGGGTTGTACATTACCCACACCTTAAAAGAAATTTCGTCCCGAAATTTAGTTGGAAGTAGTAGTCGTTGTTTCTTCCTCGAGACCTTGCATTGCAAATTCTACGTATAAGTGAGGGTACTTCCTTGAGCATTCCAACGAACTTTGACGGTCGTAATTTTACGTTGTTTTAGAGTTTGGTTTCACGATCCATAATTTCAACCGGTTCTCCTAGGAAGTGGAGTGTATCGCCGATAGTAAGCTCATCGAAGAGGATAACAAGTTCTTGTTCCGCAAGACACTTCTTTAAGTTTGATACATGGAATGTAGGATGAACATGATTCGATCGAGTTGGGAGTTCGAAACGGTAAGCAACGGGTCCAATACGCCCCAAGATTTCAAAAGGATCAAAATATCATGGATTTAGCGTTCTACGTTTTCCAAAATGGATTACACCTTTCTGAGGTGCGACTTTTAATATTATGTGGTCACCCACTAGGAATTCGAGAGGCTTACGTCTAACATCGGCATAGCGGCGATTACGGGCCGTCTTGGGTCTTTCTTGAATTTGAATGATCTTAACGGTTATTTCGTGAATGGGTTCGGGTTCGGTGGTTTGATTGTTGCCTACGTCGGCCCAAAGTTTTAAAAGTGAATAAATTAAGTCTTAAGTATCATCATCATCATCATTCATCATTCATCAAAGCTAAAGTAAGTTTAACAAGAATAGAGATCGAAACAATAGGCTGACTTTGGACAGCTGTTACGACCTCTATACAAATCAAAAAGACGTGTAGTCAGTGGCCATGGCTCCGTATGTGAGTCCTCTAACTGCTTACCAATTTTTAGAATCTATCTCGTCTTCTTTTGACCGTGGCAACAGTTTAAGTGCGAGTAGGTCAGAAATTTCAGCACAACGTTACAAAGGCGTAGTGATTTTCGAAAGGCTATAAATCCTAAACCGTATATCGGATTTAGGCGAGGCCTAAATGAAAAGTCATCTACTCGAAACGAAATATCTGAAAATAAGTTTTTCAGAAGTCCAGGAGTCTGATCAGACCCCAAAAAAGAGCAAACAAGTGCTCCGGTGGGTTTCTTGGTGCTTGATGCTCATCACGGTTCTCATCCTTGATGCGTGTAAGCTTCAAGTATACAACTCTTTGATATTTTAGCATCACTTTGACCAAGTTTCAACCATCAACACACAACTAAGAGTAAAAGCTATCATTCTACAAGTTTTGAACATCAAGATTGTCTCTTTATTGCATAAACCCAATAAAGCTTCAACTTTTGTCCCTTTTACACAAGTTTATGCATCTTCATCATATGAGATGATGAGGACTTGATCTTTATCATCACAACAATCACAAAAAGGTTCCAAGTAAGTGAGATCTACAATAATAACTTAGATCTCAAGTATTAAGAAAACCCTAAGCTAGAAAGCTTGGATCTTTACAAGATTAATGAGAACATAAGCTAGAAAGCTAAGATCTAGTAAAAGTAATGAGACCATAAGCTAAAAAGCTAAGATCTTTAACAAAATAATGAAACCCTAAGCTAGAAAGCTTGGATCTTTAATGTTCTTGAAGATCCTTAAAGCAAAAGACTAGATCTTCAAGTTTGATAATGCTAAAAATGAACACATAATTCATAGCATTATTCCTCAAGAAAGACAAGCTTTTAGTTGCAATTGTTCTATTTACAAGTGATATTCGTTTAAATATTAAAAGGTAAAGACAAAAGGCAGATTCGACGATTTAAAGACGCAAACGACCAAAAAGCTCAAAAGTACAAAGTACGATCCAAGAGGTTCAATTTATTGATGAGAAGCGTCTAGAAATGACAAAAGTACAAGTTACAAAACGAAAAGTACAAGATATTAAATTGTACGCAAGGACGTTCGAAAATCCGGAACCGGGACCTAAGTCAACTTTCAATGCATGACGCAACGGAGCGAAAATTACAAGTCAACTATGCATATAAATATAATATAATAAATAAATAATTCTTAAAATTATATATATATTATATTTATTTATTAAAAAATCCGTCGGCAAGCTAGGAGCCAAACTTGGATGAGCTGTAATCCACTACTCCGCGATCGCGGAGATGTGAAGGAGAAACCCTTCGAGATCGCGGAGCACACCAAAACTGAAATGGGGCCTATAAAAGGCAACGCATTCGATCGATATTTTACACATCTTTTTCTTCTTTCTCTCATACGTAAGATATATATATATATATATTTATATTTTAATTTTAATTTTAAATTCTAATAATAAGGGTATGTTAGCGAATGTTGTAAGGGTGTAAGTCGAAATTCTATCCGTGTAACGCTACGCTATTTTTAATCACTGTAAGTTATGGTTAATGTTATTTTTAAATTAATGTCTCGTAGCTAAGTTATTATTATGCTTATTTAATGCCGAAGTAATCATGATGTTAGACTAAATATTAAAATTGGGTAATTGGGCTTTGTACCATAATTGGGGTTTGTACAAAAGAACGACACTTGTGAAAATTAGACTATGGGCTATTAATGGATTTTTATATTAACTAAACGATACCTTGTTAATTTAATATATAGACTTATAATTTGACGTATTTATATATAACCACATACGCTTGACTGGGTACGGTGGGCGGGATATCTATAAATACCAATAATTGTTCATTTTACCGGACACGGAACTGGATTAATAGTTAATAGACTTGTTGAAACAGGGGTGGATTACATTCAAGGGTAATTGGTATAATTGTTAACAAAGTAGTAAAACCTTGGTTTACACGCAGTCGATAACCTGGTGTATTCATTAAACAAAGTATTAAGACCTTGTTACAATTCGAATCCCCAATTAGTTGGAATATTTGACTTCGGGAATAAGAATAATTTGACGAAGACTTTCGCACTTTATATTTATGACTGATGGACTATTATGGACAAATCCGTATGGACATATCGAATAATCCAGGACAAAGGATAATTAACCCATGAGAATAAACTAAAAATCAACACGTCAACCATCATGATTACGGAAGTTTAAATAAGCATAATTCCTTTATTTCAGATTTAATTTCCTTTATTTTATATTTAATTGCACTTTTAATTATCGCACTTTTATTTATTGTCATTGTATTTAATTGCACTTTTAAAGATCGTACTCTTTAATTGTTGTACTTTTTATTTATCGCATTTTTATTTATCACAATTTCATTATCGTTATTTACTTTATGCTTTAAATTAAGGTATATTTATTTTTAATATTTTACATTAGGTTTTAACTGCGACTAAAGTTTTAAAAATCGACAAACCGGTCATTAAACGGTAAAAACCCCCTTTTATAATAATAATATCACTTATATATATATTTGTATTTTTATAAATTTAAAACTAATATAGCGTTAAGCTTGTTTAAGAGTTCCCTGTGGATGAACCGGACTTACTAAAAACTACACTACTGTACGATTAGGTACACTGCCTATAAGTGTTGTAGCAAGGTTTAGGTATATCCATTCTATAAATAAATAAATATCTTGTGTAAAATTGTATCGTATTTAATAGTATTTCGTTGTAAAAATAATACTATTTCCTAGTACAACTCGCACACATCAAGTATTTTTGGAGCCGCTGCCGGGGAAAGCCTAAGCGAAACGCTATAAAAAAATATATTTATTTTTAAAAAAAGTTTGTTCAAAATATATAATATATAAAATTATAAATTAATTTTATTTCTATTTTAGTTTTTTTAAAAAATTAAGTTTTTCTTTAATTTATATAAATATCAAAAACAGAAGAAAAAAAATTAATTAAAACTGAGAATTGGGCCGAAACCCGTCGAAGCCCAACACTGTTTTTATTTAAATATCGAAGTGGGCCGAACTGTTTTTAGCCCAATACTTAATCCGGTAATATTCATATCCGCTATCTCGGAGTAGAAAAGGCAGAGAACTTCGAGATCGCGTAGCACACCCTGACACGCCTGGTCAAACCCTAATTCTGCATTAATTACGGAGTATTATTTATTATTATTATTATTAAAACCCTAATTAGGGTTTAATTTTAAATTAATTAGTTTTAGTTTTTATTATTAATTTGTATTTTTAGTTTAATTAGTTTTAATAATATATAAAATTAATACTTTTATAAAATAAATAATATAAAAATAATATTTTTATAAAAAAATTGTACTTTTTACAACTTTAAGTTTATTTTTATATTTTATATCTTTTTATTTGTTTTAGCGTAATATTTGTATTTTTCGCTCGTATTTAGTTTTAAGTCATAGTTTTTGCCATAGTTATTTTTATTTCTAGATTCTTAGGCTTTGCCGTAAAATCCCTTAAGTGCTTTTTCTTTAGACTAAGATTTAGGTACTTTAGAATTTTGCGAAGCCGTTTTATAAAATTTAGTACCTTTTTAAGTTTTTGCCATTTTGGATATAGTATTCCTTTTAAGCTTTAATATTTTTAGACGCAACTTTTAATTCTTAGTGTTTAGACTTTTTAAGTTTCGACGCGCTACTTTCTTATTTTTATTTTTCGACGCCTATTATTTTTCAACGTTTTTTGACGCACTCTTTTTCTTTCTTATTTCTCGACGCTCTAGTTTTAGGACATAGAATTTTCTATTTCTTCTCTAAAATTTCCTTAAATTTAAACGAAAAATTATTTTAAGTGGTTAAATTGATAGACATCAAAATTTTCTGGTTCGTAGTAATAGTTGGATTTGTACGTGGACCGGGTTATTGGAGCCAAACAGTACTCAATTATATTGAGACCAAACGAATCCTGCCCCTCTGCTGCATCTTTTGGCTATTCGAAACGTGGGCAAAATCAGAAAAGTCTATTAATTTGATAACTTATATAATTTTTCTTATTTTTATAACTAATAGGATATTCAGTGAATGCACCGAGCAAAACGATCACCACCTTTTGTACGTTCACCACCTGTAACTCGATCAAGACATCTAGCAAATATTGTCGCCATTGATTTTTCTTTAGAATCATCATCCAGTCGACCAAGTACTCCAATTCAAATTTCCGATAATCCATTTTTTGAACCCGACCTCACAATTGAGAATCCGGAGAATATTCAGGGACGATTTCGAGATCCTGAACCATTAATCTTTCCTCCGAAACCACCAATCATTCAAACAGAGATTATTGAGGAACCAACCATTAAATCAGAATCCTATAGTGATTCAGATTCAACAAATTCAATCATGAAAAATCTGGAACCTCTAAGTATGGAAGACCGAATGAGAGCTTAACGCACTGGCCAAGGTCACGCAATTACTCAACCTGACATTAATGCGCCAGATTATGAAATCAAAGGACAAATCCTACACATGGTAACTAATCAATGCCAATTTAGTGGTGCGCCGAAGGAAGATCCAAATGAACATCTTCGTACCTTTAATAGGATATGCACACTATTTAAAATATGAGAAGTGGAGGATGAACAGATATATCTCATGTTATTTCCCTGGACTTTAAAGGGAGAAGCCAAAGATTGGTTAGAATCGTTACCTGAAGGGGCGATTGATACATGGGATGTTTTAGTTGAAAAATTTCTTAAATAATTCTTTCCGGCATCTAAAGCCGTGAGACTTCAAGGAGAAATTGTTACGTTCACACAAAAGTCAAACGAAACTCTATATGAAGCGTGGACAAGATTTGGAAAGTTATTAAGAGGATGTCCGCAACATGGTTTAGACACTTGTCAAATAGTACAAATATTCTACCAAGGATGCGACATCACTACAAGGAACGACATCGATATAGCAGCTGGTGGTTCCATTATGAAGAAAACAGCAACTGATGCTTACAAAATTATTGATAACACTGCTTCCCACTCACATGAGTGGCACCAAGAAAAAGATATTGTTAGATCATCTAAAGCAGCTAGAGCCGATTCTAGCCATGACTTAGATTCCATTTCCGCAAAGATAGATGCTGTCGAAAGACGAATGGAAAAGATGACTAAAGATATTCACTCAATACGAATTAGTTGTGAGCAGTGTGGAGGACCACATTTGACAAAAGATTGTCTTAGTATTGAACTAACAATGGAACAAAGAGAGAATATTTCATACATAAACCAAAGGCCTGGAAATAATTATCAGAATAATTATCAACTGCCAAGACCGATCTACAATCAAAATCAGAATTATAACCGAAATGTTCCATACAACAACCAACAAGGTCCAAGCAATCAACAAGTATCCAATAATACTTATAATCAGCAAAGGCCTAATTTTCAAAATAAACCACCACAAACCGATGATAAAAAGCCAAATTTAGAAGACATGATGTCAAAGCTAGTTGATTCTCAAACACAGTTTTTCACATCTCAGAAACAAACCAATGAACAAAATGCTCAAGCATTTAGAAATCAACAAGCTTCTATTCAAAATCTGGAACAAGAAGTAAGCAACCTAGCAAAGTTAATAGGTGAAAGAAAACCGGGAAGTCTACCTAGTGATACAAATGCTAACCCCCGGAATGAAACAGCTAAAGCCATTACCACAAGAAGTGGTATTACACTTAAACCACCTGAAATACCTGTAATTTCTGATGATGCTATTCCTACTCCACAAGAACCACAACCTGAGCAAGAAAAGAAAACAGAACCGGTAGTTGAAAAGGTTAATGAAAATAACACATTTAAAGCTAAACCTTATGTTAAACCATACCAACCACCACTTCCTTACCCGAGTAAAATGAGAAAAGAGAGACTTGAAGCCGAGCAATCCAAATTCTTGGATATGTTTAAACAAATAAATGTTAATCTTTCTTTCATTGATGTGATTTCAGGAATGCCAAGATATGCTAAATTCTTGAAAGATCTAATCACTAATAGAAAGAAAATGGAAGAACTCTCGGCTGTTACTATGAATGCTAATTGTTCTGCAGTGCTGTTGAATAAGATACCAGAAAAATTATCAGATCCAGGAAGTTTCAAAATTCCATGTTTTCTGGGTAGTCTTAGTTCAATAGAAGCATTGGCAGACTTAGGTGCTAGTATAAATTTAATGCCATATTCATTATACGCTAAACTAGACCTTGGAGAATTGAAACCAACAAGAATAAGCATACAACTAGCCGATCGATCAGTAAAATATCCTAGAGGGATAATGGAGAACATGCTTATTAAAGTTGGTTCTTTAGTATTTCCAGTAGATTTTGTTATTCTAGACATGGAAGAAGATTCTCGAGTTCCTCTCATATTAGGAAGACCATTCTTAAACACGGCCAAAGCAATAATAGACGTGTTTGGTAAGAAACTGACCCTAAGTATAGGGGACGAGAGTGTTACCTTTTTAGTTGATAGAGCCATGCAACAACCGCAATCTGCAGATGATACATGTTATTATATTCAAACTATAGAATCACATGCAGAATTGTTAGAAGAATTTTCAGAATTACAAGGAACAGGAGAATGTTCTTTAGGAGAAGGAACTGAACCAATTGATGAAACTAAAATGTTAGCTACACTTATGGCTAATGGATATGAACCAACAACAGAAGATATTTAAATGCTAAAAGAAGAAGACAGATATCAATATAAATCATCGATAGAAGAAAAATCGACATTAGAGTTAAAACCACTTCCAAACCATTTGGAATATACTTATTTACATGGTGAATCTGAATTACCCGTAATAATATCATCTTCTCTTACTGAAAATGAAAAATCTCAACTCATTTCTGTGCTAAAAGCTCATAAACCAGCTATTGCATGGAAAATTCATGATATTAAAGGAATAAGCCCTTCGTATTGCACACATAAAATCCTTATGGAAGAAGGTCATAAAACGTATGTGCAACGCCAACGAAGATTAAATCCTAATGTGCAAGATGTTGTTAAGAAAGAAATTATTAAACTGCTAGATGCAGGTTTAATTTATCCAATTTCTGATAGTCCATGGGTAAGCCCAGTTCAATGCGTACCTAAGAAGGGTGGCATGACTGTCATCACAAATGAGAAAAATGAGCTTATTCCTACTAGGACTGTAACAGGATTGCGTGTTTGTATTGATTATAGAAAATTAAATGACGCCATCAAAAAAGATTACTTTCCCTTACCTTTTATTGATCAAATGTTGGAAAGATTAGCCGGAAATAGTTACTATTGTTTTCTTGATGGTTTTTCGGATATTTTCAAATTCCAATAGCACTCGAGGACCAAGAGAAAATCACATTCACGTGCCCTTATGGTATTTTTGCTTACAAACGCATGCCATTTGGACTTTGCAACGCCCCTGCAACCTTTCAAAGGTACATGATGGTGATTTTTCACGACATGATAGAAGAATGCATGGAAGTTTTCATGGATGACTTTTCAGTCTTCGGTGATACATTTGAATCATGTCTAGTTAATCTTGAACGAATGCTTATTAGATGCGAACAATCAAATCTAGTACTTAATTGGGAGAAATGTCATTTCATGGTTAAAGAAGGCATCGTTCTTAGTCATAAAATTTCAAAGGAAGGAATTGAAGTGGATAGAGCTAAAGTAGATGTAATTGCTAAACTTTCACATCCCATCAATGTTAAAGGATTTAGGAGTTTTCTAGGGCATGCCGATTTTTACCAACGTTTCATAAAAGATTTTTCTAAAATTGCCACTCCTATGAATAAACTCCTAGAAAAGGATGCTCCATTCATCTTTTCGGATGAGTGCATCAAATCTTTTAATATTCTTAAAGAGAAACTCACTAATGCACCAATCATGATAACTCCAAATTGGAATCTACCATTCGAACTAATGTGCGATGCAAGTGATTTTGCAATGGGAGCCGTTTTAGGACAAAGGATTGAAAAACGATTTCAACCTATATATTATGCTAGTAAGGCGCTACAAGAAGCACAAACGAACTACACAACTACTGAAAAAGAACTTCTTGCTATTGTCTTTGCTTTTGACAAATTTCGTTCATATCTCGTTCTAGCAAAAACGGTGGTCTATACCGACCATTCTGCTCTTAGATACCTATTTTTGAAACAAGATGCTAAACCAAGATTAATCCGTTATATCTTACTCTTACAAGAGTTCGATATTGAAATCCGAGATAAAAAGGGAGCAGAAAATCTCGCCGCTGATCATCTTTCTCATCTTGAAAATCCCGAATTAGAAGTTCTAAATGAATCGGCCATACAAGACAACTTTCCTGATGAATATCTATTGAAGATAGATTATAATAAAATTCCATGGTTTGCAGACTATGCAAACTACTTAGTATGTGGATTCCTTGAAAAAGGATTGTCGTACCAAAAACGAAAGAAATTTTTTAGTGATATAAAACACTATTTCTGGGAAGATCCACATTTGTTTAAAAGTTGTCCCGATGGAATAATACGCCGATGTGTATTCGGAGATGAAGCTAGTCAAATCTTAAACCATTGTCACACAGGACCAACAGGAGGGCATTATGAGCCTCGACTAACAGCAAGAAAAGTTTACGATGCTGGATTCTATTGGCCTACAATTTTCAAAGATGCACACCTTCTTTGCAAATCCTGTGATGCTTGTCAAAGGGCTGGAAAAATAAGTCAACGTGATGAAATGCCACAAAATGTCATTCAAGTATGTGAAGTATTTGACATTTGGGGTATTGACTTTATGGGTCCATTTCCAAAATCTCATAATAATCTCTACATTCTCGTTGCCATTGATTGTGTATCTAAATGGGCGGAAGCACAAGCTCTCCCAACTAATGATGCACGAGTTGTAGTCAATTTTTTAAAACGTCCTTTTGCAAAGTTTGGAACACCGAAAGCTTTAATAAGTGATCGGGGTACTCATTTCTGTAATAATCAACTTGAGAAAGTTCTCAAAAGATATGGAGTAACTCATAAAATCTCCACTGCATATCATCCACAAACAAGTGGACAAGTTGAAAATACCAACCGAGCTTTAAAACGTATTCTAGAGAAAACCGTAGGATCAAATCCGAAGGAATGGTCCATTAAATTGGAGGATGCACTCTGGGCTTTTAGAACAGCCTACAAAACTCCAATTAGAACCACACCTTTTAAACTCGTTTACGGAAAAGCATGTCATCTTCCAGTTGAAATTAAACACAAAGCATTTTGGGCTTTGAAGACATGTAATCTTGATTTACATGAAGCCGGACGTCTACGATTAAGTCAACTAAACAAATTAGAAGAATTAAGACATGAAGCATACGAAAATTCGTTAATCTATAAGGAAAGAACGAAGAAATGGCATGATAAAAGAATCAGAAGTTCAAAAGAATTTAAAGAAGGAGACAGAGTTCTTCTTTTCAATTCACGATTCAAGCTATTTCCTGAAAAATTGAAATCAAGATGGTCTGGACCATTTATAGTCAAAAGAGTTTTCCCATACGGAACAGTAGAGTTAATAAATTCAAATGGGATTGAATTTAAAGTTAATGGTCACAGAGTTAAACATTACATACATGGTCCGATGGAAGTTGACAATGAAGTCAATCATAATTTCACCACCCAAGAAAACCTTCAAAATGAAAACATAAATATGTTATCAACAACATATGAAAAATCAAAATTGGAAAATAGGGAGGATTCAAATTGGAGTGATGAAGAAGAATTCTTATACAAACCTCCCATTCCAAGAAATGAAGAAAAATGTGAACAAGAAGTTCAAATAGAAGTGAAAGAACCAAGAAAAGAACACCCGAAAAAGGTTTACAAACCAACTCGACTTACTAAAGCAGGAGACCCGGGTGAATTTATCATTTCTTGCTTGCTTAATGATGGTGCTGTATATAATGGACTCGCAGATTTAGGAGCAAGTGCAAATATTATGCCTCTTTCCTTATACAAAAGATTAGGTATGGGTAAATTAAAACCAACCAAAATAGGTGTTCAATCATTTGACCTAACCATTAAACACCCGGTTGGAATAGAAAATAATTTACTTGTTAACGTGGGAAGTTTGACCTTTGTTGCAAACTTCATAGTGATTAATATGGAGGAAAACCTTGATATTCCTCTAATTTTAGGTCGCCCATTTTTAGTAACCACTGAGGCATTCATTGATGTAAGAGAAGGTAGAATGACACTTAGGGATGATGATAAATCGATCACCTTTGTGAACCGAAAGTTTATATCTCCACCAACCAAAACTGTTAGACCAATAAAAACGCATAAGTATGGGGAAGATGAAGAAACACTTAATGATGATCCGATCACAAAGAACCCCGTTGATGATAAGAAATTAGATGAACCCATTTTTAACAGTTCAACGAAGAAACTTTATAAACGGATTCACGATGCTAAGATTAAGGGAAACTTTAAGTTATGTAACCGATTAATATCCAATTTATCGCCAAAAGAAAAGGCGATGTTAGTTGAATTTGTGAAAGTTACGGAGGAAATCAACAAATGGATTGAAGTAAAAGTCAGAGATATACAAGTTGTTGATGATCCAATTGAAAATAACGTTAATCACAATTTCAACTAAGTATGGGGAGAATCGAATCTTTTTAGGGTAATATGTATTTCTGTTAGAGTTAGATTTTCTGTTTTCGTGTAGTTTCCGAGAATGGGACCCGAATGGTCTTTCCCTAGCAGACCCTAAAGAACTAGTCTTCTCCCCCCATTCTGAATTTTTATTTTTTTTGGTTTTACGAGATGAAGACTTCCTGTGAACTAAACCATGGTCTAATGCTACACGCATTGATCACTAAACGTAATAATGACACCCTTCCAAGTGAAATAGTATCATTAATCAGAGGTAGATTGGACGGAGTAAGAAAAGAATCCAGAAACGAAAATAATAAGTTACAATTTGGTAAAGGAAAATCAAAATCCGCAGCGAAAAGAAGAGCACGACACCTTGAAAGATGTCACAAATGCGGAAAATGGTCACACGAAGGAAAATGCTCGACGAATCAGACATATTCCAATACCGAATTTGTTACTTTATACAGAGACGGACCGTTCATATGTTTAGAAGAAAAAACATTAAATGCTCGAGGTTACGCCTATGTAGCTATGGAAAACCAATTAGTCCGACTATCTTATGAGTGGGCTAAAGCAGGTCACTAAGAATTCTATTTCACAGGTAAGTTTGTACAGTTTTCAATTTTTATTTTTATTTTTTATTGTTTTTAACCTTTTGATAATAAACGCTAAATTGTTCGCTATAAAGTATTAAATTGGTATTCAATAAAATTAGGTTTTGCGACCGAAATTATTGACATCATACAAAAATTTATTACATCACTGCGAAATTTACCGTTTATTCTTAAGGTATAAATATCTTTAATCAATCAACCCAAAATATTTCAGAAATTCGTCAGGAGTAAAACTAGGTAATATAGCCGAAATTACTTTACCGAAAAGAGGGGCGTATATTTTTGATAATATGCGATTGATTAAAGTGGGATAAAAGACCAAAAAGATTTTTAATTTTATTTTTACCTTATTTTTAAAATATTAAATTAATATTGTAAATATTTTTAATCAATATGTTTAAGTTTGTGAATATTTTAAAAACTAATATTTTTAATATGAGTTTGTAAAACTAAAATATATAAATATTGATAATATTAATATGAATTTTTAATTTTATGCATTTTAAATTTAAGTTTGTGTGAAGTTAAAAACAAAAATTTACTTTATTTCATTAAGTTAAAAATATGATTTCTAAAATTCGTCGTGAGTTGAAGACTAGGTCATTTAGCCGAAATTGCTTTACCCGAGGGCGGGACGAGAAATTTTGTTATCATCATTTTTAATCTTATTAATTTAAAGTATGCCAAAAAATTAAAAAACCCAAAAATCTTTGCTTTTAAAACAGCGCTTAAAAACGACAAATTTTAAAATTTTGTCGAGGGACGGACTAGGACAACGATCCGAAACGACCTCGTCCTAAATAACAAGAAAAACAAAATTTTTAAATTATGTAATTTCTATTTTAAAAGTTAAAGGTTTTATAAAAAAAAAGTGTTTCGAGATCGCGGAGCCAGGAGGGTGTCCCCCTTCGAGATCGCGGAGATTAAAAATCCTAAAAAGCATAAACTGGTCGACAGACCAGTTTCATACACACACATACCACATATTTCTGCGAAAAATCCACGAAAAAAGCACCCCAAAATCGCCATTTTGCACCGTTTTTCATCAAATTTGTTGCTAAAAATTGATGTGGAGATTCCTACCTAGATCCCTTTCAAGAAGAATGGTAATTTCTACACCCCTAACACTCTTAAATTGGAATTTTTTTTTTTTTTTTTGTGTTCTTGAGCTATTTTTTTTTAATTTGATTTTTGTTAATTTTTAGTGTAATTAGTGTTAAATTGTTGATATATTATGCATGTATAACCTAGATTGATGCTATTTAACATGATTTGAAGCCAAAAACTTCAAAAATTTTAGGAATCTAGGGTTTGTGTTCTTGAGCAATTTGGGGCTTTTTGATATAAACAGGTTATGGCCGATTTTTATCATGAATTATTGCTAAATTAAGTAGTGTAACATGTTTAGGTAGCTAAATGATCAATACTTTGATCCTAAACATGATTTTTGAGAATTAAAGTGGACTTTTTAAGTCTAAAATTCATGAACTTGATTAATTTGATATAAAAGCCATTTGAAACTTGTTTAATTGCTAGTAATGATTATTTTGACATGTTATTTGAGTAGAATGCTTATAAACTTGGTAAACATTTTCATATATGCTTATTTGAAAAAGTGTAGAATTGTTAAAAATATGAAAATGAGCATGAGTTTAATATGGATTAAACATGTCATGTTAGTTATTTTTAATTGTTATTTTGCTAATACCAATGCATTTTTGGATGCACAATTCCTTTTTGTTTAATGTGTTTAGCAGAATGAACGAGGTGAATCTTCATCCGCGCCACAAAATTTGAATACTTATAATGAAAGTGACGAGGATCAAGATCTCAGTAAACAATACAAACAGAATCAACCGCATCCTTTAATTTCATTGTCGCGATCAGTTGAAGCAAATCTACACCCTAACTTACGATTTGACAGATTTTGGATAGACTATCCAAAATATCAGAGGAACTTGAGCATTCTTTATCCCAAAGATGTTGAAGTGTCCAGGGTGATAGATTGGGCACCATTAGAAACAGTGGGATTGGCCGAGCCAATAAGAGAATTACTTACACAAAGGTATGGTAATTCTACTTTCAATGATTGGATTAATCTATTCACTATACGTAGACCTGTGTATAAGGAATGGTGCGTTGAGTTAGTAAGTACTATTGAACTAAATGATGAAGTAACTAGTTTAACGGATAGAAGTTTTATTAGATTTCTATTAGGAGGTGTGATGCGCCGTATGTCTTTATTAGATATGGCTGAAGCTTTGTGTATTTATACGGCTGAAGAATTATTAACTAATGATTGTAGACAGTTGATAAGTAATGGTAGAAGGGTTGATTATGATTTTGATAAGAATGAGTTATGGAGTATAATGACTAGCCATAATCGTTTTCGTGGAGGTCATTATTCTTATACTGATATACATAGAGCTGAGCTTAGGGTAATCCATATATTCATTTCCAACTCTATTACACAAAGGGGTAGAAATAAAGATAAAGTGACTGAAGATGATTTATTTTATCTGATGTGTATTATGTAGTGACCCGGGAATTTCCGACCAAATTTAAACTTAATCTTTATATGTTTCTGACACGATAAGCAAAGTCTGTAATATTGTGTCTCAAAATTTTTGAACTATTTTATTATATTCATTTAAGTTCGACCATTCTCGACGATTCACGAAACATTATTTGTAAATATAATTACATGTATATATATATATATATATATATACGAATATGAATTCTATAAAAAAATTGATGGTTATATATTGTAAAATATCAAAACATATAAATATTAAATATTAAATACATAATTATAATATCAATATGTTTAATTACAAATTAAAAGATAAATGTTATTATTTATGATTAATATTAATATCAGTACTATTAATATTACTGATTTACTATATATAGATATTGAACCTGATACATTTATATTGTTATATTATTATTACTAAGTAATATAAATTATTAATTATTATCATTATCATTTTTATAATAAATAGATCCATTATTGTAACTTATTAATATTATTATTAATTATTAATATAATTATAATTATGAATTATTAATATTATTATTATAAAAATCGTATTTGTGGATTCAGTCACAGAATCTGTTTTATGTAACATCACAGTGTATTTAATTTTGTTTATATCTCAAAGTCTTTGCATAAGCAGTAGTAATCGTACAGATTAGTTGAGTTTACCCTCTTTGAATTTTTAATTTAAGTGTTTCTGATTGATATTGCTGTCCTTGTCTAATTCTGTTACCAGTCGAGATCATGGATCACAATATTACAATTTAAATCAATTATTACTAAAGTACCAATCACTCAATTTCAATACATAATTCATCCTCTAGCTTAAAAACGGAAAAGTGTAAAGATACATTTTGAAATCTATGAACAACCTTAGGATGCCACCATCAAAGACCCAAACACCCATCTTCTTTGCTCGATGAACAAGTAACTCAAAACCAACATCACCTTCGACTGCTACTTCGGTTTTTCTGTTTGATACACCATGGACAACCTCTCAACACCACCTCATTAAACAATCATCACCATCTTTAAACCTCACGGCCATCAAGAACCACCAACAAGTTATGGTGTTAATTCTTGTTCTATCACCCACAGTTAATCATCCGAACTGCTGCTTACTAAATATTGTTTCGGTAACTCAGTCAAACATCCATAACACCACCTTGGTTAACTTGTACGTGGATAAACTACTAGATATCTAGAGATGATTACAAATAACTTGTAAATTCATGCAATAAAGGATAGTACACGATTTAAGGTACTTGCCACCTTTCGATTCCTTGAATATTTTGAATTCAACTTCTTAACAGCAATTACTGAACCAGGGTCTTTAGCTTTAGGTTCAGTCCAACCTTTATAAAAAAAAACCAAAACCACCACGTTTACGGTACCATCAAAACCACCTTAACCTCTCCTGCACGATACCTTATGTTTTCTGTTTTAGTCACAACCGTCATCACGTTCCTCATCTTCTTCTTCCTCATGAATACCCAAACCGCCACTCTCACCCAAATCATCACAAGGCTGCTGCAACCATCGCCGTTTTAAATTACTACTGCAAACGGGTTGTTGATAATGACAATGAATAACCCCACGAATTTGTAATGGAACCAAAACTACTTTTGGCGTATATTTTTTTTATTATTGGCCGATGCTTTCTAATCATAAAAATGACGCTTTCTAATCACACAAATTACCCCACATGTTTATAAAATAAGAATGAGATGATTAGTTAGCATAACTTTTCTTGGTCCACCATTATTTTTTTTTCCTCTTTAATGAGCCGTGATTTATGGAGAATTGGTTGGGGTTGTTAGACTAATATGATTATGTTTGGACGTGACATGATGATAGTATTAATAAATAAGATAAATTATTATGAATAATGTTGGATGTTGTTGTCATAATGATAACCTTACGGTGATGATCATAGAGGACAAAGAAATCACGATGATAAAGTGAAGATGGATGATGCTCGGCAGTGTAATGAACGATGGTAATGATATTTAAATGGTAACGATGAAGATAATAATAATTAGATGATGACAGTGAAGAATGGTGTACGAAAATGATGGTGGTTAGGATAAATATCGATGATGTATGTTGATAGGGATAGAATATGAAGAAGAGAAAACAGATACATAGTTATGTTGGTTAAGGTATAAAGTAAAACAGAAAAACCAAGACAGGCGGATGGTTGAGGGTGTGTTTGTTATTCGAGAGGTCCTAGGATCGATTCCTGTATGCTGCATATTTTTTTTTTAAAAAACAGTCAGCCACCAAGTCAGGCCCGTTGGGCTTGACAGAATTATTTAGTAGGTCAATTAAAACCGTAAATGGAATGGGCTGAAATTGAGTTATTGTATGTTGGGCCGAATGAACGGGTTAAATGGTACTGGGTCTGTGATTAAATCAGAAAAATGGTTTAGCTCATCTGGTTTGGTGTGGTGTCACGTTAGCGGGAGGTCGCGGGTTCGAATCCCATTTGGGGCATTCTTTTTATAAAAAGCTTTATAAGAGGGTATACTCCTTATCTTTATTTTTAATAATTATCATTACTATTATTATTGTCATTATTATTATCGTTAGTAATATTACTAGTATTAATTATATAACTAGTATTACAATTATTATTACAAGTATTATAAATGTTATTATTATTATTATTATTATTATTATTATTATTATTATTATTATTATTATTATTATTATTATTATTATTATTATTATTATTACTAAAATAAATATTATACTCATTATTATTATTATCATTAAAATGAGCATTTGGATTATTATTACTATTTAATATTATTATTCGTATTATCCTTAAAATTATTATTTTTGAAAATTAATATTATTAACGAAAGTATCTTTATTAAAATTATCATATTCATTATTATTATAAGTATTACTATTTTTATTATCATCACTAACATTATTATTATCATCATTACTATTATTATTTTTAGTATTATTATAATTATTTTTTTTACAAACAAATGTTATCTATATAAAAATATGTTACAAGTCAACTAATATTACATACTAATATGTTTTTAACCAATATATTACCATTTATATTGATAACACTTTAATTAAATTATAAATCATATATTTATTATAAGTATAATTATATTTAAAGATACTAAGTTTAATAAATTATTAAATTCAAGTAAATTTAGTTGATTAAATAGAATATGTGTTAATATATATGCAATTGATATAGGTTTGTGAACCCGAGGCCAACCCTATACTTGTTCAATGTCGTTCTATGTATTTTTACTACAAAATACATTAGGTGAGTTTCATTTGCTCCCTTTTTAAATGCTTTTGCAATATATATTTTTGGGACTGAGAATACATGCACTGCTTTTATAAATGCTTGATGAAATAGACACAAGTACTTAAAACTACATTCTATGGTTGGATTATTTAACCGAATATGCCCCTTTTTAGTCTGGTAATCTAAGAATTAGGGAACAGACACCCTAATTGACGCGAATCCTAAAGATAGATCTATCGGGCCTAACAAACCCCATCCAAAGTACCGGATGCTTTAGTAATTCGATATATATATCATGTCCGATGGAGGATCCCGGAATGATGGGGATATTCTAATGTGCATATTGTTAATGTCGGTTACCAGGTGTTCAATCCATATGAATGATATTTTTGTCTCTATGCATGGGACGTATGTTTATGAGAAATGGAAATATGAAATCTTGTGGTCTATTAAAATTATGAAATTACTATTTATGTTAAACTAATGAACTCACCAACCTTTTGGTTGACACTTTAAAGCATATTTATTCTCAGGTACGAAAGAAATCTTCCGCTGTGCATTTGATCATTTAAAGATATTACTTGGAGTCATTCATGACATATTTCAAAAGACGTTGCATTCGAGTCGTTGAGTTCATCAAGATTATTATTAAGTCAATTTATATTTGGATATATTATGAAATGGTATGCATGTCAGTCAACTGTCGATGTAAATGAAAGTTTGTCATTTAAAAATGAATGCAATGTTTGTAAAATGTATCATATAGAGGTCAAGTACCTCGCGATGTAATCAACTGTTGTGAATCGTTTATAATCGATATGGACTTCATCCGGATGGATTAGGACGGGTCTTCACATATTAGAGACCCACAGAGCTTTGTAAATATTCCTTATTGTGTGGGCTATTATTTGTCGGATATGATAAAGGGAATGCGAAACAATAGTATTATAGGAGGTGGTATTTTTGTGACTTTAATTGCCGAGTACCTCGGTGTGGATATTACTCGGGGAAGGGAGTTAGTACAAATACCCATTCCTCGTGATCGGATTGATATGCGGGTATATGCTGGTGCAAAGGTTTTGTTGAAAAGAAATAATGTTGCACTTCCATATCAAGGGAATCATCCACAGGTAGAAAGAGGTCAACAACAAGGTAATGTGGGAGGAGGAAACCAAATGACCGATATACAAAGAATAATGTCCCAAACTGAATACCAACGGGCTATGCAACAAGCGTATCAGGCTTGGCAATATCATCAAGAATATATCAAAGCCTATTTAGCCTCCCAAGGTAGGACCTACATTCCTACTGAGCCAGTCCATTTTCCTCCGTGGACCGAGGACACGAGACCACCTTTTCCTACCTATGACCCATTTCAAGCATATCAAGATAGATACAATGAACCATGGAACCCCTACTGGTTTCAGAATCAACCATAGTTTACTTAGTCTTATTTATCTTATTTATTTGTAATGTTGCTATATTTAATACTTATGTTGGTATTGTATTAGTTTTTATAATTTTCTAACTTTTATTATTATATTTTAATAATTTTTGACTGTGGGGTAATATACCAAACTTCAAAAATATGTATATATATGTTTGCAGTTTATCTTATGTACACAACAGGGTAAAACAATGCATTTTCAAAGACTGGCATTAAGTTCAGCAAAAGCTACTAATTTTGACGACAAGATGCAAAATAAATGTGATGAAACAACAAACGGAATGAACAAATGATGTGCACCATTTATCATTCAACAAACAAACGCCAATATGTTTGGAAACTTTGGAAAAATTTAATCATTTTTCTACGCTAATCACCCTCAATAATTTAAATTGTTACTGATTTCTTGCAAATGAGGGCATTGCAAGATCTTAAGTGTGGGAAGGGGTTAAATTCTTTCGGATTTTTAAAAAAAAAATTACACTTGGTTACCATTAAAAATACTAGTAACGCAGTAGTTGTATTAGAATTTAGTGCTCTCTGATAATAAAGAACAGCCCTAGTCTTATATACTGACTACACAATTCTAGTAAAATTTTTCAAAATTTTCAAATAAATGAATTCAAAATCATGTTTATACATATTTATGAACGATAAAACTAGGTGTTAACACCGAAATTATTGTTACCTCGGAAAGGACATAAATTGAGAAACAACTCAAAATGTTAGAATTCATTTAAAATGGAATAGAGGACAATAAAAAGGAAAATAAAAGAAAATAAAAGCCAAGTGTGAGAAAATTTACCAAGTTATTTAAAACATATATCACATATTTTTGTACAAATAATTGAAGATGCTTTTGTTTTGGACTAAATTGACTGTTTTATCCAGTTTATTGTAATACATTTAAAAGAAAAGATGGATCTACACGATGAATCAATTCCATCATTAAAAAATGAAGTAAAGTCTTCAGAAAAACAAATGCGCTTCTTGATTTAGGTCAAGAAGTTGTCATCCAGACCAGCTGTAGGTTGACGAAAAATCTAGAAATGGTCAGTAGGAAATCCACGGATCTCAACATCAAACAGGGTCGCCAAATGGTCAGACTTATCCTAACCATGAGAGGATCTGTCTCGTACAATGGGGGGCACCGTGCAAATTAGCTTGATAAGACTAATGAATCAGATCCCCAGAAAGGATAATCTCCTTAAAGATCAAAAATCAGCTTTTAAGATTGATATTACTCAATCCTTGAGATTGACCTTAAAGATTGAGAATTACAAACTCATGGAATTCGATGATATCTAAACTCGAGCTTGAACGAGAAAATATTTTGATCAAATTACAAACCGATTTGTTTTCTAAAAACCCATTTTCATTGCTTTCATTACCATTGAACGTAAAATCCTAGGAATTCACCTGGAATTCATTAGGTCACCTGAACCAAATCGGGTGTCAACCGTAAGAACGGTGGTTGCATTGCATGGTCAAAGACAGGACCTTGTGCCAGACCGAAAAACCATAAGGGTGAGCTCTACTATTGCTCCTACAAAGGATAGTAATTGCATTCGACACGTTATAGACCATAATTAAAAGCATGTCATGGGACATTGCCTTAACAGTTGCTTGTTCAACGCTTTCCTTTACAACCGGATGGTAGTTTACCGAAAGGTAATATACAGAGCAAGTATACTGGACGTGTTGCTTTCCCAATGCAAGGTTAGCAAGTGGGTGACACAAAACCGCAAATTTTGAGCTAAAATTTTCAAATCTGAAACCCACCAAACCCACAAAAATAATTTGCAAACACCGGTGAAGGGTTATTCCGGAAAACTTATCTAGGGTAAAAGCTAGATTGAATTTTCAGAAAGATCAAATGTTTTCATAAAGATCCAATTTACTTAACGATCTAAATTTTCATAGTCATGTGGGACTGTAAACCACAACGTTACTATCATTGTTCATACCGCCGTATAGAAATCGCTGATGTACAAAGTGTGAAGAATAAAGAAGTGATTCTAGTATTTTTATTTTAAGACTATATTACTTGAGGACAAGCAACGCTCAAGTGTGGGAATATTTGATAATGCTAAAAACGAACACATAATTCATAGCATTATTCCTCAAGAAAGACAAGCTTTTAGTTGCAATTGTTCTATTTACAAGTGATATTCGTTTAAATATTAAAAGGTGAAGACAAAAGGCAGATTCGACGATTTAAAGACGCAAACGATCAAAAAGCTCAAAAGTACAAAGTACGATCCAAGAGGTTCAATTTATTGATGAGAAGCGTCTAGAAATGACAAAAGTACAAGTTACAAAACGAAAAGGTCAAGATATTAAATTGTACGCAAGGACGTTCGAAAATCCGGAACCGGGACCTAAGTCAACTTTCAATGCATGACGCAACGGAGCGAAAATTACAAGTCAACTATGCATATAAATATAATATAATATATAAATAATTCTTAAAATTATATATATATTATATTTATTTATTAAAAAATCCGTCGGCAAGCTAGGAGCCAAACTTGGATGAGCTGTAATCCACTACTCCGCGATCGCGGAGATGTGAAGGAGAAACCCTTCGAGATCGCGGAGCACACCAAAATTGAAATGGGGCCTATAAAAGGCAACGCATTCGATCGATATTTTACACATCTTTTTCTTCTTTCTCTCATACGTAAGATATATATATATATTTATATTTTAATTTTAATTTTAATTTTAAATTCTAATAATAAGGGTATGTTAGCGAATGTTGTAAGGGTGTAAGTCGAAATTCTGTCCGTGTAACGCTACGCTATTTTTAATCACTGTAAGTTATGGTTAATGTTATTTTTAAATTAATGTCTCGTAGCTAAGTTATTATTATGCTTATTTAATGTCGAAGTAATCATGATGTTAGACTAAATATTAAAATTGGGTAATTGGGCTTTGTACCATAATTGGGGTTTGTACAAAAGAACGACACTTGTGGAAATTAGACTATGGGCTATTAATGGATTTTTATATTAACTAAACGATACCTCGTTAATTTAATATATATAGACTTATAATTTGACGTATTTATATATAACCACATACGCTTGACTGGGTACGGTAGGCGGGATATCTATAAATACCAATAATTGTTCATTTTACCAGACACGGAACTGGATTAATAGTTAATAGACTTGTTGAAACAGGGGTGGATTACATTCAAGGGTAATTGGTGTAATTGTTAACAAAGTAGTAAAACCTTGGTTTACACGCAGTCGATAACCTGGTGTATTCATTAAACAAAGTATTAAGACCTTGTTACAATTCGAATCCCCAATTAGTTGGAATATTTGACTTCGGGAATAAGAATAATTTGACGAAGACTTTCGCACTTTATATTTATGACTGATGGACTATTATGGACAAATCCGTATGGACATATCGAATAATCCAGGACAAAGGATACTTAACCCATGGGAATAAACTAAAAATCAACACGTCAACCATCATGATTACGGAAGTTTAAATAAGCATAATTCCTTTATTTCAGATTTAATTTCCTTTATTTTATATTTAATTGCACTTTTAATTATCGCACTTTTATTTATTGTCATTGTATTTAATTGCACTTTTAATTATCGTACTCTTTAATTGTCGTACTTTTTATTTATCGCAATTTCATTATCGTTATTTACTTTACGCTTTAAATTAAGTTATATTTATTTTTAATATTTTACATTAGATTTTAACTGCGACTAAAGTTTTAAAAATCGACAAACTGGTCATTAAACGGTAAAAATCCTCTTTTATAATAATAATATCACTTATATATATATATATATATATATATATATATATATATATATATATATATTTATATTTTTATAAATTTAAAACTAATATAGCGTTAAGCTTGTTTAAGAGTTCCCTGTGGACGAACCGGACTTATTAAAAACTACACTACTGTACGATTAGGTACACTGCCTATAAGTGTTGTAGCAAGGTTTAGGTATATCCATTCTATAAATAAATAAATATCTTGTGTAAAATTGTATCGTATTTAATAGTATTTCGTTGTAAAAATAATACTATTTCCTAGTACACCTCGCACACATCAAAGTTACATGAAGATCATAAACACAAGTTTTGATCTTTATAACAAAATAAAGAAATCATAAGCTAGAAAACCTAAATCTAACAAGTAAATGAAGATTCAAAGCTAGAAAGCTTGCATCTTTCATGTTCTTGAAGGATTCAAACCCAAGTTTGAATCTACAAGATATAACAAGATCAAAAAGCTAAAAAGCTAGATCCTTTAATGATGATGATGATGATGTCGACATTGAGAAGAGAGGAAGAAGAAGAAGAAAATTTAAAACATACACTTTTTAGAGTGAGAAAGACTAGAGAGAGAATTAGAGAGTAAGTGTGTGTAATTTGTGAATGAGATCAAGTATAAAATGGGTGAGGTTTGTGTGGTATTTATAGGGGAGAGGGGTGCTTGGCCGTGATTTTCAAGGGGGACAAATGAGGGGACAACTTTTGCTTTTTGGTTAATGGTTGTCTAAAGTTGGTGCTTATGTTGGGATCCCATGCAACAATTGTGATTATGGTTAACAAAAATACTAGTATGTTCTCACTAATAAATGGGCATTTGCCTTACATTTATATGGGTCATAAACTTATTAAAATTGGGCTAATTAAATAGTCCATTAGCTAGAGATGGTGGGCTTGAGTCCAACAACGTAGAAAGTCCAACAAGACTAACTAGTGAGCATAAGTAAATTACTAAGCGTAATTAAGCAACCAAAAGCCCAAGTAATTGTTATTAGAAAATAACAATTAGTATTACGTAATCATAATATTCCAATTATGACCAAAGTCAAACGTGTATCAAAATACATAGCTCGTTTTCAACGTCAAGTGACACTAACGGTCATAAAAGCATTCGGGGATCAAGTTAAGTGATTAAACACTTAATAGCACGTTGTAAGATATTAACCAAAGTAATTATCGTGAAATAATATCCCAGAGCATCAACTAGCTTAGTACGCACATATACGCAGTTTCGTGAAAACAACAAGCACAAAAGTAAGTCAAAAAAGTCGGGTCGTTACAGTCCAGGTGTTACATACTTAAATGGATTATAAACACATACCCCATTACACACGGGTATTTACCAGTTATTTAATATCTTTCTTACTTCGTTAGGTGGCCATAACGGAGTCTAAATTAAACAAACAAACCTGTTATGTGACCCTTGTCATAAACTGGTCTTAACCAAACAATCAGATAATTAAAAACATACAATTATTAAAATCACTTTTAATAACACTTAAGGGCAAAATAGTCTATTTCAACTAGGCCCGATCACAGGATGTTACAACATAAGTACCATTATGTGTTTGAGATTAATGAAAAATAGTATTTTAAATAGTGTTTAATGGGACTTTTCACCAGCTTTGGTGGTTGGTTATAGCTCATTAGTGATTGCTTTCCCGACGGATAATCTAAACATTAATTATTTCCGCTTCCTTAGCATTCAGCATGCTCAAATCTATACTATTAACTTCACATATACTCGATAGTCTCACAAGCCGGATCAATCGTTTCGATCCCAACCAATGTTGTTATCCAAAATGTTAGACCAATTCAGATCATAACTAAAATTTTCATCATCTTAACAGTTACATCACCACTAAAAGATATATATAACTATTAACTAGAATACTACCTATCATAATTAAAATTTAAATTTAAATTATCTATTAAAATGAAATCTCATAAGGTGAATGTATAAGTTAAAGTTAGCTTTCTTTCTCTTTGTTCCGCCATACTCATTGTGAAGACCTCATGGCGAACGTCATGTGACCTATGCCATCATACCTACTATGAGCGATTAGAGCCATTAAAATTACCTATAGCATTCGTAGTTCTAGTTTCAAACAACCCATTAGAGCCCGCACGTTATAGCGAAAAATGATTAATTACAATACGTAAATCTACAATTGAAACATACCTTTTATTGAATGCAAAGTTTGAAACACACACCCACACCCACACCCCCATATATATATATATATATATATATATATATATATATATATATATATATATATATATACCTTTTTTTTATTAGATCATTTGTATGAAACTAAAAAGAATCTAGTTAAAAGAAATAGTAAAATATATTTTGAAACTAATGAGATAATAACAAAAATAAAATTAAATTAAATTATAGTATATAATTACTCTTTGATTACGCCTAAATCTAAATCGATGGTTTTAGAATTAGGCTTGAGTCCTTAATTTGGGAAAAATACGTAGATCTGTTGTTTTAACTCCAATAAGTGTGTAAACCCCGTTTGAAATCTGGATTCTAAGGGCGTAAAACAAACGATTAGATTAACATCACTCGATTAGATCGAATGAGTTAATATCTTGAATGCCGACGAACTCTGATATCGACCGAAGTCTTAGTCGAAGTTGTATTTTTTGACTGAACAATGTTACAATATGATTTTGACAGAGTAATAGTATATGTTCAGTGTGTTGTAATGAATGACCCATGGGGCGTATTTATAGATGTTTCGAAATAGTTTGTTAGATGGAATGATGATGTGGCATATGTCCCTTTCATAATCGTAACAAACTTTCCTAGATTTGTGGGTTGATGTGGCACATGTCCATTTCATTGACGTAACAAACAAATCCTAATAAACATTTTTGAGATTCGTGGGTTGATGTGGCACATGATTCATTCGTGTGTTTGTTACGGGAGCATATGTTTGTTCCGGGACCAAGTGCTTATTTCGAGACCATATTTTGTTCCGGGATCCTGTGATTGTTCCGAAATGGTGTGCCGGATCCGTCTATGACGTGAGGGATTGGCGGCATACCTTCGGTTAGGTAAGAGGAATTACATGTGAGCATTGACTAATATTATCCAAATTTTTCTTTGCGATACTCTCCTGACCGGGTAAGGTTACAGCCGGTTCATATGTCCGTTCGTAATTGATGTCGGCTAAAAAGTCACGGTTTTACCCTCGATATTGAGCCCTAAAACCATAAACTCCCAAACTTTGTCATCAAAATAATCACTTTGTTGGTTAATTTGGTATATTTAGTAATTACAAAGGCTATGTTTCAAGAATCACTAAAAACGGATGAAAAACGAGGAAAAACGAGCAAAACCGGCTAAGACGATTAACTCGCGTTTAAATAACTTATTTTATAATTTTTGAAAAGTTTAATTACTTAATTTCATGTTGTAGGATATTCAATTACGAACACGTGGGCGCAAGAATCGTCAAAAACGGAGCTAAAACGAAGATTCTAGAGCGAAAACGGTGAAAGACAAGATACGATCCAGCAAACCCCTTGCCAAACGGCTTGCCAAACGGCTTTCCATAATGAAAAATGGTCTGCCAGCAAACGGGCACCAAAAAAGGCTTGCCTGGGTAAACGGCCATGGCAAATGTCTTGCCAAACGGCCTGCCAAGTGGCAAGCCGTTTTTCAGCCATTTAATTACAATTTTGCCACCAAGCACTTCCTATAAATGGGGGCTTCATCTCACCATTTCAAACACACCATTCTTCAATTCTCTCTCTAATATCTCTCTATAGTCATTCTTTAGTGATCAATATGAGACTAGTTCTCTCCCTACTTTCTCTCTCTAGATTCTAGAGAGAGAAGTACAGAGATTAGGAAAATAATTATCTCTCTATTGTCGCTCTCTAGTGATCAATAGGAGATTAGTATGTAGTTAGTAGTAGAAGCTATCAAACATTGTAACGCTATGGATATTATGAAGAAATACAAGTGTTATTCTGCCGACATTATTCGGTAACATTTATCCTTTCTTTTATTAATTTATTATAATATTCTTGTTCGATGTTTGTGATTTATTAATATTAGAAATGCTTGTTTCCATGATGTGTGAGTAATTGCTTGATTGTTTGCCATGATTTAATAATGTTAGTTAGGGATGATTATTGTTTCTGTCTATGATATTAAACATCGTTATTATCGTCCTTCCACCAATAAACGTGATTAAAACCTTTTATAAAGTTGACATTATAAAGGTAATTAGTTATCTGTGTTTATACATTGGTCAAGGTATGAACCCATCGGAAATACTATAAAGTACATGGGGAATTACCATAGGACCAGATCAAGACATTGGTCAAGAGTATAAGACTCATGTCGATGTACTATAGGACTACTTGAACATGGTCAAGGTTAGAAGCTATGGAACCACTTTAAGTCTAGTACATGGTGAATAACTAAGGGATTTATTGGGTAGATTTAAGTAAGGGCTGGTTTAAATCATAAATGGGAGTTTAATGCACTACAATACAAACTAAGCTTATAAATCTTTAAGGATGACTGAGAACTATCAAAGGTTCTAATTTGTCTACAAACTTTAGATTTCACCAAACCATTGACAGAAAGGGATTTGAAACACAATCATAACCACTCACTTGGATGATATACTAAGGTGTTAAGAAATGTTAGATATTCTATATATATGGCTATGCTACTTTATTCGTGCGCCCAAGGTATGCATTGCATCCAAGATGGGTCGCTTATATCCTTAAACCGGAAAAAGCATCGGGAGTTGAGCACAGTCCATCCGATCAGAATCTTCAAAGCCTAGTTCCTCGTGACATGCTAATCGGGAAACTGCTTAGTAGGGAATCTAGTGTTCACACCAAGGTATATCTATCCAAAGAGTGTCTCGCAATCATCCTGACACTACGTTATCTTAAATCATGGTGAACCACGTCTTCTCTATCCTTAGCTGTTGCATGCTAGCTAGCTTATTTTAATTATATTGCTTTAATATTTTAAATACAATTATAAATCAAATCAACCCAACTATTGTCTTTACACAATTTGATATTCCGGATAAAGTGGTGTCTAGAATAAATCGGTTGGACTTGGTTGTTGGATTGTCTGAACAGTCGCCAATTTATTGGGCCAAAAGGATCCTGCCTCTCCACACAAGGTGTACCTGGTCACTAGTCTTGGATACTAAATTGTGTATAAACCGAATCTTAATTACTAAATTATCTGAATAAGCTCCGTTTTAAATTCGACCGCTCAAGGAATGACCCTAGGTCATATTTGCCCTTGCTAACCCATAGGTAGGAATAATAGATTTAGACCCAGCATATATAAATTAAACAATCAACTTCTTCTGTTGATATCCTGAATTGACGTTTTGCGACCTAACGACACCGCATAAATAAACCGTCTGATTTGGGCATATCAGTAATATTCTTGTAGAGGTTACCGGGCGACCAACGTGTTAGGCTGAGCAGGAGACCTTTATATGGAAATGTAATCCTTAACCTCTCGGTGCTTTATATCCATTCCTGAATGGTGTCTTATATACAAGATATCCGGGTGAGTGGTGCCGGATATCCGGCACACTTATCCAGGTAGGATGGGCTTATGTGAAATTACGGCCGGCTTCTATCTGGGATATTTCTTCCTGGATGCATATTCAAATAGTCTTCTGATCGGTTTGTTTAGGTGAGACCGGGAGTAGGTATTTTCTTCTGAACCATTATGTCGGTTTAATTCCGGGTGGAATCTTGACAAATGGTAAGTCGTATTGAAAATATGACCTTTTTATACGGATTCAGTATGCGTATCATCACTGTTCATATACTATTCCTTAATAGTATAATATAGGAATAATGAGTAAAGAAAGTTTGCGCGTTACGACGGAGGGTAAGTTTTTTTTGAGAAAAAAAGAAAATAAAAAAAATAAAAACTTAAAAAAAAATATTAGTGGACGATGACGTCAACATGACGTCAGCTAACGCCATGATTGATATTGTTCACTTTGTTTACATTGTAGAATAAGTGGTAATCTGTTTCATTCGTACACAAACTTTTTACTTGATTTGTCATTAAAAACACGATGTGGATGCCTCATGCTACGAGTGGTCCATTGTTCCAGAATTTTAGTTTTGGAGAAACAAAATGAATTAGAAAGAAATAAAAAAGCTTTGGCCATCCTAAGTGTTTTTATGGAGAGAAGGAAAAGAAGCAGAAGGAAAACTGTACCCAATATTTTTTTCTTGCAGTTCCTTCCAAATCGAAAGGACTCTGCTTCATTCTCTTTCGTTTTGTTTCACTTCATTTCTTTTCTTTTGTAAAAAACTCCGGAACGAAAAAACGAGAGAAAATGGTTTTAGGTGATAGTTGATGGGCTTTTTACCTCTAAGACCTATTTCTATGAGCCCTGCGTGAGTTGGGTGAGATGTAGGATAAACATCACAATATTCTTTTCAACGACGGATATTAAAAGTTTATGATTTGTTACATTTTTTGTTAATTAATTGTGTCTCACTTTTTCCTTCTAACTATCAATTATATTTACCACATCACTCACAACTTTCTACGACATTCTCTCACAACATTATTGATCAAACATATATTTTCTAATGGAAAATACATCTTTTATTGGGAACAAGTGAGGTTTAAGAATCTTAGGATTTAACTCTCTGGTCCGGTTACTGTGCATAACATAGATAAATATGATAATATTGAAGGGATAGTTAGATGTTAATTTCACCATCGACAACATTCGTTGATTTGATGTCCCAAAGAAGATTTGTAGGTTATCGGCGTAAAAGACTGGCCTGGAAACCTTGAAGATAAACTTATATGATATTGATTTTCGAATTTAGTTTCTACAAACCTAATTTTGTGTGGGGTCATAATCATGTGTATGGTCGTAATCTATGATTTCTAATGTTGACAAAACACAAACACGGATGGATGAATCATTGAGGCTTCTAATAATGTATATTAAAAACAAATATAATATTTATTCAATATTTACATGTTTGATAAATTTATATCTAAATTTTCAATTATGTGACAAGAATATATATTGAACTCGAGACATCACGATCGTTTATTTATAGATTTAACGACAACTCTTAAAATTTACGGCTAACCTGCATAAAAGTACTTTACAATTAAATTAAATAATATTATAAAACTAAAAATAATAATTAACAGTTTTTTTAACGGCGATTTTTTGGCATCAGTAGATCATTTATTTCAACGACTCTCATCATTTGCACGTATCACACACGTTCGGGCGGAAACCCGAACCCGATCGACGGTACCCGGGAACACACCTGTTGGTTGAATGTTGATAAATGGACTAATCGATAAAAGTTAAGTATGATGCTTAACCAAAGAATATGTTTTGATGATGACACATACATATGCATAAGTGATGATCGACATCTTAACATAAAACACGAAAGTTACTAATCCATATTTGATCTTGCGAATGACCAAATCAAATAAAACTTAGAATGAAAATAAAGATCATTAAAGTTACACGGTTAAAGGGACGGTCGACCGTATACCTGACCATAGAAGCCCAGACTGAATCTGCAACGCAGTTTTGTGAAAACAAGTTGCACGGTCGTCACCACGGTCAACCGCAGTTCGACCGTAGATATCACTGTCACCATTTTTGATCAAATTTAGTTTGACCACTTCCTGACATCTATAATTCATGAAACCTTTCTCAACACGCTTAGAATAGATGCCCCCTCCATACTCAATTGAGTTTGGGTCATAAAAACGCTAATCTTGGTTAATCACGCTTAATTACACCTTAATGACAATTTAACCATGACTAAGCATAACACATAAGTGTTAATCAATAACTTGTGATCTTAAAATTTGTCTAGACCTTCTTAGGATGATCACCAAGTACCAACACACATAAGCTAATGTCACTAGAACACTAATTACAATCAAAGATTACTTAGTGACAAATTAAGGCTAAATGAAGAACAACATTTTAAAGTGTAACTAGTAAAGACTTATAATCCTAAAATGCATTTAGATACATTTAGGATGGTCACCAAGTCCCAAATAGAGATTGCTCTTCCCTTGTACATGTATTGGACATTAATGTGTGCTTACACATTAATCATGCAATGTGTTATATTGCAAGTAAGCTTGCTAAAGCTTAAATCATATTGTTATGCAAATATCTATATGATTGATATTAGAATAACTATCTCTTGCTATATGTGAGTATTACTTGCTACTTGTTACTTGCTAACATGTTTTATACTCATTAATTTGCCAACTTGTTAACATGCTCTTAAACTTGTTATGTGTTATAAGTTAGAACACTAGAATTCAAATAACTAGTTTACTTCAAGGAATTAAGTGTAACATGGTTCACAAGTAATAATGGTCAATAATATATTTGGTCTTGTCTAGTAACACACATAATGTAACATGTCCAAGTACAACTTACACTTAATGTTTAACTTAGAAAAACATCATTCAATTAATCTCTACTTGATCTTAAAATGAATATGATTTGTGATTAATTGAAACAAAGAAGTTAATGACATGTTGACTAGTCTTTAGGATTGAACCAAATGCATTAATGAACCTAACTAAGTCTTGACCAAACTGAGATTGCCTCAAATAACAATCAAGACACTTCTCCGAGAATGTTGGGTTTACCACATTTGGAGTGTTATGTCATTTTCACACAATAAGAGTGCGTTTGTTTGCCTCTTAATGGAATGATATAGCGTTAAATGATGAACCATTCAGCATTCAGCGTGTTTGTTTCTGACCTCTGAATGACATATGGTGCTGAATCGTTCAGAATTCAGTGCTGAACCATTCAGAGTTGAAACATTTTCTTAACCATTAAGAGCCTAATTTTTCTGTAATATTCTTTTCAAATCACATCCAGAACGTGTAACCAACAAGTATATTGTAATTTTTATTCATGTAACACGTTAATAAGGTAATTTTACTCAATTCATATCGTTCATTTAAAACGATTATCAAACAACTTATTTTCATTCAGAACAAACTTTATTCAAGAGCTCTGAACCATTCAGATTCTGAACCATTCAGCGTTAAATCATTCAGATTTATCAAACGCACCCTAAGACTAAATCCCACACACTTAATGCATATAGTACTTTGTGACGATCCTTCCAAATCCCTTTGGACGAATACATCATTCATTGATTTCATAGTGAGGTTTTGACCTCTATATGATACGTTTTGTAAACATTGCATTCTTTTAAAAAGGCACGCCATAAATGAATATATAAATCCAAGGTTTTCAACGTCTGATAATTTCCACGTATAGACAATTACCGTATATAATAGTTTACAATACTACATCCGTTGACAAAGCAGTCAAAATAAGATACACGGTGATGATTTTGTGAATGCAAAGTTTTCTTGAATAAGGCATGTATGACTCCATGCACATAGCTTGTATAACGTATAAACAAACAGCGGAAGACTTCTAGGAACCTGAGAATAAACATGTTTAAAAGTGTCAACACAAAGATTGGTGAGTTCATAGTTTTAATGTTGCGCATAATCTGTATATAAAGATGGATCACAAGATTTCAGCTGTTTCATCCAGAAACGTTTATCAAAAGATTCTACAAAATTGAGCACCCTGGTAACTAAACTTAACATATATATAATTTTACCCTTTGTATAATCATCTTAATAATACACGCAAACCAACGTGTACGCTTCTCAAATAGCATACGTCCGTTAAAATTCTAGTGCTCTAGCTCAGACGGGGATATCAAGCCCTATGGATCCATATACTACTACTCGCGCCCACCAGTTCTTATAACCGGCAGTTACTAGTTACCAAAGCTAAGGGATTTTCGGTTCAAACTCAGTATAGAATTTAGTATGTACTTGTGTCCATTGTTTAAAATAAATTGCATGTATTCTCAGCCCAAAAATATATATTGCAAAAGCATTTAAAAAGGGAGCAAATGAAACTCACCTTAGCAGCACATAAGGTCATTCACCAAAAAGTGACCGAAACTCGAAATGCAAAATTAACCGTAGATCTCAACCTAGAGAACATATGTTGGTCAATATATGTCTAATAAACTAGGTTGGGTTATTGTAACGACCCTGGAATTTCCAACATTTATTTATTAATAATTACTATTATTAATACGTATGATTAAACGAATGTATGTTATTACATTTACATGTTGCCTTGATTGCCCGTACTTGACTTTTAAGAGCCCGAAACGTCTTTGTGACACCCGGAACTTTCACGAATAATATTTTTAGATATTATTTACATTCATGATTAAATTTATTAATCATTTTAATTAACTAAGGCTATTAGTTAGTTACTTGGGCTTTAATTGGTTTAACTTGTGATTTATTTGAACTTGGGCTTTGTTAGTGTAATGGACTCATGTTATTGGACTTCCAAGCCCACCCTACATTATTAATGGACTTAGTTAGCCCATGTCCTACACTTGTAAGTATCAATTAGATGGAGACTACTTAGTTTAATACTTGAAGGAATCTAGTTGCACACCTTCCCCATGCATGACCATTCATTAACCACCTTTATGAACTTTACATGCTAATAACCATTAAACTTAGCCTTCCCCCTTCATTTTTG
Organism: Rutidosis leptorrhynchoides; assembly: GCF_046630445.1. Lineage (NCBI taxonomy): Eukaryota > Viridiplantae > Streptophyta > Magnoliopsida > Asterales > Asteraceae > Rutidosis > Rutidosis leptorrhynchoides. Next base: position 139,780,707 of record NC_092340.1, read on the forward strand.
CTGCAGAATGCCGAAGCCAAGACAACCTTTAGGGGTGTTTTTGTGTTCATTATTCACTACTAGTTAACTTGTATTCACTTCACAATTCAAACACACATTCATCTCCCATTTTCTCTCAACCATTCTCTCTCACTTTTCTCTACTTCCTTGTAAGTTTTATGAACTAATCCTCTTCCTTTTCTCTTGAATAAAACCGAATTCAAGAACACATTCATCATCATCATCATTTGTTGTTCTTTATTGTTAATGTTACTTGTCTTGTTAATTGTTGTTATTTACTTACATGTTTCAAGAATCTAACTTTCTAGTTTGATTCATCTTTCATCTTGTTTTAACAAGAACAATCAAGAACTAAACTCTCTAGTTTAGGTTCTACATATAAATTTTCAAAGATTATAAAGTTCTTGTTGTTGAAATCATACTTGTAAGTCATGGAAGTAAACTTAAAGTTTACTTTACTTAAAGATCAACTTTGGTTGAATCTTTAAAGTATGAGCAACCCTTGAACTAATTACTTGTTTAATTAACTTATTTCTTTATTTTATACACTTTAATTTCATGTAGTTAGTTTATATGGTCAAGTACTACAAGTTAGTCTTGATCTCATATCTCTTGAACAAATTAAGTTAACTTTGAAAGTTCAAGAACACACAAACTAGTTTCTTTAAATATAACTTTGAATCTAGACTTTTGAGTCTTGGATCTTCAAGATCAAACTAAGAACTATGTTCTACTACTTATGATCTTGATTAGTTAGTTTACTTTCAAGTTTGTAACTTATTATTAGTCTTATAGTTCATGTATGTGTTAGATCTAAGACTTTGATGTAACTTTGGTTCATCAAACTTCATACAACTCTTAAGTGAGTTGTGCTTCATGTCTTAGACTTGCACTAGGGTTATGATGGTCAAGACTTGGTTAAGATGATGTAGATACATCAATGAGTTGTACACTTGAAGCTATATGCAACAAGGATGAGAACCATGATGAACATCAAGCACCAAGACCACCGGAACCCTTTTAAAACTCACTGTTCTGTCCAAAACCTACTGACCTGATGCTTCTGGAACATACCAGTAGACCTGGGCTGTTCTAACCTTTATTTTTAGATAGAACTTTTCGATTAGATAACTTTTCATATAGGACTCGTCTTAATCCGAGTTACGGTTTAGGATTTATGGCCCTCCGATCGTTACTATGTCTTTTAACGTTGTGCAGAAATTTCTGACCTACTCGCACTTAGACCATCGCCACGGTCAAACCAAGACGAGTTTGCTTCTGTAAATTTTACCACACTTAAAGGACTCATAGGCGGAGCCATGGCCACTAGTCTCACCTTAATTCAGTAAGGGTAGAGGCCGTGGTGACTGACTGAAGTCAGACTTTGTTGAAAACTACTTTCATAAACGAAACTTACTTTACGCCTTTTGTTTGATGATGAATGATGATGACCCTTAAGACCTTAATTACATACTTTTAAACCTATTAAGACGATTTACTGACTTAGTACTATTTGACTTAGGTTGAGGACTTCGGACCATTTACTTGCACACCTTTCCCGACTACTACTTTACCGCTACATATCATTGTGAGTTATAGCATTCCCTTTTTACTTTAACTTATTTTGGGAACTGAGAATACATGCGGATTTTATGTTTTACATACTAGGCACGAGTACTTAAACTTATATATGTGTGGGTTATATAGCGGCAGAAACATTCCCTTTAGCTCGGTAACGTTTAATCATTGGTTTATGAACCGGTGAACGCTAATCTTAGATATGGATCCATAGGGTTTGACATCCCCACTCGGGCTAGTCGCGCTAGCAGTCAACGAGTGTTTAATACTTCGTAAACATACGCACTCGCCAAGTGTACTTTCAGGGGGTATTTTAAACGTTAAGTTAGTTACCAAGTGCCCACGGTTAACATATACTTTATCATACTGTTTTGAAACGCTCTTTGTAGCACTGAAACCTCGTGGCCTACCTTACATACTGTTATACTTAAACTATAGCTTACCAACTGTTGTGTTGACATTTTTAAGCATGTATTTCTCAGGTGCTTGAGGTTGCTTCCGCTGTCTTACTTGTCGTGCTGTAGAACCCGCTGCTTAGAGTTGTTATCGCATGACTACTTATCTTGCATTCAAACTTATTTACTTTTGAAACTATGTTATGTAACGACCTTTGGGGTCATGTACACTTATTTATTTGCTTCTACTTAGTGAAGCATGATTTTGAAATGTAAAACATTTGATGTCAGTTATGACATCACCTTTTTATCGTGAATGCAATTTCTTTAATTACAGCATATTGTACTTAACCTTGTAATGATCCTGTTGTTGATGATTCGTACACGATGGTTTTGTACGGGGCATCACATTTGGTATCAGAGCATTGGTTGTAGGGAATTAGGTTGCATTAGTGAGTCTAAGACCGACCCGAGTAGGATTCACTAATAGGACTAATCTACAACTTGCTAGTTTACGTGTTTCTGCTGAACTTGCTGCATGCTGCTGCTTACTGTTACTGCTATATGCCATATGCTATTACATGATTTCACTACTGCATGATGCTACTTGCTTTCGATTGCATGCTACTTTCATACGAATTACTGTTATTGCCATGCTAGTTACTGTTATACATGATTTAAACTGTTGGCCTATTATTTGCTTGCTTTATGACATACTGACATGGAAAATTTATTTTTCCTTGTTCAGATGTCGGATGTTCCACCTGCTGGCATTTCGGGCAGTACAGACTCAGACCCCGTCGCCCTACCTACTGCTACACCTGCTGCTGCTACTGCCGATACACCGGCCCCGACACCCTCTAGTGATCCCGGCGCTTCCACTTCCGGAGCTGGTACTAGTGCACCTGCCCCAGTGTCTGCTCCCGGACCCTCGAGGTCACAGCCCCGCATTGGTGGTATTGAGATCCCCGCAGAGTTCGGGGAAGGGCCTTTTCGTAACCACATGCGCACGCCTTGCCGACGCACTCCCGACGGACGTTTAGTCGTGATTCCTCCAGGCAGACACAGACAGATGTTGGCCGCCTTCGGACACTTCGGATTACCAGCTCAGCCACCAGTGTCACCACCACACGATTCGGATGACTCATCATCCGCCAATTCTTCATCATCAGACGACTCCAGCGATGATGAGGATCCTGCTGATAGACCTATTCAGGAACCCTCCACCCCGCCGAAGAAGCGGTACCGTTCCGACGGCACCCTCATTCCAGGGGTGAATGGAGGTCGTGCTTTTACTGACGCTTTTGGCCATCGTCGTAGGGTTACTGCTCGTAAACGAGTTTGCCATACCCTGCCGACCCACAGATACGTAAGGTTCCCCGTTACGTATTGACTATTCCTGGAACCGTACCACCTAGATTTAGATACGGACCACTTACATCTAGAGACGTACCGTCTACATCTGGAGCCGGACCATCTACATCAGCACCACCGGCACAACCCGCACCACCCGCCCCACCTGCACCGCCTGCCCCACCAGCCCCCTCTAACGAGGAACTGATGAGGGAGGTTGAGACTCTCCGAGCTCGAGTCACTGAGCTCGAGGAGCAGTTGGCTCGAGGAGCAGTTCACCCGCCTTCACCGTAGAACTTGTATTTAGATTTCATGATGTAATCTAGATATAGTTTCATGTATTTCATATGTATTGTACGAACTTATTCAGATGTATGAAACTTATTATTATTAATGAATGGAACTTTGCATTATTTAATTCTTGCACGATATTCTATTTACATTCCTGTACGATGATTCTGTGGTAATTGTACCTAGATGCATTATTTAATAACATGTGATGTTTTGATTCCATGTTGGTTACTATGTACTATATTACTATATATCGAATGCTGGATTTTGACTTGGGTCAAAATTTTGTTTAGGATATCATGGCTAACGGAAGAACCACGCCTACCGCCGCCCAGATTGAGGACATGATCAACGAACGGGTCACTGCAGCCCTAGCAGAAAGAAATCTCGAAGCTCCACCGCCACCACCACCGGTTATTCCACCCGTTCGAAATGGGTGTACATACAAGGAATTCCGGAGCTGCAAACCGCATAACTTCAGCGGCACCGAGGGACCAGTTGGTCTCACCAGATGGTTCGAAAAACTTGAATCAGTATTCCGAGTTAGCAACTGTTCGGAGGATAATAAGACCAAATTTGCATCTTGCACGCTATCAGACGGCGCGCTAACGTGGTGGAACACGTTAGCTCAAGCGAAAGGTATCGATGAGGCGTATGCTACGCCATGGGAGGAATTCAAGGCGGCTATGATAGATGAGTATTGTCCGAGAACCGAAATTCAGAAGATGGAAATCGAATTTATGCAGTTAAAGGCCGTAGGGAACGACCTTAACAGTTACAACCGTAGGTTTTTGGAGTTGGCTCTTATGTGTCCGACCATGGTCACCCCCGAATTCAAGCGCATGGAGAAATACTTCTCGGGACTCCCTAAGTCCATCAAAGGAAATGTCACCTCATCCAAACCACCTAATGTTCCCGAAGCAATGCGCATGGCGCATACTCTCATGAATCAGATCCTTATTGATGAGCCGGAGAAGGCTAAGTTTGAAGCTGGTAGTAGCAAAAAGAGGAAATGGGATAACAACCACAACAACCACAACAACAATAACAACAACAGGGGTAGAAACTATGATCAAAACCCGGTGAAGCGACATGAAGGGTTCAGGAAAAACAACAACAACCCCAACCCCAACAACAACAACTCTAACCCGAACTACAAAGGCACGCTACCACAATTCAAGAGGTGCTACAAGCACCACACTGGGTATTGTAATGCTGTTTGTGAGAAGTGCAAGAAGAGCGGGCACATCGGTAGAGACTGCAAGACTACCACGATGACAGGGAGGCCGAACACCAACGGGCCGAAAAAGTGTTACGAATGCGGGCAGACGGGCCATTTCAGAAACGAGTGCCCGAACAAACGAAAGGATGGCGGACCACCGCGTGCTAGAGCTTTTAATGTTAATGCAAGGGATGCACGCGATAACCCCGACTTGGTGACAGGTATATTCAAAATCAACAATCTTTTAGCTTCTGTCTTGTTTGATACTGGTGCGGATAGAAGTTATGTATGTAGACATTTTTGCGATAAGATTAATTGGTCATTAGTCCCGTTAAAAGAAAGTATGCTTGTCGAGATCGCCAATGGAAAACTTGAAAAGGTTGACCATATTAGTCGTGGAGCTATTATCAACATAGCTGGTGCAGATTTCGAAATTGATTTGATACCTATCAAACTGGGAAGTTTTGACGTGATCGTTGGTATGGATTGGTTGAGCAAGATAAAGGCCGATGTTATCTGAGGAGATAAAGCACTTCGCATACCACAAGGAGATGGCGAACCACTGGTTATCTATGGAGAGAGATGTACCTCGAAGTTGAACCTCATTAGTTGCGTGAAAGTGCAAAAGATTATGAAGAAGGGACGCTTTGCTGTCCTAGCACATGTGAAAGCGGTAGAAACTGAGGTAAAGAGCGTGAACGACGTTCGAATTGTGAACGAATTTTCCAATGTCTTCCCAGAGGAATTGCCTGGATTGCCGCCGCAGAGAGCCGTAGAGTTTCAGATTGATTTAGTGCCAGGAGCAGCACCTGTAGCTCGCGCACCTTATAGACTCGCACCTTCCGAGATGCAAGAATTACAGAGTCAACTACAAGAGCTGTTAGACCGAGGATTTATTCAACCAAGTTTCTCGCCTTGGGGCGCACCGGTTCTGTTTGTGAAGAAGAAGGATGGATCCTTTCGTATGTGTATCGACTACTGTGAGCTCAACAAATTGACTATCAAGAATCGGTATCCTCTTCCACGAATTGACGATCTTTTTGATCAACTACAAGGATCGAGCGTTTATTCAAAGATCGATTTGTGATCCGGATATCACCAGCTGAGGGTGAAGGAAAGTGACGTGATGAAAACTGCATTCAGGACCCGTTATGGTCATTATGAGTTTCTCGTGATGCCATTCGGTTTGACAAATGCACCTGCCGTGTTCATGGACCTCATGAATCGTGTCTGCAAGCCTTACTTGGACAAGTTTGTTATCGTCTTCATAGATGATATCCTCATCTACTCTAAGAGCGAAGAAGAACATGAGCAACACCTCCGATTAGTGCTTGAACTCTTAAGACAAGAGCAACTTTACGCCAAATTCTCCAAGTGTGAATTTTGGTTAAAGGAAGTATAATTTTTGGGTCATGTTGTAAGCGACCAGGGTATCAAAGTTGATCCCGCCAAGATTGAAGCCATCAGCAAGTGGGAGACCCCCACTACTCCGACGCATATTCGCCAATTCCTAGGTCTCGCCGGTTATTACCGAAGATTCATCGAAGGATTTTCTCTGATTGCGCGTCCTTTGACCGCGCTGACTCACAAGGGCAAGAAGTTCATTTGGGAACCCACACATGAATTAGCATTCCAAACTTTGAAGAAGAAGTTAACCTCCGCACCTATCCTATCACTTCCTGAAGGCAGTGACGACTTTGTTGTTTATTGTGATGCATCGAAGAGTGGTTTTGGTTGTGTACCGATGCAACGATCAAAGGTTATTGCCTATGCCTCCCGCCAATTGAAGATTCACGAGCGGAACTACACTACACATGATCTTGAACTTGGAGCCGTGGTCTTTGCGCTCAAGTTGTGGAGACATTATTTGTATGGAACTAAGAGCACTATCTTCACCGATCACAAGAGTCTCCAGCACATCTTCGATCAGAAGCAACTGAATATGAGACAGCGTCGATGGATCGAGACGCTCAACGACTACGATTGTGAACTCTGTTATCACCCTGGCAAAGCCAATGTTGTAGCTGACGCTTTAAGCCGAAAGGAGAGGACGGCACCTCTTCGTGTTAGGGCTCTGAACATCACCATTCATTCGAACCTCAACAACCAGATCAGAGTAGCCCAAGTTGAGGCTCTCAAGGAGGAGAACATATCTCACGAACATCTGAACATACTTGTCTCTCGATTCGAGGTTAGGGAGTCTGGACTCCGATGTTATGCCGGAAGAATTTGGGTACCTCATTATGGAGATCTACGAAACCTGATACTTGATGAAGCACACAAATCGAGATATTCGATTCATCCTGGAGCAGGCAAAATGTACCACGACCTTAAAGAACAGTATTGGTGGCCGAATCTCAAGAAGGACGTTGCAACTTATGTTGGGAAGTGTTTGACTTGTTCGAAAGTTAAGGCAGAACATCAGAGACCTTCTGGGTTACTTCAACAGCCGGAAATCCCACAATGGAAGTGGGAAAGGATCACAATGGATTTCATTACTAAGCTGCCGAAGACGGTGGGCGGATACGATACTATTTGGGTTATTGTTGACCGCCTTACCAAATCTGCACACTTCCTGGCAATGAAGGAAACTGATACAATGGAAAGACTTGCTCAGCTGTACATCAAAGAGGTTTTATCTCGTCATGGTGTACCTTTATCGATCATCTCCGATCACGATCCCTGTTTTGCTTCTAGATTTTGGCGTTCCTTGCAAGAAGCCATGGGAACTCGTCTCGACATGAGTACTGCTTATCACCCTCAGACTGACGGGCAAAGTGAACGCACGATTCAGACCTTGGAGGACATGTTGCATGCATGTGTCATTGATTTCGGAAAGGCCTGGGAAAGGCATTTGCCACTCGCCGAATTCTCGTACAACAACAGTTATCACTCTAGCATTAATGCTGCACCTTTTGAAGCATTGTATGGCCGTAAGTGCCGATCTCCTATTTGTTGGGCCGAAGTAGGCGAAAAGCAAATCACCGGACCCGAGGTAGTCCACGAAACCACGGAGAAGATTGCTCATATTCAAGCTAGACTTAAGACTGCCCGTGATCGCCAAAAGAGTTATGCTGATCTTAAACGTAAAGACTTTGAATTCAACGTTGGTGATCGTGTAATGTTAAAGGTTGCACCTTGGAAAGGTGTGATTCGTTTTGGAAAACGTGGAAAGTTAAACCCACGATACATTGGTCCTTTTGAAATCTTGGAACGTGTTGGACCCGTTGCTTACCGATTAGATCTACCAGCACAATTGAGCTCAGTTCATCCTACCTTCCATGTGTCAAACTTGAAGAAGTGTCTTGCTGCACCTGAACTTATCATACCACTTGAGGAGCTTACGATTGACGACAAACTCCACTTTGTGGAAGAACCAGTTGAGATTATGGATCGTGAGATCAAAACTTTGAAACGCAACAAGATTCCGATTGTACGAGTACGATGGAATGCCAAATGAGAACCTGAGTTTACTTGGGAGCGAGAGGATCAAATGATGCGAAAGTATCCTCACCTTTTCCCGACTCCTCCATCTACCTCAGCTTAAATTTCGGGACGAAATTTTCTTTAACAGGTGGGTAATGTAACGACCCTGGAATTTCCAACATTTATTTATTAATAATTACTATTATTAATACGTATGATTAAACGAATGTATGTTATTACATTTACATGTTGCCTTGATTGCCCGTACTTGACTTTTAAGAGCCCGAAACGTCTTTGTGACACCCGGAACTTTCACGAATAATATTTTTAGATATTATTTACATTCATGATTAAATTTATTAATCATTTTAATTAACTAAGGCTATTAGTTAGTTACTTGGGCTTTAATTGGTTTAACTTGTGATTTATTTGAACTTGGGCTTTGTTAGTGTAATGGACTCATGTTATTGGACTTCCAAGCCCACCCTACATTATTAATGGACTTAGTTAGCCCATGTCCTACACTTGTAAGTATCAATTAGATGGAGACTACTTAGTTTAATACTTGAAGGAATCTAGTTGCACACCTTCCCCATGCATGACCATTCATTAACCACCTTTATGAACTTTACATGCTAATAACCATTAAACTTAGCCTTCCCCCTTCATTTCTGCTGCAGAATGCCAAAGCCAAGACAACCTTTAGGGGTGTTTTTGTGTTCATTATTCACTACTAGTTAACTTGTATTCACTTCACAATTCAAACACACATTCATCTCCCATTTTCTCTCAACCATTCTCTCTCACTTTTCTCTACTTCCTTGTAAGTTTTATGAACTAATCCTCTTCCTTTTCTCTTGAATAAAACCGAATTCAAGAACACATTCATCATCATCATTTGTTGTTCTTTGTTGTTAATGTTACTTATCTTGTTAATTGTTGTTATTTACTTACATGTTTCAAGAATCTAACTTTCTAGTTTGATTCATCTTTCATCTTATTTTAACAAGAACAATCAAGAACTAAACTCTCTAGTTTAGGTTCTACATATAAAGTTTCAAAGATTATAAAGTTCTTGTTGTTGAAATCATACTTGTAAGTCATGGAAGTAAACTTAAAGTTTACTTTACTTAAAGATCAACTTTGGTTGAATCTTTAAAGTATGAGCAACCCTTGAACTAATTACTTGTTTAATTAACTTGTTTCTTTATTTTATACACTTTAATTTCATGTAGTTAGTTTATATGGTCAAGTACTACAAGTTAGTCTTGATCTCATATCTCTTGAACAAATTAAGTTAACTTTGAAAGTTCAAGAACACACAAACTAGTTTCTTTAAATATAACTTTGAATCTAGACTTTTGAGTCTTGGATCTTCAAGATCAAACTAAGAACTATGTTCTACTACTTATGATCTTGATTAGTTGGTTTACTTTCAAGTTTGTAACTTATTATTAGTCTTATAGTTCATGTATGTGTTAGATCTAAGACTTTGATGTAACTTTGGTTCATCAAACTTCATACAACTCTTAAGTGAGTTGTGCTTCATGTCTTAGACTTGCACTAGGGTTATGATGGTCAAGACTTGGTTAAGATGATGTAGATACATCAATGAGTTGTACACTTGAAGCTATATGCAACAAGGATGAGAACCATGATGAACATCAAGCACCAAGACCACCGGAACCCTTTTAAAACTCACTGTTCTGTCCAAAACCTACTGACCTGATGCTTCTGGAACAGACCAGTAGACCTGGGCTGTTCTAACCTTAATTTTTAGATAGAACTTTTCGAGTAGATAACTTTTCATATAGGATTCGTCTTAATCCGAGTTACGGTTTAGGATTTATGGCCCTCCGATCGTTACTATGTCCTTTAACGTTGTGCAGAAATTTCTGACCTACTCGCACTTAGACCGTCGCCACGGTCAAACCAAGACGATTTTGCTTCTGTAAATTTTACCACACTTAAAGGACTCATAGACGGAGCCATGGCCACTGGTCTCACCTTAATTCAGTAAGGGTAGAGGCCGTGGTGACTGACTGAAGTCAGACTTTGTTGAAAACTACTTTCATAAACGAAACTTACTTTACGCCTTTTGTTTGATGATGAATGATGATGACCCTTAAGACCTTAATTACTTACTTTTAAACCTATTAAGACGATTTACTGACTTAGTACTATTTGACTTAGGTTGAGGACTTCGGACCATTTACTTGCACACCTTTCCCGACTACTACTTTACCGCTACATATCATTGTGAGTTATAGCATTCCCTTTTTACTTTAACTTATTTTGGAAACTGAGAATACATGCGGATTTTATGTTTTATATACTAGGCACGAGTACTTAAACTTATATATGTGTGGGTTATATAACGGCAGAAACATTCTGTAACGACCCGCACTTTTTCGATCGTTCTATACTTATAAGATTAATATTTACATAAATTAAACCTTACCAACATGATAAGCAATCCAAATTGTCGAGACTTATGTTTTTCGAAAAGAGTTTTACACAACGTTTGACCGTCTAGTTTGACCGATGATATCACGAACTATACAATATATGATAATTATACGTTTGTGTATATATATGTATATATACATATTTAACATGACCTAAGAATGTTTTAATATCTCATTTTGTATTAATAACAATAAGTTATAAGTATATTTTGAAACTACTAACTTAAGTTTTCAAAACGATAACTATACGTAACGTTCTTCGACATAAATACTTATAACCTATAATACTTATACATGCATCGTATAGATATGTATTTTATCACTTTTAAAGGGCTTACATACATAAAACAATATAAGTATATTTACAAAAGATAGCTATATTTGAATCCTCGTTCCGTTTTCTCAAAGATTTCTACACGTATATCTAGGGTATATGTACCCGTATCATACGCAGCTTCTAGATGTATTTACTATTGGTATATACCAATAAAAATCTGCTCCTTAGCAGCCTTAAATGATTAAGAAACATGTGGAACCAACCATTTGTCAAGTAGCATGAATTATTTAGCAAGAAAACAAAGTTAGGTATCTTTTTTTTCCTTTATAACCTAAAAACGTTTTTATGCATGCACACCATTTCTTCACCCCATTTTCTCATACTTACACTTCCATTTCTCTCTCAAAATACTCTTAACTTCATACTTGATCATCTCCAAGCATTTTCCCCATCATTTAGCTTCAAAAACAACACTTAAACCTCATAAGAAAACCTTACAAAAACACTTCAAGAAATCCTTCCAAGAACACCAACTTACTTCCAATCTTTCATCCACTTCCATCACCCTTTTGGTTCTAGGTTCTTACTCCTCTTTTACAACAACCTTGTCCAAGGAACTTGAGGTAGAATCTATGTTCATAACCTTATTCGATTCATATATATATAGCTATCTTATTTTGTGGTATAAAATTTTAACAACAAGAACATAGTTTGAATGTTTTCAAACTTGTTTGCAAACTAAATAGATCCTTCTAACTTAACTTTTAAAATACTCCAAGACCTGTAATATAACTTAAATATATGCTAATTTAACAAGGTATAACTTGGTTTTTCAAAGATTATCTTAAAAACTGTTTTTACGACGTCGCAGTGCCACCGGGGGCTGTTTTGGGTTGGATAATTAAAAACCATCTTAAACTTTGAATTGGAGGTTTATTTTCTGGAAAATGATTTTTACTATGAATATGATAACACATAAAAATTTCATGATTTAACTCAAAGTATAAGTATTTTTAGAAAAATAATCATTTAAGGTTGTTTACATGATGGAAAATGATTAACTTCATAAGTTTCACTAAAGTTTGACCTATGCCGTGTGATTTTGAATACAAACTAAGGTATTTACAGTTCATAGTCTTAAAGAGGGACTCGATCCAAGGAGATGGCAAGTTGAATCAACGAAAACGGAGTTGTAACGAAGAAACTATGACCGAAACAAAATCGGATATCCAAGACTAGTTTAGCCACGAAAATAATTGGGAAAAATTAAATAAATCACATCTTTTTAAGTTAACATGATATTTTATATATATGTACTTATAATTCAATTTTATATGGTTCAGGATCACCCGTAAACAACACGAGAAGATTAATCATAAGATCCCATGATTGTACGCAACACGTCATTTGACAACACCGGTACTTTATGTACGCAACACGTCATTTGACAACACCGGTACCGTGGGTCAAGATTAATCTCGACCAATACATATACGATGGGGTTTTATTTATTTCGTTGGGGGTTTTATTTATTTCGTTGCGGGTATATTAAACATCTAAAAATGAACCAATAAAATTGAATTACTAACAACGAACTGCTAACTACGGACTAAGAAATTATTCAAAGTATTAAAAGTATAACAAGTATATATATGTGACGTTTGTTTAAAAAGAAAAGGTATTGATATATTATATATGGATAGGTTCGTGATATCAACCGGAGACCAAGTCAAATTATATATATATCTTCAAGACGAAAGTGAGTATATAGTCCCACTTTTAAACTCTAAATATTTCGGGATGAGAATACATGTATTTTATGTTTTATGTTATGGACACAAGTAACTGAAAAATATATTCTACGTTGAGTTGTACCACTGGCATACTTCCCTGTAGCTTGGTAACTGTTATTTACAGCGGTATTGTAAACGCGAATCCTGTTGATAGATCTATCGGGCCTGACAACCCCAACCGGACTGGACGACCAGTATTCAACGGTTGCACAGTACTTCGTTTCGTGACTACACTTGGTACGGTGTAGTAAGATTTCATAATAAAGGGAATATGCGACGTGATTAAATGTTAAGTATGGTTACCAAGTGCTCAACCACTTAGAATATTTTTATTAAACTGTTTATATACGAAATCTTGTGGTCTATATATATATATTGCTGCCGGCATTAAACCTATATCTCACCAACTTTATGTTGATGTTTTAAACATGTCTATTCTCAGGTGATAATTAGAAGCTTCCGCTGCAACATGTTGAATTTAAACAAGATCTTGAGTATGCATATTTGTGTCAAAAATAAAACTGCATATCGGAGGATTTGTAATGTAAAATATGCTAGAAATCGTATTGTTATCATCACATGTAAAGTTTGTAAGTCTAAGATTATCGCTAAACGATAATCATCTTTATTTTGTCTAAAGCTTGTATCAAAATAAGAATTATGGTTTGTAATGTAAAATATATGCAGTTGTTCTTTTAAAAATGTCGCATATAGAGGTCAATACCTCGCAATGAAATCATACATTATCTAACACGTTCTTATGGTTAAGGACGGGTTATGACATGTGGTATCAGAGCGGTGGTCTTAGCGAACCAGGTTTGCATTAGTGTGTCTAACCGATACGTCGTTAGGATACATTAGTAAGTCTGGACTTTGACCGGGTCTGATTTAAAAACCATTGCTTATCATTGTTGGTTAAAATTTATATGTAAATATTATGTAGTACTAATGGGTTAGTTGTTGTGTGATAGATGTCGGGCTCAAAACTTGTCATCACGTTCAGCGACTCCGAACCAGAATCTTCAGATGGTGTTCCAGTCATTAACCTATCCAATGACGAAAATAATATCTTTGGGGAAGACTCACAAATTCCGGATGAACCGACTATAGAGAACCCGGAAAGTGAACCCGAGGAGGAAAGTGAACCCGAGGAGGAAAGTGAACCCGAGGAAGAAATACAGGAAATTACAAAAGACGAGTTCGAACTAGAAAAGAAACGAAAGGCTAATGAATTAGAAAATTCAAATCCCGAGTTTAGTAAGGATGATGTGGCACCAACTCCACTAGACACTACCACCCCTATTCCCGCTATTCCTATTCGTTCTATCCCGGCATCCAGTTCTTCAGTCCCACAGCCAAAATATAGGCAGACAGCCAGGATAAGCGTTAAGCGATTCTTTGAACCTAAACGTCCTAGAAAATAGACCAAACGATGCGCTGCCGTATTAAACCATGGGATCATATAATGTTTTGTATAATATTATTAGTGTGGTTTGCTTAATGTTCGATGTAAGATAAGCATATGTAAAATAGTGAAGTGTGAAATGCAATAATTTTCCATGGTTAAGTATTATTTAGATGGTAGTAATTGATTCTGTACTAAGCTATTAAGTATGGACATTAACGGGTAGGTACTACCCTAGATATAATTATAAAACGCTAATAAGAAGAAAAGGCTTTTATAATAATACCTGGTTCATATTATTAACAAGCTATAATGTACTATAAATACACACTACATCTATAATAATCCATGTGAATAATTATTTTCTTTCATTAGGAAATGGCGCGATTGAATCGAATGACGGAACAAGAAATCCAGGAACTCATCAATCAGCGAGTGAACGACAGAATGTTATGGGTCGAGGCTGCAAGAGGTGCTGCAGTTAACCCAAATCCTCGTGTGGGGTGCACTTACAAAACTTTTCAAGCTTGCAAGCCCTCATCATTCAGTGGAACAGAAGGACCAATCGGTTTAACCCGGTGGATAGAAAAGATGGAGACTGTGTTTAAAATCATTGGTTGTGTTGAAAAGGACATGACCAAGTATGCATCGTGCACTTTACAAGATAGTGCACTCACGTGGTGGAAAAATTATGTGAAGGCTGTAGGAGGAGATGTAGCTTATGATACTCCGTGGGAAGAATTCAAAACAATGTTAATCAATGAATATTGTCCAAGGAACGAGGTTAGGAAGTTGGAAGATGAGTTACGAAGTCTGAAGGTTATTGGTACTGAAATCACCAACTACAATCAGCGATTCATGGAATTAGTTTTGCTATGTCCTGAATTGGTTCCAACCGAAGAACGGAAGATTGAAATGTACAAAGATGGTTTGCCCAAAAAGGTCAAGGCAAATGTTACAGCATCGAAACCTAAGACAATTCATGAAGCTATAACCATGGCAAACGAGCTAATGGATCAGGTCATCATGGATAAGAAAGTATCCAATACTGATGTGAAGGTATCAGGTAACAAAAGAAAGTGGAATGGAAATTATGATCGAGGTAACCAACAACAATCTTTTAAGAAACAAGAAAACACGCAAGGTACGGGTAGTGGTTTAAGCTTTGGTTATAAAGGACGAAATCCTTTATGCAACTGATGCCACAAACATCACTCTGGTTACTGTAATGTGGTATGCAACAAATGTAATCGAAAGGGTCATCTTGCTGAAGATTGTAGGGCTCTCGTTACAAATACAAATGGTACCAAGACTCCTGCCACCAATGCAAATAGAACTGCTTTGGCTACCATTACTTGTTTTGGGTGTGGAAAACAAGGTCACTATAAGAGCCAGTGCCCGAATCCAGAGAAGAATATCGGACCTGCACGTGGAAGAGCATTTGTTATTAATGCTAAAGAGGCATGTGAAGACCCGGAGCTTGTTACGGGTACGTTTACCATTAATAACTTATCCGCATCTATTATATTTGATACTGGTGCTGATAGAAGTTATGTGTGTAGAGACTTTCACGCTAAATTGAATTGTTCATCATTACCTCTAGATGCTAAGTACATGATTGAGTTAGCTAATGGTAAACTAATTAAAGCCGATAAAATTTGCCGTGATTGTAAAATAAATTTAGCCGGAGAAACATTTAAGATTGATTTGATACCCGTAGAATTAGGAAGTTTTGATGTAATAGTCGGCATGGACTGGATGTCCAAAATAGGAGCTGAAGTTGTGTGCGCCAAGAAGGCAATTCGCATTCCTCGTAAGAATAAAATGCCAGTAATGATTTATGGAGAGAAGGGTAACTCAAAGCTAAAACTCATTAGTTATTTGAAAGCTCAAAAGTGCTTGAAGAAAGGGTGCTATGCTATCTTAGCACATGTTAATAAAGTCGAAAAGAAAGAAAAAGAGAAGTGCATCAATGACGTGCCTGTGGCAAGAGATTTTCCTGAAGTATTTCCGGAAGAGTTGCCGGGATTACCTCCATTTAGATCTGTAGAATTTCAAATAGATCTTGTACCAGGAGCTGCACCGGTTGCCCGTGCTCCATATAGACTTGCACCGTCCGAGTTAAAAGAACTTCAGAGTTAGTTAAAAGAATTACTGGATCGTGGATTCATACGACCAAGTACTTCACCGTGGGGAGCTCCAATTTTATTCGTCAAGAAGAAAGATGGATCTTTCCGAATGTGTATAGATTATCGTGAATTAAATAAGTTAACTATCAAGAATCGGTATCCACTACCGAGAATTGACGACTTAGTTGATCAACTCCAAGGATCATGTGTGTACTCAAAAATTGACTTAAGGTCGGGCTATCATCAATTACGTGTCAAAGAAGAAGATATACCGAAAACTGCTTTTCGGACACGTTATGGTCATTACGAATTTTTGGTCATGCCGTTTGGGTTGACAAATGCGCCAGCTGTATTCATGGACCTCATGAATCGAGTTTGTAGTCCATATTTAGATAAGTTTGTTATCGTTTTCATTGATGATATTCTTATCTATTCCAAGAGTGAGCAAGAGCATGAGCAGCATTTAAGGTTGATATTAGAGTTGTTGAGAAAAGAACAGCTATATGCTAAATTTTCTAAATGTGCTTTCTGGTTGAAAGAAGTGCAATTTCTTGGCCACGTTGTTAGTAGCAAAGGAATTCAGGTTGATCCAGCAAAAATTGAAGCCATTGAAAAATGGGAGACTCCTAAGACACCAACGCAGATACGCCAATTTTTGGGTTTAGCCGGTTATTATAGAAGGTTTATTCAAGATTTTTCCCGAATAGCTAAGCCGTTGACAGCGTTAACGCAAAAAGGGAAGAAATATGAATGGACCTCTGAGCAGGAGAACGCATTTCAAATACTAAAGAAGGAGTTAACTACGGCGCCTATTTTATCGTTACCAGAAGGGAACGATGATTTTGAAATATATTGTGACGCTTCGCGACAAGGTTTTGGTTGCGTTCTTATGCAACGAAAGAAAGTTATTGCATACGCATCCCGACAATTGAAGATTCACGAGAGGAATTATACGACGCATGATCTAGAATTGGGAGCAGTTGTGTTTGCATTGAAGATGTGGAGACACTACTTGTATGGGGTTAAATTCACTGTGTTTACTGATCATAAAAGCCTTCAACATATTTTTGATCAGAAACAATTGAACATGAGGCAACGTAGGTGGGTCGAGTTAATAAACGACTATGATTGTGAAATTCGCTATCATCCCGGGAAAGCGAACGTAGTGGCCGATGCTCTAAGCAGAAAGGAACGAGAACCAATCCGAGTTCGAGCAATGAACATAAAAATTCGCATGAATCTCAACTCACAAATCAAAGAGGTTCAACAAGAAGCACTCAATAAAGAAAACATAAGAAATGAAATAATGAAGAAGTATGAGAAGCAACTCGTTATACGGGAAGACGGAATTCGATATTTTGCAAATCGTATTTGGGTACCGAAGTTGGGTGGATTAAGGAAGTTGATATTGAACGAGGCACATAAGACAAGATACTCGATACATCCTGGAGTTGGAAAGATGTATCAAGATCTTAAGACACGTTATTGGTGGCCTAATTTAAAGACAGACGTAGCAACATATGTTGGGGAGTGTTTAACTTGTTCCAAGGTCAAAGCAGAACACCAGAAGCCGTCAGGGTTACTTCAACAACCAGAAATCCCAGAATGGAAATGGGATGGTATTACCATGGATTTCATCACGAAGTTACCAAAGACTGCCTGGGGTTACGACACCATTTGGGTGATTGTTGATCGTCTCACCAAGTCTGCACATTTCTTGCCTATAAAGGAAACGGATAGAATGGAGAAACTATTACGATTGTATATAAAGGAAGTTGTTTCAAGGCATGGAATACCTATTTCCATTATATCTGATCGTGATAGTAGATTTACCTCAAAGTTCTGGCAATCACTACAGGAGGCACTAGGAACTCGTCTGGATATGAGTACCGCATATCATCCGCAAACCGACGGGCAGAGTGAAAGAACAATTCAGACTCTTGAAGACATGCTCAGGGCATGTGTGATCGATTTTGGAAACGGATGGGATAAGTATTTACCGTTAGCAGAATTCTCGTATAATAATAGTTATCATGCGAGCATTAAAGCTGCACCATTCGAAGCATTGTATGGAAGGAAGTGTAGATCTCCTATCTGTTGGAATGAAGTAGGAGATCGACATTTAACTGGTCCCGAGATCATACACGAAATGACTGAGAAGATAGTACAAATCAAGGAGAGATTGAAAACAGCCCGTGGTCGCCAAAAGAGCTACGTCGATGTCCGAAGGAAACCATTAGAGTTTCAGATCGGTGACATGGTTATGCTAAAGGTGTCACCTTGGAAAGGTGTAATACGTTTCGGTAAAAGAGGTAAACTGAACCCAAGATATGTAGGCCCGTTCAAGATCATCGAACGCATTGGACCGGTAGCTTATCGACTCGAGTTACCGCAACAACTCGCCGGAGTACATAATACCTTTCACGTCTCGAACCTTAAGAAGTGTCTTGCAAAGGAAGACCTCACCATTCCTCTTGAAGAAATCCATGTCGACGAGAAACTATAATTCGTCGAAGAACCAATCGAAATCATGGACCGTGAAGTTAAACAGCTCAAGCAGAGCAACATACCGATCGTTAAGGTTCGTTGGAATGCTCGAAGAGGTCCCGAGTTTACGTGGGAACGGGAGGATCAGATGAAACAAAAGTATCCACACTTGTTTCTCGATGACGCAAAATAGGTACAATTTTAAAATTTCGGGACGAAATTTATTTAACGGGGAGGTAATGTAACGACCCGCACTTTTTCGATCGTTCTATACTTATAAGATTAATATTTACATAAATTAAACCTTACCAACATGATAAGCAATCCAAATTGTCGAGACTTATGTTTTTCGAAAAGAGTTTTACACAACGTTTGACCGTCTAGTTTGACCGATGATATCACGAACTATACAATATATGATAATTATACGTTTGTGTATATATATGTATATATACATATTTAACATGACCTAAGAATGTTTTAATATCTCATTTTGTATTAATAACAATAAGTTATAAGTATATTTTGAAACTACTAACTTAAGTTTTCAAAACGATAACTATACGTAACGTTCTTCGACATAAATACTTATAACCTATAATACTTATACATGCATCGTATAGATATGTATTTTATCACTTTTAAAGGGCTTACATACATAAAACAATATAAGTATATTTACAAAAGATAGCTATATTTGAATCCTCGTTCCGTTTTCTCAAAGATTTCTACACGTATATCTAGGGTATATGTACCCGTATCATACGCAGCTTCTAGATGTATTTACTATTGGTATATACCAATAAAAATCTGCTCCTTAGCAGCCTTAAATGATTAAGAAACATGTGGAACCAACCATTTGTCAAGTAGCATGAATTATTTAGCAAGAAAACAAAGTTAGGTATCTTTTTTTTCCTTTATAACCTAAAAACGTTTTTATGCATGCACACCATTTCTTCACCCCATTTTCTCATACTTACACTTCCATTTCTCTCTCAAAATACTCTTAACTTCATACTTGATCATCTCCAAGCATTTTCCCCATCATTTAGCTTCAAAAACAACACTTAAACCTCATAAGAAAACCTTACAAAAACACTTCAAGAAATCCTTCCAAGAACACCAACTTACTTCCAATCTTTCATCCACTTCCATCACCCTTTTGGTTCTAGGTTCTTACTCCTCTTTTACAACAACCTTGTCCAAGGAACTTGAGGTAGAATCTATGTTCATAACCTTATTCGATTCATATATATATAGCTATCTTATTTTGTGGTATAAAATTTTAACAACAAGAACATAGTTTGAATGTTTTCAAACTTGTTTGCAAACTAAATAGATCCTTCTAACTTAACTTTTAAAATACTCCAAGACCTGTAATATAACTTAAATATATGCTAATTTAACAAGGTATAACTTGGTTTTTCAAAGATTATCTTAAAAACTGTTTTTACGACGTCGCAGTGCCACCGGGGGCTGTTTTGGGTTGGATAATTAAAAACCATCTTAAACTTTGAATTGGAGGTTTATTTTCTGGAAAATGATTTTTACTATGAATATGATAACACATAAAAATTTCATGATTTAACTCAAAGTATAAGTATTTTTAGAAAAATAATCATTTAAGGTTGTTTACATGATGGAAAATGATTAACTTCATAAGTTTCACTAAAGTTTGACCTATGCCGTGTGATTTTGAATACAAACTAAGGTATTTAAAGTTCATAGTCTTAAAGAGGGACTCGATCCAAGGAGATGGCAAGTTGAATCAACGAAAACGGAGTTGTAACGAAGAAACTATGACCGAAACAAAATCGGATATCCAAGACTAGTTTAGCCACGAAAATAATTGGGAAAAATTAAATAAATCACATCTTTTTAAGTTAACATGATATTTTATATATATGTACTTATAATTCAATTTTATATGGTTCAGGATCACCCGTAAACAACACGAGAAGATTAATCATAAGATCCCATGATTGTACGCAACACGTCATTTGACAACACCGGTACTTTATGTACGCAACACGTCATTTGACAACACCGGTACCGTGGGTCAAGATTAATCTCGACCAATACATATACGATGGGGTTTTATTTATTTCGTTGAGGGTTTTATTTATTTCATTGCGGGTATATTAAACATCTAAAAATGAACCAATAAAATGGAATTACTAACAACGAACTGCTAACAACGGACTAAGGAATTATTCAAAGTATTAAAAGTATAACAAGTATATATATGTGACGTTTGTTTAAAAAGAAAAGGTATTGATATATTATATATGGATAGGTTCGTGATATCAACCGGAGACCAAGTCAAATTATATATATATCTTCAAGACGAAAGTGAGTATATAGTCCCACTTTTAAACTCTAAATATTTCGGGATGAGAATACATGTATTTTATGTTTTACGTTATGGACACAAGTAACTGAAAAATATATTCTACGTTGAGTTGTACCACTGGCATACTTCCCTGTAGCTTGGTAACTGTTATTTACAGCGGTATTGTAAACGCGAATCCTGTTGATAGATCTATCGGGCCTGACAACCCCAACCGGACTGGACGACCAGTATTCAACGGTTGCACAGTACTTCGTTTCGTGACTACACTTGGTACGGTGTAGTAAGATTTCATAATAAAGGGAATATGCGACGTGATTAAATGTTAAGTATGGTTACCAAGTGCTCAACCACTTAGAATATTTTTATTAAACTGTTTATATACGAAATCTTGTGGTCTATATATATATATATTGCTGCCGGCATTAAACCTATATCTCACCAACTTTATGTTGACGTTTTAAACATGTCTATTCTCAGGTGATAATTAGAAGCTTCCGCTGCAACATGTTGAATTTAAACAAGATCTTGAGTATGCATATTTGTGTCAAAAATAAAACTGCATATCGGAGGATTTGTAATGTAAAATATGCTAGAAATCGTATTGTTATCATCACATGTAAAGTTTGTAAGTCTAAGATTATCGCTAAACGATAATCATCTTTATTTTGTCTAAAGCTTGTATCAAAATAAGAATTATGGTTTGTAATGTAAAATATATGCAGTTGTTCTTTTAAAAATGTCGCATATAGAGGTCAATACCTCGCAATGAAATCATACGTTATCTAACACGTTCTTATGGTTAAGGACGGGTTATGACACATTCCCTTTAGCTCGGTAACGTTTAATCATTGGTTTATGAACCGGTGAACGCGAATCTTAGATATGGATCCATAGGGTTTGACATCCCCACTCGGGCTAGTTGCGCTAGCAGTCAACGAGTGTTTAATACTTCGTAAACATACGCACTCGCCAAGTGTACTTTCAGGGGGTATTTTAAACGTTAAGTTAGTTACCAAGTGCCCACGGTTAACATATACTTTATCATACTGTTTTGAAACGCTCTTTGTAGCACTGAAATCTCGTGGCCTACCTTACATACTGTTATACTTAAACTATAGCTCACCAACCGTTGTGTTGACGTTTTTAAGCATGTATTTCTCAGGTGCTTGAGGTTGCTTCCGCTGTCTTACTTGTCGTGCTGTAGAACCCGCTGCTTAGAGTTGTTATCGCATGACTACTTATCTTGCATTCAAACTTATTTACTTTTGAAACTATGTTATGTAATGACCTTTGGGGTCACGTACACTTATTTATTTGCTTCTACTTAGTGAAGCATGCTTTTGAAATGTAAAACATTTGATGTCGGTTATGACATCACCTTTTTATCGTGAATGCAATTTCTTTAATTACAGCATATAGTACTTAACCTTGTAATGATCCTGTTGTTGATGATTCGTACACGATGGTTTTGTACGGGGCATCACAGTTATAGTGTATCACAATCCTAATGCTCGAGATCGACATACAAAAGTTATCAAAAGTCATTTCAAAAAGTCAATTTTGACAATTGTTCAACAAAACGAGACGTGCCTTATATAAGGATTCATTTACTTGGCTAGTAGTATTTTATCAATCTCATAAACAGGTTGTTTAAATATTAATTGCAGATTCAAAAGCAATTCCAATTAACGTCAATTATAATTCAGTTGACCATATCTTTTGATTCGTTCATCGAAATTACGCGATTTCTAAATGAAAAGTTATTGATTTTTCGCCAGCTTTCTGAAAACATGTATATCATATACCTTTTACCAGTAATATATGTATTTAATTCGTGATTCATTATAAACTGTTTAACGACGAAATTTAGCGTACAAGCATGTATAAATATATACTCGAGCACTAGACATGTATACACTATTAATATATAAAAGATAAAATATGAATGCTCACGTATCAATATTGAGATTCAATATTGCAGGAAAGTACGTAGACGCAACAGAGATTATAAATACTAGGTTTGACTTGCGAACAATACCCTCGAACAATACCCATAACCTCCTTAGTAATAACCCATAGTTTCCTTAGCTCTATCCCGCTTGAAAACCCATTTTGAAAGTGACACGCTCATGACCTCGTCGTAGTATTTTAAGTGATATAATTAATAATAATAATAATAATAATAATAATAATAATAATAATAATAATAATAATAATAATAATAATAATAATAATAATAATAATAATAATAATACTAATAATAATAATAAAATAAATAATAATAATCATAATAATAATAATAATTATTATTATTATTATAATAATAATAATAATAATAATAATAATAATAATAATAATAATAATAATAATAATAATAATAATAATAATAATAATAATAATATAAATAATAATACAGAGAGAGTAGAAGATATTTGTGTAAAATAAATCGAGCAGAAACTGGCCTTTTATAGGCATAATTCCTGATTCTGATGCCCATGCGAGTGCATGAGATTTTAGTGCAAATCTCATGCACTTGCATGAGCTCATGCACTCGCATGGGTTTTATGCCTATTTCCCATGCGATCGCATGGCCGTCAGATCCAGCTCACATATTTTTTGTTTTCTTGTTTGTCGACATAATTAAATATAATATATATAATTTAAATAATTAATTATATAATATATTAAATTCATGTGCATAGTTGACTTGTAATTTTCATTCCGATGACTCGTATGTTGTCACTCGACTTATGTCCCGGTTTCGGTTTCTCGAACGCATTTTTGTAAGCTTAGAAAACTCACAATTTACGTTTTGTGACTCGTACCTTTGTCAAAATATAGTCTTAAATTATCAATAAACTATATCATTCAAAGTGTATCTTAAACTTTCGAGTGTTTTGGTCATTTACTTCTATAAATCATTGTCTCGCTATTTGTTGATATATATATAATAACAAATCGTTTTATGACCAAGTTAATATATATTTTCAACATTCATAAACACGTTTTAAATATACATCGCAAGTTATTCATACAATTCCAACTTATCATATATATTCAAATAAATATTTAAACCAATAAGTTTAATGTACGGTATCAAACAATTAATACATTGTTACGTTTTCAAGTTATAGTATATATATATATATGTATCTATATACATATAATTGTTCGCGAATCGTCGAGAATAACCGAAAGGTATTTGAATAGTTCAAAAATTTTTAGATTCAATTTTACAGACTTTGCTTATCGTGTCGGAAATGTTAATCATATAAAGATTAAGTTTAAATTTGGTCAGAAATTTTCGGGTCATCACAGTACCTACCCGTTAAAGAAATTTTGTCCCGAAATTTGAGTGAGGTCGTCATGACTAACAATAAAAATGTTTTCATGCCGTATATGTGTTGATAAATAAAGTTTTATCACCGTTAAATAATATGGATAAAACAATCCAATTATTCGAAGCGTATGAGAGAAGTTATCGTAAAAGAGTGAAATGAAGAATAGAGATTCGTCTTAACTCTTGACGTATTAACGATTGATTTCCGTAATTTAAGGAACAGAAAATTTTCATAATCTAAATAAGATTTGATTCTTCGGAATTTAAGGAAATTAAGATTTCTTTTGATTAAATGCGTAATTTTCCTCGATTGCTACGTTTGATATTTCGCTATAAATTGACCTCTTCCATTTCATTATTTTCATCACTCTTACATCTTCTTCCTCATTTCATATTTTCAAAAGATTGTAAAAAAAATGCTTCATCCAGTTCTGATTCTTGATATACTCCTAACTTTCATATTTGTCATTCTTCTTTTTCATCTATCACCGGAGGAATCTGCTTACTTCTACTTTGCCCTTGGGGTTATAGTGCTTTTAATTCTCTCGTGTCTTTATGTTGCGATAAACATTGATATACACGGTTTGTAATTTATGTGTTGTTATCGGGCTTTATATTCTCCATTATATTTCAAAGTTCCTGCTTCTGTCTTCTATAATTATTGTCATCCCCAGTTAATGCTTTCTTTTATTTGCTGCGATTTATACCCCCATTTCTATTTCGGAGTTTTGTCCCTTCGTTTCTTCTTCTTGTGACTAAGCATTGCTTGTAATGGTCCAGAATTCGTAGATATGAATTTCGGAATGAACATTGTTAATGTTCTAAGAAGAAAATGGTAATGGCACGATCTTGATTTGTTAAATTAACAGAATACCCTGGAAAAGACAGAATCATCAAGAAATATTTTCTTGATATTTTAGTGATTAACTAGAATACAAGAGTCGTATGACATAGCACATGATGACGTTATGATCTGTGAATCATCACGTTCCATTTAGAAACTCAGCATGACTTACTGTAATATAATCACATTGATCAAGTGTCATTATATTATACTAACTCATGCTTCAGCTCCCAACACCACTTTAAAAATATTCATATTTTGAACTCGAAGGTTTCAGAATTTAGAAACTAAAATAGTTTCTTTTATGATGTAACACATATATCATAAGGAGAAAATTGATTTCCGATAAGAATGATTATGGAATTATCTCCAGAAATATGGAGGATATTTATAGCGAAAGATACGATGATATCTTAGAATTTCTAATATCAGATGATGATGAAGAATATTGTCCGCAAGAGTTTAGATTCGGAAGCAAGGTATTCGTTAATGGCTTCAGCAAATACTGAATCATTTGGATTCTTTGAAGGCAGGTTTAGTCTTTGTGTTTTATCCACAGCCTCCTTCATACTTTGCTCAATCTATTTTTCAGTACCAAAATTTTTCTGAGCTTTGCCAACACACCATTCTTTATCATCAAACTTTTGACTGTTAAAGTCGTTTACAGTTTTTGATGCTTCATCAGCTTTTTCAACATTCAGAGTATTGATTCGTAGACTGGTTGCTTTTCAGAATTTCAGAATGAAAGCTCATAATTCTAAGAGATGAATGTTATATGTATACATATGATGTTCTATTATAGTTTTGAATTCAAAGTATGACATTTGAAAGGTGTAAGAATCTAAGAGTGATGTTTTCTGTTAAATCTTGGCTTGGATTCTGATTTTTCAAAATCAGAATATATAATCAAATTTGGATGCGGATGGTTGTTTAGATTTTTACAAAAGAATATATATATATATTGTTATGAAAGTAGTGAGTATAGTTGATGATTTGTTGAATCAGAATTGAAGAATGTAACATATTAATTGTGAATTTATATATCTCTCGGGTATTACCTACCCGTTAAAATATTCTCACCATTAACAGTTTGTATAAAAGAATTTTTTTAATTACAATCTTTATGAAAATATACCTACATATATATTTTCTTTAGATGTAATCATGGATTTAATGAGTTAACATAATATTAATCTCATCTGGTTTTCGACTAGGACTAGAGTATAAAATCTCTAAAACTTTTTGAAACTACATATTCTCTGCAGAATATTTCTTCGATGAAGTTATGAATCAATACTTCATCGTTTGTTGTTGTTGGTATTTCTTGGTATCTATGGTGCGTATGATGTTGATGTTCGAGGTACAGATTGTGATGTTGAGGTGTGGGATGCGGATGTTGTTGTTGGTGGTGATAATGATACTGTTGGTGTTGATGATGGTGGTACTTGTTATGCTGCTGATGTTACTGGTGGTGTTTGTAATCTTTGCAGCATATTCTCCAAAGCCACTACCCGAGCGCGAAGCTCGTTGACTTCTTCTATTATACTGGGATGATCGGTGGTTCGAACGATCGAATAAATAAGATTTAGAATATGGGATAGTATATAATCATGACGAGATACTCGGGAAATGAGAGAGAAAATGGTGTTTCGAATAGGTTCGCCGGTAAGTGCTTCAGGTTCTTCGCCAAGAGGTGAATGTGGTGGATGGAAGGGATCACCTTCTTCTTGTCTCCAATGATTGAGGAGGCTACGAACCCATCCCCAATTTATCCAGAATAGGTGATGGCTAATTGGTTGATTCATTCTGGTTACACTGTCTTCGGAGTTCAGATGAATATCCATATCGGAATAGCTGTCGGAGTTTAAGGAATTTGAACTAGATATGGGATCCATCTTGTATAATTAGAGAGATGATTTTTGATATGAAATAGATTATAGAATTTAGATTGGTACTCTTCAATACATAATTTACATATGTATATATAATACCAAAATTCCATAAATCACGGAGAAATTTTCGGAAGATGTCAAATAAAGTTTACAGTAACAGATACGTTAAGATATGAATTTTGTCGATACACTATCTGTGCAGTAAATGCAGGAAAACGTGTCTAAATAAGCATGTAATTTCTTGACAAGAATTGATAAGCAAAACTAGGTAAAAATAGATACGGTCATAGTCCAGACTCACTAATGCATCCTAACAATTACCAGTTAAACACACTAATGCAAATTCTGGTTCGCTATGACCTCAAGCTCTGATACCAACTGTGACGATCCTTCCAAATCCCTTTGGACGAATACATCATTCATTGATTTCATAGTGAGGTTTTGACCTCTATATGATACGTTTTGTAAACATTGCATTCTTTTAAAAAGGCACACCATAAATGAATATATAAATCCAAGGTTTTCAACGTCTGATAATTTCCACGTATAGACAATTACCGTATATAATAGTTTACAATACTACATCCGTTGACAAATCAGTCAAAATAAGATACACGGTGATGATTTTGTGAATGCAAAGTTTTCTTGAATAAAGCATGTATGACTCCATGCACATAGCTTGTATAACGTATAAGCAAACAGCGGAAGACTTCTAGGAACCTGAGAATAAACATGTTTAAAAGTGTCAACACAAAGGTTGGTGAGTTCATAGTTTTAATGTTGCGCATAATCTGTATATAAAGGTGGATCACAAGATTTCAGCTGTTTCATCCAGAAACGTTTATCAAAAGATTCTACGAAATTGAGCACCCTGGTAACTAAACTTAACGTATATATAATTTGTACCCTTTGTATAATCATCTTAATAATACACGCAAACCAACGTGTACGCTTCTCAAATAGCATACGTCCGTTAAAAGGCTAGTGCTCTAGCTCGGACGGGGATATCAAGCCCTATGGATCCATATACTACTACTCGCGCCCACCAGTTCTTATAACCGGCAGTTACTAGTTACCAAAGCTAAGGGATTTTTGGTTCAAACTCAGTATAGAATTTATTATGTACTTGTGTCCATTATTTAAAATAAATTGCATGTATTCTCAGCCCAAAAATATATATTGCAAAAGCATTTAAAAGGGGAGCAAATGAAACTCACCTTAGCAGCACATAAGGTCATTCACCAAAAAGTGACCGAAACTCGAAATGCAAAATTAACCGTAGATCTCAACCTAGAGAACATATGTTGGTCAATACATGTCTAATAAACTAGGTTGAGTTATAGTGTATCACAATCCTAATGCTCGGGATCGACATACAAAAGTTATCAAAAGTCATTTCAAAAAGTCAATTTTGACAATTGTTCAACAAAACGAGACGTGCCTTATATAAGGATTCATTTACTTGGCTAGTAGTATTTTATCAATCTCATAAACAGGTTGTTTAAATATTAATTGCAGATTCAAAAGCAATTCCAATTAACGTCAATTATAATTCAGTTGACCATATCTTTTGATTCGTTCATCGAAATTACGCGATTTCTAAATGAAAAGTTATTGATTTTTCGCCAGCTTTCCGAAAACATGTATATCATATACCTTTTACCAGTAATATATGTATTTAATTCGTGATTCATTATAAACTGTTTAACGACGAAATTTAGCGTACAAGCATGTATACGTATATAATCAAGCACTAGACATGTATACACTATTAATATATAAAAGATAAGATATGAATGCTCACGTATCAATATTGAGATTCAATATTGCAGGAAAGTACGTAGACGCAACAGAGATGATAAATACTAGGTTTGACTTGCGAACAATACCCTCGAACAATACCCATAACCTCCTTAGTAATAACCCATAGTTTTCTTAGCTCTATCCCGCTTGAAAACCCATTTTGAAAGTGACACGCTCATGACCTCGTCGTAGTATTTTAAGTGATATAATTAATAATAATAATAATAATAATACTAACAATAATAAAATAAATAATAATAATCTTAATAATAATAATAATAATAATAATAATAATAATAATAATAATAATAATAATAATAATAATAATAATAATAATAATAATAATAATAATAATAATAATACAGAGAGAGTAGAAGATATTTGTGTAAAATAAATCGAGCAGAAACTGGCATTTTATAGGCACAATTCCTGATTCTGATGTCCATGCAAGTGCATGGGATTTTAGTGCAAATCTCATACACTTGCATGAGCTCATGCACTCGCATGGGTTTTATGCCTATTTCCCATGCGATCGCATGGCCGTCAGATCTAGCTCACATATTTTTTGTTTTCTTGTTTGTCGACATAATTAAATATAATATATATAATATATATAATTTAAATAATTAATTATATAATATATTAAATTCATGTGCATAGTTGACTTGTAATTTTTGTTCCGATGACTCGTATGTTGTCACTCGACTTATGTCCCGGTTCCGGTTTCTCGAACGCATTTTCGTACGCTTAGAAAACTCGCAATTTACGTTTTGTGACTCGTACCTTTGTCAAAATATAGTCTTAAATTATCAATAAACTATATCATTCAAAGTGTATCTTAAACTTTCGAGTGTTTTGGTCATTTACTTCTATAAATCATTGTCTCGCTATTTGTTGATATATATATAATAACAAATCGTTTTATGACCAAGTTAATATATATTTTCAACATTCATAAACACGTTTTAAATATACGCCGCAAGTTATTCATACAATTCCAACTTATCATATATATTCAAATAAATATTTAAACCAATAAGTTTAATGTACGGTATCAAACAATTAATACATTGTTACGTTTTCAAGTTATAGTATATATATATGTATCTATATACATATAATTGTTCGCGAATCGTCGAGAATAACCGAAAGGTATTTAAATAGTTCAAAAATTTTGAGATTCAGTTTTACAGACTTTGCTTATCGTGTCGAAAATGTTAATCATACAAAGATTAAGTTTAAATTTGGTCAGAAATTTCCGGGTCATCACATACTTGTATATGATATTGGGTTTCTTTTGCAGGTGCTAAATGAAGTAAAGATTCCAAAATATGATGTTCAAATTTGAGTCAAACGGCTATACAACGGATACAAATTTTGGACACAGGCGCGCACGGTCAAACCACGGTCGACCGTGACAGTGACCGTCTGGCAACGACTAGTTTTTGAATTCCACCATAAATAGCAAGCATTGGAGAGCATTTGAAGCTGACCCTCTTGCACATTTCAAAGGCATATTTTCAGAGATCACAAGAGCTTTAATTACTATTCAAATGTGATCAAGTAAGAGAAGATTTTATGATCTTATAGATATAGAATTTAGTTGTTGTAAACTTACTAATCAAATTTGTTTATCTTTATGAGTTTACTTAGTGTGATGTATGTCCTAGAATATTCTTAGAATTATCATCACTAATTGTGTGAGTCATGTAACTTCAATTAGTAGAAGCATAGGCTAGCTTAGTTATCTACTTCCTTAAAGGGATTTAGAAAGTTGATTAATCTTGGTTGGAGATTAATACTTGTCCAAGTTGAAGACAAGTTGAGCTAGGTTGGAGTTGGTCTTTCAAAGGGTTAGAAAGATTAGGTTTGTTGTCAAAGAAGTTGAAGACTTGTAAATCGGATCTCCACGGGTTTGGAGAAAAGTGCTTAGTGAAGCAAGAAATCCTGATTAGTGTAATCGGAGACTGGATTAAGGTGGATTAGTTAACATCCGCCCGAACCACTATAAATCCTTGTGTCTATGTTCTTTACATTAATTTACTTATCATTTTGAACATAAACACCACACATCAACTTTAAGTTGAATTGGTTGATCATAGTTAATCAAGTTTAGTGATCAATCGGAAAAAAAATTAAAAACGTATTAAGTGACTATTCACCCCCTCCCCCCTCTAGTTACTTACATCCATCCGGGCAGTGTTTCTAGGTAGAGATTCGTAAACGAATCCGATAAACTCTCCTATAGGATCAATATATACCACCATTATTGGTGTTCAATTGTTTTAAAGAAAATCATGTCATTTCTAAGGATCGAACTCATAATTTCTCCGTATCTCATGATACAAAGTACATAGGATAACCGTTGGGCTATACGTGAACGAAACAATTGTTCATTCTACATGTTTCAAAGTCAAAACAGATAATATTACTAAGTAGTAGTAACATATTAATGTTAATATTTAACATCCAAAATATTTATTAGCGTAAATATAGTTATATTTATTTATAATTATAATTAAATTATAATCTTAATAATTATAATTATATAATTTTAAAGTTCAATCACCCAGTTGTACATATAAATCAAGATTGACAATTTTAGTGTCATTACAACGAAAATCAAACAAAACCCATTTTCGTTGGCACAATATAAAAAAACACAAGATTCAATATCATTTTCCAAATAAATCAATAATCATCAATTCAATAAATCCAGCAAGAGAAAGAGAAAAAAGATAGAGTTGATCTACACCACCCAACCGAACGATTCAACAGCATTCTTTCCCGGTGAAACAATTCCTGTTTTTAGGGTTTACAAATCCAACAAAAAAGAAAATACCTTTTTCTTTTTGCATCATACACATTATCCCATTATGCCATCTGTTTTCTAGGGTTTGTTTTGTACGTTTTTGGGGTTTGGCTGCAAAAAAAGAAAACAAAAAACTGCAAGATTGGGTTTTTTATACAAAGATAACACAGGTGTGGTCTGTGAAAATTTGGGTTTTTTAAAAAAGTGTGAAATTATTGAAAAAAGTGTGAAAAATCAGGTCTTCTGAGAGTGTAGAAGAAGATCTGAAAAATGAGTGCTTCAAGATTCATAAAATGTGTTACAGTTGGTGATGGTGCTGTTGGCAAAACTTGTCTCTTGATTTCTTACACCAGCAACACTTTCCCCACGGTAATTATTATTATTTTTAATTTATATTTGATTAATATTTGGTATATATATGCTTGATATTAGTTTAATTATTAATTATTATTGATGAATGTGATGGTTGACAAAGATTATATTGCTATATTTGATTGATTGGTATATATAATGTATAAAGAAAATAGAGGGGGAATCTTGTATGATTGAAATTCTTTTTGGGTATGCAAAAGATGATGAATTTTTTGTTGTTTGCAATGACTTTTTTTTTTTTTTTTTGTGTGTTGATTCATATTTAGAATATTCAAAAGGATTTGGGTATGCTTTCTTGATAAAGATGATGACTTTGTATGAATTAATTTGCTATAACTATTCTTGATTCTAGTGGTTTAATGTTATAATGCTGTTTTGGTTGATTTCTATCTGATTTATGCAATCTGAGAATTGTATAAATTGACCCAAATCTGCTTTAATGAATGTTGTGATGATAAAGATAAAGATAAAGATGATGTTGTGCTTGAATTTTCTTGTGTTCTTAACTGGTAAATGCTGTTGCTGAATATAAATATGATAAGTTTTATCCCATTCTTGGTCTTACAATTAACAAATTTTGTAGTTCTTTATTTCCTTTTCTTTGTGAACTCAAATTTGTTTGAGCATTTGGTGTATAATATGTGAGCATTTTCCTGTTCATGTTTTTTTATTTTCTCAATTTAATCATCTACTCGTAATTTATAATAATTCTAATTTGGAGTTTAAGATAATACAAATCATATATCCTAAACAAATAACATGTTAATTGAGTTGGAAAAGCAACTTTGTTTAGCAAGGTTTATTCATATTGAGATTGATCATATGGGAGTTAGAACAGAAACTTTTTTGTAGCTAAAGTTATCATTTATTTTATGGAATGGAAGCTAAGAATGTTGTTTTTTGTGTTGTAAACAGGATTATGTCCCAACGGTATTTGATAATTTCAGTGCCAACGTCGTTGTTAATGGCAGCACGGTTAATTTAGGCTTGTGGGACACTGCTGGTAACCTATCTAAACGTGTATCTAATCTATTAATTTGTACTAATAATTTATTAATACATTTGTTGATTGGCATTATATGAAACAGGACAGGAAGATTATAACAGATTAAGACCGTTGAGTTATCGTGGAGCAGATGTTTTCATTTTGGCGTTCTCGCTCATTAGCAAGGCCAGTTACGAAAATGTTTCGAAGAAGGTAACGAATCTCGTTGTTCCTTTATAGGTTTCAAATTGTCTGTTAAAATTTTAACTGAATTTGTCGTCTTTTTTTCTTTATATTACCAGTGGATTCCAGAGTTGAAGCACTACGCCCCTGGTGTCCCAATCGTTCTCGTTGGGACAAAACTCGGTGAGTTATATTAAACTTCTATTTCAACCGTAAAATGTCGATGCTACATTATATTTATGGGTTTCATCAAAACATAGTTTCTTATGTATATCCAAAGATCTTTTTGTCAAGTTTGCAAAATCTGCTACTCGGGTAGGTACTCGGTCGGGACTTTTTAGTGAGTACTCGGCAACACAGGGAGTACTCGGGTGTTGACAAAGTTTGACTTTGACTGATTTTGACCGATTTTCCAAGTAATCCCGAGTTTTGGCTGAGTTTTGACCGATTTTCCGAGTAATTCCGAGTTTTGGCCGAGTTTGACCAAGTTTAACCGAGTACTCCCAGGTTGAATTAACCGAGAACTCGCCGAGGAATTTCGAGTTTTGCAACACTGCTCTTTGGTAAATCTTAAAATTTATATAGTGAGCTGAGATGATAATATCATCACACAGGGATTGGGTATTGTTGCTGTTGTTGTTGCATTTGTGAATTTATGTATGTAAACTCAAAAAGTATGAGCGGGCCATCCAAATTGCACATTCTATAATCGCCATTTTGGTTAACGGTCGTTGAATCTAGTACGACTGTTGAAATAGATTTGATTTTCAATTAACATAAAAGTTTTTTTTTTTTTTTTTTTTTTTTTTTTTGAGCCATCCGTATCATTGTATTTAAAGGCTAATAGAATTAAATCTCTAATGGATTATAGATCTTCGGGACGATAAGCAGTTCTTTGTAGACCATCCTGGTGCAACTCCCATTACTACAGCGCAGGTGCTTAAATCATACTTTACGTTTCGATAATAAAAGAAGTTTTAAAATGTTTGAATGTGTAATGTTGAATCTTGTTCTTATTGTAGGGAGAGGAGTTAAAAAAGACGATCGGGGCTCCTGAGTACATCGAATGTAGTTCAAAAACGCAACTCGTAAGTTCAAGTTCAAAACTTTAATCGAATAGTTAGTTTATTGGCATAATGGCAGTATAACTGTACAAGTAATTAACACATTACATATGTTTCAAGTTTTAAAACGTTACAAAATGTGTGTTGTTGTGTTTCTACAGAACGTGAAGCAAGTTTTTGACGCTGCCATTAAAGTGGTTCTGCAGCCTCCAAAGTCGAAGAAAAAGAAGGGAAAAGCTCAAAAGGCGTGTTCGATATTATGATCAATTAAAGGAAAGATTAAAATGAAAACGACGAAACTAGCTTATTCTTGTTCCCTAATCTTGTGTTGAATTCATTTTCGTATGTTTGTTGATTTGTATTTGATATATTTGAAGTACTCAAAGATCGTAATTGTAATGTACTAATCGGTAGTTTGGTTAACAATTCGTAATCCAATTGTTCTCTTTTGTTCTTGCACTTGTCATTTTTCTTTCTTATTGCAGATTCATAACTTTTTAACATTACTGTATTAGATTTGCACTTAAGTTTGATATTTGTAGTCTGGGCAATAATATTTCTAGATTTTTGATAGATCCATCATAACTATGCACTAATGAGTTGTACTGTACAACTAATTGGTGCATAATTGTGGTGGATTTATTAAAAACTTATAGTGAAAATAACACCACATTTATCTCGAAATGTTGAAGTTTTTAACAACATGATCAGAATTCTTCTGACAATCAGAATCCTTGTTCACATGAAATATTAGACAACGATAATTTTCTGTATCTAACATGACAAAATAAACACTGTACTTAACTTGAGAAACATCAATTATACCAAAGAGGTAGCTGGTGTCATTAATGGTCCCATGCTTTGATGCATTGAACATCATGAATGCTACTTGTAAAAGCTCCCAAACACAAACAAGACCATGAGTACATGAATTCAGTTGCATTATTGTGGCTGGTTCAACCTTGCCATGCACATTAATATACAATCAAAAGTATGGTTCATTGTTCTGCATACAGTATTATTTTTCATAATTGATTTGTAATACCATGTTACGATACGTAGTATCAGGGGCGGATCCAGAATTTTAAATCGATGGGGTCACAAATTAATACTCTGTACCAAAATATATCAAGCATAAAAATTAAATTGACAAACTATGAATGACTGAACATAAACTAACAAATTAATACTTGATTTGCTTTTTTTTATCACGAGGAGAAAAATAGAAGCTATTTAGTTAGTTGTTAGAAGGGATTTTAGTTAGTAGTTAGAAGGGAGAAACATAATTTATGGAGTATATTGTATGATAAAAATCAAAATGATCACATTATAAAGAAAAGAAAAACTTAAAGCTTAAAATTTCATGGTTTTGCTAATTTGGTTGATGTACTGTTCACGAAAAAGAATATGACAAATGGTCAATAACTGCTCCCAAAGACTAAATAATATGGAGTACTCCGTAACTGGTGATTCTATATATTTTTTTTATTATAAAAAGTAAACCTAGAAAAGAAAACCGACCGATGAACATACATGATACGTATGGATTTTTTTCCAGAAAATAAATAACGTAAATAAAATCTGTTGAGCTGGGCTAATGGGGTCCTATTTCAATTGAGTTGGGGTCATTTGTATGGAGTTAGATTTTTGTTACAGTTAATTGCTTCTCGAGCTCATTGGTTGAGTGGGGGCATGTGCTACCCCAAGTCTTCATTTACCTCCGCCCCTGCGTAGTATAAGGATGCGTTTGATAAAATTGAATGATTAAGTGCTGAATGATCCGTAATCTGAATGATTCAAAGGTTCCAAATGAAGTTGTTTCTGACGGACAGTAACCTGTTTGATAATCATTTTGAACGAGTAACGTGAATAATGTAAAATTCCCATATTAACCTTTGACATAAATAAAAACTACAATATATTTGTTTAATAAGTGTTCTTTATATAATATGAAAAGAATATTACATAAAATTTAGGTGCTTATTGGTTAAGAGGGAATTTTAGCTTTGAATATTCAGTACTATCTACCATTCAGAGGTAAAAACAAACGCCTTAAATGCTGAATGATTCAACATTCAGTGTTAAACTATTCAATTAAGATGTAAACGACGTACCATAAGTGTTAGTCACTTGATTAGGATGTTGAGAGTCTATCTTGTTTCATTTGTGTAATTCTAACTTTCATGATGTCACAATTTCTATCTTACTAAATTTGTTTTCCCAAAAATACAAGCAAATAAATGATATAGTAACACATTAAATACAAAGGACTTAAGTATTCTTGTGAGTTGTAAGTTATACAAGCTCCCCCATCAATTTGTTTCAGGTTCCGCTCATAAATGAAGTACCTATTTCATGTAAAATTATTCTTCATATTTAGTTCCATCGAGTTACATAATTCAGCATGTTAAAAAGTGACAACTAAAGTTAAAACATTTTAATAATCTAGTTGCAATAAAACTTAATTATGTTACATAGTTTGCAACTTATATGTGCTTCTTTAAGCACCATGTCACGTTTGTTGCACAATTAAGGTGAAATGAGCATACAGTTAGCAAACACTCAAATTTAAAAACATAAAACTTGAAACATCTTGATCTTGATAACAAATAAAATTAAACTCTATAGTACTATAGTAATAGTTTTCATAAGGAGAAAACAAATCAACATCTCACAATATGTACAAAACATGACATTGAACACATTATTCAATCTTCAACCATAGTAATTTACCACTCATGCAAATCTTAG
The DNA here is from genome assembly GCF_046630445.1 of Rutidosis leptorrhynchoides. Lineage (NCBI taxonomy): Eukaryota > Viridiplantae > Streptophyta > Magnoliopsida > Asterales > Asteraceae > Rutidosis > Rutidosis leptorrhynchoides. The sequence continues at coordinate 139,817,930 of NC_092340.1, forward strand.
GCTGCCATCAAGTAGATGACAGCCCCATTAGATTTTCAAAATTGCATCCTCTCTTACTCTACCTACATACTAGTAGTGGTACGAACCTAAGATACCAAAAAGACAGCTGTACATGATAAAAGGTAGCCTCGAATGAAGACTAACGAAGACAGCTCTACATGATAAAAGGTAGCCTCGAATGAAGACTAACGAAGTTTATTCTGCGCAACAGCCTGACAAAGCTCGAGCTCTTCATCATAGAACAACACTCGATTGGAAGCAAACGATTTGCAAATTGGTTTTGGTAATAAAGATGGAACCATGCATTTTTGAGAAAATGCTGATTCTTGAAACAGAACAGCAGCCACTTGGCGCATTTCGGTTAACTTGAGACGTGAAGGAGGACGTGGTCCATGCCTAGGTGCTTTTGGAGTGGTTGGTAGTGTTAAATATTTGCACTTACTGTCTCCTTTGCTGTAATTAGTTAAATAAATAATGTAATTAGTACAGAATATTAAGTTTCGATAAAATAAACAAGAGTTAAGATGCTAACATCATAAAAGGCCAGTGTTCAGTTGGTAAAGGCGTTGATGTGCACAACAGTTCTTGTCGTGACCTACTCGGCGTGGTGTAGTTAAAATGGAACTGTCTAGCTATAACAACCTGGAAAAAAAATATGCAATCATATATCATATATAAGATTATTAGTTTGAGTAAATAATACAACATTTAACAAAGAGAAACTCACAGCCTTTCTGACTCTCTCGCAGACATGGAAAACAGCTTTTAGTTGGTCATGGTGCAGGTGGCAAAGTATTTTGACCTTGAATCCCAAGTACAGACGAGTCAGATCGAAACAATAAGTGTTAGTAGTTAAAAAAACTAGGCCCATTTAACTATATAAACATTAAACATTCCTGATCATAAGAACTGTATAAAATAGCTCTTAGTACAATGAATTAACTGATTTAGACGACAAACGGACAAGCTTTTTTACTCATTAGCCAATTTTTGTAAATCAAGTTTTACTTTTTATGTCAAAGAATGTGACTTTCTCATAATTAATCATCTCTCTTTGGTCCAACCAATCATAACCAGTTCGATCATATAACCTCGAGAAAGCCACTAAATGACACTGCAAATCCTAAACAAACAGTTTTAAATGATTTTTTTGGTAATATTGCAACAAAAACCAATTGAGTAGCTTAGTGCTGTTATGTTGCAACTCGTAACAGTTTTAATTGCACTCAATGTGGCAACTCTAACAAAATCAGTTCAAGTGCCAAATTTATAAATGCATGATATAAGAATATATATATGTATACATAAATCATTCATTCATGATTTAAGACTTTACTGAACTCTGCGCAACGAATGCTGATCAATGAGCTACACAAATAAAAATCAGTACTTTTAGTACAATTTAGTATAAGTATTCATAGTTAACCAATTAGTATCAAACTGCCAATTAATCAAACAAAAGCAGATATAAAATGTGTGTTACCAGCAAATCCATAGGCAGGGATTCAAGCCTAGACTCGTAATCCAATCCATTCCCTACAGGGCGAGGCGTCTTTGGTGTTCTCTGTAAATTATTCTCTTTGAATCCAGCCAAATAATTATTCCTGAACTTCTCAGGTGATAAAATTACAGGAATATTATCATTTTCACATTTATTCTTCTCGAAAAAACCATTATCAGTACTCTTTAAATCCATAGCATTAACCTTATTCTTGCCAATATCCATACATGACTTTGAAGCAGACGCCTTGCTATTACGAAGCTGAGCAAGCGCACCAGGTTTCAAATACTTGTTCGAACCATTGTTACGCCTTTTCTGCTTCGATGTTTTCGTTGCTTTCTCTTTAGGTGAAACTTTCCCCATTTTACTTGCTTTATTCAGAGTTATTAAACCTAACCTTTAAACCAGTAACAATTACACATATCAGATCAAAAATAAATAATCTCTAAACCTAAAATAATCATCAAAACAATATAAATTTCAATAAATCACCACAACGCATATATATTACCAATATTTATATACTGTATGAAGTAATTTCATTTTATGCAAATATTGATAAAATTAGTACCATTAGTAGTCAACTTTAGCTTTCATCCTCTCACTCTGTTAGTTAATTTACTGTAAATGATAAAATTATACAGATATCAAAATCGAAACTTTATGAACTAATAAAAAAAAAAAAATCAAAATCGATACATACAGGAATGAAATTAGAGTGAAAATAGGAAGGATGAAGTGGACGAACTTGTAGAGAGAGAAAGTAGAGAGAGAGGATGAGAGAATTGGGGGAAATGGAGGTTGTGGGTTTTTTTAGGGTTTTAAATCAACCATTTTGAATTGATTCTGAATGCCTGCCAAATTATTTTTCTATTTGGATTTTTTATTTTAGGAAAAATATCAGAAATAAAAAACGGTAGATCTTTATGATGACGTGGTGATATGTGATTGGATTTGATGAAGACGTGTACGTGAGTTATGGGGAATCCAAAGTCTTTATTCTGTCCCACTTGGACTGGGCCTATCTTACGGCCGGAAATTACGGTGTATTTTTTTAAACGTATTACTTAATACTTAAATTTTGATTTTGATTAATTAATCCGTATTAAGTACCAATAGTAAAATTATACAGTAATTAATAGTTAATGATTAATAATTAATTACTCCGTAATTATAAATTATAATTATTAATAAATTAATTAATATTGAAATAATGTAATTAGTGCATCTCCATTTTAAGAAATGTTTGGTTGAAAGTTTTTTTCGAAACTTTTAACTTTTATTATAAAACTTTTAAATAATAAAGAGATTTGTATAGTTAAAAAAGCTTAAAGTTATTAGACGGATGGAAAAATTTAAAATTAATAAAAGTAACGTCTGAGAAAAAGATTTTTGCTTTTTCTCATTTTACTTTTTATTTTCACAGTTCTAACTGCTCTGTAAAACACCTAAATACATATAAAATCGTAACAGTTACAAGTTATAATATATCAGCTATCAGCAAATATTAAAAGCTATCAGTTATCAGCTAATAGTACAAGCTTACTTATCAACTAACAGTTACCAACTATTAGCTAATTTTGCCAAATATACCTTAATTCTAAAATAATAGAGTAAACTTTATATTAGTATATATTTTAATACTTAAAATGAAGAAATTAGTACGACTTATTCTAAAATAACAGAGTAAACTTTATATTAGTACATATTTTAATATTTAAAATGAAGAAATTAGTACGACTTATGTATTTCACCTTATATTATAATAGTCTATTGCAAATAAAATTTTATAAGATACCAGAAATAAAAGATCAAATAAGTAAAAGTTTCATAAAAGAATTTACAGAGAGGTTGCTTTAAGCATACCCGTTCAAAGTTATATATTTTAGAGTAGACAGAATTACGCGATTGGCCCCTAATGTTTGGTCCATATTGTACGGATCGCCTTAGGTTTTTTTGACTTGGATACCTCCAAAGTTTGAGTTTGTTACGCGCTTGATACATATACCTGACGGACGTTGGTCAAACTCCGTTAAGTATGACCAATAGACAAGCACATGAGGGTATTTTTGTCAATTTAACACCTTCGTCACCTTCATCTTTATTATCTTCATCATTCATCTTCTATCCCCATCTAATCATAATCTCTAAATCTAAATCTTCAATAACACTTACTACAAATGTTAAATCAATTTTGAATTTCAGAATCCTAAATCAAACTAAATCAAACTGGGCGTTAAATATATTGGAAAATCTAAAACGGTTCTAAGGTCATAAGACAAGCACATGAGGGTATTTTCATCATTTTATCATCTTTTATTACCTTCATCTTCATCTCTATTATCTTCATCATTCTTCTTCTATCACCATCTAATCATAAACCCCAAATCTTAATCTTCAATAGCACCTACTACAAACGTCAAATCAAATTAAATTTCCGGATTGTAAATCAAACCGGGCGCTGAATATATTGGGATATCTAAAAATGATATCAAGATCTTTTTTAAAATTTGTTGGTTCATAATCTAATGATAATATATGAATATTGATAATCTTTGTTTAAGAGTGATTACACGTAGAATTAAGTAAACACGCAAGTTCATAAACGTACTTCTACTCTTACAAACGACATAAACACATAACGCATAAATCTAAAATGTCATTTTATAAAAGCAGCATCGCTGTCGTCGATGCAATGGTTGGACCGCATGATCGACCACCATAGTCTGCATAAATGTCTTTGATGACCACAAGGTCTTGAGGATGTTCAGTCGATGCCAAGTTTGTCTTGTTAATCGACCATAGTTCTCTCTGATCAAAATGCACTTTTAAAGTGTAATAATTATATATGGTTTGACATGTGTAATGGTTGAAACTTCATCTAATGGATCTTATATGAGTTTCTAAATGATAATTAACTATGTTCAATCGTTTTCACGTTTGAACATAATTATCACCATTAGTCATCGTATGACTTAAGACTAATCATCGCAAACTCATAAGTGTTTGATGACTTTTACAATCATAAAATTTATTTAGATATCTTAAGAATGGTCATCAAGTCCCGACTCGGAGAAGCTCCTTCTTATACATGAGTTGTACATTAATGTACCTTATACAATTATGTGTTTAGATATTAATCTAATGTGATTGGTTTATATGTCTAACAAGGTGTTACAAGTATACGTGCCTAAATGAATATTATCCCAAGATCAAACCATATGAAATTACACTCAACCATATTAAGATATGGTTTGATGACTTGTAATAATCTTGACTCATGTTCTTGTTTATTTAATGAAATCAAACTATCACAGGTGAATGTACTTTGATAAAGACATGATGAACTGATAAAGACGTGATCTCTTATTACCAAAAAGAAATGTCCATAACCCCGGTTCTACAATTGATAATAGCATCAATTGTGGCAAAAAAATGGACAACCAAGAATGATCATCAGTTGAGTCTCCTTAAAGGTGGTCTCAATTTCCATAACAATAAAATCTATCGGGTAATAAATATCCCCAACTGATATGGTCAAACCGGACGGTTTTATTTATGAGGTGTCGTTAAGTCGCAAGGTGTCAGAAACGACTTATCAAGAGAGAGCAATCGTTTTAAATTTATATTTAGCGGGGCCTATATCGTACTACTCCTTATTATGAGTAAGGGAAGTATGACCTAGAGTCGTATTTTTGAGATATCAGTAGAATCGAACCTATAAGTAAAGCTTAAGATAATCCTAAAGTGAAGGAGTAGTGGTTTGTTACCTAATTTTGTGTTTTCTAATTTATAAGATAAAGTAAAGTAAATGCGATAAAATTTGTAATTCAGATAAGGTTAAAACAAGCGCATACTATGATTTCATCAGTTACTTTATCGAGATTATGGAATGTTGGCTCATGAATAGGTAGTGACCTCGTATTCATTACACTGGCCCTAAACGCCCCTGTCGTAAGACATGTCACTGGGTAATGCGATAGGCTTGAAGATTTTGAATAGACAGCAACGTCCCTTAGCTCCAACGCCCGTGCAGTCTGACTACAGGCATACACGTTAAGACGACTCATCCAATTGAGCGACTCGGTTGGATGAGGTATTAACATTCCACAAAGGTCTAAACTTTTTTAAGCATAATAGAATACAGGGTTTGCCATATCCGAGAGACGTTATGTGTTTTGATGCTTTCGTTAATGATTGGGTTTAAAAGGTAGTTAGACCCTTAAAAGAGTTCAACCATAAAGAACATAATGGCCAAGTCCGGTTTAACTTCCATGAACACGTTCAGTTATCCTAACGGTCCAATCCTTTATGTGTTTAAACAAACAGTTCCTTAATTATAAGAATCCCTCAAGTGGGGTGCAATGCTCAAGACCGCGTTATGGTGCAGTGTACTAATTAACATTTACTGGGTTCCATGGCCTTACTTAGCAGAGGTAACGCTTACAACAACCGTTGTGCTCCAGCGTGTACGTACGAAGTTTATATGCTTGGTGACTACACTAGCATGGTCTAGGACCGACAATGTACTAGGGGTCAAGTCATATGTTTCACTACGGAAGAGTCCTCAGTCGGAATCCAAGGCTCGATTGTGATGACCCGGAAAATTTTGACTTATTTTAATTCAATTCTCTAAATGATTTAATATTTTGACTTGATAAGCAATGAATTTTAATAAGTCTTGAACCTCTAGAAAGAGTTTTACACAAGCTTTTGGTCACCCTTTTATTCCGATGATTCACGAACGTCATAACTTGTAATAATTATATATTGGTGTATATATATCTAACTTGATAATATGGTAATTAAGTACCTCATTAAGTATATTAACAATGAGTTATATATATAAATTGAGATTACTAACTTAATGGTTTCGAAACGATATATAAATGTAACGTTTAACAGCATAATAACTCCTAAGTTAGTGTGAATATATATGTATTGTATTAAGAAGTATTAATACACTTTTGAAAGACTTAAATACATATTTTAACATACTTATACTCAACAAAGATAGCTATACTCATATTCCCATTCGATTTCATCAAGAATTCTACTCGTATTTATACGGTATTTATACGTGTATTATACGCAGCTTCTAGAAGTAGATACTATTGGTATATACCAATAGAAATTTTCAATAATGGAATAATATGTCATGCATGACTTAAAATATTTTAACTTATCTTAGATATTTTTCACTAAAAACCAAATTTATAAGCTTATAAATAAGCACCATTTTTAACTCATTTTTACACATCATTTTCCAAATTTTACTTTCAATTTTCACACACACTTGCAAGAACTCTCTCAAGCTTTGTTCTACTACTTCATTCCAGCAACTTTACATTCTAAACTTGAGGTAAAAACTCTACTTCAACTCTTGTTCAATTCATACATTTATAGTTATCATAATAAGAATTCATAACTTGTAACAACTAGAATATAGTTTGATTAATTCTAAGCTTGTTTGCAAACAAAGTTAATCCTTTTGACTTGACTCTTAAAACATTTAAACACATGTAATATATCTGTATGATATGCCAACATAAGGATATATAACTTGTAAATACGAAGAAAACCTTAAAACTGAACATATGCAGTCGTAGAGAAATCGGGGGGGGCTGTTTTGGGTTGGATATTTAAAACCTACCTTAAACTTTGAATTGAAAGTTTATATTTTGGAAAAATGTTATTTCATATGAACATGATAATATATCCAAAAATTATGGTTAAACTCAAAGTGGGTGTATGTTTTCCAAAATGGTCATCAAGAGGTCGTTTTTACGATGAATATGACTACCTTCTTCTAAATTGATATGTAACCTTTAACTTTGACTATAAACCAATAATTTTTAAGTTTAGTTTTGGAAAATTGAGTTTATTACAAAACCATAGCAATTTGATTCACTCAAAACCGATTTGTAATGAAGAAATTATGGGCAAAACAATATTGGTTAGGAAAGCTAGTTTTAGCTACGTGAAATTTTGTTAAAAATCTATACTAACCATATCCTAGCTAACTTTTCCTATATCCTACATGTATTTGTACATGTCATGACTATTTCCTTGTAATATACTAGTCTTAGTTAATTCCGAGACAATATAATATAGTCTTGATTAGTTAAGACAATATGTATGCAATACATACGGATAAATTATAAGACACCATGTACACAATACGTCTGGGTTAATTCTAAGACAATACGTATATAATGGGTCGTGATTGAGTCTTAAACAATACGTATACAATAAGTCTTGATTAATTCTAAGATTATATATTGGACTATTGGACTATATTTGGACTACTAACAAAGGACAACTAACAAAGGACTATTAACATAAAAGTGTTAAAAATTAATATAAGTATTCTATGAACTTGCTTTATTTTATTCATATGTCGTATTATTATCTGAATCATTATTATTGTTATAGGTTCGTGAATCCAAGGACGACGGCCATATTTTTAATAAGTTGAAAACTTGTTATTAATATACTTTTACTACCGTGAGTATATAGTCCCATTTTTTTAAACTCTAAAAATATTTTGGGAAGAGAATACATGCATTTTATGTTTTACGCTATGGACACAAGTACTTAAAATATATTCTACGTTGAGTTGTACCACCTTGCATATCTTCCCTAATAGCTTGGTAACTAATATTTACATGTTGTAAGAACATGTAAGCGCGAATCATATTGATAGATCTATCGGGTTTGACAACCTCAACTGGGCTAGTTGCTCTAGTATCATAAACGGTTGCATAGTACTTCGTTTTTACTACACTTGGTAAAGTGTAGGGAGATTTCATAATAAAGGGAATATACCACATTAATTGTTAAGTAAGGTTACCAAAGCGCTCAATAACTTATTGAATATCTTTATTGAAATGTTTATAACTATGAAATCTTGTGGTCTATATTTATATCGATGCTAGCCTTAAACCTATATATCTCACCAACCTTTGTGTTGACTGTTTAAGCATGTTTATTCTCAGGTCCTTAAGAAAGTCTTCCGCTGTTGCATTATCTGAGCAAGCTGTGCATGGAGTCTCATGCTTTTGTTTAAATAAAGTGTTGCATTCAATAAAACCTTTTTCATGTATTATATTCGACTGTTATGTCACGTGTGTAGTATTTGGAAACCGATGTATTATGGGGATTATTCCTTAAATAATCACCCACTTGTTTAAAATATGCATTATGTATAATAATGGTGTGTTTTTTATGAAGCGAATGCAATATTTTCTAAAACATATCATATAGAGGTCAAATACCTCGCTATGGGACCAATGAATAACGTACTGCGTTCATAGTAATATGGACGGATCGTTTCAGTTGGTATCAGAGCGTTGGTTTTAGCGAACCAGATTTTGCATTAGTGTGCCTACCCGCTCTTTGTTAGGATGCATTAGTGAGTCTGGACTTTGACCGTATCTGCATATTATAAGTTTTGCTTATCATTCCTTGTCAGAAATTACCTACTTATCATTTTTAATCTAGACATGTTTTACTGCAATTATTGCATAGATAGTCTATAGACATATTCATATCTTATCATATCTGTCACGGTAAACTTTGCCTGACATCTTCCGTAAATTCCTTCGTAACTTATGGGATTTTGGTATTAAATATATATATGTAAAATATGTATTAAGAATATCAATCTAAGTCCTAAATCTTTTTTATATCAACAATCATTTCTCTGATCGTGTAAGGCGGATCCTTTTCAAAGCTCGAGTTCATCGGATTCTAAAAGCTATTCCGATATGAAATTTCATTTAAGCTCCGCGAGCAGTTTAACCGGAATGAACCAACCAATTAGTCATCACTTTTTCTGGATGAATTGGGGGTGGGTTCATGGACGAATCAATCAATTTAGACAAGAAGAAGGCAATCCCTTTCATGAATCTAATTCGCCTCTTGGTGGAGAACATGAGGCACTTACCGGCGAACCCGTTCGCAACACCATTTTCTCTCTCCTTTCCAGGATATGCCGCCACGAGTATAATATTACTAATATTATTGAGGCTATCTGACCTTTACTCCGTATCTTGCATGGTGAATTATTTAGTAAAAAAAAAGTTTTTATTGTCATGGAAAACAAAACTTCATTAGCAAGTGCATCCTACATTATTTCATAATCAATTTGGGTGCCTCACCATAATCAATTTAGGTCGATAATGCCTAGTCATGCAATGCTCTATTAGAGATTCGGTTCGTCCCAACAAGATTTTTACCTTACTTAAGCCTTAATTTTATTTACAAACGTTTTAAGTTTTTGAAAATACTTTTTCGGAAAGGTTTTCTCTTGTGAAAAATTTGAAATTTGGCTTAAGAGCTCGGAATCTTTATACTGGGGAATTTTAATATAGCATAAAAAGATTATACCAACATCCCACACTTAGACAAACATTGTCCTCAATGTTCCTAGTGTATCCCACACTTAGGAGTTTTATTCAAGGTTCTGGGAGTATTTGTCTAGTATTTATTTGGGTTGAAATCCCACACTTAGTGATAAGTTAGAATGTGGCATAATTAAAAATTGAGCTAGTAACGGGAAGAAAGGAGTACCCCTAGCAGATGAAGACAGGTCGTCTCAGCAATCTTGGAAGTTGTGTCCTTTATTGATCGGCTCAATTGTCATCCTTTATTCTTCTACTATACTTTATTGCACGGGTTGCCTCTCGAGAAGCGCTTTTGTTTAAGGTCATTGGCTTGACCGTAATGATGCCTAAAATGCAGACATTCCTCCCTGGTAGTTGTAATAGTGGTCTTCTTGAGGGAATGTAAGTCTTGGTGGATAGATTCGGAGAAATTGCCGGACCAAGAGTGGTAGTAGATCTGGTATTTCTTGTGAAGATCTTCTAAAAGATTGGTACTGTGCGGTTTTGGCTCGTAACAAATCTTGAAGTCCGATGAGAATATGATCCACGGCTCTGCTAATTGATCCATGAATGTCAATCATCGAGGCGGTGCTGGTGGTGATTACTTCTCTGATAGGATGCTCATTTCGGAGGTCTTCAAATAATGTCAGAAATTGTATCTTTAGTATCTCAAAATCTTCTGAATGGTGTTCTCCACTATAAAGACCTGTCCTAATCCATTTGGATGAATACATTACATTTGGTTACATCGCGAGGTACTTGACCTCTACATGATACATTTTACAAACATTGCATTCGTTTTTAAAAGACAAACTTTCAATACATCGAAAGTTGACGGCATGCATACCATTTCATAATATATCCAACTATAATGGACTTAATAATAATCTTGATGAACTCGACGACTCGAATGCAACGTCTTTTGAAATATGTCATGAATGACTCCAAGTAATATCTCTAAAATGAGTAAATGCACAGCGGAAGATTTCTTTCATACCTGAGAATAAACATGCTTTCAAGTGTCAACCAAAAGGTTGGTGAGTTCATTAGTTTATCATAATCAATCATTTCCATAATTTTAATAGACCACAAGATTTCATATTTCCATTTTTCAATAACATGCAATCTGCATAAAAATCATTCATATGGATTGAACACCTGGTAACCGACATTAACAAGATGCATATAGAATATCTCCTTCATTCCGGGACACCCATCGGACATGATAAACTCGAAGTACTAAAAAATTCCAAATTCCAGAATAGGGCTTGTTGGGCTCGATAGATCTATCTTTAGGATTCGCGTCAATTTGGGGGTCTGTTCCCAAATTCTTAGACTACCAAGCTAAAAAGGGGCATATTCGGCTTCGATCATTCACCCATATAATGTAGTTTCATTTACTTGTGTCTATTTCGTAAAACATTTATAAAAATTGCGCATGTATTCTCAGCCCAAAAATATAAAGGGTAAAAAAGGCAAATGAAACTCACCATACTGTATTTTGTAGTAAAAATACATATGACGTCATTGAACAAGTATAGGGTTGGCTCGGATTCACGAACCTATATCATTTGTATATATATTAATACACATAATTGTGATCGAACAAATATATTATTATTAGTGATGTAATTCATTTATAGAGTAGATTAATAAGTTTCATTATATATATTTTCATTTTATATATAGATATATTAATATAGTTAAGTTATGTATATAAAAGATATCTTTATATATATAATCTTCAATTTTTATACTTACAATCTTATCCATACCTTTTTAACTTTTATTTTCCTAATTATAATTATTTTATTAATAATAGTATAGATGTTACTGGTAATAATAAAAATGATAGTTTTTAAGGATTACAAAAATATAATTTTTGTATAAATAATATAAATGATAATAACTTTTAGTAGTAACAATACCTATAATGAAAATTCATAATAATAATATAAATGATAATATTTATAATAATAATGATACGAGCAGTAATAATACAATAATAGTAGCACTAATAATAATATTATTAGTATTTAGTAATGATAATACTAGTAATTTTTAAGATTTTAACAAAATTATATTTATTGATTTCTATATAAATAACAATAATAGTAATAACAATATTAACGAATAACAATACTTTTAATCGTAATCATGTTAATAATAATAATACATAAAAATGATAAAATTATGACGATAATAATTTTAGTAACAACATTAATAATAATAATAATAATAATAATAATAATAATAATAATAATAATAATAATAATAATAGTCATATTTATAATGATAATTATGATAATAACAATAAATGATAACTACTACTTATTTTTGTAAAAATAATAATAATAATTTTAATAATTGTAATAGTAACACTAACAATCATTAATAATAACAATAACAATAATAATAATGATATTAGTAATAATAATAATAATAATAATAATAATAATAATAATAATAATAATAATAATAATAATAATAATAAAATTAAAAATAAAAAGGTATACCCTTAAAAGCTTTGTGTAAAAAGATTTGCCATGGACCGGACTCGAACTCGAGACCTCTCGTTCCCACATATCAACCCTTAACCATTCGACCAAATCAATTTTTCTGAATTAAATTGCAACCCAGTTTTATATAATCCATGTTTGTTTGTTTCCCTTTTCATCATCTTCATCACCCAGTTAATCGACCCGATATCCTAACTAGTCACAAAAACAAATTAAACGTTGTCCCTAAACTGAAACAGGAAACAATTGTCTGTGTTTGAATTTATTTAAAACAGAAAATAAATATAAAAAAATAGCTGTAATAGGATTGAAGAAACTTGACATGAACTCAAACTCTAATTTCAACTTCAAGATTGTTTTACCTTATAATTATAAATTGAAACGTGTTTTAAATCGTCATTAGAAACTTTTTGAATCTTCGATTCCAGCAGAAACGACTTCTAGATTTCTAATTTTGATCGTTGAACATCTGTTTGACTTTTTATGTAGAAACTTTGACTCTAAAATTCTTGATTGTTAGGAAGAATTGAAACCTGTTAATTCACAGATAGATTAAGTGAAGAATTTCTAACCAAACTGCAATTACACTATTTGAAATTTATTTCGAAATCGACCCTGTTAAAATTTTTGAACACGAACAGAGCAAATAGCTGTTCTTCCTATTTTTTTTAAAATAATTCGATAATTTGAAGCTGATACTGGTGTATGTGATTGGTAATTGATAATGTGAAGTTAATTGGCCTCATTTACAACTGGAATCGATCATGACTTAAAGCAATTAAAGGTCGACAAGAAGTACAAAAGTATTTTCGATCAGTAAAAAAATATAAATAACTAAAAAGGGAAGTCGACCTCTAACTGATTTTGCAGTGTTCCTTGTGTTTGAACCTGTTTTTGTACGAGTTTTAAGCAATCAGGAATAGATGGATAGCAACCTAAACAATTTTTGATTTACTAAATTATATATACGGGCTTTTCTTTTATAATTGATAAATAATTAATTAAATAGATTAATATTATTAATAATAATTTTTATAAATCATAACAATAATAATTAGTAATAACATTAACAATTATGATAATGATATTAATCATCATTAACAATATTAATGACAAATTGTATTATTTATATGTTATTATTAATAATTACTATAATAATAATGGTAATTATATTTATAAAAGTAATCATATTAATAATAATAATAATAATATTAGAAATATAACATTTATAATAATAACACCAAAATAATACTAGTAATGATGATATAATAAAAATGATAATAATTAATAATAATCATCATAGTACTATACTAATAATTAACGATAATAATATTATTAGTAATATAACAATTTATATATATCAAGTTTCATATTAGTAGGTTATATTTATAATTACTAGTTTTTGATATTAATATTGAAAGTAATATTACTATAACAATTATTTTTATCTTATAATTTTAACTTAATATGTTACTATTACATACCATCAACTATGTGGTATTTAATAACTTATACTCAATATTTAATATTTATCTGTTATATAAATAAATAAATAAATAAATATATATATATATATATATATATATATATATATATATATATATATTACAAAGTACATATAATATTAATTAATTATGGTTAAGAATTATATTTATTTGTATATGAATATATGTATGTATGTATATATATATATTGACAAAGATTTTAATTATCTAATATAATATTTTATTTAATTCTATGTTTCAATGGTATTTATTATTTCACTTTATTATATATATTTACAGTTACTTATATATATATATATATATATATATATATATATATATATATATATTTATATATATATATATATATATAATTGTTCGTGAATCGTCGAGAATAGTCAAAGGTCAAATGATTACATGAACACAGTTCAAAGTTTTCGAGACTCAACATTATAGACTTTGCTTATCGTGTCGGAAACATATAAAGATCAAGTTTAAATTTGGTCGAAAATTCCCGGGTCGTCACATCCACAGTAGGAGTCTGTAGCTTTGCACAAATTTGTCAAGAGGTGAAGCTGAAAAGAAGTGAAAAGCAGCCCTGACCCAAGCATTAATGTCATCTTCTTTGAGTATATCTCCCGACATCCAACTTTGAATGTGTAACTGGGATCCGTGGATTCGTGGAAGGTACGTGCTATCTGCTTCGTAACATAGGTGGCAATGTTGACTTGGTCTGGTTCAAGGTGTGAGAATGGATTGTTGCGTCTCCCTTCTTTTGCTACTACGTCTTACAACTCTTTGATAATCAGATCAGTGTGGTGATCAATTGTTACGTAAATTACTAGCCTGTCTAGTGTGCTTTCGAAATTATCTCTTTCCAAGAGAGCGAAGAGGCTGTGAATATCTTCGATCATTTGCAAATAAGAGTGATAAGTCGGGCGTCCGGTGGAAAGATCCATATACTTCCGGATTAGAGTCAGTAGTGCTCGTTGATTTGCTGAGAATGGAAGTGTAGATCCGGCTAAGGCGTTGTAAACCTTAGAGTAAATGATCTTCTGATCTCAACAAAATCTTGTCTCGAGAATAGTGCAAACCACTGAATTGTGCTCTCGTTGCCTTTCTTCGTGGTAGATATGATCGTGAAGAGTATTGATAAAGTCTTGATTGCGCCCTTCTAAGATTTCAACATTATCATCTTCTCTCTGTAGATAGAGGTTGTATTCGTCTTTGATAGCCATGATCCGTTCTGTTAAGCGTAGTGTGAAATCAATTGTTGATTTACGGATGGCTTCGAGAATATCTTCAAATTCATCGGTGTCATTGATGAATGTTATCATGTCGGCATGAGTAGATATGATCGGAATCCGATCTGTAGAAGAGTCCAAATCTTCTTGATCTGGTTTGGGTGGAGAGTATGAGTCATCCAGAATGTCTTCATGTTGCTCTTCCTTGTCATCAATGGTATAGTATTCTTCTGTGGATTCGTCTGATGAACGGGCCTCTTCAGTATTCTAGTTCTTCATTTCAACACTTGCAGGGTCAATTTCTATATCTTTAATTTTAGCCTTATCAATTTTCTTTTTGAAACGAATAATTAAACTGTGATCTTCTGTCTCTAGCCTCATTAATTCTTCGTGACGCTCCACGTTTAGAGAGGGTATCATCGCAGTTTCTTTTACGTCTCCCATTTCCTCTTCATCGTCAGATTCTTCTTCTTCTTCCTCTATTTCTTCGCTGGGATCCTCTTCTTCCATTTCTGGGTCGTCATCAGACTGTGATTCGATACCCACTTCGATATCATTGGCTTGTGGTGGAGACTCATCATCGGAAGTGATCCGTCCGGTAAAAATAGCAAACATCTCTGCCTGTCTAGAAAGATCGGTAGGTCGGTCAATTTTGAAGGTAACACTCTCCCCATGTGATCACAAGATCAAGGTTTGATTGTACACATCAATGACAGTCCTAGCCGTATTCATGAAAGGTCTTCCTAAAATTATCGGTGTGTATGGGTCTTCCTTAACGTCCATTACTACGAAATCTGTAGGATACAAGAATTTTTCGACTTTCACCAAGACGTTCTCAACTATGCCCTTAGGATATCGAATTGTGTGATCGGTAAGCTGGATTGTCATTTTGGTGGGTGATAAGTCTCCTAGCTCTAATCTCTGGTAGAGAGAATAGGGGATTAGGTTGATACTTGCTCCTAAATCTGCTAGAGCATGAATGGTTCCAGACTAGTAGATTGAACATGGGAAAATGAATCGACCCGTATCTCTAGCTTTTGTGGTAGAGAGTTTCTGAGTAATGCTGAGCATTCTTCACTCAGTGGAATTTTGTTAGATACTGGTATCCTCTCCTTTGTAGAGAGAAGCCTTCGGATGTATCTCTTCTGTTTGGGTACTTTGGACATGGTGTCCAGGAATCTTCCATCAAGTTTGTAGGTTTCAAGCTTGGATGGTTCCTCCTGTAGCCTTCTAGGATAAGGTACACGAACTGGAGTATGAGCGGGTAGCTTCTAAGTATATGTTGATTTGTTCTTGAGCCTAGCTGACCTTCTCCGTGGTTCTTCCTTTGGAATTATGGAATCCATTTGCTTAGCTTCCTCTATGTAGGGATTTTGGATAGTATTACTAGGTAATCTCCCTTGTGGTCGGGTTTCAAGGCGTTGTGATAACTGTCCTAGCTGCGTTTCTAGACTTTTGAGCAGAGCCAATTGATTTCTCATTAATATCTCTGTCTATTCTTGTCTAGATGTAGTTCTCTAATTTAGCTGTTGTTGTCCTTGAATGAACTGAGTCAACTGATCATCAGTCCCGAGCATAGGGTTTGTTACTTTCGTAATTTGGGTGGTTGGGGAATTTTCCTCAACTGGTGGACCAGTGAGTGGAAGTGGTTGATCGTAGGTCAATTGAGATTGTTGGGGTGGAAAAGGTGGGTAACGATATCGAAAAGACCGGCCATTTCTTTGAAATTGGTTAACCCTAGGTTGTTGATTGAATTCGGGATTCGATTGACGAGCTGGGTATTGAACGTAACAGACTGAACCGTCAGGGTTTTCGTACTCAACTTGGTATTCTTCAGTGGGTTGTGGGTTGGTACAATTAACACAGGCCTGAACCTGATTAACCTGCTGCGGCTACGTCTTTAATTCTCTGAGTTGTTTGGCAAGAGATTCCATCTTATCCGCGAGGGATTTGATGGCCTCCGTTTGATTGTTAAGTGCGGAGAGTGGGGCAGATGATGAAGTTGTTTTACCACTGTTCCAGTCATGATGATGCATCATCATATTTTCGAGCAACTCCCATGCTTCGTCTGCGGTTTGGTTCATTAGATTTCATTGAGCTGCTGCATCGGTCGTCGTCCTATGATTTATGATTTACCATAAGACCATTGTAGAAGGTACATATTTGGGCTGACCGTTCTAACGGGTGATTAGGGCATTTCTTCAGCAGGGTTTTGAATCGCTCCCATGCGATATAAAGAGATTCATCATAACTTTGTTTAAAGTTAATGATGTCATTCTTGAGGTTGGTTTGTTTAGAAGGGGAAATATTTGGTTATAAATTTAGTAGCCATCTCCGTCCATGACGTGATGGAATCTTTTTCCAATCCTTCAAATCATGTTTGTGCATGATGAGTGAGAGAGTAGGGGAACAAGTATAACCGAACTATATCTTATCCTATCCCTGGCTATTTGTAGGAGTTTGAAAGAGATATGAATTTATCAAGGTGAGAGTTAGGATCATCATTCGGTAATCGATGAAATTGATAGCCATTTTGGATGAGCTGTATAATGTGATGTTTTAACTCGAACGAGTGTCCTTGAATCTCTGGGAATCTGATCGGTCCTCCTCGACCTTCAATCGAGAGTTTGGTGTTTTCTGCTAAAGTAACGTGTAAAGCCATTCGATTTATGATTTGTTCTTCTTTGCGTGCTTTAGAGATTATTGCGTCTGGATCAGGTAAGAATAACAACGGTCCTGGTCTAGATCGGGTTTGGGTCATACACTGGGTATGCCTTTTTGTTTTTAAATTTTATGGCAGATAAGCTAAGTTCCTAATTTAATCTAAGGTAATCTAAGGTAATCTAAGGTAATCTAGAGTAGTCTAACTTATCCTAAGGTAATCTAAGATAATTATCCTAAGTTTATATATGTTTTTGGTTCTTGCTACTGATTCCCTAGTATTTCGATAATAGAGCCTCGCACAAACTATTCAACAAACCAAGTGGCCAGGTCGACTACGGAGAGGCAGGATCATTTTGGTTCCAATATAATTGGAGACTGTTCGAAAAATTCAACAACCAAGTCCGTGTATAATTGTCTTTCTTATACACCACTAAATGCTTATGAATGAGTTTGATAAAAGCAGTATTGTATGATACCAGTTCCCCGGCAGTGGCACCAAAAACTTTACTTCCTACTAATATGGCCGAAACAGACAGTTTTATTTATGCGGTGTCGTTAGGGCGCAAGGCGTCAGAAAAGGCTTATCAAGAGAGAGCAATCGTTTTAAATTTATATTTAGCGGGGCCTAAATCGTACTACTCCTTATTATGAGTAAGGGAAGTATGACCTAGAGTCGTATTTTTGAGATATCAGAAGAATTGAACCTATAAGTAAAGCTTAAGATAATCCTAAAGTGAAGGACTAGTGGTTTGTTACCTAATTTTGGGCTTTCTAATTTATAAGCTAAAGTAAAGTAAATGCGATAAAATTTGTAATTCAGATAAGGTTAAAACAAGTGCATACTATGATTTCATCAGTTACTTTGCCGAGATTATGGAATGCTGGCTCATGAATAGATAGTGACCTCGTATTCATTACACTGCTCCTAAACGCCCCTGTCGTAAGACATGTCACTGGGTAATGCGATAGGCTTGAAGATTCTGAATAGACAGCAACGTCCCTTACCCCCGACGCCCGTGCAGTCTGACTACAAGCATACACGTTCAGACGGGCTCCTCCAATTGAGCGACTCGGTTGGGTGACGTATTAACATTCCACAAATGTCTAAACTTTCTTAAGCATAATATAATACAGTGTTTGCTATATCCGAGAGACGTGATGTGTTTTGATGCTTTCATTAATGATTGGGTTTAAAAGGTAGTTAGGCCCTTAAAAGAGTTCAGCCATAAAGAACCTAATGGCCAAGTCCGATTTGACTTCCATGAGCGCGTTCGGTTATACTAACGGTCCAATCCTTTATGTGTTTAAACATACAGTTCTTTAATTAACAAAGCATCCCTCAAGCGGGGTGCAATGCTCGAGACCGCATTATGGTGCAGTGTACTAATCAACACTAATCGGGTTCCATGACCTTACTTAGTAGAGATACAGCTTACAACAATCGTTGTGCTTCAGCGTGCACGTACGAAGTTTATATGCTTGGTGACTACACTAGCATGGTCTAGGACTGACAATGTACTAGGTGTAAAGTCAGATGTTTCACTACGAAAGAGTCCTCAGTTGAAATCCAAGGCTCGGTGGACTTACTACAATCGGTGTGCCTCAGTCAAACTTACATTGTATCCGATAGACTTCTCTTACCAAGGGGTGACACGGATAGTGTACTCTGAATCGGGGTTCGCGACTTCTCAATAGCAGAGCCGATAACTACATTATATTATTTGGAAAAGTGACTGAGTTTAAAGCATAATCGAAAAGCATCTCGACAACATACATAAACCATAACATTATTTCAGCATTATAACTGACTACATCATAACATACACTAAAGATAACTACTCGCTAATCATGGCACCAATATCACAAAGCATAATAATGGAAAACATTATGTAAAGACAAAGGATAAAAGTACCAGTAGATTAAACGAGTTTCGAATACAAAGTGACAACTTCAAACTCCAGACCGCCCTCAATACAATCTTTGGCGTTCTTCTTCGGGTATTAGGTTTCCCGCACGGAGTCAAAGACCTTGAAAGTATGACTAATATTATAGAAAGAGAGAGAAAGAAGTGAATTGAAGTGTGTGCAAAAATGGATGATAAAGACCCTTTAAATATAAGTGAATTTTGCCTGCAAACGGCTGGCAGGGCGTTTGGAAAGCCGTTTGTAGAGCCCGTTTGCAATGGTGGCCCGTTTTTTATGCCCGTTTGATTGGGCCATTTGGCAAGTCATTTTCCACCATGGCAAGCCATTTGGCAGGCCGTTTGGCTTGATGATTTCACTAGATCGTAACTTGATTTCCTTGATCGTAACTTGGTTTCTTGTCTTTCACTGTTTTCGCTGTAGAATCTTCATTTTAGCTCCGATTCTCTTGATTCTTTTTGCACCATCTTCATAATCACTTGATCTTCAATTTTAACCAATGAAGCAGGTATTTTAGTGATAGGTAAAATCATGGTGAGATTAGAAGATGTGATGAGTTAGAGTGAGACTCGGTAAGTGAAGAACAGATTCGGTATTAGAGAGAATCAGTAAAATTACATTCCACAGCTTCTAGAACTCAGTTACAATACAATGACTATCTAATTAGGACTACTTAGGTTCCTTATATAGCCCTTTTCTAAGGAACTCTCATTTAGGCTTATTTCACATTAACACTATACATCCTTCGGAATCTCCCCCTTAATGTTAAATGTGAAAATTACAATGTAATCCTATTGAGATATCTAAAGGAACTTTGTTCCTCTTAAGTGAACTTTGGATTTGAATCCTTTGAGACTCTCATATCTTCTTATGTTCACTCTTGTTTTGAGACGATTCTTCAATCTCGTGAGAATGTATTTGACAATCTCATTATCTTCAGATGAATAACATTTGTTTATCAGTCTCCATCTCAAATATTTGAAAGTATACATTAACGTTTCGTCTGATTATCTTCTGAAGTCTGACACTCTGATGAAGACCTTTGTGTAGTGAGAATTGACAAACACAAACCCATATGGACAGTCACTTACTTCAAGTAAGGACATATATCTTAGCTTTTCAATCACTTGATTTGGTGGTTTGATTTCGAGCTTTTTGTGTCCAGATTTCAACCCCATCTGAAAGTTGTAAAAACCCGGAATTTTCCAAAGTTTATTTATTAATATTTATTATTAATACTTGCGCATTAATAAATGTATTTTTGTACATTTATTTGTTACCGTATTTGACTTTTCATGGCCCAACTTGTCTTTGTGACACGCATACTTTTCACGAATAATATTTTGAATATTATTTACATTCATGATTATTTATTATTAATCATTTTTAATTAACCAAGGTTAGTAGTTAATTACTTGGGCTTTATTTATTTAATTGCATACTTACTTGGACTTGGGCTTTTATTTATGGTTTTGGACTTGGAAGCCCACCCTACACTCTTATTGAACTTGTGAGCCCAACATATTCACTAGTATTACATTAAGGTTAACATGTATTATTTAGCTTAATTAGGAGATAAAGTACTACAAGCATGCAAGACATCTTTTCTATGTATTTAACTTACTACCCTTTCCTAGCATACTACATTAACCAACACTTGAAAGTTGCTAGTTGACCACCCCTACATGGAGCCCAAAACTGTCCACTTTGATGAGCATGGTGGGAGTTTCTTTTTTTCAATTTTTATTACTTATACACTAGACTTCGCTTCCTTTACACACACATACATACAACACTTCATTTTCTCTCTTTTTCTCTCAAAATATTGTAAGTAATAAACCTTGTTCTTCTTCCTTTTTTCTTCCACAAAACTGTAGCATACATCTATCATCATCATTGCTTCTTGTTTAATTACTTATTTGTTACTTGTTTGTTGTTATAAAGATCAAACTTCCTAGTTTGCATCTCCATGAATCTTGCTTTCTTCCATCTTTTGTTTGATGAAGAACCAAGAATAAGAACCTAAACTTGCTAGTTTATGGTTCTACATTTAAATGTTTTCTAGATCTAAAGTTCATAAACTTGATGATCTTCTTTATGTTTATGTTTTGTAGACTTGAATTCTTAAGATCTAAACTTTGGTTTGAATCTTCTCAAGTATGAAGCAAATATGAACATAATACTTGTAACTCTACCTTATTTCTTCATTTTAATTATTTAAAGTTGTGATGTTGTTTATTGGTCAAGTATTACTAGTTAATCTTGATCTCATATTTCTTGAAACTAAAAGTTAACTTTATAAGTTCAAGAATATGAAAGTTTAACTTTCTAGTTATAACTTCATATACTTATGTTAGATCTAAGTTTCTAGAGCTTATGGTCTTCTAATTTTGTTGTAAATAACAGCTTACAAGCTTACATACATTTTTCAAGTTGAAAATCTAAGTTTCATTACTTATGGTTTCATTAAAGTGTAGATCCAAGTCTTGTAACTTAGGATCTAACTTAAGAACACTAGATCTAGACTTTCTAGTCTAGGATATTTAAGATCTAGCTAAGATCTAAGTTCTACAACTTATGATCTTGATTATTTAGTTTACTTTCAAGTTTGTAGCTTAATATTACTAGTAGAACTCTTGTATGTGTCAGATCTAAGATCTTGATGTAACTTTGGTTCATCAAACTACATACAACTCTTAAGTGAGTTGTGCTATATATCTTAGACTTACACTAATGTTATGATGGTCAAACCTTGGTTAAGATGATGTAAATCCATCAACAAGTTGTACACTTGAAGCTATACGCATCAAGGATGAGAACCGTGATGAGCATCAAGCACCGAGAACCCACCGGGACATCTTTACTTACTGTTTCTGGAACTGATCAGACTACCTGGGCTACTGGAAAGTTTATTTTCAGTTATTTCGGTTTGATTAGATGATTTTCCGTTTAGACCTCATCTTAATCCGAGTTACGGTTTAGGATCTATGGCCTCCCGAAAGTCACTACACCCTATTAACGTTGTGCTGAAATTTCTGACCTACTCCCACTTAAACCGTCACCATAGTCAAAAGAAGATAATTTTGGTTCTGAAAATTGGTCAGCCTCTAGGGGACTCATATACGGAGCCATGGTCACTGGTCTCACCCCATTTCAGTTTGTATAGAGGTCGTGGAGACTGAACGAAGTCAACCTTTATTTCAAACCCTAGTCTTGACGTAAAACTTACTTTACACTTGTTGTTTAATGATGAATGATGATGGTACTTAAGACCTAATTTACATACATTTAAACCTTTCGGAACAATTTACTGACTTAGTAACTTTTGACTTAGGTTGAGGACCTTCCAGACCAACCACTTGCTTACTATTCCCGCGTACCGACTTTTACTACTTTTCACTGTGAGTTATAGCATCTCTTTTTACTTTAACTATTTTGGGAACTGAGAATACATGCGCATTTTACATTTTACATACTAGTCATGAGTACTTAAACTTTATATATGTGTGGGTTATACAACGGTATAAACTTTCCCCTTAGCTCGGTAACTTTTAGTCATTGGTCTTTGAACCGGTGAACGCGAATCTTAGATATGGATCCATAGGGTTTGACATCCCCACTCGGGCTAGTAGCGCTAGCATTTAATGGGGTTTTAATACTTCGTAAACATATGCACTTGCCAAGTGTACTATCAGGGGGTTATAAACATTAAGTTAGTTACCAAGTGCCCACGGTTATACATATACTTTTCATACTGTTTTGAAACGCTGTTGAAGCACTGAAATCTCGTGGCCCACCTTACATTACTGTTATACTTAAACTATAGCTCACCAACCTTTGTGTTGATGTTTTAAAGTATGTTTTTCTCAGGTGCTTAAGGTTTGCTTGCTTCCGCTGTACTAGTCATGCTTTATAGACACCCGCTGCGCTTATTAGAGATGTCACCGCATGAAACGTTTATTTTGCATTCAAACTATATTACTTTCGAAACGATGTATTTGTAACGACCTATGGGTCACGTACTATTATTGTTTGCTATTCGTAGAAGCATACTTTTAGTTGTTAAACATTTGACGTTGGTTAAAACGTCACCTTTATTCATGAATGCAAACTTATTTTGAAACCGCGTATAGTGTTTGACCTTGTAATGATCCTGTTGTTAATGGTCCGTACACATTGATTTAGTATGGGGCATCACATTTAGTATCAGAGCATTGGTTGTAGGGAATTAGGTTACATTAGTGAGTCTGGACCGACCCGAGTAGGATTCACTAATAGGACTAATCTACAACTTGCTAGTTTACTTGTTTATGCAGAACTTGCTGTATGCTACTGCTTACTTTTACTGCTATATGCCATATGCTACTACATGATTTCACTACTGCATGATACTATCTACCTTCGATTGCATGCTACTTCTGTACGATTCGTTATTATTGCCATGCTATTTACCGCTATACATGATCTAGACTATCTTAGTTACTTTGCCTAATACGTGCTTGCTTTATGACTTACTGACATGGAAAAAGTTATTTTTCCTTGTTCAGATGTCGGATATTCCACCTGTTATCATTTTGGAGAGCGATACAGACTCATCCGCCACCTCGCCTGCCATTGTTGCCGATTCTCAGATCCCGTCGTCGACACCTTCCAGTGACTCTGGCACTTCATCCTCTGGAGCCAGTAGCCATGCACCCGACCCAGTGGTCAACTCTGACGGAGCTGAGGACCTACAGGAGATTCCAGCTCCACTTGTCCCAGGACCCTCGGAGCCACAGCACCATCCCGGTGGTGCTGTGATTCCCGCGGAACTTGGGGAAGGTCCGGTCCGTAATGAGCATAACCATTGGTGCCGATGCCTTCCTGATGGACGTCTCGTGCCGATCCCGCCTTTTAGATACTAACTGATGATGGCCGGCCGAGCAGAGCCACCCGTGCAGCCACCCCCAGATGATTCCGACGACTCATCCTATGACGACTCCAGCAACGAGGATTCCGATGAGGACCCTGATGAGGCACCCGTGCAGCCACCCTCTACCCCACCGAAGAAGCGGTATCGTTTCGATGGTACTGTTATTCCTGGGGTTAACGGAGGGAGATCATCCGTTAACGCACATGGACTGAGGACTAGGGTTACCGCCCGTAAGCGGCTTGTGCCGTATCCTGCCGATCTCTTCATCCGTAAGCCTTACCGCTATGCACCGTCTACTTCTAGAGCTGGACCATCTGCACCACCAACACCACCCGTACCGACTGCACCGCCTGCACCGCCTGCCCCACCACCTCCCTCTATCAAGGAACTGACGAGGGAAGTTGAGATCCTCCGTGCTCGGGTAGCTGAGCTCGAGGACCAGATGTCCCACGTAATGGACATCCTACACCCACCATCACCATAGGACATTTGTATCAGATTTCATTATGTAATCTCATTTTTAGTTTTATGTTTTACTTATGTATTGTACGAACCTATGCGGATGTATGCAACTTATTATTAATGAATGGAACTTTGTGTTGTTTAATTCTTGCACAGTGTTCTATTTACGTTACTGTGTGATGACTTTGTGGTATCTGAATCTATTTGTGTTACTTAATTAGCATGTGTTGTGTTGATTCCATGTTGGTTACCATATACTGTATTATTACTATTTGAATACTGGATTTTGACTTGAGTCAAAATTTTTATTTAGAACATCAATGGCCAATGGAAGATCAACGCCAACTGCAGTACAGATCGAGAAAATGATCGCTGAACGTGTGGCCGCAGCTTTAGCGGAAAGGAACACCCAAGATCCACTAGTTAACCAACCCATTCGTAATGGGTGCACATACAAAGAGTTTCAAAGCTGCAAGCTCCACAACTTTAGTGGTACTGAGGGGCCGGTTGGTCTCACTAGGTGGTTTGAGAAATTAGAATCTGTGTTCCGTGTTAGTAACTGCTCAGAGACGGACAAAACCAAGTATGCCTCGTGTACGCTGTCAGACGGTGCACTAACCTGGTGGAACACACTGGCTCAAGCAAAGGGTATTGATGAGGCGTATGCTACGCCGTGGGAAGAATTCAAGGGGGCCATGATTGAAGAGTACTGTCCCCGAACAGAGATACAAAAAATGGAGATTGAGTTTGGGCAGTTGAAGGTTGTGGAAAACGATCTCGATAGTTACAACCGTAGGTATCTGGAATTAGCCCTGATGTGTCCTACCATGGTTACCCCGGAGTTTAAGTGCATGGAAAGGTACTTGTGGGGACTTCCTAAGTCCATTAAGGGAAATGTCACCTCGTCTAAGCCACCTAACGTCCAGAAGCAATGTGCATGGCGCACACCTTAATGAACCAAATTATCAGCAATGAACCGGAGAAGGCCAAATCCGAAGCGGGTAGTAGTGATAAGCGTAAGTGGGACAACAACAAGGGGAGAGCCTATGATCAAACCCCCGCCAAGAGGCACAACAACGGTGGGAATCCCAATCTGAACACTAGCTCGAACTCCAACTACAAGGGTAGTCTGCCGCAGTGCAAGAGGTGCTACAAGTACCATACCGGGTATTGTAACGTTGTTTGTGAAAAATGCAAAAAGACCGGGCATATTGGCAGAGACTGCAAGATCACCACCATGACTGGGAAGCCGACCCCCAATGGACCGAGAAAGTGTTATGAATGCGGACAGACGGGCCACTTCAGAAATGAGTGTCCCAACAAGAGAAAGGACGTCTTGCTGTTCTAGCTCATGTGAAAACCTTAGAAACCGAGGTGAAAAGCGTGGAGGACGTACGAATTGTGAACGAATTTTCTGATGTCTTTCCGAAAGAATTGCCTGGATTACCACCACCGAGAGCAGTGGAGTTTCAGATCGATTTAGTGCCAGGAGCTGCACCTGTAGCTCGCGCACCTCATCGACTCGCACCTTCCGAAATGCAAGAGTTGTAGAGCCAATTACAAGAACTGCTAGACCGTGGATTTATCCAACCAAGTTTCTCGCCTTGGGGCGCACCTGTTTTATTTGTGAAGAAGAAGGACGGATCATTCCACATGTGTATCGACTACCGTGAACTCAACAAATTGATGATTAAGAATCGGTATCCTTTTCCCCGAATTGACGATGTTTTTGATCAACTGCAAGGATCGAGCGTTTACTCTAAGATCGATTTACGATCCGACTATCACCAGTTGAGGGTGAAAGAGATTGATGTGATGAAAACTGCATTCAGGACTCGTTATGGTCATTATGAGTTTCTCGTGATGCCATTCGGTTTAACCAATGCACCTGCCGTATTTATGGACCTCATGAATCATGTCTGCAAGACATACCTGGATATGTTCGTTATCGTCTTCATAGATGATATCCTCATCTACTCCAAAAGCGAAGAAGAACATGAGCAACATCTTCAATTAGTGCTCGAACTTTTGAGACAAGAGCAACTCTATGCCAAAATCTCCAAGTGTGAATTTTGATTGAAGGAAGTCCAATTTCTGGGTCATGTTGTGAGCGACCAGGGTATCAAGGTTGATCCCGCAAAGATTGAAGCTATCAGCAAGTGGAAAACCCCCACTACTCCGACTCACATCCGCCAATTCTTAGGTCTCACCGGCTACTACCGAAGATTTATTGAAGGATTTTCTCTGATTGCGCGTCCTTTGACCTTACTGACTCACAAAGGGAAGAAGTTCATTTGGGAACCCGCACACGAATCAGCATTTCAAACTTTGAAGCAGAAATTGACCACCGCACCTATCTTATCACTTCCTGAAGGCAATGACGATTTTGTCGTTTATTGCGATGCCTTGAAAAATGGTTTTGGTTGCGTATTGATGCAAAGATCGAAGGTTATTGTCTATGCCTCTCGTCAACTGAAGATTCACGAGCAAAACTATACTACTCACGATCTCAAACTTGGAGCCGTTGTCTTTGCGCTCAAATTGTGGAGACACTATCTTTATGGAACTAAAAGTACTATCTTCATCGACCACAAGAGCCTCCAACACATATTCGATCAGAAACAACTGAACATGAGACAGCGCCGATGGATTGAGACGTTGAACGACTATGATTGTGAACTTCGTTACCATCCTGGCAAGGTAAATGTTGTAGCCGATGCCTTGAGCCGAAAGGAGAGGACGGTACCTCTTCATGTCCGAGCCTTGAACATCACCATTCATTCGAATCTCAACAGCCAGATCCGAGTAGCCCAAGGTGAGGCTCTTAAGGAGAAGAATATTTCTCATGAACACTTGAACATTCTCGTCTCTCGATTCGAGGTTAAGGAGACTGGACTCCGATACTTCGCCGGAAGGATTTGGGTGCCTAGTTATGGGAATTTGCGAAGTCTCATTCTAGACGAAGCCCACAAGTCAAGATATTCAATTCACCCCAGAGCTAGTAAGATGTATCACGATCTTAAGGAACAGTACTGGTGGCCTAATCTTAAGAAGGATGTTGCAACTTATGTTGGGAAGTGTTTGACTTGCTCGAAAGTAAAGGCCGAACATCAGAAGCCCTCTGGGTTACTTCAACAACCGGAAATCCCGTAATGGAAGTGGGAAAGGATAATAATGGATTTCATTACGAAGTTACCAAAGACGGTGGGCGGATACGATACCATCTGGGTTATCGCTGACCATCTTACCAAATCTGCACACTTCTTAGCCATGAAGGAAACTGATACGATGGAGAGACTCGCTCAACTATACATCAAAGAGGTTGTATCTCGTCATGGTGTACCCTTATCGATCATCTCAGATCGCGATCCCCGTTTTGCTTCCAAATTTTGGCGTTCTTTACAAGAAGCCTTGGGAACTCGTCTCGAAATGAGTACTGCGTATCACCCACAAACCGACGGGCAAAACGAACGCACGATTCAGACTTTGGAGGACATGTTGCGTGCGTGTGTCATTGATTTTGGAAAGGCCTGGGAAAGGCATTTGCTGCTAGCCGAATTCTCTTACAACAACAGTTAACACTCGAGCATTAATGTCGCACCTTTCGAAGCATTGTATGGCCGCAAGTGCCGTTCTCAAATTTGTTGGACCGAAATAGGCAAAAATCAAATCACCGGACCCGAGGTAGTCCATGAAACCACTGAGAAGGTTGTCCAGATTCAAGCGAGACTCAAGACGGCCCGTGATCGTCAAAAGAGTTATGCCGACCTAAAACGTAAAGACTTTGAATTCAACGTGGGTGACCGTGTAATGTTGAAGGTCGCACCTTGGAAAGGTGTGATCCATTTTGGAAAATGTGGGAAGCTCAACCCGCGATACATTGGTCCTTTTGAAATCTTGGAGCGTGTTGGACCTGTTGCTTACCGTTTGGATCTTCCAACTCAATTGAGCTCTGTTCATCCTACCTTTCATGTATCGAATTTGAAGAAGTATCTTGCTGAACCGGAACATGTCATACCTTTGGAGGAACTTACAATTGATGACAAACTCCACTTCGTGGAAGAGCCTGTCAAAATTATGGACCGTGAGGTTAAAACTTTGAAACACAACAAGATTCCGATCATCCGAGTACGATGGAATGCCAAACGAGGACCTGAGTTTACCTGAGAACGAGAGGATCAAATGATGCAGAAATATCCTCACCTTTTCCCGACTCCTCCATCTACCTCAGCTTAAAATTTCGGGACGAAATTTTCTTTAATAGGTGGGTAATGTAACAACCCGGAATTTTCCAACGTTTATTTATTAATATTTATTATTAATACTTGCGCATTAATAAATGTATTTTTGTACATTTATTTGTTACCGTATTTGACTTTTCATGGCCCGACTTGTCTTTGTGACACGCATACTTTTCACGAATAATATTTTGAATATTATTTACATTCATGATTATTTATTATTAATCATTTTTAATTAACTAAGGTTAGTAGTTAATTACCTGGGCTTTATTTATTTAATTGCATAATTACTTGGACTTAGGCTTTTATTTATGGTTTTGGACTTGGAAGCCCACCCTACACTCTTATTGGACTTGTGAGCCCAACATATTAACTAGTATTACATTAAGGTTAACATGTATTATTTAGCTTAATTAGGAGACAAAGTACTACAAGCATGTAAGATCTCTTTTCTATGTATTTAACTTACCACGCTTTCCTAGAATACTACATTAACCAACACTTGAAAGTTGCTAGTTGACCACCCCTAAATGGAGCCCAAAACCGTCCACTTTGATGAGCATGGAGGGAGTTTCTTTTTTTCAATTTTTATTACTTATACACTAGACTTTGCTTCCTTTACACACACATACATACAATACTTCATTTTCTCTCTTTTTCTCTCAAAATATTGTAAGTAATAAACCTTGTTCTTCTTCCTTTTTTCTTCCACAAAACCGTAGCATACATCTATCATCATCATTGCTTCTTGTTTAATTACTTGTTTGTTACTTGTTTGTTGTTATTAAAGATCAAACTTCCTAGTTTGCATCTCCATGAATCTTGCTTTCTTCCATCTTTTGTTTGATGAAGAACCAAGAATAAGAACCTAAACTTGCTAGTTTATGGTTCTACATTTAAATGTTTTCAAGATCTAAAGTTCATAAACTTGATGATCTTCTTTATGTTTATGTTTTGTAGACTTGAATTCTTAAGATCTAAACTTTGGTTTGAATCTTCTCAAGTATGAAGCAAATATGAACATAATACTTGTAACTCTACTTTATTTCTTCATTTTAATTATTTAAAGTTGTGATGTTGTTTATTGGTCAAGTATTACTAGTTAATCTTGATCTCATATTTCTTGAAACTAAAAGTTAACTTTATAAGTTCAAGAACATGAAAGTTTAACTTTCTAGTTATAACTTCATATACTTATGTTAGATCTAAGTTTCTATAGCTTATAGTCTTCTAATTTTGTTGTAAATAAGAGCTTACAAGCTTACATACATTTTTCAAGTTGAAAATCTAAGTTTCATAACTTATGGTTTCATTAAAGTGTAGATCCAAGTCTTGTAACTTAGGATCTAACTTAAGAACACTAGATCTAGACTTTCTAGTCTAGGATCTTTAAGATCTAGCTAAGATCTAAGTTCTACAACTTATGATCTTGATTATTTAGTTTACTTTCAAGTTTGTAGCTTAATATTACTAGTAGAACTCTTGTATGTGTCGGATCTAAGATCGTGATGTAACTTTGGTTCATCAAACTACTTACAACTCTTAAGTGAGTTGTGCTACATATATTAGACTTACACTAGTGTTATGATGGTCAAACCTTGGTTAAGATGATGCAAACCCATCAACGAGTTGTACACTTGAAGCTATACGCATCAAGGATGAGAACCGTGATGAGCATCAAGCATCAAGAACCCACCAGAACACATTTACTTACTGTTTCTGGAACTTATCTGACTACCTGGGCTACTGTAAAGTTTATTTTCAGTTAGTTCGGTTCGAGTAGATGATTTTCCATTTAGACCTCGTCTTAATCCGAGTTACGGTTTAGGATCTATGGCCTCCCGAAAGTCACTACACCCTATTAACGTTGTGCTGAAATTTCTGACCTACTCGCACTTAAACTGTCACCACGGTCAAACGAAGATGAGTTTAGTTATGAAAATTGGTCAGCCTCTAGGGGACTCATATACGGAACCATGGTCACTGGTCTCACCCCATTTCAGCTTGTATAGAGGTCGTGGTGACTGAATGAATTCAGCCTTTATTTCAAACCCTAGTCTTGACTTAAAACTTACTTTATACTTTTTGTTTAATGATGAATGATGATGGTACTTAAGACCTAATTTACATACATTTAAACCTTTGGGAACGATTTACTAACTTATTAACTTTTGACTTAGGTTGAGTACCTTTCGGACCAACCACTTGCTTACTATTCCCGCGTACTGACTTTTACTACTTTTCACTGTGAGTTATAGCATCCCTTTTTAGTTTAACTATTTTGGGAACTGAGAATACATGCGCATTTTACGTTTTACATACTAGGCACGGGTACTTAAAATTTATATATGTGTGGGTTATACAACGGCATAAACTTTCCCCTTAGCTCGGTAACGTTTAGTCATTGGTCTTTGAACCGGTGAACGCGAATCTTAGATATGGATCCATAGGGTTTGACATCCCCACTCGGGCTAGTAGTGCTAACATTTAACGGGTGTTTAATACTTCGTAAACATACGCACTCGCCAAGTGTACTATCAGGGTGTTATAAACGTTAAGTTAGTTACCAAGTGCCCACGGTTATACATATACTTTTCATACTGTTTTGAAACGCTGTTGAAGCACTGAAATCTCGTGGCCTACCTTACATTAATGTTATACTTAAATTATAGCTCACCAACCTTTGTGTTGACGTTTTTAAGCATGTTTTTCTCAGGTGCTTAAGGTTTTCTTGTCGTAGATTCATTCAGATTCATTCAGATCTATCAAGTAAATGTAGATGTAGATAATGTCATCCATCTTTAATCTATCAAAATCTGCTTCCGAGAACTGATAGTCCTCATTATCCATCCTTGTCTAGGGATGGCAATGGGCAAGAAAAAACCCGTGACCCACTGGTACCCGATCCGTGATGGGCGGGTAAAATCATTAAATCCTACCCGCGGGCACGGGTACGGGTAAAAAATTATACCCGCCGACGGGTAGCGGGTGGGTCTCGGGTACATACTACCCGTCGTGGGTAAAACCCGATCCATTAATTTATGAGACTTTTTTTAATCTACCCGCGAGTTTATACATACAATTATCAAATTTAAAAATGATTTTACATGTAATGTAATAATGATTAAAAATATAATATTAAATATAAGGAAAAAACTTAATTTTCACGTCATTTTACACATGTAGCTTGTACATATAGTTCATAATTAATAAAATTATCTAACTTTTCTAAAAGAAATTTAACAAAGTTGTATATTATTATTACCCGTGGGTTACCCGCGGGTCATGGGTATCCGCGGGTCACGTGTATTGACGAAGTTTTTTTACCCGCGGGCGGGTAACGGGTTTCAATGAGTAAAATATAGAACCCGTGCCAGTTACCCGCGGGTGCCATCCCTATTCATGTCACATAAAACAGTGGCATCTTCACTCCATCCTTGTTAATCATCAAAATCTTGTTAATGCTTTTGATTTCTGAATTCCGCTGTTCTTGAAGTTTCTCTTCATTCTTCAATTTAAATTTGTCGCGAACATTCAGATAAGCTTTAAGATATTCCGGTTTCTTATGATATTTCCATGCACCTAGAACACTCATTGAGTTTGCAAGGACGAGATCAAAGTCACCATAAATCTTGTAAGCTTGTTATTCTATGAATGGTGAACGTAGAATCAGCTTCACTTCATCCTCATCAAGTTGATAATCAGCATCACGTTCAAGGACAATTTCTGCAGTTTGAAATGGAACATTAAGATCAGGAGGAGTCGTAGTATCTTCTTTGCCATTTGAGAAAATCTCCTTCTCAAAGTGTATCCCAAATTCATCGGTTGGAGATGTCATACTGACAAACTGATGTTCATTAAACTCATTAGAAACACTAGACCCCCTCAAAATATTTTCAATGTTGTCAAAATTTTGATTGTCCTCTGGAGCTGACTTATTCTCTGTTTGATCAGCTGAATCCATAATCATTAACGTCCCTGAGTTACCTTCTCTCTGAACTTCCGATTCATCTAGAAAACTATCACATTGAATCTCCTCAATTTCATCACTTTCAGAATCAGATATTTCAACTACATCGTGATCCCAATGTTGACTAGACGAACCAGCTTCATAAGTTGATCGTTGAAAACCACTGGACCCATAACCATGTCTATTCCCCCCCTCATGATGATTATAGGGATCAAAATCATCATGGTCAGGCATATGAATTGGTCCAGGTGATATACATGGAGATAAGGGATAAACTACTCTTGCTTGCTCAAGATAAATCATCATAGTATCGCGAACTTCATCAAGATCAGTTCGTTTAGCAAATTCAGCAAGATATAGCTCCTCTACCTCATTGTCAGAGAGATATTTGAATCCATATCTGTTTGAAACACGAGAAGGTGACCCAGTTGGTGAAATAACAGTGTAACCATGAACAACATCAGCGTCAGCAGCAACTATTAAAGGTGATGTAGGTGAAATTGTTTGAGTTGCCTTGAGGGCTGGTAAGGATAAGCGTGCGGTATTATTATTATATGTAGGGCTGTACATACTACTAGTCAGATTCGTGATATCCCTTTCTGATGGAGGTTGGGCAACAACCGGAGTTATCGCCGACGAAGATTCTTCCGAATCACCCGCCTCCATGACTTTAGTCTCATGGGACTATGACAGAGTAGCAGAACTACCCGTCATTTTAGCTCTCGCAGAGATATTTCTATCTCTGACTCCTGAAGTCACTGATATACCATGAGGTGGCACATCTCTTTCAGTTAAAGACTCATCCTCCAGACCCTGAGATTCAGAATCCGGAAGAGAAATGGTTTGAACCAATGGATCAATTTCTTAAACCAAAAGAACAGTCTATTAGAATTCTGATAAATATCCCGAAGGATTGTCAGGTTGATTCGTTTTCATGGGACGCGGCAGATCTCCCTCATCAAGATAAGCCGGACATCCAGACCCTGTTGTACGTTGAGGCATAAGAGGATTTCCAGCCGATACGCAGGGTGCCTTTTCAAGATATTTCGGCTCCTCTTCGATCGTTCTGGACTTCAATGATTGAGTTTCCTCAATTGATTGAGTCATCGCAGACTTTACTGCAGAGGAAGACTTTACTTCCTTAGATGCCGAAGCATCTTACTTGGTAGGATTTATTATTAAGTCCTGATTAGGTTGGATGGTCTGATTGGCATTTTTACCATCCATGCTTTCATCTCTCTTGCCTACCGAAGCTTGCGCTTCATTTAGCGTAGGTCTTACTGTTATTATTGGATGTGATACGGAGATGGGTGATGGTGACCTAACAGTCTCTAGGTCTTGGTCTATATCACCAAAGGTTTGAGTAACTGTTTGGCGGATGATTGGTATCAAAATCCTAGATCTAGTTACGCGTTGGGTTGGCGGAGTCTGAATCATCTCATCCGGAAAATATCATGTCCTCTTCTTCGGTAATTCAGGAGATGATTCAGTTGTTGATGAATCGGTGTCACTGCTCTCCTCAGGTGTTGTGGAAAGAGTTGGTTCAATCCTAGGTGAACTAGGTTCCCTGATCCTCACGGGTTGAGCTTGTTGAGCTACCCTAGAACGTTTAAGGTTTATCCTGAGTGGAGGATTAGCTGGCCCAGGTGGTTGAACTATAGGTTCCTCTACAACCTCTAGGGCTGGAACCGCGGCTGGTTCAACTTGTACTTGTTATACCGTGTTCGGAAGAGGTATACCTACTGCCTCAAAATAATAACGTATTCGAGCGTCTTGTGGTTCAGCTAGTCTCACTAACCAATTTGGAATTGGTGCAGTGAATCTATTATCGGAAATCACCGGGGTATTCATCTTTAACTCTCCAAATCTCTTCATCTGTAATCCATGTGTACCCGGTATAAAAATATTTGCATCTCTGCAAGCATTAATAGCATCATGGATAAAGATACTAAAAAACCTTTCACAAGGAATGTAGTAACTCCTTGGTTTATCTACTTGTGCTTGAACCAGATCCCACAAGAGTTCTGCATAGTCTGGAGTTTCCACTCTTGTGAATGAGTAGAAAAGCTTGAGCATCGGCACAGTTAGGCTATCAGTTCCACTCCTTGTCATCAGCAAACATCTGTTTATGATCGAGAAGATCACATACCACCGGGAGTGCAAGTACTTCTTTTGAAACTTAGCTGTGGAACATTGATAGCTCCACTATAACCAAGCTAAAAAATTGAGCTCATCATTTGCTGAGTAGCTGGAAGAGCAGGAGCATTCTGTACAAGAGGAAGCTGAAATATCCTCCCGAAGTCTGCTTTAGTAATTCTCCTGAATCCTTGTACCCCTCTCAGCTCGAATTCAAATCTAGCTGGTTCTCCCTGTGGATTGACAGCCATAGGTTGTGTAGCCTCAATAAACCTGATTGTTCTGTTCAGAAGCTCCAAGTCTATAACTGGCACACTAACAGTTGAACTTAGTGCAGACCATAATGTATGCCTCTCCAGAATTGCAATCCAGTAGTTGCATGGGATATTGGTTTCAGAATTGATAAAGTGATTGTTTGCCATTTCTCTGTATAAATAAGAAATAGAAGACCACAAGATGTTATCATAAAGCACATATCTCTATTCTTATATCCTTTGAAAACCTTTGACTTTTTCAAATTTTAAATTTTTTATGAATTTTCTAAGTTGTAAAAAACATTTATTCCAATTATGTACAAACATTTGATAAACATGATATTCAAATAAGATTCAACACATTATAAAAGCATCATGCATAATCAAATATGTAACACAAAGAATCAGAACAACACTTAGTCAATTTTTTAACATGTGTCAAGCAGATTCGGTATTCATGAAATATTCCAGATTCGGTAACCAAAATTGCTTGTACTTTCATTTTAAAGATCTAGAATAAGCATGCAAGTTTTTCAAATTAAAAATCAAATTATTTCAAAGTACCAAACACCAGACTCGGTAATAGCCAAGAACAGATTCGGTAACTTCAAAATTCACAGATAATCACTCAAACATGCATATTCAGTCTCATATCATGCAAAATCATAACCATAATCAATTAACAACTCAATTAAATCAGAAAAACATGTTAGTTGTATGAACAGACTCGGTACTGTAGCATGAACACATTCGGTATGTAGAGAATCCATCAAACAATTAATTAAACATGCAATCAGACTCGATCAATTGATATATCAATCAATTTAACACAGACTAGACAAGATTTCATGTCAATCAACCTAGTCAATTGAGTTTAATCTAAGATTAAAGATTTCAGACTCAGATTCAGTATAATCAACATTATTTCAAAATTAAGTGTCATAATCCTGTTGTTTTTGATCTTTTTCTGGTTTATAATCATTCAATTATCTCAGAGCTACAAGATGTGTATCTTAAACTTGATTAAAATGAAGAAATACGAAAGATTTGAAGAAAGAGAAGAACGGACTCGGTAGATTAAGCAGATTCGGTAAGTATAATCAGACTCGGTATGCAATTAGAACAGTGTGAGAGAAAGTTTGACTTTGACTCTCCTTTTATAGATACCGAAGATGTTTAAAATTTGGGCTTTACCGAATGGGACTATTTTACCGAATGCAGTCCATTTCAAAATTTAATCAATTTTAACTTCAAATTTTGACAAATCTTTTACAATAATTTTCAAGTTTATCATATTTTCAATGAAAAATATTTCTGAGACATTTTGAAAGTTTTAGAACTTACCGAATCTGCACTGTTGGTTGTCAGATTCAGTACAATGCTAAAAATAGCATTTATTGAGTGAAAACAATTCTTTTTGGATTTTATCTTTTCCAATTTTTAAGAATTTTCTAAAAACAAGATTTGTACTTAGAAAAATTTGAAATATGTACAAAGTGCAAATCTTCAATGATACCAATTTTAAAACGGATTGCATACTGAGATGTATACAAGCCAAAGTGAATATTTTCAATGTAAAACATGAGTTTTTATGAATTCGCTTTTTGAAAATCAATTTTCTTTATAATTTTCTCCCTTTCTCCCCCTCAAAATGAGATATACAGTAAAGTTTATCACCATTTTGACCTTCCACAAGAAAATTTAATAACTCCCCCTTGAAATATGATAACAATCAATTACCCCCCCCCCCCCTTTCGTAACCATTGAAAAAATAAACTCAGAAAGTTATCAGAAATCTAAAGGCTCCCCCTTAAAAGATAATATCTAAAGCATAAGATATCTGTTGCTCCCCCTAGAAAAGTATTACTCCCCTTAAACATAAGATCCTAGGTATAAGTCCCAATATAGATAAGGAAAGTTAAGCACTATACTCTACCATGGCAATTTCTTTTATCAAGAACTTTAGCCTAAGTTCATCTAAGGGTTTAGTGAACATGTCAGCTAATTGTACTTTGGTAGGCACAAAGTATAACTCTACATCTTCTTTTTCAACATGGTTCTTAATGAAATGATAATGAATGTCTATGTGTTTAGTCTTAGAATACTGAACCGGGTTGCTAGTTATGGCAATTGCACTTTGTGAATCATAGTATATTGGTGCCTTAGTGATCTTAAAGCCATAATCTAGGAGTTAAGTTTGCATCTACAAAGCTTATGAACAACAATGAGCTGTAGCTATATACTCAGACTCAGCAGTTGATAAAGAAACACAGTTTTGTTTCTTGGATAACCAACCAACTAACCTATTCCCCAACATCTGAATTGATCCATATGTGCTTTTTCTATCAACATGGCAACCGCCATGGTCCGCATCATTATAAGCAGTGAGATTGAAATCAGATCCATGTGGATACCAGATTCCAAGATTAGGAGTACCTTTTAGGTATTGAAAAATCCTAACCACCGCTTTGGAGTGGGATTTCTTAGGGTTTGACTGAAAGCGGGCACAAATAGTTACAATAAGTGTAATGTATGGTCTATTTTCAGCCAGATACATCAAAGAGCCAACCATGCTTCGATAAAGTGTAATGTCAAAGGGTTCCCAATTAACATCAGCATCCAGTAATGTCCTCATTGGGGTTGTCATTGATTTTAAATCAGTCATTTTAAAATGTTTTAGCATATCATTGATATACTTTGTTTGACTAATAAAAATCCCATTTAGTAATTATTTTACGTGTAACCTCAAGAAGAAATTAAGCTGGTCAAGCATGCTCATTTCGAATTTGTTGGCCATAAGGTCACCAAATTCTTTGCAAAGGGCCGGGGATGTGGAACCAAAAATAATATCATCAACGTAAATTTGAACCAAGAGAATGTGACCGCGGTTTTTACGGATGAAGAGCGTTGTATCAATCATTCCATGAGAGAAGCCATTATCCAGCAAGTACTTTGTTAAGGTCTCGTACCATGCATGCGGTGCTTGCTTTAGACCGTACAAAGCTTTCTTCAAGTAGTATATGTGGTTTGGATGAATGAGATCGACAAAGCCTTCTAGTTGATCAACATAAACTTCCTCTTGAAGATGACCATTCAGAAAAGCAGTTTTGACATCCATTTGAAATACCGTGAACTTCATATGAGAAGCAAATGCAAGGAATAGACGAATAGCCTCAATCCTAGCAACTGGAGTAAACGTTTCATCATAATCAATACCCTCTTATTGTTAATATCCCTTGGCCACAAGACGTGCCATATTTTTAACCACAATTCCATCAGAATCCTTCTTGTTCTTGAAAATCCACTTAACCCCTATTGGTCGTTGACCCGCTGGTCTTGGAACTAATCAGTAACATCCCGTTTTCCAGTTTCGCGTTATTTTGGATGTCATTCGAATTACGAGGCATGTAAGCGTATATTTGGATCCCAAATAAAGTTTGAGTTTATGTTCTAAAACCTTACCATTGGATAGTAAATCTTATTACGTTTCCAACGATATTTGATTCATCAAAAATGGAGTTGCGATTTGAAAGTTACGACCAAAACAAAATTTTGTTTCAGTCCTAGTGCATTTGGACGCCGTCCAGCCTTTTTGGACGCCGTCTAAATGGCCTGACAGGCCAGCTGTGAAATTTTAAAGTTTTAAAATGAGGGTATTTGAGTCTTTTCACTTGGGGGTCAGTTTTGAGCCATTAAAACTGATCCATTCTAATTCTTATTCCCATTTCACCTTCTCAAACACACTCATCCATTCCTAGAGAGAGAGGAACCATTTTAGAGAGAGTGAGAGAGAGCTTGGTTTGGGGAAGAAGAAGGGTGAATCGGGTCAAGTCGCGAGGGTTATTGTTGTTTACCTCGTTCACGGCTACGTTGTGGTAGTGTTGGTAAGTTCTAAATACGAATTTCATTGTTAAGATTATTGTTTGAGTTAGGGTTTGTGCTAGTTAGAGTTATAACCCACTTATTGTGAAATTTGGGGGTTTTGGGTAAGATTCATGTAAGTAAACCCAAATTGGTGACTTAGGGTTTTGATTGATGAAATTGTAAGTTTGGATCTTGCATGTGTTGGTTAAACTTTAGAACACTTGTGTACTAGTGATCTTGGTGTGTGTTGACTCGATTTTGAGTGTAAACCCTAATTTGGGTCAAAATGGGTTTTGAGTTGAAATGGGTCAAGTGTTCTTGATTTTTGGTGTCAAATGATGATTTTGAGACACAATCACTAGTTGTTAATGATTGTAGGTGTTTTGGGTGTAATTTGACAAGTCAAAGTGAGTTAAACCTAATTTGGTCAATGGGAAGTCAAACTTTTGTGTTAAGTGTTAAATTGGTGATTTTATGACATAATCACTAGTAATGGTGCTTAAGGGTTGAACTTGACTTGTTTTAGTGGTTAAGCGCAATTTGGGTCAAGTTGCACTTATGGGTTGGTTTAAATGGTTTCAAGTATAATTTAGGTTAAATTGTACTTGCTTGATGGGTCGAAATTACCATTCGTAGTGGTAATTGGTGAAGTCCACTTTAGGTGTCTAAATGGACGGTTTGTGGAGGTAGGTATAAACCCTTGGTTAAGGGTGTTGGAGTCGAATTCTCTCGTAGAGAATGTATGTTGATTGTTTGTATATCTATATACGTATTATAGGTAAAAGGTTTGCTCGGTTGTGTTTGGAGGCGATTTACATACATGACTTGTGTAGGCATTTCGAGGTGAGTGGAATAATTATACGTGTATGTATATAGTGTATTTATTTGTGTGCTATGGTATGAACCAAAGAGCCGGTAGTGCCATAGCATGTGCGAGTGTGCTATGATGTGAACCAAAGAGCTGGTAGCATCATAGTACGTGTGTTTTAGTGTGAACCAAAGAGCCGGTAACACTATAGCATGAGTTGTTAGGGTGTGAATCAAAGAGCCAGTAGCACCTTAGCGTGAGTATGACTCGGTGTTATGATGTGAACCAAAGAGCCGGTAGCATCATGACAAATGCGTAGTGGCATGAACCAAAGAGCCGGTAGCGCCATAGCATGTGACGTATGGTGTGAACCAAAGAGCAGGGGTAGCACCGTAGCGTGTGTATGGTTAACCATATTGTGTGTGTGTGTTGTTTATTTAGCATTTAATATTGTGAAGGATATATGCTATTGGTTATGCTAGCTTGTGGTATGGGAGATTATTAGCTTTATACTTGTGATGGTATGCTAATTAGATTGCTAGCACGCATGCGGTATTTGTGTAAGTGTTTGCCAGTAAGTAGATTATATATGTATATGTATAATTATTGCATTCACTAAGCTTTATGCTTACCCCTCTCGTTGTTTACCTTTTTACAGGGATTGTGATATGAAGCTAACTAGTTGTTAGATTAGATGCTTAGGAGCGCTTGGGCTCGATGGGGTAGCTTTTGAATATATGAATGCGGACTGGGGATTTGGTAGTCCCCGGGATTATGCTCTTGGTATCGGGTTGGGTTGTAGAGTCCTAATCCGTCTAAAGTTATAAAGGGTCGAATCGCTATATTATTGTAAGACGGGTATTTGTGGGCCCGGTGTAGTAAAACTTGTTTTTGTTGTGGAAATATCTTAGTTTTACTTAATATGATGTGTCGTGAAAGTCATTTCGTTTAAAAGTGTCGGGAAGCGGGTTTTCTGTTCACGTAAGTTGGACCCCGGGGACAGAATTTTACAGTTCATTTGGGCGCCATCCCAATTGATTGGACGCCGTCCTGCCTTTCACAACTGGACGCCGTCCAGATAACTGGACGCCGTCCAGATGTACTGAATAAAAAAAAAAAATTTAAGGCGTGTTTTTTGTAAAACGAAGGTGAGTCGTTACATAATCACCATACTTTCAAACGATCAAAATGATTGATCTCCTCTTGCATTGCTACCACCCATTTCGGATCTAGTAAAGCTTGAGCAACCGTTGTTGGTTCAATCTTACTAAGAAAGGCAGTGTATAATCACATATTCCGAGTAGCCCTTCGAGTTGAAACTGGAGCAGATGCATCACCAATGATAAGATCAATTGGATGACTTTTAGTCCATCATTTGTTATGTGGAAGAGGTTATAGATCAGTGGTATCCATTGAAACATCAACCGTTGTTGACGTCGAGCCATGATCCTCTGGTGCTGATGTAACATTGTCTAATGGATTCATTTGAGTATCTGGAGAGATAACTGGAGTTCTATCAACAGATGTATCTTGAATTGATTCAAGATGATCATCAGGAGGTGGGAGGGAGGATGAAGACGCAATAGGTGAATCAGTTGATGTTGTATCTTCATCATAGAGACTTGGTTGAGTCTCCACAGTAGTTGACTGTGATGGTGTAACCGGTACGGCTTAAACATTTGAATTCCGTTGAGGAGCATAAAGACTATTAAACAAGATATCTAGTTCCTCTGTTGTAACCGTCGGAACACCCTTCTTCAAGAAAATTGAATTTTGCGCGGAAGAAGTAGTAGCCAGGTTAGGATCGGGTTTTGAACCGAGTTGTTCAAAAGCCATTCCTGAAAATTCATCGAACTTGACATTGATGCTTTCCTTGATCGTCTTTGTTCGTTTGTGATAGACACGATAAGCAACTTTGTTCGAAGAATAACCGAGAAATATGGCCTGATCGCCATGAGGATCAAACTTTCTGAGGCTGTCAAAATCGTTAAGCACATAGCATATACAACCAAAGGCTCGGAAATATTTGACATTCGGGCGTCTACCATAGAGTAACTCATAAGGAGTTTTGTCAAAATGTTTATTAATGATACAACGATTTTGGGTATAACATGCAGTTGAAAAGGCCTCCCCCCACATTTTTGGAGGCAGTTTGGAGTAAGCAAGCATCGTTCGAGCTGCCTCGCACAATGTACGATTACGTCGTTCGACTACTCCATTTTGTTGAGGGGTTCGTGCAGCAGAGAACTGATGTTCAATGCGTTGGTTTTTCAAATAACTATCAAGCAGGTCATTCTTAAATTCCATCCCATTATCAGTTCGAATGCTCTTAACATGTTTTTTAAAAGAGCGTTGAGTCTTTTTGATGAACTCAATGTTAATGGCGGGGGTTTCAGATTTAGTTCTCAAAAGAAAAATCCATGTAAATCGTGTATAGTCATCTACAATGACAAGCACATGTTTCCGGCCACCGAGGCTAGAAACCCTCATGGGCCAAATAAGTCCATATGCAATAATTGCAA
The DNA here is from genome assembly GCF_046630445.1 of Rutidosis leptorrhynchoides. Lineage (NCBI taxonomy): Eukaryota > Viridiplantae > Streptophyta > Magnoliopsida > Asterales > Asteraceae > Rutidosis > Rutidosis leptorrhynchoides. The sequence continues at coordinate 139,860,820 of NC_092340.1, forward strand.
AGACGATGAAGTACTGGGGTTTTGCTTAAGCGGATGATTAGTCCGTTTCAGCTTACCCATCACACATGATGGACACACATGATGCTTATCATATTGAAAGCTAGGAATACCATCAACTAGGTCTTTAGAGACTAGTTGATTGATATCCTTGTAATTCAGGTGTGACATCCGGTGATGCCATAACCATGAATTTTCTTTTGTTGAACGGGTGGCCAAACACATGTTCCCATGAGATGGTACATCATTGAGGTCCATAGTATATAGTGAAGCACAACGTTTACCAACAAGGAGATCATTTCCATCAGTGGATTGCATTGAGCGTTGACGACGTTCAAATAGAACTTTGAGATCTCCGTCACAAAATTGGTTGACACTAAACAAACTGCACCCCAAACCCTCAACATATGAGACCCGTTTGATCGTTATGCCATTTTTCACATAATCTCCATAACCCGTTATCACTGCAATTTCGTCATTTCCAAATGTAACCGTTCCTAGGAATTTGTCAACAAAATTGACAAGCAAGGATTTATCGCCCGTCATGTGTCGAGAATAACCTGAGTTGATGTACCACACACAGACATCGAAACCATGTCAATGTTAATTTTCCTAGAGTTTAGGTACCCAAAGTTTTTTAGGTCCTCTACGGTTAGTACCAACAAAAAACTTTGGATCACAAATCAATGTATCACATAAAGCAGCATGCAATTTAGACATTAAAGTATCATCTAAAGCCACATTACATGAAGCATCATAAGCGATATTAAGTTTTACATCATCATCATCAGAAGTCTTTACACACGATTTATTCCAAGTAGATGTTTTGGTCACACAAGAGAATTGAAAAACATGTGATGACTTCCTAGGTCGACTAGCAGTTTTCTTGGTTTGGTTTGCTACTTTCTTAGTCGTGGACTTAGGAACCCATACAGACTTGTAATTCAAGTTAGGATTATAACCTGTGACACGAAAAATACCTTTGTTAGTTAGACGTCCAAACTTTTCAGTTGACATTTGAGTATTTAGATTTTGCAAAATTTCCATTTTTATTTTACGTTCCTTTGCATCATACTCACTCAAATCAGGTTTTGGACTTGTAATTTGTTTTGAAGACTTCTTTGGTTTTGTTAAAAGACTTTCCTTTGTATGTTTTGTCATTAACATCAGAGGAAGTTTTTCACTTGAACATGAACCATATGGATGATGTACCTTCTTCACAATTAATTGTGGTGAAGGTATAACCTTTGAAACTCTTTTCTCAAATTGAGATCGCAAAGGATTTTTAAGAATGATAATGGGTGTTGAAACTTTAGAAACATTTGATTGTGATTTACCCTTAACCATCTTATCAATCCCGCCAGCACACTCAGAAACAGTATTCATACACTTATTAAGCATTTGTGATGTGTGAGCTTGCATAGCGATCTGTTGTGTTGTTGCCTGTTTTAGTTGAACTATCTTTCAATTCAAGCTTTTAATCTCAAGACATAAATCTTCAGCAGATACTAAAACTTTACCTTCCTTAAAATCATAAGTACATTCTTTCTTAGGAAGTTTAGACAATTGTTCACTAAATTCAAGCATTTGTTTCAGGTGTTTGCATCGAAGTTAAAATTCTATGTTCTCTTTTTGAAGTTTGTCAACTAGATGAAACAAATCTAATACTGCAGGCTTTTCCTCTCTAGGTTCTACCTTAGGTTCAACTTTTAGTTCTACCTTAACATCATAAGCCCTTTGACCTAGAGATACTGACTCAAACAAGACAGTAAGTTCATGTGCTAGGTCTTCACAGATAGAATCTTCAGAAACAGAACATGCAGGTTAGGCCGATAGCATTGGTTTTACATCAAAAGTTAGTTCATCAAACACCTCATCTATGGCAATAATGCTAGAACTAGGTTTGTTAAACACTGCATTCTCAAGCATTGAAATGTATTTCTCTAGCACGAGTGTAGGAATATAAACCAGTCTACGTTTAGGCACATAATTATCATGTTGCATATTCTTTTCAGATTCAACAAGTTCCTTCAAGAAATCAGGACTTGATTTACCCATTTTAGCATTGACTTTTCATACATTAAGCTAATTTGATGATATTTTTTAGATTTGCGATTAACAATAACATCATCAAAATCAGCATCAGATGCATGCACAAAGTAAGAAGGTAAACTAGCTTGAAAGTAATCAGAATGATATAAGCCTGGAATCTTTTTGGAAACATCGTCTAAGATCTTAGGATCTTCATAACCCAACCCCCACTTATCACCATGAATCATTTTCGGTCTATTCATGAAAATTGTTTGTTTTGAAAGTTCCATATCAATGATAGCTTTAGATTGCTCTGTGCGATAGAGTTTTTCCTCATATCGAGCAAGTTGAGCTTTCATTTGAAAAGACTCTTTTGTTAATATAGAAATTTCAGTGTTCTTTTCAATTATGATGTTTTCCAATTGAGTAATTTTCTTGTTTAGCTTTGTAAGTGTAGGTTCATGTTGGTTTTTCAAATCAGAAAGATCTTTTTCTATGAATTGAACTTTTTCTGCAAGACATTCTGATTTTAGACGATAATCATTCCCTTCGACTTTAATCGAATGAATTGACTTTTTAAGTTCTTCCAACTCAGTTTCTGTAGAGCTAAGTTGGACTTTCAATCTATTCATCTCCGATTGTGTTTTGGATGATGAAGGTTTGGTCTCATTTTGTTTGATTTTATCTTTCAAAACTTTGTTTTCAGATTTTAAATCTTTAACTTCTTTTGACATTGAGACCAAGTTTTTCATCAGGTCATTTTGCATTTTAATAAAATTAGTTGGGATTTCAGTTGATTATACCTCCTCATCATCAGATGTTGAGTCAGAATTCTCAATTGCTTCCTTTTCTTTGATGAGCTTAGTCACCTTGCAAACGTTTACATGTTCCACCTCTGAATCCGAATCATCAGTCCAGTTAAACCAAGTATCATCAACAGGTTTCAGCTCTCCTCCAGTTTCCACAATCTTTGCCATCAACATTTTCTTCTAGTCGTAAGCTGCATCCTTTTTCTTAGGCATCTTTCACTCACGAGAGTAATGTACATCTTTACCACAATTGAAACAAATTGAATCTTCCTTCTTGGAATCATCAGCACGTTGATGTTTTGATTGATCAGGTTTCTTGTAATAGGAGGAAGAAGATGAGTTCTTGCGTTGATTGCTTGATTTGCCTTTGAGCTTGTATTTGTTCAAGGCTTTGGTGAACATGGCTGCCATCTTGACTAATTCAAGGTGAGAATCATCAACATCAGAAAGATTCAACTCTTCAGAATCAGTTGATTCTTCAACATGCACTTTCTTGGATAAGCTTTTGGAAGTAGTAAATGATTTGCTCTTCTTTTTGGCAATTAGAGCAAGTGGATCACCCGGAGAAGACTCTTTCCTTCCCTCTTGAAGTTTAGACAACTCTGGTTGATAATGCATAAGAACTCCAACAAGCTCATGAATAGTCATCTTGTCAATCTCTTTGGTAGATCGAAAGATGGTTCCATAAGGAAGCTGATGATGTAGCGGAGGGGTACGTGATAGTACTATATTTTACTACGAAATACGTTACAAATTACACAAGTTTTAATTATTTATTTACAAAATGGATATACCTAAACCTTGCTACAACACTATAGGCAGTGTACCTAATCGTAGAGTAATATAGTTTTTAGTAAGTCCGGTTCGTTCCACAGGGAGCGGGCTTATTGCACACTATATTTTTAAACAACTATATTTGTACAAAATATATATAATTATATAAAATAATATATAAAAGGGGGTTTACCGTTTAATGACCGGTTTGTCGATTTATATTTTAAGCGAAGCGTATAGTAAATGATGATATTTAAATAACAATAAAATAAATAACCATAATTAAAATGACAATAAATAAAAGTACGAGGAAATATGAAATAAAATATATTATGCTTATTTAAACTTCCGTAACCATGATGGTTGACGTGTTGATTTTAGTTTTATGCCCATGGGTTAATTGTCCTTTATCCTGGATTATTTAATATGTCCGTCTGGTTTTCGTCCATAACAGTCCATCAGTCATAAATATAAAGTGCAAGTGTCCTCGTCAAATTATTATTATACCCGAAGTTAAATATTCCAACTAATTGGGGATTCGAATTGTAACAAGGTTTTAATACTTTGTTTAATGAATACACCAGGTTATCGACTGCGTGTAAACCAAGGTTTTACTACTTTGTTAACAATTACACCAATTACCCTTGAATGTAATTTCACCCCTGTTTTAATTATTCTAGTGGCTATTAATCCATTCCCGTGTCCGGTTAAATGAACGATTATTCGTACATATAAATACCCCGCCCATCGTGTCCGATTGAGTGTATATGGTAATTTATAGGGACGCCCAATTGTAGATCTTTATATTAACATTAACAAACTATCATTTAGTTAAACAAATATAAAGCCCATTAATAGCCCATAGTCTAATTTCCACAAGTGTCGTTCTTTTGTCCAAACCCCAATTATGGTACAAAGCCCAATTGCCCAATTTTAGTAATTAGCCCAACATCATGATTACTTCGTTTTAAATAAGCATAATAATAACTTAAGTACGAGACATTAATTTAAAAAGGAGAACATAGCTTACATTGATTATTTATCGCGTAGTGTTACACGGACAGAGCTTCGACTTTAAAAACCCGTAAAAATAACTTTTACATAACCCAAACTAATCTAATATAACACTAATCTATACTATATATACATATATATATTTATTTATATTATACTAGGGAGTATTATTATTATTATTTATTTTTTTATATATTTTACATGCAGAACTCGAGAGCTTTTATAGCCAGAACTGAAATTCACTGCTCCGCGAGTCGCGGCCATTTTGGCCTTCCAGCTCCGCAAGTCGCGGAGGTTCCAAAACCAGCCCACAAGTTCAAGATCCAAGGCTGCCGACGGTTTTTATTTAAATATATATAATATATAAATAATTTTTATAATTATTTATATATTATATTATATTTATATACATAGTAGACTCGTAATTTTTTTTTCCGTTGCGTCGAGCGTTGAGAGTTGGTTCATGTACCGGTTCCGGATTTTCGAACGTCCTTGCGTACGCTGAGATATTTTGTACTTTGCGTTTCGTAACTTGTACTCTTGTCATTTTTAGACGTTCCTTATCAATAAATTGAACCTTTTTAATTGTATCTTGTACTTTTGAGCTTTTTGGACCTTTGCGTCTTCAATTCGTTGTTTTCGCCTTTTGTCTTCGCACTTATTTAATATAAATGAATATTACATGAAAATGGAACAATTGCAACTGAAATCTTTACATATCGGAGGGATATTGATACTAAATATATGTTCATTTGGAGCACTATCAAATATCCCCACACTTGAACGTTGCTTGTCCTCAAGCAATACAGTCTTGAAATAAAACACACTAGAATCACTTCTTTATTCTTCACACTTTGTACATCAGTGATTTTGATACGGCGGTATAAACAATGATAGTAGCATTTGTGGTTTACAGTCCCACATGACTATGAAAATTTATATCTGTTAGGAAATTTGATCTTTATGAAAACATTTGATCTTTTGAAAATTCATGCTAGATTTTACCCTAGACAGGTTTTCCGGAATAACCCTTCACCGGTGTTTGCAAAATATTTTTGTGGGTTGGTGGGTTTCAGATTTGAAAATTTTAGCTCAAAACTTATGGTTTTGTGTCACCCACTTGCTAACGTTGTATTAGGAAAGCAACACGTCCAGTTTACTTGTCCCGTATATTACCTTTCGGTAAACTACCGTCCGGTTGTAAAGGAAAGCGATGAACAAGCAACTGTTAAGGCAATGTCCCGTGACATGCTTTTGATTATGGTCTTTAACGTGTCGGATGCAATACTATCCTTTGTAGGAGCAATAGTAAAGATCACCCTATAGTTTTTCGGTCTTGGCAAAAGGTCCTGTCTTCGACCAAGCTATGCAACCACCGTTCTTACGGTTGACACCCGATTTGGTTCAGGTGACCTAATGAATTCCAGGTGAATTCCTAGGATTTTACGTTCAATGGTAATGAACGCATTAAAAATGGGTTTTCAGAAAACAAATCGGTTTGTAATTTTGATCAAAATATTTTCTCGTTTCAAGCTCGAGTTTAGATATCATTGAATTCCATGAGTTTAAATTCTCAATCTTTAAGGTCAATCTCAAGGATTGAGTAATATCAGTCTTAAAAGCTGATTTTTAATCTTTAAGGAGATTATCCTTTCTGGGGATCTGATTCATTAGTCTTATCAAGCTAATTTGCACGGTGCCCCCCCCATTGTACGAGATAAATCCTTCTCATGGTTAGGATAAATCTGACCACTTGGCGACCCTGTTTGATGCTGAGGTCCGTGGATTTCCTGCTGATTTTAGAGATGACTTTTCTAGATTTTTCGTCAACCTACAGCTGGTCTGGACGACAACTTCCTGACCTAAATCAAGAAGCGCGTGTCTTTTTCGGAAGACTTTACTTCCTTTTAATGATGGAATTGATTCATCGTGTAGATCCATCTTTTCTTTTCTTTCATCGGGTAAAATAGTTAATTTAGTCCAAAACAAAAGCACCTGCAATAAACCTTACAGAAACATGTGATAGATAGTTTTTAATTGAATAACTTGGCACATTCTCCCCACACTTAGTTTCTTTCTTTGCCTTTTTATTCTCCTTTATTCCATTTTAAATGAATTCAATCGTTTTAGGGTGTTTCTCAATTTATGTCCTTTCCGAGGTAACGATAATTTCGGTATTAACACCTAGTTTTCACCGTTCATAAATATATATAAATATGATTTTAAATTCATTTAGTTTAAAATTTTTCAAATTTTCATAAAATTTAGAAAATAAGCCAAGTATAAACTTGAGAGAATTTATAACCCTTCCCCACACTTGAGATCATGCAATGCCCTCATTTGCATGAAATCAGACTCTAATTATAAATTTATGAGGGTGATTAGTGTAGAAAAGTGATTGAAAATACTCAGTTTGTAATTATAAAGCTCGTCGAATGATAGATGGCGCGGCTCATCGTTCATTCCTTCTTGTTTTATCACACATATTTTTCTTCAAAAACGGTTGCTTTTCTGAACTGTTTGCTAATCTTTAAAAATGCGTCTTTTACCCTAATTTATTATGCATGTTTATTAACGAGTTATGCACTAACCCGAACCCCTAATTTAACGTTAAGTGGGGTTAAACTTCCCCACACTTAGCTGACGACATGTGAAGTCAGTAGAATAAGTTCCACGAATTAAAATAGTGAGCCAGTTATTCACATCTCGGGTGGTATAAAATATATTAATGGGTTTAAAGTTTAGACCCACCCGATCGTCACTACTAAATTCTTTTTTAAGTGTAGCTTTTAGTAAATGGATATGTCTCTTTTCTGGTTCTTGGTCAAATGGATCGATATACACCGACATACATATTATAGGGTGGACAATTTCTAACGTTTCCTTCCTTTTATTCTCAAGATCAAAGTTTTCACCTCTATTACCCAATTGGGTGAAATCCGAGGTGTCATTATCTATTACAGCTCGTAGTTCATTTTCGGTAGATGACTCGTCTATTGAGAATATTGGGTTGGAAGGTTGTGGAATGGTGAAGTTCGGTTTGGCCTTGGGGTTAAAATTTTCAACGTTATCGTATTCCCAAGAGTACCAATTTGTCACCCTTATTTCTTCTTCATCATTCATTGATGGATTGATGATTTTGTCTGTAGAGGCTAATGTGTCGATATGTTGTGAATTTGGTAAGACTGAATAAAAAGTATCATCGGGGTAGTTGGTGATTTCGGAGCTCTCGAATTCATCAAAATTCGATGATATGGGATTTTTTTGAACATGTCTCCTCAGATCAATAGGTGTGTAATTTGATAGAGTTTCAGCTTGCCGGTTTACAAACTCTCTCATTTGTTCATTTTGAGCATCGAGTTCTTCGAGTTTGATTTTTATAATGTTTAAAGAATTTTCGGACACGTAATTTTCCTCGTCTTCTGGTTGTTGACTTTGGATATATTCTTGGGAATAATCCCAATTTGAATTGTGTTCTTCGTAATCGTTCCATTCAGGTTCCGTGGGTGCGTAATTTTCCATAGGAACGTAATAGTAACATTCCCATGTTGAGTGATAATCTCCACAGATTTCACAACCAGTTATTGTTTCGTCGTTCGCGATCCAAGATTGACCGAATGAATTGTTATCAACACTCGTTTGAGGGTATTGATTTAATTGATTTTGGAGTTCAAAAAGAGTTTCCAAGGCCCTGTTTTCAAAATTTTCCATTTTATTGCGATGGACAAATTTTTAGCTACAATGTGGTGCGTTCACTAATTATCCTATTAGTTATAAAAATAGAAAACTTATATAAGTTGTCCAATTAATAGACTTTTCTGCTTTTGCCCACGTTTCGAATAGCCAAAAGATGCAGCAGGGAGCCAGAACCCTTTAAATCGGAAGTTCACAACTCAGCCACTAACAAATCCAACTATTACTACGAAGCAGAAAATTGTCAACGTCCATTAATTTAACCACTTAAATAATTTTTCTTTCCGTTTGAGATATTAGATAAGAAATAGAGAAAATTTCTAAGTCCTAAAAACTAAAGCGTCGAGAAATAAGAAAGAAAAAGAATGCGCGTCGAAAAACGTTGAAAAATAAAAATAAGAAAATAGCGCGTCGTAATCTTAAAAAAGAATTAAAAACTAAGAATTAAAAGTTGCGTCTAAAAATATTAAAGCTTAAAAGAAAAACTATATCACAAATGGTAATAACTTAAAAAGGTACTAAAATATAAAAACGGCATCGCAAAATTCTAAAGCACCTAAATCTTAGTCTAAAGAAAAAGCACTTAAGGGATTTTACGGCAAAGCCTAAAAATCTAGAAATAAAAATAACTATGGCAAAAACTAAGTTTAAAACTAAATATGAGCTAAAAATACAAATATTACGCTAAAACGATTAAAAAGGGACAAAATATAAAAATATACAAAAAGTTGTAAAAAGTACAATTTTTATAAAAATATTATTTTTATATTATTTATTTATTAAAACTATTAATTTTACAAATTAATTAAACTAATTTAATTAAAATATATAAATTAAATAAAAAGTAAAAGTAATTATAATAATAATAATAATTAGTTAGGGTTATAATAATAATAATTAATAATTATCCGTAATTAATGCTGAATTAGGGTTCTGTGTACCCGTGTCAGAGTGTCTCCGCGAGTCGCGGTAATCGATGCAGCAAACCCCGCGAGTCGCGGGGTTCCAAAATTCAACTCTGGTACAGTTTTTAATTCGACGTGTTTTTTTTCTTTTTTTTTTTCTAAAAATATATTTATACAAATATATATTAAAAATATAGCGTTTCGCCAATTCCCCGGCAGCGGCGCCAAAAACTTGATGATGTAGCGGAGGGGTACGTGATAGTACTATATTTTACTACGAAATACGTTACAAATTACACAAGTTTTAATTATTTATTTACAAAATGGATATACCTAAACCTTGCTACAACACTATAGGCAGTGTACCTAATCGTAGAGTAATATAGTTTTTAGTAAGTCCGGTTCGTTCCACAGGGAGCGGGCTTATTGCACACTATATTTTTAAACAACTATATTTGTACAAAATATATATAATTATATAAAATAATATATAAAAGGGGGTTTACCGTTTAATGACCGGTTTGTCGATTTATATTTTAAGCGAAGCGTATAGTAAATGATGATATTTAAATAACAATAAAATAAATAACCATAATTAAAATGACAATAAATAAAAGTACGAGGAAATATGAAATAAAATATATTATGCTTATTTAAACTTCCGTAACCATGATGGTTGACGTGTTGATTTTAGTTTTATGCCCATGGGTTAATTGTCCTTTGTCCTGGATTATTTAATATGTCCGTCTGGTTTTCGTCCATAACAGTCCATCAATCATAAATATTAAGTGCAAGTGTCCTCGTCAAATTATTATTATACCCGAAGTTAAATATTCCAACTAATTGGGGATTCGAATTGTAACAAGGTTTTAATACTTTGTTTAATGAATACACCAGGTTATCGACTGCGTGTAAACCAAGGTTTTACTACTTTGTTAACAATTACACCAATTACCCTTGAATGTAATTTCACCCCTGTTTTAATTATTCTAGTGGCTATTAATCCATTCCCGTGTCCGGTTAAATGAACGATTATTCGTACATATAAATACCCCGCCCATCATGTCCGATTGAGTGTATATGGTAATTTATAGGGACGCCCAATTGTAGATCTTTATATTAACATTAACAAACTATCATTTAGTTAAACAAATATAAAGCCCATTAATAGCCCATAGTCTAATTTCCACAAGTGTCGTTCTTTTGTCCAAACCCCAATTATGGTACAAAGCCCAATTGCCCAATTTTAGTAATTAGCCCAACATCATGATTACTTCGTTTTAAATAAGCATAATAATAACTTAAGTACGAGACATTAATTTAAAAAGGAGAACATAGCTTACATTGATTATTTATCGCGTAGTGTTACACGGACAGAGCTTCGACTTTAAAAACCCGTAAAAATAACTTTTACATAACCCAAACTAATCTAATATAACACTAATCTATACTATATATACATATATATATATATATTTATTTATATTATACTAGGGAGTATTATTATTATTATTTATTTTTTTATATATTTTACATACAGAACTCGAGAGCTTTTATAGCCAGAACTGAAATTCACTGCTCCGCGAGTCGCGGCCATTTTGGCCTTCCAGCTCCGCAAGTCGCGGAGGTTCCAAAACCAGCCCACAAGTTCAAGATCCAAGGCTGCCGACGGTTTTTATTTAAATATATATAATATATAAATAATTTTTATAATTATTTATATATTATATTATATTTATATACATAGTAGACTCGTAATTTTTTTTTCCGTTGCGTCGAGCGTTGAGAGTTGGTTCATGTACCGGTTCCGGATTTTCGAACGTCCTTGCGTACGCTGAGATATTTTGTACTTTGCGTTTCGTAACTTGTACTCTTGTCATTTTTAGACGTTCCTTATCAATAAATTGAACCTTTTTAATTGTATCTTGTACTTTTGAGCTTTTTGGACCTTTGCGTCTTCAATTCGTTGTTTTCGCCTTTTGTCTTCGCACTTATTTAATATAAATGAATATTACATGAAAATGGAACAATTGCAACTGAAATCTTTACATATCGGAGGGATATTGATACTAAATATATGTTCATTTGGAGCACTATCAGAAGCCAATCAACATTGAGCATTTTGAGGAACTTCATGTTAATTTCAGTGTGTACCTTTGTAATTCTGCACCTTTTCAACTCATTGAGAACACTAATGAAACGACGGTAGGTATCCTTGAGTGGTTCTTCAGGTTCCTGCTTGAAATCTTCATAAAATCCAAGAGCCTTATTCAGTTTAGTAACATCGGACATGTCATAACCTTCTTGCTGTCGTTTGATCTCATCCCATATGTCTTTTGCTGTGGTGTTGCTATCAACATTTTCAAACAATTCATATGGGATAGCTTGCATAACAATGTTCTTTGCCTCTCTGTCACCCTGAGCTCTCTCTCGTCTATCACCAGAAAGCTCATAGACTGGAATTGGCATACCAGTATCCGGACGATACTCTACAACTGGACCATCTCTCAGAGAAGCTGAAAGGACCCGTCCTAATCCATCTGGACGAATACATTACATTTGGTTACATCGCGAGGTACTTGACCTCTATATGGTACATTTTACAAACATTGCATTCGTTTTTAAAAGACAAACTTTCATTACATCGAAAGTTGACGGCATGCATACCATTTCATAATATATCCAACTATAATTGACTTAATAATAATCTTGATGAATTCAATGACTCGAATGCAACGTCTTTTGAAATATATCATGAATGACTCCAAGTAATATCTCTAAAATGAGCAAATGCACAGCGGAAGATTTCTTTAATACTTGAGAATAAACATGCTTTAAAGTATCAACCAAAAGGTTGGTGAGTTAATTAGTTTATCATAATCGATCATTTTCATCATTTTAATAGACCACAAGAATTTCATTTCCATTTCTCATAAATATACGTCCTATGCATAGAGACAAAAATCATTCATATGGATAGAACACCTGGTAACCGACATTAACAAGATGCATATAAGAATATCCCCATCATTCTGGGACATCCGTCGGACATGATATAAAAACTCGAAGTACTAAAGCATCCGCTACAACGGATGGGGTTTGTTAGGCCCAATAGATCTATCTTTAGGATTCACGTCAATTAGTAGACTGGTTTACTAATTCTTAGGTTGCCAAGCAAAAGGGGCATATTCGGCTTCAATCATTCAACCATATAATGTAGTTTCGATTACTTGTGTCTATTTCGTAAAACATTTATAAAAGCTCATGTATTCTCAGTCTCAAAAATATATATTGCAAAAGCATTTAAAAAGGGAGTAATGAAACTCACCATACTGTATTTTGTAGTAAAAATACATATGGCGTCATTGAACAAGTGTAGGGTTGGTCTCGGATTCACGAACCTATATTATTCATATATTTATTAAAACATATACTTGTAATCGAACAAGTTTAGATATTATTATTAATTGTTATTTCAGTAACTTTTATGTTTCATTGGTAACTATATTAACTATATTTATTTTATATACTTTAGATAAATAATTAGTATTTATTATGAAAATATTAAGGTTGTTATGCGATATGTTTTAAATATATTCTTATATAGCTATTTATTTGGTAAAATAATATTAATAATAATAATAAATAAAAATTTGTATTTTTTTATGATAATAATAATACTAAAAGTAATTAGATTTAGTAATGATACTGCTATAAAAAAAATAATGTTAGTAATAATAATAATTTTAATGAAAAGATAATAATGATAAGATAAAAATGTTAATTTTCATAAAAATAATATTTTAAATAATAATGGTACTTTTAATAAAAATAATGATTCTAATAGAAATTTTAATAGTCATATTAATAATAATACTATATATTTTAATAATTATAATGATGATAATAATATTAATTATACTAATAATCTTATTTCTAATATTGGTAATAATAATAATTACTTAACAACAATCAATAATAAATAATAATTATAATACTAATATCAAATAAAAAAATAAAAAAATAATGAGATAATAATAATAATACCAACTCACATGAAAGAGCTCCAAAAAAAAAATAACTGCTCATTCCCGGGCTCAAACCCCAGACCTCTCGTTTACCAACCATACACTCAACCGTCCCTCTACCTTTGCTTATTCTGATTACATTCATACTAAATTTTTATTTAATCGTTATATCCTGTTTCCATTTTTCTTCTTCACCACAATAAAAGTATAGTAGCAGCCCAACAAAATACATGGGTCACGGCCATATAATTTCGACCCATCAACAATTCCCATTTTGTAAATCCATTAAATCATGTATGGCCCAACAAATTAAAGCCATTTAATTAACCTGATAACATAGCCAGATAGTATGATCACCAATTCGATGGCAGCCATTTTATTTATCGAAATATTACTGCATCAGTAGGCATTCGAATCATTACAGAAAGTCGTATCATCATCATCTTAACTTCATCAACGTCTTATCATCATAATAGCGTCACTTATATTATCTAGTGCACGCATCATCATTATCACTATCCATTACCTTTAATCATAATCGGCCCAAGTTAATTTAGCAATTCCTCATGTAATTAAAATCCATCAGCTACTTTTGTGGATTAAAAGCAACGAATTATGAAAAGTAATGGAGTTTGTCGACAACATTTAATGGGTGGGTCTTGGTCCCTTTTAAAATAAATTAACTAAACTTTATCATTCACTTTTGCTCATTATAGTTGGGAACAAGTATGTGAGTAGCACATTTTATAGCAGCAAAAAAACAGGTTGCAGGTTGTGGTTTGGAAACTGAACGGGAAGGAAAAAGAAAAAAAATATCGGATGGGTAACATTAGCTATAGTTAACAGAAATAATTGAAAGTGGTTGAAGGTGGTGAAGTTTGGATGATGGGTTCCGACTGTTAATCTAAAAAGGAATTCAGTCCAACGATACAACAACTATTACGTTCTTGGGGAAAATGAATTACTTAAAGAGTTATTAATCGACCAAAGTGACACCCAAAACTTTAAACAAGTTTACGTTCTAGCATATACATGGCCCAACAACTAAATTAGTTTACAGCCCAATTAACATGTTTCAAATTTTAAACGGAATAAGAAGTTAATGGGAGTGGGTCATTGGTTTAAAGGTTGTCGGTCATAAGCTTGGATTGTGTTTGGTTTAATTTAATTTGAAGCACTTTACATAGAACTCTATCACCAGCTTGTGTGTATCCCACCATCTCCTTTAATTTAATATTCGATGGTGGAAGTAAAAAGAGAGCATTTATCGTGCATGATGTCCCCATTCCAACCCCTCTTTGCAATATGATACGGCACCTTTTATTTTTAATAAGTGCCGGCCATAAAATAAAAGAAGAGCACTCATTCTTGCCTATATCAATATCTTAATATTTATACTCACTTTGTTGTGAACGTTTGGATGAAGAAAAAAAAAATATATACGCAACTTCATGAGTAAATGGGTTGGGTTTGGTGACCTTATTCGAAACAAGAAGAAGTGGTAACAATAACAAAGTGGTGTTCGTTGGGTTTGTGTTTGTGTTCTATAGGAAAGTTATAAGGTGGCGGAGGTTATGGTGTTAGTTCAGGATGTTAACTCATGATAGTGAGGTGGGTTGGTTGTGAGAACAAGGGTGTTTACAATGGCGGTGGTAATTCGATTTAAACAGAAAAAGGGAAGTGGGTTTGTAGTGAAAAGTGATGATTTCGGTTGATGCCTCTAGTTGACAGAAAAACACAAGTTATTCAGGTTTGCAAATGTCACTTGTTTAGATACAATATACTAATGTGCTAGTGGTTTGTGATGGTAGGGTGGTTTGAATGAAAAACATGAACATTATTGGATTTTGAAGGTGTGTGGCGATGGTGGGTGTTTGAAGATGTTGAGTTGTGGTGTTGTTTTCGAAATCATCAAATGATGTATGTATATAAATATACAAAGTCATCTATGTTTAGTTCAAGAATCCCTTTCTTTCATTATTGTTTGATACTGTATCAATAATCAATCGAGTTTGTATTGTAGTGATGAGGATATCGACATGTAACAATATTCAGACAGGATTCTAAATCAGAAGGAAGAAGATAAAAAAAAATATAAAGCAGATAGTGATTGGAACAGATTTGTATATTTAGATGATATAGATGTCTAACAGATTTTGGATTATCCCATTGTTTGATTTGTGATTCGTACGAATTTAGAGATAGAAGGAATCGAGTACAAAGAAAGGAAAATGAATTAGATGGGGACGTGAAACAGATTCATATAATTGAATCTGATTTTTATAATTTATATATATATATATAATTAATATTAATAATTAATAAATATAAATATATTAATAATAATAATTCTATTAATAATAATAAATAATAATAATACTGATAATATTAATTAAACATAATAATTTTGTTAATAATAGTTATAATAATAATAATAATGATAATATATAATAATAATGATGATAATATTTAATAATAATACTAGTAATATCAATTTACATGTTTAAATCTATATATTATATATTACAATAATTTTAATGATACAAATAATAATATTAATATTAATGTTAATAATAATAATAATAATGAGATTGATATAACATATTATGCTTATCAAATCTCATATATATATATATATATATATATATATATATATATATATATATATATATATATATATATATATATATATATATATATATATATATATATATATATATATACAAATAGTTGTCCGTGAATCGTCAGAAATAGTCAAAGGTTTACTGAAATCGTTAAAAAAAATTTTGAGACTCAACATTACAGACTTTGCTTATCTTGTCGAAATCAGATAGAGATTAAGTTTAAATTCGGTCGGAAATTTTCGGGTCATCACAGTACCTACCCGTTAAAGAAATTTTGTCCCGAATTTGATTGAGGTCATCATGGCTAACAATAAAAATGTTTTCATGACGTAAATGAGTTGATAATTAGAGTTTTATCATTATTGATTAATATAAATGAAACGATTTGACTATGTGAAGCGTACGAGTGAAGCTGTCACGAAAGATTAAGATAGATTTAACTTTTGACGTAGTCAGGGTTGAATTCTGAAATTCAAGGGATTTAAAAGAAAATCTTGGAAATCTATAAGATCTTATTCTTCGGGATTTATGGAAATTAAGATCTGTTTAATTAAATGCGATCATCTGTCTCGATTGCTCTGTCTGGTATTTCCACTATAAATGAACTTCTTCCGTTCCATTATTTTCACCATTTCTATACTTTATTTCTTAGTTCATACATCCAAAATATTGTGAAAATGCTTAATCCCGTTCTAATCCTTGATATTTTCCTAATTATCATTTCTGTCATCCTTCTTTTCGATCTTCCACCAGAAAAATCTGTTTACTTCTACTATTACCTTGGGGTGATACTATTCTTAATTATACCGTGTCTTTATATTGTTATTCGTATTAATATCCACGGTTTGTGACCTCCTTGTTGTTATTGGGTTTTTATACTCTCCCTTATATTTCAGAGTCCTTGCTTCCGTCTTCTATAATCATTGTCATTCACAGTTAATGCTCTCTCTTATTTGCTGCGATTTATACCCCCTTTCTATTTCGGAGCTTCATGCTTTTGTTTTCTTTTTGCAAGTAATGGTCCAGAATCCGTAGGTATGGAGTTTCAAATTATCATAATATACAAGGTGGAAAGAAAAGGTAGTAGCACGATTTGATTTGTCAAATTACCAGGATATCCGGATAAGACCGAATCATCAAGAAAATATTTTCTTGATATTTTTAAGGTTAAATAGAATACAAGAGTCGTGTAACATGGCACATGATGATGTTAGGATCTGTGAATCATCATGTCTCATTAGAAAACTCAGCATGACTTACTGTAATATAATCACGTTGATCAAGTGTCATTATATTATACTAACTCATGCTTCAGTTCCCCAACACTACTTCAAAAACATTCATAGTTTAAACTCAAAAGTTTACAGAATATAGAAACTAACAGTGTCTTATATGATGTAACAATTATAGCGCGAAGAGATTAATGATTTCAGATAAGAATAGTTATAAAAATATTTTTAAAAATATCGAGGATATTTATAATGAAAGATACGATGATATCTTGGAATTTCTAATATCGAAGGATGATGAAGAAGATTTATCCGTAAGGGTTTAGATTCAGAAGTATGGTGTTCGCTAAAGATTTCATCAGATACAGAATCACCAGGATTCTTTATGTACAAGTTTAGTCCTTGTGATTTGTTCAGATTCCCCTTCATGGTTTACTCAATTTGTTATATCAAACTTTTGATTGTTAAGGCAGTCTCCCGTTTTCACTGCTTCATCAGCTTTTTCAAAACTCAGAAAACTGATTCATAGGCTAAAGCGCTTTTCAAAAATTCAGAATTGAAGTTCGTGAATCCAGGAGATAGAAGTTATATATATATATATATATATATATATATATATATATATATATATATATATATATATATATATATATATATATATATATATATATATATATATACATATATAATTGTTGTCGTAGAATCGCTGAGAAATTCGAGATTATCGGTTGATGCCTCCCGGTATTTGGTATAGTAATTATCGTTACAAGATGCCGATGAGTTCATGATAAGACTGTAATAGATAAATATAGTGATTTGTCGGAGAGATTTAAACCAAAGAGCAACGAGGTTGCTGGTACTTCTGCTGGTAATATGGTGGGATATAAATGGTTCCCCGGTAACAATAAAAGAGTACGTATATATATCAAGGTTATAATAAGGTTATTTCGAACGAAAAGTCGAAGTTGTCTTGCTGGAGCTGTGACAAAATTTGCTACTTTGGAAAGTGATTGCAAAGCTGTTTTGGTAATAACAACGCCAAAGGAGCTAGCACAGATACGTGTTAAATGTTTACTCAGGTTTCAAGAGTTTTTCGGGTGCATAACTATATGCATCAATCTTTCCTTCCGTAAATGAAGTGCAGTTGGTTCATCCTCTCGATTGAGGTGTTTTCAAGAATCATGAAAGGTTTGAACGCAGATTGTAATCGTCGAGATACAAATAAGGTTTAAGATGAAATCAAGTGGAAAACTTAAAGAAATATTTAGTTTCATATGTTATAATTAATATTTTAATTCATTTTAATTGTCCAATGTTGGCAGTCCATAGTTAGCAGTCCAGAATTAGTAATTCAATAATTCATATATGGTTTAATATATAATATTCGAATTAAATAATACGTATCGTGACCCGTGTACATGTCTGAGACTCGATCACAACTCAAAGTATATATATTATTTAAGAATCAACCTCAACCCTGTATAGCGAACTCGAGCATTACAGTATATAGAGTGTCTATGGTTATTCCAAATAATATATATAGATGTGTCGATATGATCTGTCAAAACCTTGTATACGTGTCCCGATATTTAAAGTATGTAAAATAAATAACAGAAATTAAATGATGATAAATAAAATTGCGAGAATATAAATTGCGATAAATAAATTGCTATAAATAAAATGTAATCAGTTAGCTAGGAACAGTTAGCTAGGAACAGTTAGCGTGGATTCTTAACAAAATTCTTCTCATAGTTAAATTGTTTGTTTCTAACAAATTTTATTTTGTCCAATGTTTTCTTCATTATTGTGACGATCGCTCCAAATCCATATGGACAATACGTCATTCATCGATTTCATTGCGAGGTATTTGACCTCTATATGATACGTTTTGTAAACATTGTATTCTTTTGAAAATGCATACCATAAATGTATATTTAAATCAAAGGTTTTCGACATCTGATGATTTCTACATATAGAAAATCACTGTAATAATAGTTTACAATAGTACTTCTGTTGACAATGCAGTCAAAATAAGATACATGGTGATGATTTGGTGAATGCAACGTTTTCTTGAAAAAATATGCCATGTAAGACTGTTGACATATGTTTATGTAATAGATTTGTGGCGCACGGTTTTATTATTTCTTTGTAATGTATTCACTGTATTTACCATGGTAACTTGTAACTCTTGTAACTTAGGAGGTTGTCATATATAAACAACCTCCTCACTTGTTAATGAACTAGTTATCCATTTTGCATATTACATATCTTATCTTTTCTCTCTAGTGTTCTTGATAACTAATACTTCCAACCCACTAAACATCCATCAAAACTGTGGATCCAAGCTTCATTTGGGACTAACAATTGGTATCAGAGCGGGACTTGCTATCTTGCTTTTTGATCCAAGGATTGAAGCTTCAAGAATCGTGTTTTTGGAGAGTTTGGTGTTCCTCAGTTGAGGTATCTCAATTAAAACCCATTCGGTCACGAATTAGCTGTTGTATGTTAAATTCTCTTATTTTTATGCTTGTAATCTGTCTTTAATGATTGAACATGCACTAGAACTCGTATGATTTTTCTCAGTGTCACTTGTTTCTGTAAACTTTATGCTCGAAAATTTTTCAGATTCCAATTTGTTCGATATTCTTTTTGTGATAAATTATGCTTATCATGCTTCTGTCGTATGAAAAAGGCTTGTATGTCAAAATGATATGAATACCGTGTAATTTTCTGGTATATTTGTGCTTAACTTATATGCTTTATTCATAGTTCTTGCTTCATAGGTTCATATTTCTGATGCTATGTTTAAAATACTATGACTTTGTCACTTTATTACACATTATACTCGAAAAATGCTTGAAATTCTTCACTCCTGTCATGTTAAAACCTTTTAAATGCCTTATAGACACATGATACATGCTGGTTTGCACTTAATCTTGACTAAATCTGCTTGAAATTACTTGAAAATTTCTTAAGTTTTTTCCAGAATCTGTGCTCGAAAAACCCATCTGGGTTTGAAACTGCTCGAAAACCTCTTAGGGTTGCTTCACTACAGTGAAACCCTAAGGTTTTGCTCGAAAAACTCGTTGTTTTTCACACGTGTTTAGTAGTTTTTGGCTCCCAACTTTGGACCTACGGTTAATACCCACCGAAAACCACTTTACCCGATAGTTTTTGGTATGATAACGACTTGTCCTTGACATTTTACCTTGACTTGTGTCAGAAAGGACAAAGGACTTGTCCTTGTGTGCATCACCTTGTACTTATGTGTAAGAGCTCACGTGCATAACTTTCTCTTTCTTAAAAGTCAAAAAAGTTTGAATTTAAACTCACTGAACTAATTGTTTTCCAGTCAAAATGCTCGAAAAACTTTGAAAAAGGGGTGATTTTTGCTCGAAAACAGTAAGCAACTTGAGCATTTGCTCGAAAAAATTAAGTTTAAACTTTAAAAGATTACTGAAAAACAGTGATTTATAGTGCCCGAAAACCTTGCACGAAAATTTCAATTTGCTCGTTAACTTTAAAGATTTTGTCCTTTTGTGCCTGAAAACCTTGTGTCCCGATTACCTGGTCTTGCTCGAAAAACCACCCTGTTTTGAGGGCTTGGTTTTGCTTAAAACCCTAGTTATCTGCTCGAATACTTTAGGTGCTCTAGAATTAAGTAGGTGCTCAAATACCTTAATTGCTCGAATACAGTACCTGCTCGAAAACCTTACTAGTGCTATATTATCTTGCCTGCTCGAAAACCTAGGATTTTGATCTCAGAATTGTGCTGCTCGAAAATCTCCATTTCACTTCTTCTTTAGTGGTGCTCGAAAACTTAATCTGACTTGAAATTTGACTTTGTTCAAAAACCACTCAATTTGTACAAGTGGTTTTACACCAAAACCCTAATTTCAATCTGCTTACACAAGTGTTCCTTCACTCTAAGCAATCTCTTGTTTAAAATTCTGTCCTTTGCACCACTCAGTTCACACTTCTAAGTTAAGATGGCTACTACAAACCGTGATGCTTTGGTTGTGGGCTCGGATACTCGTCCTCCCATGCTGTTCGAGGGACTGTTTGACGAATGGAAAGGAAGATTTGACAACTTCATCGACGGAAAAGGAGAACAAACCAAATACCTCTGGGAATCATTTCTCAATGGACCCAAGATCTCACTTCACCCTGACACCGGCGAAGTCCTAAAACCCTATGAACTTCAAGGTGAAGAAGCTAAGAGAGCGCAAGCCGATATTGATTCCAGGTCCATCATCATGCAAGCCCTTCCTCATGACATGTACAAATCCGCCAGCTCTCTGAAATCCGGAAAAGAACATCTAGATGAAATCACCCGTCAACAGGAAGGATACAGTCAATCCGAACAGACAAAACTCGACATAGCGCTCGCAATGTATGAGGACTACTTTCAGAAACCCAATGAACCCCTAAAAGACTGCTACAGACATTTCTATGAAGTCATTAATGAGCAAAAGAAGGTTGGAGTGAAAAAGGAAAATCAAGAGCTGAACATGAAATTTCTGAAGAAACTAAATGCCACCTGGACTCCTTATGGAAACAACTTCCGTGCATCCAAAAACACCAAGAAGTACAACATCCATGAAGTTGTAGGGAAACTAATGAATCATCAACCTGATGTTCTAGCCGCCCAAATCCCTAAATCCAATCTCACTAAAACCAGTGATCCAATGGCCTTGTTTGTTAACAAAAGCTCCACCAAAACCCCTTCCAACCGCTCCAACTCTCTCAAAACAAAACAAACCATTTCCTCTGATGAGGACACATACTCTGATGTTGATGAAGAACACCGGGATCTCGTCAAGGCTACCGCAATGTTCAGTAAGCAACTGAATCTCAGGAGATCATCTGGCGGCTTTAAGAAAAACAACAACAATCGAACCTCCTCCAGCTCTTCTTACTACAAAAAACCTGAAACACCTACCACTCAATACCGGGCCCCTGACAGCAAGGACCCCGATAATGTTTGTTTCAACTGTGGTAAAATAGGTCACTTTGCACGAGAATGCAGACTACCCAAACGAAAGGATGCCGAGTACTACAAGAAAAAGATGTTGCTCGCCCAAGATGCCGAAAAGGGGAAGGTCCTCAAAGCCTCAGATGACGTTTGGCTAAACTGGTCAGACAGTGAACAGGAGCCCGAACGTGCCAACATAGTGAAACTCACCAACATGAACCATGCTCCTGACAGTGTTTCTTCCGATGATGAGGAAGAGGTACAACTTTACACCGACATAATTCATGAATATTATAACTCTGTAAATAATAGTTCTGAAAGTGTTTCTGATGTATTGCAAGCAACCTCTAAGAGACCCAATGACCCTTCTATCTAAATTAATGTGCCCATTAGAAATGAACCTGCTTCTCATAATCATGATAAGAAGCTCCCTGAATTACCTGATATGTATATTGACAACTTTACTAAAATGAGTAAGGATCTTAGATCATTTGCTAGTCAAGTTAGTGGACTACAAAATGAGAACCATAGGTTAATAGCTGAATTGAAAATCAAAGTGTCAAACAATGCATACCTAACACTTCAGAAGGATCTAGCTGATAAAGTAACACAATTAAAGGAGCTAGAATCTAGTGTGAGACCGTTACGAATAGAAAGGACAAACTTTAGGTTAAGAAATGAAGTTCTTTGTGAGAAAGTAGACAATGCTGAGAAAGAAATTAAGAAACTCACTGCTTCTAAGAAAACTCTCCTAGATACCTTAGAAGAAAAGATAAGAGAACCTCTCTTCGATCTTGCTAAGAAAACCTCTGAATGTTCTAAACTTACTACACATAATCTAAACCTTCAAACTCGTCTAGGAAAATTTGAAGAAAAGCTCTACAGGACCGAACAGTCTAAGGTTGTTTTAGCAGGACACATCTTGAATCAAACCCTTTTCATGAATCGTCCAAAGGACTCCTTCCGTGAGAACAAAGGCCTAGGTTTTGAAAACCCTCTCACCTTGTCCAAAATGGCCAAAGCAGAGCCCTGTTTGTATGATAGTAAATACTTGATGATTGGTCTACCTGCACGACTCACATTTGCATCCAACAGTGAGGTTGAGGAAGCATTGGCTAAAAGATCAACTAAAATAAAACGAGAAATTGCTCTAATTTATGATAAAATCAACGCTCTTTATTTGAAAAAAGAAAAACTCATTTTCATATGAAAGCTTACCTGATTTGTTTAATGAAAGTGAGAATTCGGAAGGTCAAAAACGTATTGTCTATTTACCAACTCTGGTATTAGAAAAATACATCATCATTTTGGAAAAGGAACTTTTTGAAAATAAAATGAATTCTTTTGACAATGAACGAAAATTTCTGATGATCATAAAAGCCATGCAACACCAAATCTCACTCCATGTAACAACTAATGATCAACTTGCTCATGATGTGCATGAACTTCAAAAATAGATTGCTAGTCAAGCGTCCACTTTCTGTGAATTGATTTCAAAGTCCAAAGCCCCTCAGGGACCGTCGCCCTTCCACCCCATCGAACCCTCAAATGTTCTTGCTGAATCTATCGGAAAAGAAATCGTTGACTTAAAACTTGAACTAAAAGGATATAAGAAACATGTTGCCCTTATTGAAAAGGACAACATCGATTTACAAGTAAAAGTTTTAATGAATCGTGATTTTGAAAAAGCCGAAAAGAATTTTGGTCCAACATTGTCACAAAATTATTCTCATCAAAAGGAATCAAATTCAACAAAAGAGAAATTTGTACCATGGGTACCCACCTATTCTCAACGAGTTCTCTCCCCACATCACCAAGGCTTTCCTTACACTACGGTAGTGAATTCAAGGAAACCTGTCATTCCGGCTGTCACCATCCTAAAAAACCCTATTCGTAGCTCTCGTTTGGAGATGATTGTCACTAAAAGAGGTGCTGATCCCAAACAACCACATTCCGCAACCTTGATAGGAAGGCGAAACAACCCTGTTCAAAGAATTATCCAAGAACATGGTGTGTATGACCACTCAGCAAGAAAAGCATACAACCACCCTGCACTGTCTACTCTAGACAAGAGGGGTGGTTCAAGCAGCCATCATGTTCTCCAAAATTTCAACCACTCTAACTCCTTCCAGAGCAACAGTGGGAGATCATTGAAACACAACCCCAAATCCATCAAACATCTG
This sequence comes from Rutidosis leptorrhynchoides, assembly GCF_046630445.1. Lineage (NCBI taxonomy): Eukaryota > Viridiplantae > Streptophyta > Magnoliopsida > Asterales > Asteraceae > Rutidosis > Rutidosis leptorrhynchoides. Next base: position 139,885,082 of record NC_092340.1, read on the forward strand.
CAACTACCAAATCTCAACCAGGCTGCAAAGCAGATATCTGATGGATTAACCAAGACTCAAAAGCGAAACCGTTGCAAAAGAGCACAAAGGGCTAGACAGTCATTACTTAAAGACATGAATCATTTTCAAACTAGGTCTAAATTTGGTGTTTTAAATTTCACAAGACCTAAACCAAAATAAAGCATTTTGAAAGCATGGAAACCCAAGACTGAAACAGTCCAAGCATCTTTAAGTCTTGCTTCTCAGTCCGGGTCATTAATGTGTAATAGATGTAAAAGACGTCTGCATTTTGGTCATCAAAACCATGATTCGTGTGTTGTAATGAATGTTCAGACCTTGTTGAATGTTTCATCTAATGATCCTAATGATCTAAATTCTCTGAGTATATCTGCTTACAAGGAACCCGAGATAACTGGGGTCCCTAAAACTTGTGCTTAACTCTGTTTTGCAGGTTATCCCAGCATGTGTTTGGTATCTGGATTCTGGTTGTTCCAGACACATGACTGGTGATAAATCAATGTTGACAAACTATGTCAACAAGTTTCTAGGTACTGTTCGCTTTGGAAACGACGAAATTGCAATAATAGAGGGGTATGGAGATTATGTGTTTAACGGTGTGACCATTAAACGTGTGTCCTATGTTCGTGGTCTTGGGTGTTGTCTCTTCAGTGTCAGTTAATTCTGTGACAGTGATCTTCGCGTAATCTTTGAAAGATCTATGTGCTGTGTTCAAACCATGGAGGGTGACAACCTACTTGAAGGAAAACGTGAATCCACTCTTTACTCTCTTGCCATGAAAAACATGTCTTCAAACTTACAACCACTCTGCCTGGTTTCCAAAGCTTCCTCTGAAGCCTCATGGTTGTGGCATCACCAGATGTCACATCTACACTCTCAGAACCTCAACAAACTTGTCTCCAACAAGCTTGTTGACGGTGTTCCACTCATCTCATTCGATACTTCACACATTTGCCCTTCATGTGCTATGGGAAAGATTCATAAATCCTCCCACAAATCAAAAACTGAATTCAACACCTCCAGTCCACTTCATATGCTTCACATGGACCTTTGCGGACCAATGCGTGTTTCCAGTCTTGGTGGAAGAAAGTACATCCTGGTGATAGTTGATGACTATTCACGATACACATGGGTCAGATTTCTGAAAAGTAAGTCTGAAACTCCGAAAATAATCATTGATTTTCTGAAAAGAATCCAATTATCCACCAATATGCTTGTACGTACTCTCAGAACTGATAACGGCACGGAATTTCAAAACTATGTTCTTAACTCTTATCTCGATCATGCCGGCATCACCCATCAAAACTCTGCCGCTCGTACTCCACAACAAAATGGAGTTGTAGAAAGACGTAATCGCACCCTTGTTGAAGCAGCAAGAACAATGCTTGTTTATTCCAAGCTACCCCCGTCTCTCTGGGCTGAAGCTGTTAACACTGCGTGCTTCACCCAAAATCGTTCCATTATTAATCGTCGGTTTGACAAAACTCCATACGAACTGCTCTTCAAATGTCGACCCAACATGAAGTACTTTCGCATATTTGGATGCGTGTGCTATGTTCTAAATGATGAGGACAACCTTGGAAAGTTTGATGTTCGTGGTGATGAAGCAATATTTATTGGCTACTCTCAAGATCGTGTGGCATATCATGTTTATAATCGTCGAACTCGAATCATTAAAGAAAGCACCAATGTCAATTTTGATGAGATGTCTGGAATGGTTCTTGGTCATAACGGCTCTCGCCCCGGACTCAATTCTGATCCTCACTTCTGACATATTCCACTGGCCACCTCTGATGATCTAGATGTATTTTTTGAACCCATCATCCCTCCATTGCCAACAAACCCCACGGTACCCTCGGAACCGGATCTCCCTGAATCAATCACAATCAGTTCATCTACTCCGGCGGTTGTGGGCGAATCACCATCGAACGAAAGTAATTCCTCCGATTTTCTTCTTCTAGATGACCTTGATACTGGAGTGTCTTCCTCAAACAACGCTCCCATTTTCAACCATCATCCTCCACCTATTGAATCATCTCCTCTCGAATCTAGTGAAGATACTCCTTCTAATGAAACATGTACTAGGTCTCTAGACGCTGCAACCCCTCCCATTCTATCCACCGAACAAAATGCAGATACCCTTGTTCCTCTGTGGGAAGAACATGCCACATACCCCACTGACAACACTGAACGTTCTAGATCCTCATCTTCCTCGCATACCGACTCCTCCCTTAATGATGAATCTACTACACCTCTCCCACATTCCACGAAATGGACTGCGGATCATCCAATTCATCAAATCATTGGTGATCCTGAAACTCCCGTTCGCACTCGTAAGGCTTCCAACAATGAATGTTTTTTTGCTGCCTTTCTGAGCATGATCGAACCTAAAACTGCCTTTGAGGCCCTCCAAGATCCCGACTGGTCTATAGCCATGCAAGAAGAAATTCATCAATTTGATCGGCTTGAAGTATGGGAACTTGTTCCTCGTCCATCTGGAAAAACCATTATTGATACCAAGTGGATCTTCAAAAATAAGAAGGATCCTCACGGCATCATCATTTGTAACAAAGCACGTCTTGTAGCAAAAGGATACAGACAACAAGAAGGAATTGACTACGATGAAACATTTGCTCCTGTGGCTCGATTAGAAGCCATCCGTCTATTTCTTTCATATGCTGCTCACAAGCGATTCATCGTTTATCAAATGGACGTAAAAACTGCCTTTCTGAACGGGATTCTTCAAGAAGAGGTCTATGTCAGTCAACCTGAAGGTTTCATAGACTCCAAACGCCCAAATCACGTGTATCTCCTTTCCAAGGCTCTTTATGGTCTAAAACAGGCACCCAGGGCATGGTATGAAACCCTAACCGCGTTTCTTCTCAAGAACGGCTTCTCACGTGGAACCATTGACACGACTCTATTCATCAGAAAACAGAAAGAACACATCTTGTTAATTCAAGTCTATGTTGATGACATCATTTTTGGTTCCACTTCCCCCGCTCTCTACTATAAGTTTTCTGAACTCATGAAGAACAAGTTTGAAATGAGCATGCTCGAAGAAATCCACTTCTCTCTAGGATTAGAAGTTAAACAACTTCCAATGGGGATTTTCATCGGTCAATCAAAATAAATTTCTGACATGTTCAAAAAGTTTAACTTTCCTGCGATGAAAACCAGCTCCACTCCAATGTCAATCAACATTTCATTACATGCTGATCTGGATGGTCAATCTTTCGATCAAACACTCTATAGGAGCCTCATTGGCTCATTGATGTATCTCACTGCTAGTAGACCCGACATCATGTTTGCTGTATGTCTGTGTGCCCGTTTTCAGGCCAACCCTAGATATTCTCACTACAAGGCTGTAATGAGAATCTTTAGCTATCTCAAAGGCACGCCCAATCTCGGACTCTGGTATCCCTTCGGAACCGGCTTCAACCTTACAGCATTCACGGATGCTGATCATGCTGGTGACCAAGTAAACCGGAAAATCACCTCTGGTGGTCTCCAATTCCTAGGTCACAAGTTAGTCAGCTGGTCCTCTCGCAAGCAAAATTGCATCTCTCTTTCCACTGCTGAATCTGAGTATATTGCAGCTGCAAGCTGTTGCTCCCAAGTACTGTGGATGCAGTCCCAACTACTTGACTATGGATTCAGATTCCACAAAATCCCGATCTATTGCGACTCTCAGAGAGCCATTGCTATCACCAGCAACCCGGTGCACCACTCTCGAACCAAATACATTGACATTCGTTACCACTTTATCAAGGATCGTGTTGAAAAAGGCAATGTCGAATTGTACTTCGTACCCACCAAAAGTCAACTTGCTGACCTTTTAACCAAGGCCTTAGATGAACCCACATTTAAATATCTAGTTGACAAAAATTGGCATGATTGATCTCAACTCCATTTAGGGTCCCGACAAGTGTCTAGGGGGAATGATGCACTTGCCTAGGGGAGCGTTGTAGTGACCCGAACTTTTCCATGTTTATATATATATATTAATTGAGATTGATATTTACATGATTAAATGTTTCCAACATGTTAAGCAATCAAACTTGTTAAGACTTGATTAATTGAAATATGTTTCATATAGACAATTGACCACCCAAGTTGACCGGTGATTCACGAACGTTAAAACTTGTAAAAACTATATGATGACATATATATGGATATATATATAGTTAACATGATACTATGATAAGTAAACATATCATTAAGTATATTAACAATGAACTACATATGTAAAAACAAGACTACTAACTTAATGATTTTTAAACGAGACATATATGTAACGATTATCGTTGTAAAGACATTTAATGTATATATATATCATATTAAGAGATATTCATACATGATAATATCATGATAATATAATAATTTAAAATCTCATTTGATACTATAAACATTGGGTTAACAACATTTAACAAGATCGTTAACCTAAAGGTTTCAAAACAACACTTACATGTAACGACTAACGATGACTTAACGACTCAGTTAAAATGTATATACATGTAGTGTTTTAATATGTATTTATACACTTTTTAAAGACTTCAATACACTTATCAAAATACTTCTACTTAACAAAAATGCTTACAATTACATCCTCGTTCAGTTTCATCAACAATTCTACTCGTATGCACCCGTATTCGTACTCGTACAATACACAGCTTTTAGATGTATGTACTATTGGTATATACACTCCAATGATTAGCTCTTAGCAGCCCATGTGAGTCACCTAACACATGTGGGAACCATCATTTGGCAACTAGCATGAAATATCTCATAAAATTACAAAAATATGAGTAATCATTCATGACTTATTTACATGAAAACAAAATTACATATCCTTTATATCTAATCCATACACCAACGACCAAAAACACCTACAAACACTTTCATTCTTCAATTTTCTTCATCTAATTGATCTCTCTCAATTTCTATCTTCAAGTTCTAAGTGTTCTTCATAAATTCTACAAGTTCTAGTTACATAAAATCAAGAATACTTTCAAGTTTGCTAGCTCACTTAAGGTGATCATCCAACCTCAAGAAATCTTTGTTTCTTACAGTAGGTTATTATTCTAATACAAGGTAATAATCATATTCAAACTTTGGTTCAATTTCTATAACTATAACAATCTTATTTCAAGTGATGATCTTACTTGAACTTGTTTTCGTGTCATGATTCTGCTTCAAGAACTTCGAGCCATCCAAGGATCCGTTGAAGCTAGATCCATTTATATATTTTCTAATAGGTTTATTCAAGGAACTTAAGGTAGTAATGATGTTCATAACATCATTCGATTCATACATATAAAGCTATCTTATTCGAAGGTTTAAACTTGTAATCACTAGAACATAGTTTAGTTAATTCTAAACTTGTTCGCAAATAAAAGTTAATCCTTCTAACTTGACTTTTAAAATCAACTAAACACATGTTCTATATCTATATGATATGCTAACTTAATGATTTAAAACCTGGAAACACGAAAAACACCGTAAAACCAGATTTACGCCGTCGTAGTAACACCGCGGGCTGTTTTGGGTTAATTAATTAAAAACTATGATAAACTTTCATTTAAAAGTTGTTATTCTGAGAAAATGATTTTTATTATGAACATGAAACTATATCCAAAAATTATGGTTAAACTCAAAGTGGAAGTATGTTTTCTAAAATGGTCATCTAGACGTCGTCCTTTCGACTGAAATGACTACCTTTACAAAAACGACTTGTAACTTATTTTTCCGACCATAAACCTATACTTTTTCTGTTTAGATTCATAAAAAGAGTTCAATATGAAACCATAGCAATTTGATTCACTCAAAACGGATTTAAAATGAAGAAGTTATGGGTAAAACAAGATTGGATAATTTTTCTCATTTTAGCTACGTGAAAATTGGTAACAAATCTATTCCAACCATAACTTAATCAATTTGTATTGTATATTATGTAATCTTGAGATACCATAGACACGTATACAATGTTTCGACCTATCATGTTGACACATCTATATATATTTCGGAACAACCATAGACACTCTATATGTGAATGTTGGAGTTAGCTATACAGGGTTGAGGTTGATTCCAAAATATATATAGTTTGAGTTGTGATCAATACTGAGATACGTATACACTGGGTCGTGAATTGATTCAAGATAATATTTATCGATTTATTTCTGTACATCTAACTGTGGACAACTAGTTGTAGGTTACTAACGAGGACAGCTGACTTAATAAACTTAAAACATCAAAATATATTAAAAGTGTTGTAAATATATTTTGAACATACTTTGATATATATGTATATATTGTTATAGGTTCGTGAATCAACCAGTGGCCAAGTCTTACTTCCCGACGAAGTAAAAATCTGTGAAAGTGAGTTATAGTCCCACTTTTAAAATCTAATATTTTTGGGATGAGAATACATGCAGGTTTTATAAATGGTTTACAAAATAGACACAAGTACGTGAAACTACATTCTATGGTTGAATTATCGAAATCGAATATGCCCCTTTTTATTAAGTCTGGTAATCTAAGAATTAAGGAACAGACACCCTAATTGACGCGAATCCTAAAGATAGATCTATTGGGCCTAACAAACCCCATCCAAAGTACCGGATGCTTTAGTACTTCGAAATTTATATCATATCCGAAGGGTGTCCCGGAATGATGGGGATATTCTTATATATGAATCTTGTTAATGTCGGTTACCAGGTGTTCACCATATGAATGATTTTTATCTCTATGTATGGGATGTGTATTGAAATATGAAATCTTGTGGTCTATTGTTACGATTTGATATATATAGGTTAAACCTATAACTCACCAACATTTTTGTTGACGTTTTAAGCATGTTTATTCTCAGGTGATTATTAAGAGCTTCCGCTGTCGCATACTTAAATAAGGACGAGATTTGGAGTCCATGCTTGTATGATATTGTGTAAAAACTGCATTCAAGAAACTTATTTTGTTGTAACATATTTGTATTGTAAACCATTATGTAATGGTCGTGTGTAAACAGGATATTTTAGATTATCATTATTTGATAATCTACGTAAAGCTTTTTAAACCTTTATTGATGAAATAAAGGTTATGGTTTGTTTTAAAATGAATGCAGTCTTTGAAAAAACGTCTCATATAGAGGTCAAAACCTCGCAACGAAATCAATTAATATGGAACGTTTTTAATCAATAAGAACGGGACATTTTAGTTGGTATCCGAGCATTGGTCTTAGAGAACCAGAATTTTGCATTAGTGTATCTTATCGAGTTTGTTAGGATGCATTAGTGAGTCTGGACTTCGACCGTGTTTACTTGAAAAATGATTGCTTAACAAATTTTGTTGGAAACTATATATTTTTAACATGTGAATATTATGTGATATATTAACTTCTTAACGCGTTTGATATTATGTGATAGATGTCTAAATCTAGAACAAGTCCCATTGACTCACCTAATAATAATGAAGAGTCAAATGTAAATTGGAATGATTCGTGGACTGATTCACAAGTTCCCGAAGAGGAACCGGAAGAAGAGTCGGAACCCCCGAAGTAGCTAATTTAAAAGGGAAATGGCATAAAAATAGAGAAATCTAATTCCAACCCTGATGAACTTTATATGTATCGTCAACCCCCGAAGTCCTTAAGTTGTAACAATGACCCGGGAACCTCTAAACCACCAGGTTTTTCTAAACCAATGTGGAAAACGACAGCTCGTATTAGGGGAACATCATATATCCCTAGAAACTTGGCAAAACGAACCAAAATCGAAGAAGAAGAAACAAGCGAGTCGGAATAAGATAGTTGTATTCGTGTGGTGTAATATATGTAATATAGTGTGCTTATGCTTTATGATATATGTAAAAATTGCTTGTATTAATAAGTATTTTTTTTTATGAATCTAACTCTTGTCTATTTTACAGTATAAAAACACAAAATGGATAGACAACCCAATATTTTAAGAGACCTACCCGGAGACATGATTGATGAAATCTTGTCTAGAGTCGGTCAGAATTCTTCGGCACAACTATTTAAGGCGAGATCAGTTTGTAAGACATTCGAAGAACGTTCCAAGAATGTCTTGGTTTATAAGAGACTTTCGTTTGAAAGATGGGGGATATCACATTGGGAAACCCATAAGTTACGATGTGTTTACTTTGACGCATATATTGCGGGGAACCCAAATGCTATTTTACGCAACGGGTTAAGAAATTATTTTGACTCAATGTATCCGAATATAGGACTTCATGATTTAGAAAAAGCGGCTAACATGCAACATAAAGAAGCATGCTATGCTTACGGGTTAGTAATGTTCGCTTCTCACCAAAGTGAGAACAAGAACATCGGGCTACAACTATTAAACAAAATGTTCTCACAAGTGACGGAGTCGGTAATTGGGGTAAGAAATGAGGTTTTTAGATTGTTACGGGACTGTTGGACATTACGTAACCCTCGTCCCTTTGACGACATTACAACACGCTGTCTTATCAACGGCCATAACGGTTATGTTCCACAAGACCAAGGATGGGAAGTAATCCTAGTAAAACCAGAATGCATGACTTGTTTCTGGACGTATGAATTACGTGTCTTTATTTCCTTTGCTGAACGACTTGTGTACTAGCTAGAATTATCTTCACAACCATCTTGTATCAAATTTATTGTGTGCTATATTTCATGCTATATGTAAAATAAGCGGCATTGTAAGTTTGTAAAATATTGTGTAAAAGTTTGAACGCGAAATATTATTATAATCAGTTTTTCATATAGAATTGTAGTAGTTGAATTGTATATTAGCTACTAAGTATGAACTTAACGGGTAGGTACTACCCGAATTTAAACTTATAAAACGCTAATATGAAGAAAAAGCTTTTATAAATGAGTTCATATTATGCTACGAAATACTATTAACTACTCTTAATATTCTGTATGATTAACTTGTTCCATTTGACTATTTTGAAGGAAATGGCACCGACTACTCGACACACCGTGAATATGAATGAAGAGGAATTCCGTACTTTTCTAGCTTCAAACATAGCCGCAGTACAGGCTGCACTACATACCAACAATAACCTTGGATCTAGCAGTACAGGAAATCGTGTAGGATGCACCTACAAAGAATTCACTGCCTGCAAACCTTTGGAATTTGATGGAACCGAAGGACCGATCGGATTGAAACGGTGGACCGAGAAGGTCGAATCGGTGTTTGCCATAAGTAAGTGTACTGAAGAGGACAAAGTGAAGTACGCTACGCATACTTTCACAGGTTCTGCGTTAACATGGTGGAATACCTATCTAGAGCAAGTGGGACAAGACGATGTGTACGCACTACCGTGGTCAGCATTCAAGCACTTGATGAACGAGAAGTACCGTCCCAGAATCGAGGTCAGTAAGCTCAAGACAGAACTTAGAGGGTTACGAACCCAAGGATTTGATATTACCACGTACGAAAGACGATTCACAGAATTGTGCCTATTGTGTCCGGGAGCGTTCGAAGATGAGGAAGAGAAGATCGACGCGTTTGTGAAAGGATTACCGGAAAGAATCCAAGAAGATATAAGTTCACACGAGCCCGCCTCTATACAACAGGCATGTAGAATGGCTCACAAACTAGTGAACCAGATTGAAGAAAGAATTAAAGAACAGACTGCTGAAGAGGCCAATGTGAAGCAAGTCAAAAGAAAGTGGGAGGAAAACGGTGATAAGAATCATCAATACAACAACAACAACAGCAATTACAACAATAATCGCAACAATTATCCCAACAATCGCAACATCAATCGCAACTACAACAAACGGCCCAACAACAACAACAACAACAACAACAACAGCAACTACAACAGTCATCCCAACAACAATAATAACCGCAACAACAACAACAATCAGAAGCAGCTATGCCAAAGGTGTGAAAAGTATCACTCGGGGTTCTGCACCAAATTTTGCAACAAGTGTAAAAGAAATGGTCATAGCGCAGCGAAGTGTGAGGTCTACGGACCAGGGGTTAATAGAACGAAAGGAACAAATGGTGTCGGAACGAGTAATGGCGGAGCAAGTAGTGTCGGAGCAAGTTATGCCAATGTAGCTTGTTATAAATGTGGAAAACCGGGCCACATTATTAGAAATTGCCCGAACCAGGAGAACACGAATGGACAAGGCCGCGGAAGAGTTTTCAATATTAATGCGGCAGAGGCAACGGAAGACCCGGAGCTTGTTACGGGTACGTTTCTTATTGACAATAAATCTGCTTACGTTTTATTTGATTCGGGTGCTGATAGAAGCTATATGAGTAGAGATTTTTGTGCTAAATTAAGTTGTCCATTGACGCCTTTGGATAGTAAATTTTTACTCGAATTAGCAAATGATAAATTAATTTCAGCAGATAATATATGTCGGAATCGAGAAATTAAACTGGTTAGCGAAACATTTAAGATTGATTTGATACCAGTAGAGTTAGGGAGTTTTGATGTGATAATCGGTATGGACTGGTTGAAAGAAGTTAAAGCAGAGATCGTTTGTTACAAAAATGCAATTCGCATTATACGATAAAAAGGAAAACCCTTAATGGTGTACGGAGAAAAGGGCAACACGAAGCTACATCTTATTAGTAATTTGAAGGCACAAAAACTAATAAGAAAAGGTTGCTATGCTGTTCTAGCACACGTCGAGAAATTACAAACTGAAGAAAAGAGCATCAATGATGTTCCCATTGCAAAAGAATTTCCTGATGTATTTCCGAAAGAATTACCGGGATTACCCCCACATCGATCCGTTGAATTTCAAATAGATCTTGTACCAGGAGCTGCACCAATAGCTCGTGCTCCTTACAGACTCGCACCCAGTGAGATGAAAGAACTGCAAAGCCAATTACAAGAACTTTTAGAGCGTGGTTTCATTCGACCAAGCACATCACCGTGGGGAGCTCCTGTTTTGTTTGTCAAGAAGAAAGATGGTACATTCAGGTTGTGTATCGACTACCGAGAGTTGAACAAACTTACCATCAAGAACCGCTACCCACTACCGAGAATCGACGACTTATTTGATCAACTACAAGGCTCGTCTGTTTATTCAAAGATTGACTTACGTTCCGGGTATCATCAAATGCGGGTGAAAGAAGATGATATTCCAAAGACTGCTTTCAGAACACGTTACGGTCATTACGAGTTTATGGTCATGTCGTTTGGTTTAACTAATGCACCAGCTGTGTTCATGGACCTTATGAACCGAGTGTGTGGACCATACCTTGACAAGTTTGTCATTGTTTTCATTGATGACATACTTATTTACTCAAAGAATGACCAAAAACACGGTGAACATTTGAGAAAGGTGTTAGAAGTATTGAGGAAGGAAGAATTGTACGCTAAGTTTTCAAAGTGTGCATTTTGGTTGGAAGAAGTTCAATTCCTCGGTCACATAGTGAACAAAGAAGGTATTAAGGTGGATCCGGCAAAGATAGAAACTGTTGAAAAGTGGGAAACCCCGAAAACTCCGAAACACATACGGCAGTTTTTAGGACTAGCTGGTTACTACAGAAGGTTCATCCAAGACTTTTCCAGAATAGCAAGACCCTTGACTGCATTAACGCATAAAGGGAAGAAATTTGAATGGAATGATGAACAAGAGAAAGCGTTTCAGTTATTGAAGAAAAAGCTAACTACGGCACCTATATTGTCATTGCCTGAAGGGAATGATGATTTTGTGATTTATTGTGACGCATCAAAGCAAGGTCTCGGTTGTGTATTAATGCAACGAACGAAGGTGATTGCTTATGCGTCTAGACAATTGAAGATTCACGAGCAAAATTATACGACACATGATTTGGAATTAGGCGCGGTTGTTTTTGCATTAAAGACTTGGAGGCACTACTTATATGGGGTCAAAAGTATTATATATACCGACCACAAAAGTCTTCAGCACATATTTAATCAGAAACAACTGAATATGAGGCAGCGTAGGTGGATTGAATTGTTGAATGATTACGACTTTGAGATTCGTTACCACCCAGGGAAGGCAAATGTGGTAGCCGACGCCTTGAGCAGAAAGGACAGAGAACCCATTCGAGTAAAATCTATGAATATAATGATTCACAATAACCTTACTACTCAAATAAAGGAGGCGCAACAAGGAGTTTTAAAAGAGGGAAATTTAAATGATGAAATACCCAAAGGATCGGATAAGCATCTTAATATTCGGGAAGACGGAACCCGGTATAGGGCTGAAAGGATTTGGGTACCAAAATTTGGAGATATGAGAGAAATGGTACTTAGAGAAGCTCATAAAACCAGATACTCAATACATCCTGGAACGGGGAAGATGTACAAGAATCTCAAGAAACATTTTTGGTGGCCGGGTATGAAAGCCGATGTTGCTAAATACGTAGGAGAATGTTTGACGTGTTCTAAGGTCAAAGCTGAGCATCAGAAACCATCAGGTCTACTTCAACAACCCGAAATCCCGGAATGGAAATGGGAAAACATTACCATGGATTTCATCACTAAATTGCCAAGGACTGCAAGTGGTTTTGATACTATTTGAGTAGTAGTTGATCGTCTCACCAAATCAGCACACTTCCTGCCAATAAGAGAAGATGACAAGATGGAGAAGTTAGCACGACTGTATTTGAAGGAAGTCGTCTCCAGACATGGAATACCAATCTCTATTATCTCTGATAGGGATGGCAGATTTATTTCAAGATTCTGGCAGACATTACAGCAAGCATTAGGAACTCGTCTAGACATGAGTACTACCTATCATCCACAAACTGATAGGCAGAGTGAAAGGACGATACAAACGCTTGAAGACATGCTACGAGCATGTGTTATTGATTTCGGAAACAGTTGGGATCGACATCTACCGTTAGCAGAATTTTCCTACAACAACAGCTACCATTCAAGCATTGAGATGGCGCCGTTTGAAGCACTTTATGGTAGAAAGTGCAGGTCTTCGATTTGTTGGAGTGAAGTGGGGGATAGACAGATTACGGGTCCGGAGATTATACAAGAAACTACCGAGAAGATCATCCAAATTCAACAACGGTTGAAAACCGCCCAAAGTCGACAAAAGTGCTACGCTGACATTAAAAGAAAAGATATAGAATTTGAAATTGGAGAGATGGTCATGCTTAAAGTTGCACCTTGGAAAGGCGTTGTTCGATTTGGTAAACGAGGGAAATTAAATCCAAGGTATATTGGACCATTCAAGATTATTGATCGTGTCGGACCAGTAGCTTACCGACTTGAGTTACCTCAACAACTCGCGGCTGTACATAACACTTTCCACGTCTCGAATTTGAAGAAATGTTTTGCTAAAGAAGATCTCACTATTCCGTTAGATGAAATCCAAATCAACGAAAAACTTCAATTTATCGAAGAACCCGTCGAAATAATGGATCGTGAGGTTAAAAGACTTAAGCAAAACAAGATACCAATTGTTAAGGTTCGATGGAATGCTCGTAGAGGACCCGAGTTCACCTGGGAGCGTGAAGATCAGATGAAGAAGAAATACCCGCATCTATTTCCAGAAGATTCGTCAACACCTTCAACAGCTTAAAATTTCGGGACGAAATTTATTTAACGGGTAGGTACTGTAGTGACCCGAACTTTTCCATGTTTATATATATTAATTGAGATTGATATTTACATGATTAAATGTTTCCAACATGTTAAGCAATCAAACTTGTTAAGACTTGATTAATTGAAATATGTTTCATATAGACAATTGACCACCCAAGTTGACCGGTGATTCACGAACGTTAAAACTTGTAAAAACTATATGATGACATATATATGGATATATATATATATAGTTAACATGATACTATGATAAGTAAACATATCATTAAGTATATTAACAATGAACTACATATGTAAAAACAAGACTACTAACTTAATGATTTTTAAACGAGACATATATGTAACGATTATCGTTGTAAAGACATTTAATGTATATATATCATATTAAGAGATATTCATACATGATAATATCATGATAATATAATAATTTAAAATCTCATTTGATATTATAAACATTGGGTTAACAACATTTAACATGATCGTTAACCTAAAGGTTTCAAAACAACACTTACATATAACGACTAACGATGACTTAACGACTCAGTTAAAATGTATATACATGTAGTGTTTTAATATGTATTTATAAACTTTTGAAAGACTTCAATACACTTATCAAAATACTTCTACTTAACAAAAATGCTTACAATTACATCCTCGTTCAGTTTCATCAACAATTCTACTCGTATGCACCCGTATTCGTACTCGTACAATACACAGATTTTAGATGTATGTACTATTGGTATATACACTCCAATGATCAGCTCTTAGCAGCCCATGTGAGTCACCTAACACATGTGAGAACCATCATTTGGCAACTAGCATGAAATATCTCATAAAATTACAAAAATATGAGTAATCATTCATGACTTATTTACATGAAAACAAAATTACATATCCTTTATATCTAATCCATACACCAACGACCAAAAACACCTACAAACACTTTCATTCTTCAATTTTCTTCATCTAATTGATCTCTCTCAATTTCTATCTTCACGTTCTATGTGTTCTTCATAAATTCTACAAGTTCTAGTTACATAAAATCAAGAATACTTTCAAGTTTGCTAGCTCACTTAAGGTGATCATCCAACCTCAAGAAATCTTTGTTTCTTACAGTAGGTTATCATTCTAATACAAGGTAATAATAATATTCAAACTTTGGTTCAATTTCTATAACTATAACAATCTTATTTCAAGTGATGATCTTACTTGAACTTGTTTTCGTGTCATGATTCTGCTTCAAGAACTTCGAGCCATCCAAGGATCCGTTGAAGCTAGATCCATTTTTCTATTTTCCAGTAGGTTTATACAAGGAACTTAAGGTAGTAATGATGTTCATAACATCATTCGATTCATACATATAAAGCTATCTTATTCGAAGGTTTAAACTTATAATCACTAGAACATAGTTTAGTTAATTCTAAACTTGTTCGCAAACAAAAGTTAATCCTTCTAACTTGACTTTTAAAATCAACTAAACACATGTTCTATATCTATATGATATGCTAACTTAATGATTTAAAACCTGGAAACACGAAAAACACCGTAAAACCGGATTTACGCCGTCGTAGTAACACCGCGGGCTGTTTTGGGTTAGTTAATTAAAAACTATGATAAACTTTCATTTAAAAGTTGTTATTCTGAGAAAATGATTTTTATTATGAACATGAAACTATATCCAAAAATTATGGTTAAACTCAAAGTGGAAGTATGTTTTATAAAATGGTCATCTAGACGTCGTCCTTTCGTCTGAAATGACTACCTTTACAAAAATGACTTGTAACTTATTTTTCTGACTATAAACCTATACTTTTTCTGTTTAGATTCATAAAATAGAATTCAATATGAAACCATAGCAATTTGATTCACTCAAAACGGATTTAAAATGAAGAAGTTATGGGTAAAACAAGATTGGATAATTTTTCTCATTTTAGCTACGTGAAAATTGGTAACAAATCTATTCCAACCATAACTTAATCAATTTGTATTGTATATTATGTAATCTTGAGATACCATAGACACGTATACAATGTTTCGACCTATTATGTCGACACATCTATATATATTTCGGAACAACCATAGACACTCTATATGTGAATGTTGGAGTTAGCTATACAGGGTTGAGGTTGATTCCAAAATATATATAGTTTGAGTTGTGATCAATACTGAGATACGTATACACTGGGTCGTGGATTGATTCAAGATAATATTTATCGATTTATTTCTGTACATCTAACTGTGGACAACTAGTTGTAGGTTACTAACGAGGACAGCTGACTTAATAAACTTAAAACATCAAAATATATTAAAAGTGTTGTAAATATATTTTGAACATACTTTGATATATATGTATATATTGTTATAGGTTCGTGAATCAACCAGTGGCCAAGTCTTACTTCCCGACGAAGTAAAAATCTGTGAAAGTGAGTTATAGTCCCACTTTTAAAATCTAATATTTTTGGGATGAGAATACATGCAGGTTTTATAAATGGTTTACAAAATAGACACAAGTACGTGAAACTACATTCTATGGTTGAATTATCGAAATCGAATATGCCCCTTTTTATTAAGTCTGGTAATCTAAGAATTAGGGAACAGACACCCTAATTGACGCGAATCCTAAAGATAGATCTATTGGGCCTAACAAACCCCATCCAAAGTACCGGATGCTTTAGTACTTCGAAATTTATATCATATCCGAAGGGTGTCCCGGAATGATGGGGATATTCTTATATATGCATCTTGTTAATGTCGGTTACCAGGTGTTCACCATATGAATGATTTTTATCTCTATGTATGGGATGTGTATTGAAATATTAAATCTTGTGGTCTATTGTTACGATTTGATATATATAGGTTAAACCTATAACTCACCAACATTTTTGTTGACGTTTTAAGCATGTTTATTCTCAGGTGATTATTAAGAGCTTCCGCTGTCGCATACTTAAATAAGGACGAGATTTGGAGTCCATGCTTGTATGATATTGTGTAAAAACTGCATTCAAGAAACTTATTTTGTTGTAACATATTTGTATTGTAAACCATTATGTAATGGTCGTGTGTAAACAGGATATTTTAGATTATCATTATTTGATAATCTACGTAAAGCTTTTTAAACCTTTATTGATGAAATAAAGGTTATGGTTTGTTTTAAAATGAATGCAGTCTTTGAAAAAACGTCTCATATAGAGGTCAAAACCTCGCAACGAAATCAATTAATATGGAACGTTTTTAATCAATAAGAACGGGACATTTCAAGCGTTGTGTTTTTCAAAATCTGATACTTCATATTTTGAGGGGGAGATAAGAACAATGGCTCTCACATAAATTACAGTGTGAGAGCCGGTTTCATAATGTTAATTTTCAAAATCTAAAATGACTTTTACACGAACATCAATGTAAAACTCGCTCTTACAAAACTAACTCTCCTGAAACTGGCAACTGTCTAGGGGGAGTTAACATCAAAATGTCAACAAATGACGTAGGATGAGTCTCTATGATCACCTCAAGAGGATGTGTCTAAATGACGGCCTCAAAATCTCAGTAAACAAATGACGGAGGATAAGTCTCTGTGACTACCTCAAGAGGATGTGTCTAAATGACTGCCTCAAACTCACAGTCAACAAATGACAAAGGATATGTCTTTGTGACTGCCTTAAGAGGTAGTCTCTGTGACTACCTCAAGAGGATGTGTGATGTTATGCGAGGTGCATATGAAATAGCTTAAATTTTACTACGAAATACTATTAAATACGATACAATTTTACACAAGATATTTATTTATTTATAGAATGGATATACTTAAACCTTGCTACAACACTTATAGGCAGTGTACCTAATCGTACAGTAGTGTAGTTTTTAGTAAGTCCGGTTCGTTCCACAGGGAATCTTTTAACAAAGCTTAACGCTATATTAGTTTTATTTTATAAAAATACAAATATATATATAAGTAATATTATTATTATTATAAAGGGGGGTTTTTACCGTTTAATGACCGGTTTGTCGATTTAAAAACTTTAGTCGCAGTTAAAACTTAAATGTAAAATATTAAAAATAAATACAAGACTTAATTTAAAGCGTAAAGTAAATAAATATAATGAAATTGCGATAAATAAAAGTGCGATAAAATAAACTTGCGATAATTAAAAAGTACGATAATTAAAAGTGCAATTAAATACAATAACAATAAATAAAAGTGCGATAATTAGAAGTGAAATTAAATATAAAATAAAGGAAATTAAATATGAAATAAAATAATTATGCTTATTTAAACTTCCGTAATCATGATGTTTGACGTGTTGATTTTAGTTTATGCCCATGGGTTAATTGTCCTTTGTCCTGGATTATTTAATATGTCCGTCTGGTTTTTGTCCATAACAGTCCATCAGTCATAAATATAAAGTGCGAGTGTCCTCGTCAAATTATTCTTATACCCGAAGTCAAATATTCCAACTAATTGGGGACTTAAACTATAACAAGGTTTTATTACTTTGTTTAATAATTACACCAGGATGTTGACTGAGTGTAACCCAAGGTTTTAATACGTTGTTAACAATTATGCCAAGTGTCCTTAAATATAATTTCACCCCTGTTTTAATGATTCTAGTGGCTATTAATCCATTCCCGTGTCCGGTTAAATGAACGATTATTCGTACATATAAATACCCCGCCCATCGTGTCCGATCGAGTGTAAATGGTTATTTATAGGGACGCCCAATTGTAAATATTTATATTAAAATTAACAAACTATCATTTAGTTAAACAAATATAAAGCCCATTAATAGCCCATAGTCTAATTTCCACAAGTGTCGTTCTTTTGTCCAAACCCCAATTATGGTACAAAGCCCAATTACCCAATTTTAGTAATTAGCCCAACATCATGATTACTTCAGATTAAATAAGCATAATAATAACTTAGCTACTAGACATTAAATTAAAAAGGTTGAACATAACTTACAATGATTAAAAATAGCGTAGCGTTACACGGACAGAATTTTGACTTACACCCTTACAACATTCGCTAACATACCCTTATTATTAGGATTAAAATTAAAATTAAAATATAAATTATAAATATAAATATTACGTATAGATAGATGGATGGATATATATTGATATTAAAATTCGTCGAACTGCGTTGGCTTTTATAGGCATTTTCATATTTTGGGGCTCCGCGAGTCGCAGTACTTTTAGCCTTCGAACTCCACAAGTCGCGGAGTTCGTTTTTACAGCTCATTAAGCCTTGGCTCTTTGTTTGCCGACGATTTTAAATAATAATATAATATATATATAATTTTTAAGAATTATTAATATATTATATTATATTCATGTGCATAATTGACTTGTAATTTTTAGTCCGTTGCGTCGAGCGTTGAGAGTTGACTCTGGTCCTGGTTCCGGATTTTCGAACGTCCTTGTGTACAATTTAATATCTTGTACTTTGCGTTTTGAATCTTGTACTCTTGTAATTTTGAGACGTTTCTTATCAATAATTGGAACCTCATTGATTGTATTTTGTACTTTTGAGCTTTTTGGTCGTTTGCGTCTTCAATTCGTCGAATCTGTCTTTTGTCTTCACCTTTTATTATTTAAACGAATATCACTTTTAAATAGAACAATTGCAACTAAAAGCTTGTCTTTCTTGAGGAATAATGCTATGAAATATATGTTCGTTTTTAGCATTATCAAATATTCCCACACTTGAGCGTTGCTTGTCCTCAAGCAATATAGTCTTGAAATACTAGAATCACTTCTTTATTCTTCATACTTTGTACATCAGTGATTTCTATACGGCGGTATAAACAATGATAGTAACGATATGGTTTACAGTCCCACATGACTATAAAATTTAGATCCATTAAGGAAATTGGATCTTTATGAAAACATTTGATCTTTTGAAAATTAAATCTAGTTTTTACCCTAGATAAGTTTTCCGGAATAACCCTTCACCGGTGTTTGCAAATTCTTTTTGTGGGTTTGGTGGGTTTCAGATTTGAAAATTTTAGCTCAAAACTTGCGGTTTTGTGTCACCCATTTGCTAACCTTGTATTTGGAAAGCAACACGTCCAGTTTACTTGTCCCGTATATTACCTTTCGGTAAACTACCGTCCGGTTGTAAAGGAAAGCGTTGAACAAGCAACTGTCAAGGCAATGTCCCCTGACATGCTTTTAATTATGGTCTATAACGTGTCGGACGCAATGACTATCCTTGGTAGGAGCAATAGTAAAGCTCACCCTTATGATTTTTCGGTCTGGCACAAGGTCCTGTCTTTGACCATGCTATGCAACCACCGTTCTTACGGTTGACACCCGATTTGGTTCAAGTGACCTAATGAATTCCAGGTGAATTCCTAGGATTTTACGTTCAATGGTAATGAATGCATTGAAAATGGGTTTTTAGAAAACAAATCGGTTTGTAATTTTGATCAAAATATTTTCTCGTTCAGGCTCGAGTTTAGATATCATTGAATTCCATGAGTTTGTAATTCTCAATCTTTAAGGTCAATCTCAAGGATTGAGTAATATCAGTCTTAAAAGCTGATTTTTAATCTTTAAGGAGATTATCCTTTCTGGGGATCTGATTCATTAGTCTTATCAAGCTAATTTGCACGGTGTCCCCCCCATTGTACGAGATAAATCCTTCTCATGGTTAGGATAAATCTGACCACTTGGCGACCCTGTTTGATGCTGAGGTCCGTGGATTTCCTGCTGATATTAGAGATGACTTTTCTAGATTTTTCGTCAACCTACAGCTGGTCTGGACGACAACTTCCTGACCTAAATCAAGAAGCGCGTTTCTTTTTCGGAAGAATTTACTTCCTTTTAATGATGGAATTGATTCATCGTGTAGATCCATCTTTCTTACACTAAATCGGGTAAAACAGTTAATTATCGTTCAAAACAAAAGTATTTTCAATTATTTGTTACAGAAATATGTGACATATGTTTAAAATATCTTGGTAAATTTTCCCACACTTGGCTTTTATTTTCCTTTTTATTGTCCTCTATTCCATTTTAAATGAATTTTAACATTTTGGTTTGTTTCTCAATTTATGTCCTTTCTGAGGTAACAATAATTTCAGTGTTAAAACCTAGTTTTATCGTTCATAAATATGTATAAACATGATTTTGAGTTCATTTAATTGAAAATTTTGAAAAATTTTACTAGAATTGGGTAGTCAGTATATAAGACTAGGGCTGTTCTTTATTATCAGAGAGCACTAGATTCTAATACAACTACTACTTTACCAGTATTTCTAATGGTAACCAAGTGTATAAAGTAAAAATTTTAAAATACGAAAGAATTTAACCCCTTCCCACACTTAAGATCTTGCAATGCCCTCATTTGCAAGAAATTAGTAACAATTTAAATTATTGAGGGTGATTAACGTAGAAATGATTAAATTTTACCAAAGTTTCCAAACATATTTGTGTTTGTGTTGAATGATAAATGGTGCACATCATTTGTTCATTCCGTCTTGTTGTTATTTCACATATATTTTGCATCTTGTCGTCAAAATTAGTTGCTTTTGCTGAACTTAATGCCAGTCTTTGAAAATGCGTTGTTTTACCCTGTTGTGTACTTAAGATAAACTGCAAACATATATACATATTTTTGAAGTTTGGTATATTACCCCACATTCAAAAATTATTAAAATCTAATAATAAAAGTTAGAAAATTATAAAAACTATTACAATATTAACATAAGTATTAAATGTATCAACATTACAAATTATAAAATAAATAAAACTAAGTAGACTAGGGATGATACTGATACCAGTAGGGGTTCCATGCATAACCATAGGTGTTATAAAATGCTTCGGCTGGGTTATACGTAGGATACGGTGGTTGGATCTCTATAGACCAGGGAGGAAATACGGGCGATGGAGTAGGAATATAGTTTCTACCTATTTGTTGGCAATAAGCTATGATTTGGTTTTGATGAACTTGCCAATCTTCAAATGCTCGATGTCTAGCATTTTCGTACTCTTGTGAAGCTATAAACCTTTGCATTTCTGTCATTTCATTTCCCCCTCCCACATTACCTGGCTGTTGGTTTCTCTCAACCTGTGGATATCTACCATTATATCGTACTGCGGCGTTATTTCGCCTCTTCAAAACCTTCGCACCATGGTATACATTTAAACCTATTGTATCGCGGGGTTCTGGTTCTTCGACTAATAATCCCCCCGACTTATATCCACACCGAGATATTCAGCAATCAAAGTAATAAATATACCACCTCCTATTATGCTATGCGGTCTCATCCCCCTAACCATAGCTGATAAATAATAACCCACACAATAAGGTATACTTACAGCGCTTTGTGGGTCTCGAATACACATGTGGTAAAACAAATCCTGTTCATTTACCTTTTCCTTGTTCTTACCTCGTTGTGTAATCGAATTGGCTAAAAACCTATGAATTACTCTTAATTCCGCTCTATCTATATCCAAATAAGAGTAATTTCCCCCTTTAAATCGGTGATGGCTAGTCATTTGACTCCATACACCATGCGTATCAAAATTTTCGTCTATCTTTCTACCATTTAGTATCAACCCTCTACAATCGGCAGATGCTAACTCCTCAGGCGTATATATACGTAAAGCCTGAGCCATGTCTAGTAAAGACATGTGGTGCATCGAACCTCCTAACAAAAATCTAATAAAAGATCGATCGGTTAAACTAGCTACCCAATCATTTAATTCTATACTACACAACAATTCTTCACACCATACTTTATATCCAGGTCTACGCATGTTGAATAACCATACCCAATCGTTAAAAGTAGAATTACCATACCTCTATGCAAGTAATTCTCTAATTGGCCCGGCCAATTCTACAGCTTCTAATGGTCCCCATTCTATGACCCTAGGTACTTCAACAGCTTTAGAATGAAGAGTATGCAAACCCCTTTGGTATTTTAGATAATCTATCCAAAGTCTGTCAAATCTCAGGTTCGGGTGCAAATCTTCCAAGTGCATATCAGAAAATGTCATGACTGGATGAGGTATATCTTGTTTGTAGTAGTTATCCACCTCCTGTTGTTCCGTATTCTCAGCAGGAACATTGCGAGCTTGGGATGAAGATTCACCCCTTTCAGTCTGCAAAACACATCAAACACAATTTTTGTGCATCCAAATATGCATTAGTGTCAGCAAAATCATCAATCAAAATAATTACAATAACATGATCAATTTATATCAAACTTAAGCTCATTTTCATATTTTCATCAAATCTACACTTTTTCAAATAAACATATACGAAAATGTTCGCCAAGTTCATAAGCATTCAACTCAAATAACATGTCAAAATAATCATTACTAGCAATTAAACAAGTTTTAAATGGCATTATCTCTCAAAAATCAAGTTCATGAATTTTAGACTTGAAAAAGTCCACTTTAATTCTCAAAATCATGTTTAGGCTCAAAGTTTGGATCTTTTAACTACCTAAACATGTTACACTACTTAATTTAGCAATAATTCATGACAAAAATCGGCCATAACCTGTTTATATCAAAAAGCCCCAAATTGCTCAAGAACACAAACCCTAGATCACTTAAAATTTGAAGTTTAAGGCTCCTAATCATGTTAAATAGCATCAATCTAGGTTATACAAGCATAATACATAAGCAATTTAAGCATAATTACACTAAAAAGCATCAAAATCGAATTGGGTATAAAATTGCTCAAGAACACCAATTTTTGGATTAAATGGTGTTTAGGTGTAGAAATTTACCGTTTTTCTTGCGTAATTCCTTGATAGTATCCTTCTCAACATGATTTTAGTAAAAGATTTGATGATTTTCGGTGAAAAAATTCGATTTTGGGAGTTATTTTTCGTGTATTTTCGCAGAAAAATGGGTGTGGTAGTGTGCAGACTGATCTGTTCGGCCCTTTTATTTTTTTCTGTATTTTTGGAACTCCGCGAGTCGCGGCATTTTGCCATTGCAAACTCCGTGAGTCGCGGTGCTTTTTTTTTTTTTTTTAATAAACCTTAACTTATGAAACAATTAAGTAATTAATTTTAAAATTTTGTTTCCCTTGTTATTTAGGGCGAGGTCGTTTCGGATCGATGTCCTAGTCCGTCCTTCGACAAAATTTTAAAATTTGTCTTTTTGTAGTGATTGTTTTAAAAGCTAAGATTTTTGGGTTTTTTTTTAATGTTTTTGGCATACTTTAATAAGATTAAAAATGATAATAAAAGTTCTCGTCCCTCCCTCGGATAAAGCAATTTCGGTTCAAAGACCTAGTCTTCAACTTACGACGAATATTAAAAATCATATTTTTAACTTAACGAAATAAAGTAAATTTTTTTGTTTTTAAATTCACACCAACTTAAATTTAAAAATGCATAAAATTAAAAATTTACACCAAACTTAATTAAAAATGCATAATATTAAAAATTCACACCAAACTTTACATTATATTTTTGTTTTTATACATACAAACTTATATTAAAAATATTAATTTTTCAAATATTTACACACTTAAATATATTGATTTTACAGAGTTCACAATATTAATTTAAGATTTATATATTAATTTTAAAATGGTAAAAATAAAATTAAAAATCTTTTTGGCTTTTTATCCCACTTTAATCAATCAAATATTATCAAAAATATGCGCCCCTCTTTTCGGTAAAGTAATTTCGGTTCCATAACCTAATTTAACTCATGACGAATTTTTGAAATATTTTGGGTTGATTGATTAAAGATATTTATACCTTAAGAATAAACGTTAAATTTCGCAGTGATGTAATAAATTTTTGTATGATATCAATAATTTCGGTCGCCAAACCTAATTTTATTCAATACCAATTTAATACTTTATAGCGAACAAATTAGCGTTTATTATCAAAAGGTTAAAAATAAAAATAAAAATAAAAACAAAAAACTGTACAGACTTACCTGTGAGATAGTATTCTTAGTTATACGATCTATCCCATTCATAAGATAGTCGGTTTAATTGGTTTTCCATGGCTACATAGGCGTAACCTCGAACATTCAGTGTTTTTTCTTCTAAACATATGAACGGTCCGTCTCTGCATAAAGTAACAAATTCGGTATTTGAATAGGTTTGATTATTTGAACATTTACCTCCATGTGACCATTTTCCGCATTTGTGACATCTTTCTAGGTGTCGTGCTCTTCTTTTCGCTGCGGATTTTGATTTTTCTTTACCAAATTGTAACTTATTATCTTCGCATCTGGATTCTTTTCTTACTCCGTCCAATCTTTCTCTGATTACTGATACTATTTCACTCGGTAGTGTGTCATTATTACATTTAGTGATCAAAGCGTGTAGCATTAGACCATGGTTTAGTTCACAGGCAGTCTTCATTTCCTAAAAAAATAAAAATTCAGAATGGGGGGAGAAGACTAGTTCTTCAGGGTCTGCTAGGGAAAGACCATTCGGGTTCCATTTTCGAGAACTACACGAAAATAGACAATCTAACTCTAACAGAAATACATATTATCCTTTAAAGACTTGATTCTCCCCACACTTAGTTAGCTGTGGTATCGAAATTGTGATTAACTTCGTTGTCAACTTCCATTGGACTATCTATGTAGTGTTTAACTCTGTGACCATTAACTTTAAATTCAATCCCATTTGAATTTATTAATTCTATCGTTCCGTATGGGAAAACTCTTTTGACTATGAATGGTCCAGACCATCTTGATTTCAATTTTCCAGGAAATAGCTTGAATCGTGAATTGAAAAGAAGAACTCTGTCTCCTTTTTTAAATTCTTTTAAACTTCTGATTCTTTTATCATGCCATTTCTTCGTTCTTTCCTTGTAGATTAACGAATTTTCGTATGCTTCATGTCTTAATTCTTCTAATTCGTTTAGTTGACTTAATCGTAGACGTCCAGCTTCATGTATATCAAGATTACATGTCTTCAAAGCCCAAAATGCTTTTTGTTCAATTTCTACTGGAAGATGACATGCTTTTCCGTAAACGAGTCTAAAAGGAGTGGTTCCAATTGGAGTTTTGTAGGCTGTTCTAAAAGCCCAGAGTGCATCCTCCAATTTAATGGACCATTCCTTCGGATTTGATCCTACGGTTTTCTCTAGAATACGTTTTAAAGCTCGGTTGATATTTTCAACTTGTCCACTTATTTGTGGATGATAAGCAGTGGAGATTTTATGAGTTACTCCATATCTTTTAAGAACTTTCTCAAGTTGATTATTACAGAAATGAGTACCCCGATCACTTATTAAAGCTTTCGGTGTTCCAAACCTTGCAAAAAGACGTTTTAAAAAGTTGACTACAACTCATGCATCATTAGTTGGGAGAGCTTGTGCTTCCGCCCATTTAGATACATAATCAATGGCTACGAGAATATAGAGATTATTATGAGATTTTGGAAATGGACCCATAAAGTCAATACCCCAAATGTCAAATACTTCACATACTTGAATGACATTTTGTGGCATTTCATCACGTTGACTTATTTTTTCGGCCCTTTGACAAGCATCACAGGATTTGCAAAGAAGGTGTGCGTCTTTGTAAATTGTAGGCCAATAAAATCCAGCATCATAAACTTTTCTTGCTGTTAGTTGAGGCCCATAATGCCCTCCTGTTGGTCCTGTGTAACAATGGTTTAAGATTTTACTAGCTTCATTTCCAAATACACATCGGCGTATTATTCCATCGGGACTACTTTGTGGATCTTCCCTGAAATAGTGTTTTATATCACTAAAGAATTTCTTTCATTTTTGGTACGATAATCCTTTTTCAAGGAATCCACATACTAAGTAGTTTGCATAGTCTGCAAACCATGAGATTTCATTATAATCTATCTTCAATAGATATTCATCAGGAAAGTTGTCTTGTATGGCCGATTCATTTAGAACTTCTAATTCAGGATTTTCAAGACGAGAAAGATGATCAGCGGCGAGATTTTCTGCTCCTTTTTTATCTCGGATTTCAATATCGAACTCTTGTAAGAGTAAGATCCAACGGATTAATCTTGGTTTGGCATCTTGTTTCGAAAATAGGTATCTAAGAGCAGAATGGTCGGTATAGACCACCGTTTTTGCTAGAACGAGATATGAACGAAATTTGTCAAAAGCAAAGACAATAGCAAGGAGTTCTTTTTCAGTAGTTGTGTAATTCGTTTATGCTCCTTGTAACGTCTTACTAGCATAATATATAGGTTGAAATCGTTTTTCAATCCTTTGTCCTAAAACGGCTCCCATTGCAAAATCACTTGCATCGCACATAAGTTCAAACGGTAGATTCCAATTTGGTGTTATTATGATCGGCGCATTATTGAGTTTCTCTTTAAGAATATTAAAAGATTTGATTCATTCATCTGAAAAGATGAATGGAGCATCCTTTTCTAGGAGTTTATTCATAGGAGTGGCAATTTTAGAAAAATCTTTTATGAAGCGTAGGTAAAAACCGGCATGCCCTAGAAAACTCCTAACTCCTCTAACATTGGTGGAATGTGGAAGTTTAGCAATTACATCTACTTTAGCTCTATCCACTTCAATTCCTTCCTTTGAAATTTTATGACCAAGAACGATGCCTTCTTTAACCATGAAATGGCATTTCTCCCAATTAAGAACTAGATTTGATTGTTCGCATCTAATCAGCATTCGTTCAAGATTAGCTAGACATGATTCAAATGTATCACCGAAGACTGAAAAGTCATCCATGAAAACTTCCATGCATTCTTCTATCATGTCGTGAAAAATCGCCATCATGCACCTTTGAAAGGTTGCAGGGGCGTTGCAAAGTCCAAATGGCATGCGTTTGTAAGCAAAAGTACCATAAGGGCACGTGAACGTGGTTTTCTCTTGATCTTCGGGTGCTATTGGAATTTGAAAATATCCGGAAAATCCATCAAGAAAACAATAGTAACTATTTCCGGCTAATCTTTCCAACATTTGATCAATGAAAGGTAAGGGAAAGTGATCTTTTCTGGTGGCGTCATTTAATTTTCTATAATCAATACACACACGTCATCCTGTTACAGTCCTAGTAGGAATAAGCTCATTTTTTTCATTTGTAATGACAGTCATGCCACCCTTCTTAGGCACGCATTGAACTGGGCTTACCCATGGACTATCAGAAATTAGATAAATTAAACCTGCATCTAGCAGTTTAATAATTTCTTTCTTAACTACATCTTGCATATTAGGATTTAGTCTTCGTTGGCGTTGCACATACGTTTTATGACCTTCTTCCATAAGGATTTTATGTGTGCAATACGAATGACTTATTCCTTTAATATCATGAATCTTCCATGCAATAGCTGGTTTATGAGCTTTCAACACCGAAATGAGTTGTGATTTCTCATTTTCAGTAAGAGAAGACGATATTATTACAGGTAATTCAGATTCACCATGTAAATAAGCGTATTCCAAATGGTTTGGAAGTGGCTTTAACTCTAATTTCGGTGGTTCTTCTATTGATGATTTATATCGATATCTGTCTTCTTCTTTTAGCATTTGAATTTCTTCTGTTGTTGGTTCATATCCATTAGCTATAAGTGTAGCTAACATTTCAACTTCATCAATTGGTTCATTACCTTCTCCTAAAGAACATTCTCCTGTTCCTTGTAATTCTGGAAATTCTTCTAACAATTCTGCATGTGAGTCTATAGTTTGAATATAATAACATGTATCATCTGCAGATTGCGGTTGTTGCATTGCTCTATCAACTGAAAAGGTAACACTCTCGTCCTCTATACTTAGGGTCAATTTCTTACCGAACACGTCTATCATTGCTTTAGCCGTGTTTAAGAATGGTCTTCCTAATATGAGAGGAACTTGAGAATCTTCTTCCATGTCCAGAACAACAAAATCTACTGGAAATACTAAAGTACCAACTTTAACTAGCATGTTCTCCATTATCCCTCTAGGATATTTTATTGATCGATCGGCTAGTTGTATACTTATTCTTGTTGGTTTCAATTCTCCAAGGTCTAGTTTAGCGTATAGTGAATACGGCATTAGATTTATACTAGCACCTAAGTCTGCTAATGCTTCTATTGAACTAAGACTACCCAGAAAACATGGAATTGTGAAACTTCCTGGATCAGATAATTTTTCTGGTATCTTATTCAACAGCACTGCTGAACAATTAGCGTTCATAGTAACAGCCGAGAGTTCTTCCATTTTCTTTCTATTCGTGATCAGATCTTTCAAGAATTTAGCATATCTAGGCATTCCTGAAATCACATCAATGAAAGGAAGATTTACATTTATCTGTTTAAACATATCCAAGAATTTAGATTGCTCAGCTTCAAGTTTCTCTTTCTTCATTTTACTCGGGTAAGGAAGTGGTGGTTGGTATGGTTTAACATAAGGTTTATCCTTAGCTGTGTTATCTTCATTAACCTTCTCAACTACCGGTTCTGTTTCCTTATCTTGTTCAGGTTGTGGTTCTTGTGGAGTAGGAATAGCTTCATCAGAAGTTACAGGTATTTCAGGTGGTTTAAGTGTTGTACCACTTCTTGTGGTAATAGCTTTAGCTGTTTCATTCCGGGGGTTAGCATTTGTATCACTAGGTAGACTTCCCGATTTTCTTTCACCTATTAACCTTGCTAGGTTACTTACTTCTTGTTCCAAGTTTTGAATAGAAGCTTGTTAATTTCTAAATGCTTGAGCATTTTGTTCATTTGTTTGTTTCTGAGATGTGAAAAACTGCGTTTGAGTATCAACTAGTTTCGTCATCATATCTTCTAAATTTGGCTTTTTATCATCGGTTTGTGGTGGTTTGTTTTGAAAATTAGGTCTTTGCTGATTGTAAGTATTATTGGATACTTGTTGATTGCTAGGACCTTGTTGGTTGTTGTATGGAATATTTCGATTATAATTCTAGTTTTGATTGTAAATCGGTCTTGGCGGTTGATAATTATTCTGATAATTATTTCCAAGCCTTTGGTTTAGATATGAAACATTCTCTCTTTATTCCATTGTTAATTCAATACAGAGACAATCTTTTGTCAAATGTGGTCCTCCACACTGCTCACAACTAATTCGTATTGAGTGAATATCCTTAGTCATCTTTTCCATTCGTCTCTCGACAGCATCTATCTTTGCAGAAATGGAATCTAAGTCATGGCTAGAATCGGCTCTAGCTGCTTTAGATGATCTAACGATATCTTTTTCTTGGTGCCACTCATGTGAGTGGGAAGCAGTGTTATCAATAATTTTATAAGCATCAGTTTCGGTTTTCTTCATAATAGAACCACCAGCTGCTATATCGATGTCTTTCCTTGTAGTGATGTCGCATCCTTGGTAGAATATTTGTACTATTTGACAGGTGTCTAAACCATGTTGCGGACATCCTCTTAATAACTTTCCAAATCTAGTCCACGCCTCATATAGAGTTTCATTTGGCTTCTGTGTGAACGTAACAATTTCTCCTTGAAGTCTTACGGCGTTAGATGCTGGAAAGAATTGTCTAAGAAAATTTTCAACTAAAACGTCCCATGTATCGATCGCCCCTTCAGGTAACGATTCCAACCAATCTTTGGCTTCTCCCTTTAAAGTCCAGGGAAATAACATGAGATATATCTGTTCATCCTCCACTTCTCTTATTTTAAATAGTGTGCAGATCCTATTAAAGGTACGAAGATGTTCATTTGGATCTTCCTTCGGCGCACCACTAAATTGGCATTGATTAGTCACCATGTGTAAAATTTGTCCTTTGATTTCATAATCTGGCGCATTAATGTCCGGATGAGTAATTGCGTGACCTTGGCCAGTGCGTTTAGCTCTCATTCGGTCTTCCATACTTAAAGGTTCCAGATTCTCCATAATTGAATTTGTTGAATCGGAATCACTAGATGATTCTGATTTAATGGTTCGTTCCTCAACAATCTCTGTTTGAAAGATTGGTGGTTCCTGAGGAAAAATTAATGGTTCAGGATCTATGAATTGTCCCTGAATATTCTCCGGATTCTCAATTGTGAGGTCGGGTTCAAAAAATGGATTATCGGAAATTTGAACTGGAGTACTTGGTTGACTGGATGACGATTCTAAAGAAAAATTAACGGCGGTAATATTTGCTAAATGTCTTGATCTAGTTACAGGTGGTGAACGTACAAAAGGTGGTGAACGTCTTTCTCGGTGCATTCACTGAATATCCTATTAGTTTTTAAAAGGAAAGAAAAATTATATAAGTTATCCAATTAATAGACTTTTCTGATTTTGCCCACGTTTCGAATAGCCAAAAGATGCAGCAGAGGGGCAGGATTCGTTTGGTCTCAATATAATTGAGGACTGTTTGGCTCCAATAACACAGTCTCCAATAACCCGGTCCACGTACAAATCCAACTATTACTACGAACCAGAAAATTTTGATGTCTATCAATTTAACCACTTAAAATAAATTTTCGTAATTTTAAGAATTTTAGATAAGAAGTAGAATAAAAATCTATGTCCTAAAACTAGAATAGCGAGAAATAAGAAAGAAAAAGAGCACGTCAAAAAAGGTCAAAAAAGAGAAAAAAAATTGAAAAATAAAAGGCGTCAAAAAATAAGAAAGAAAAAGAAATGACTATAAAACTTAAAAACACTCGACTAACCCAACCTTATTACTATCACTAACTTAAAATTATAATCGCAAATTGAGATTACTAATTGGAATGATAATTGATACATAGGTAAAAGGCGTCTAAAAATATTAAAGCTTACAAGAAAAACTATATCCCAAATGGCAATATCTAAAAAGGCGCTAAAACTTAAAAAGGCGTCGCAAAATTCTAAAGCACCTAAATCTTAGTCTAAAGAAAAAGCACTTAAGGAATTTTACGGCAAAGTCTAAAAATCTAGAAGTAAAAAAAAAAATTACTATGGCAAAAACTATATCTTAAAACTAAATATGAGCGAAAAACACAAAAATTACGCTAAAACAATTAAAAAGGGACAAAATATAAAAATATACTAAAAGTTGTAAAAATTACAATTTTTATAAAAATATTATTTTTATATTATTTAATTTATAAAAATATTAATTTTATATTTTAATTAAACTAATTTAACTAAATAATACAAATAATAAAATAACTAAACTAATTAATATAATATAAATAACCTAATTAGGTTTAAAGTTAATAAAAATAATAATTACCCCGTATTAAATGCAGATTAGGGTTCTGTCAGGCGCGTCAGGGACAACTCCGCGAGTCGCGGTACCAGGTGGCAATAAACGTCGCGAGTCACGGGATTCAAAATTTCAGATGACAGGCTGATTTAAATTCGACGCGTTTTTGTGTTTTTTTATTTATTTAATTGTTTTATATTTTCTGTTTTAATAAAAGTATTTATATAATAAAAACTTATATCTAAAAACTAAAATAGAAATACTTTAAAATTTTATAAATAAAAATCTTAAAACTAGATATATATATATATATATATATATATATATATATATATATATATATATATATATATATATATATATATATATATATATATATATATATATATATATATATATATATATTTTCAGTTTTAAATTTATGTTTTAAATAAAAACAAAATATTTAAATAAAACTTATTATTTTTATAAAATAAAAATAAAGAAACTTTATAAAACTTAAATATTTCACAAATTCTTAAAAATATTTATATTTTTGTTTTCTTTTTATGTTTTCGAATATTTAAAACGTATTTTTACAAAAGCGTATTTTTTATAAAAGTAAACTAAAAAAAATCTTTTTTTTATATATTTATTAGCGTTGCGCTTCCGACTTTTAAGCTAGATTGTTCCCCGGCAGCGGCGCCAAAAATATACTTGATGTTATGCGAGGTGTATATGAAATAGCTTAAATTTTACTACGAAATACTATTAAATACGATACAATTTTACACAAGATATTTATTTATTTATAGAATGGATATACTTAAACCTTGCTACAACACTTATAGGCAGTGTACCTAATCGTACAGTAGTGTAGTTTTTAGTAAGTCCGGTTCGTTCCACAGGGAATCTTTTAACAAAGCTTAACGCTATATTAGTTTTATTTTATAAAAATACAAATATATATATAAGTAACATTATTATTATAAAGGGGGGTTTTTACCATTTAATGACCGGTTTGTCGATTTTAAAACTTTAGTCGCAGTTAAAACCTAAATGTAAAATATTAAAAATAAATACAAGACTTAATTTAAAGCGTAAAGTAAATAACGATAATGAAATTGCGATAAATAAAAGTGCGATAAAATAAACTTGCGATAATTAAAAAGTACGATAATTAAAAGTGCAATTAAATACAATAACAATAAATAAAAGTGCGATAATTAGAAGTGCAATTAAATATAAAATAAAGGAAATTAAATATGAAATAAAATAATTATGCTTATTTAAACTTCCGTAATCATGATGTTTGACGTGTTGATTTTAGTTTTTTGCCCATGGGTTAATTGTCCTTTGTCCTGGATTATTTAATATGTCCGTTTGGTTTTTGTCCATAACAGTCCATAAGTCATAAATATAAAGTGCGAGTGTCCTCGTCAAATTATTCTTATACCCGAAGTCAAATATTCCAACTAATTGGGGACTTAAACTGTAACTGAAATGTCCCGTTCTTATTGATTAAAAACGTTCCATATTAATTGATTTCGTTGCGAGGTTTTGACCTCTATATGAGACGTTTTTCAAAGACTGCATTCATTTTAAAACAAACCATAACCTTTATTTCATCAATAAAGGTTTAAAAAGCTTTACGTAGATTATCAAATAATGATAATCTAAAATATCCTGTTTACACACGACCATTACATAATGGTTTACAATACAAATATGTTACAACAAAATAAGTTTCTTGAATGCAGTTTTTACACAATATCATACAAGCATGGACTCCAAATCTCGTCCTTATTTAAGTATACGACAGCGGAAGCTCTTAATAATCACCTGAGAATAAACATGCTTAAAACGTCAACAAAAATGTTGGTGAGTTATAGGTTTAACCTATATATATCAAATCATAATAATAGACCACAAGATTTCATATTTTAATACACATCCCATACATAGAGATAAAAATCATTCATATGGTGAACACCTGGTAACCGACATTAACAAGATGCATATATAAGAATATCCCCATC
Organism: Rutidosis leptorrhynchoides; assembly: GCF_046630445.1. Classification (NCBI taxonomy): domain Eukaryota; kingdom Viridiplantae; phylum Streptophyta; class Magnoliopsida; order Asterales; family Asteraceae; genus Rutidosis; species Rutidosis leptorrhynchoides. The sequence goes on from NC_092340.1 coordinate 139,918,753, forward strand.
ATTCCGGGACACCCTTCGGATATGATATTAATTTCGAAGTACTAAAGTATCCGGTACTTTGGATGGGGTTTGTTAGGCCCAATAGATCTATCTTTAGGATTCGCGTCAATTAGGGTGTCTGTTCCCTAATTCTTAGATTACCAGACTTAATAAAAAGGGGCATATTCGATTTCGATAATTCAACCATAGAATGTAGTTTCACGTACTTGTGTCTATTTTGTAAACCATTTATAAAACCTGCATGTATTCTCATCCCAAAAATATTAGATTTTAAAAGTGGGACTATAACTCACTTTCACAGATTTTTACTTAGTCGGGAAGTAAGACTTGGCCACTGGTTGATTCACGAACCTATAACAATATATACATATATATCAAAGTATGTTCAAAATATATTTACAACACTTTTAATATATTTTGATGCTTTAAGTTTATTAAGTCAACTGTCCTCGTTAGTAACCTACAACTAGTTGTCCACAGTTAGATGTACAGAAATAAATCGATAAATATTATCTTGAATCAATCCACGACCCAGTGTATACGTATCTCAGTATTGATCACAACTCAAACTATATATATTTTGGAATCAACCTCAACCCTGTATAGCTAACTCCAACATTCACATATAGAGTGTCTATGGTTGTTCCGAAATATATATAGATGTGTCGACATGATAGGTCGAAACATTGTATACGTGTCTATGGTATCTCAAGATTATATAATATACAATACAAGTTGATTAAGTTATGGTTAGAATAGATTTGTTACCAATTTTCACGTAGCTAAAATGAGAAAAATTATCCAATCTTGTTTTACCCATAACTTCTTCATTTTAAATCCGTTTTGAGTGAATCAAATTGCTATGGTTTCATATTGAACTCTATTTTATGAATCTAAACAGAAAAAGTATAGTTTTATATTCAGAAAAATAAGTTACAAGTCATTGTAAAGGTAGTCATTTCAGTCGAAAGAACGACGTCTAGATAACCATTTTAGAAAACATAATTCCACTCTGAGTTTAACCATAATTTTTGGATATAGTTTCATGTTCATAATAAAAATTATTTTCTCAGAATAACAACTTTTAAATCAAAGTTTATCATAGTTTTTAATTAACTAACCCAAAACAGCCCGCGGTGTTACTACGACGGCGTAAATCCGGTTTTACGGTGTTTTTCGTGTCTCCAGGTTTTAAATCATTAAGTTAGCATATCATATAGATATAGAACATGTGTTTAGTTGATTTTAAAATTCAAGTTAGAAGGATTAACTTTTGTTTGCGAACAAGTTTAGAATTAACTAAACTATGTTCTAGTGATTACAAGTTTAAACCTTCGAATAAGATAGCTTTATATGTATGAATCGAATGATGTTATGAACATCATTACTACCTTAAGTTCCTTGGATAAACCTACTGGAAAAGAGAAAAATGGATCTAGCTTCAACGAATCCTTGGATGGCTCGAAGTTCTTGAAGCAGAATCATGACACGAAAACAAGTTCAAGTAAGATCATCACTTGAAATAAGATTGTTATAGTTATAGAAATTGAACCAAAGTTTAAATATGATTATTACCTTGTATTAGAATGATAACCTACTGTAAGAAACAAAGATTTCTTGAGGTTGGATGATCACCTTACAAGATTGGAAGTGAGCTAGCAAACTTGAAAGTATTCTTGATTTTATGTAACTAGAACTTGTAGAATATATGAAGAACACTTAGAACTTGAAGATAGAACTTGAGAGAGATCAATTAGATGAAGAAAATTGAAGAATGAAAGTGTTTGTAGGTGTTTTTGGTCATTGGTGTATGGATTAGATATAAAGGATATGTAATTTTGTTTTTATGTAAATAAGTCATGAATGATTACTCATATTTTTGTAATTTTATGAGATATTTCATGCTAGTTGCCAAATGATGGTTCCCACATGTGTTAGGTGACTCACATGGGCTGCTAAGAGCTAATCATTGGAGTGTATATACCAATAGTACATACATCTAAAAGCTGTGTATTGTACGAGTACGAATACGGGTGCATACGAGTAGAATTGTTGATGAAACTGAACGAGGATGTAATTGTAAGCATTTTTGTTAAGTAGAAGTATTTTGATAAGTGTATTGAAGTCTTTCAAAAGTGTATAAATACATATTAAAACACTACATGTATATACATTTTAACTGAGTCGTTAAGTCATCGTTAGTCGTTACATGTAAGTGTTGTTTTGAAACCTTTAGGTTAACGATCTTGTTAAATGTTGTTAACCCAATGTTTATAATATCAAATGAGATTTTAAATTATTATATTATCATGATATTATCATGTATGAATATCTCTTAATATGATATATATACATTATATGTCTTTACAACGATAATCGTTACATATATGTCTCGTTTAAAAATCATTAAGTTAGTAGTCTTGTTTTTACATATGTAGTTCATTGTTAATATACTTAATGATATGTTTACTTATCATAGTATCATGTTAACTATATATATATATCCATATATATGTCATCATATAGTTTTTACAAGTTTTAACGTTCGTGAATCACCGGTCAACTTGGGTGGTCAATTGTCTATATGAAACATATTTCAATTAATCAAGTCTTAACAAGTTTGATTGCTTAACATGTTGGAAACATTTAATCATGTAAATATCAATCTCAATTAATATATATAAACATGGAAAAGTTCGGGTCACTACAGTACCTACCCGTTAAATAAATTTAATCCCGAAATTTTAAGCTGTTGAAGGTGTTGACGAATCTTCTGGAAATAGATGCGGGTATTTCTTCTTCATCTGATCTTCACGCTCCCAGGTGAACTCGGGTCCTCTACGAACATTCCATCGAACCTTAACAATTGGTATCTTGTTTTGCTTAAGTCTTTTAACCTCACGATCCATTATTTCGACGGGTTCTTCGATGAATTGAAGTTTTTCGTTGATTTGGATTTCATCTAACGGAATAGTGAGATCTTCTTTAGCAAAACATTTCTTCAAATTCGAGACGTGGAAAGTGTTATGTACAGCCGCGAGTTGTTGAGGTAACTCAAGTCGGTAAGCTACTGGTCCGACACGATCAATAATCTTGAATGGTCCAATATACCTTGGATTTAATTTCCCTCGTTTACCAAATCGAACAACGCCTTTCCAAGGTGCAACTTTAAGCATGACCATCTCTCCAATTTCAAATTCTATATCTTTTCTTTTAATGTCAGCGTAGCTCTTTTGTCGACTTTGGGCGGTTTTCAACCGTTATTGAATTTGGATGATCTTCTCGGTAGTTTCTTGTATTATCTCCGGACCCGTAATCTGTCTATCCCCCACTTCACTCCAACAAATTGGAGACCTGCACTTTCTACCATAAAGTGCTTCAAACGGAGCCATCTCAATGCTTGAATGGTAGCTGTTGTTGTAGGAAAATTCTGCTAACGGTAGATGTCGATCCCAACTGTTTCTGAAATTAATAACACAAGCTCGTAGCATGTCTTCAAGCGTTTGTATCGTCCTTTCGCTCTGCCCATCAGTTTGTGGATGATAGGCAGTACTCATGTCTAGACGAGTTCCTAATGCTTGCTGTAATGTCTGCCAGAATCTTGAAATAAATCTGCCATCCCTATCAGAGATAATAGAGATTGGTATTCCATGTCTGGAGACGACTTCCTTCAAATACAGTCGTGCTAACTTCTCCATCTTGTCATCTTCTCTTATTGGCAGGAAGTGTGCTGATTTGGTGAGACGATCAACTATTACCCAAATAGTATCAAAACCACTTGCAGTCCTTGGCAATTTAGTGATGAAATCCATGGTAATGTTTTTCCATTTCCATTCCGGGATTTCGGATTGTTGAAGTAGACCTGATGGTTTCTGATGCTCAGCTTTGACCTTAGAACACGTCAAACATTCTCCTACGTATTTAGCAACATCGGCTTTCATACCCGGCCACCAAAAATGTTTCTTGAGATCCTTGTACATCTTCCCCGTTTCAGGATGTATTGAGTATCTGGTTTTATGAGCTTCTCTAAGTACCATTTCTCTCATATCTCTAAATTTTGGTACCCATCGTGTCCGATCGAGTGTAAATGGTTATTTATAGGGACGCCCAATTGTAAATCTTTATATTAAAATTAACAAACTATCATTTAGTTAAACAAATATAAAGCCCATTAATAGCCCATAGTCTAATTTCCACAAGTGTCGTTCTTTTGTCCAAACCCCAATTATGGTACAAAGCCCAATTACCCAATTTTAGTAATTAGCCCAACATCATGATTACTTCGGATTAAATAAGCATAATAATAACTTAGCTACGAGACATTAAATTAAAAAGGTTGAACATAACTTACAATGATTAAAAATAGCGTAGCGTTACACGGACAGAATTTTTTCTTACACCCTTACAACATTTGCTAACATACCCTTATTATTAGGATTAAAATTAAAATTAAATTCTAAATTATAAATATAAATATTATGTATAGATAGATGGATGGATATATATATTGATATTAAAATTCGTCGAACTGCGTTGGCTTTTATAGGCATTTTCATATTTTGGGGCTCCGCGAGTCGCGGTACTTTTAGCCTTCGAACTCCGCAAGTCGCGGAGTTTGTTTTTCCAGCTCATTCAGCCTTGGCTCTTTGTTTGCCGACGATTTTAAATAATAATATAATATATATATATAATTTTTAAGAATTATTTATATATTATATTATATTCATGTGCATAATTGACTTGTGATTTTTAGTCCGTTGCGTCGAGCGTTGAGAGTTGACTCTGGTCCTGGTTCCGGATTTTCGAACGTCCTTGCGTACAATTTAATATCTTGTACTTTGCGTTTTGAATCTTGTACTCTTGTAATTTTGAGACGTTTCTTATCAATAATTGGAACCTCATTGATTGTATTTTGTACTTTTGAGCTTTTTGGTCGTTTGCGTCTTCAATTCGTCGAATCTGTCTTTTGTCTTCACCTTTTATTATTTAAACGAATATCACTTTTAAATAGAACAACTGCAACTAAAAGCTTGTCTTTCTTGAGGAATAATGCTATGAAATATATGTTCGTTTTTAGCATTATCAATGTGTCTAAATGACTGCCTCAAACTCACAGTCAACAAATGATAAAGGATATGTCTTTGTGACTGCCTTAAGAGGATGTGTCTATATGACTGCCTCATGGTTCCCGGTCTAAATTACTGATAAAACCTGAGAAAATTAAATTTTGAAAAATAATTAAAGTTTAAACAATAACTTGATTAATTCACAGAATTTCTTAAAATTCTTAAAGGTTATTATAGGGTACCAAAATCCCTTAAAATCCAAAATCTAGTGAATGTTTTCGAGCAAAATTCTAAGACTGAAGGTTTTCGAGCAAATTGTGCTTGAAATTGAAATTTTCGTGCAACAACTCTGAACTTATCCTTTCTCGAGCAAAAACCGACTGAAAAGCTAATTTTTCGGACTTCCTGTGTCAATATAAGGTTAAAGGTTCACTTTCCAACACATCACTTTCAAATATCACTTTAGAAAATCTAATTTTGTCAGGCTCACGTGCTCTCAAGAACATCCTGTTCATTGCAACTGTTCATCATCTTCACAAGTAAACCTAATCGGTATTTTCCCTTTAAAATCATGTGTTTATGGCTAAAATTGTTGTTTTATAGAAGATTTTCTGTCTCTGTAATCACTTAAAGTGTTGAAATTGCCATGATTTGGATAAGTATTTGATGAATATATGATGTGTGTATACAGGGTTGTCGAACCCTAGAAACCTAAGTTGATTGATTGCACCCATAAAACGAATCTGTTATAATAAATTAACTTAGGGATCTTGATTGTGATAAGAAGAACTTGATTTATTCCTTAATTACTTGAATAGATGCTTGTTGCAACCTCGAATTTGAATAGGAGTAATTTTAGGGTTCACGAATAAATCTGAGAATTTCAGATGATTTGTCTTAATTCATGATGTTAAACAGGTTTAGTTTACAATAGATTTCATTCATTAAATCTTAAATTGGGCCAATTGTTGTATTTTCTGCAAAAAGATGAACATGAAACTTAAACAAACAGGGTGCTCGAAAATCTCTTGATTTTTGAGCGCTTGAAAAAGGTGCCCGGAAAAGTCTTGACCGAAAACCTTTTTGTGCTCGAAAATTTAGTTGTGTGAGAACCTCCCTTGTGTCTAAAAAGGTCTCTGTCTAAAAACCTAACCTGCTCGAAAAATGTGTCTGACAACCTTCCTGCTCGAAAAAGGTTGTCTGTCTGAATACCTTTCATGTATGAAAAACTGTTGTCTAAAAAACCTGTTATTGCTCGAAAAGTGTGACTGAAAAACTTTATGCTCGAAAAAGGTTGTGTGTGTGAAAACCTTTGTCTGAAACCCTTTGATAGATGAAATGCTTGCACGAAAACCTTCATGATCTAAAACTTTTCTTTGCTCAAAATTTCACTAATGCTCGAAAACCAATTTTGTTCAAAATTGTTAAGTGTTAGTATTGTTTCAAATGAACTTTAACAATCGTTTAAAATTGAAACAATTAATGCTTTATCACTATTTTCACAAAACACCAAATGAACTGTGTTTTTCACTAACCTTGCTCATGATTTCACAGCAATGTCAAACAATGTCTTTTTCAACGAGGATGTTCCCACCCCTTGCTCCTACTGGATTTCCATACTTTTAAATCACCCAATGCATAACCTTTTCACTGAATTCGACCATGTCTCAATACGAAAACTTCGTCTAATGCGGGACACCATGACCTACCACCCTCCAGTTAACGATGCACCCGACTATTTTTCTTTTCTAGCCTCTCAGAACCCTGATCGAAGAGCCACCTTCACACTAGCTAACATGAGACGATTCTTGGGAATTCCCGCCCGTGCTCAATACGATATTTTCCTTTCAAAAAATGCAATGCTTGCTGCCGTACATCAACTTGGATACGAAGGAGAGTTGACAAAGATAAGGGATTTCAAAAAGAAACGAATGGCACAACGATGGGCTGTCCTATATACTCTCATCAATCGCTGCTTCAATCCAATGCAAAATGGAACCGATAACATCACAATATTCTTGTTAAAAATCTTCTATGGCATTATGTTCTTGCCATCTGCTGACTTTGGTTGTGTCATCTGGGAACGCATGATAGAAATCCACTCAGCACCTCTCCTATCATACATTTAATTCCCAAGATTCTATTCTCTAATTCTTGGAGCAGTAATTGATGTCAGCAACCAGACTCCAGATCCCATACCTAGAGATTGTGTTGAACCACTAGTAGAGCATCCGTTCATAGAGTTCATTCAAAAGAGAATAGGATCACAGAATGTGTCAGCTTAACCTATTCCTGTGCATTTACTAAATCTTGGACCTCGTGATGATCCAAGAATCACTGCTTATATGAGACAGAAAGGAGCTCCTATGGATCCTCTACAACCCGGGGATCCTGCCCCAGGAACTGATAGGACACCTGGTGAGGGGTCTAGTAAGCGAGGGTCACAGAAAAGAAAATTTGAGGGGAAAAGAAATGAGGGTGAAATTAGGTCTAAAAGAAAAGCAGAATCAAAGCAGGTAACCTCTGAACACCTTCAGAAGGTTCTTCACGATATTGTTCGGAGTGATAAGGATGGAAATGAGGGCGTGGTTGAAAAATCAAGAGAGGATGTGCGGACCGGGTGTGAGATGGGGCAAAAAGAAAACGTTAGCCCCCCCCCCCCCCAAAACATTAGGAAGCCACTCAGATGCTCAAACATCTGTTTCATATGAGTTAGAATCGGCATCTCTAGATGAGATTCGCCAAAAACAATTTGAGAATGTGTCTAGTGCTCGTAGGGATTTGGTGCAGTCCTATACCGAACAATCTGTGTCTATAGCTCAGACTGCAACAACAAGCGTAGAGGTTAGCAAATCCCCAGAAATTGCTTCTCTAATATCGCTTGGAAGTCCTATCTCAACAGGCCTCACTGCTCAGCTTTCCAGCTCAACAGTGGTGACAACTGAGTTTCATCAAGAATCTCAGGCTATTTTTACTAACACTTCCTTGCAGGGCTCTATCACATCCTTACCAATTATTTCCACAACTCCATCACCACCACCTGATCTCAATGCTTCACCACCGCCGCTGTCACTTCCAATCATGACATCATCCCCTATCACCCAAACTATCACTCATCAACCAAATCTCACGTATATTCAACGGGAAAACGAATTTCATGCTCACCTTCTCTCAGTTAACATTTCTGAGGGTGATTACATCAGAAAAGCTATTCTCGGTCTTCTCAACTCACTTCAACTCATCCCGAATTATCCACCAGTTCTTGAACCGATCCCGTGTTGTGTTGATCAACCATCTTCCTCCCGGCGACATGATGACCCCGATTCCGGCAGCCAACATGAGGGGGAGAATATCGAAGGAAGATCCACTGTGCACATCACCCAAACTATCAGTCAAACACAATCTGCACCTATCTCTTCCAAAAAAGGGAAAGAAATTGTTGATGACTCTGATATACCTGAAGGAATGGTCAAAGTGAAAGGATCCGTTCATATACATTATAAACGATTCACAATAGTTGATTACATCGCGAGGTATTTGACCTCTATATGATACGTTTTACAAACATTGCATTCGTTTTTAAAAGACAAACTTTCTTTACATCAAAAATTGACGGCATGCATACCATTTCATATTACATCCAACTATAATTGACATAATATTAATCTTGATGAACTCAACGACTCGAATGCAACGTCTTTCAAAGTATGTCATGAATGACTCCAAGTAATATCCTTAAAATGAGCTAATGCACAGCGGAAGATTTCTTTAATACCTGAGAATAAACATGCTTTAAAGTGTCAACCAAAAGGTTGGTGAGTTCATTAGTTTATCATAATCAATCATTTCCGTAATAGTAATAGACCACAAGATTTCAGTTTCTATAAATATCCGTACACTCGCGAGTGTATAAAAGTATTCTATAAGTTGTAGGCACCCGGTAACATGCCTTAACGTTCATGTTTTACCCTCTGAAGTACACCAGATCAGGTGTGTTTAAAATAACCTCGAAGTACTAAAGCATCCCATAGTCAGGATGGGGTTTGTCAGGCCCAATAGATCTATCTTTAGGATTCGCGCCTACCGTACATAGACAAGTAGTTTAATGTTACCAAGCTAAGGGTATATTTCTGGTTTAAACCCACATAGAATTAGTTTTAGTACTTGTGCCTATTTCGTAAAACATTTATAAAACAGCGCATGTATTCTCAGCCCAAAAATATATATAAAAAGGGAGTAATGAAACTCACCATACTGTATTTCGTAGTAAAAATACATATAACGTCATTTAACAAGTGCAAGGTTGGCCTCGGATTCACGAACCTATATTAATTATATATATTTATATGTTGGTCAATATTTGTCTAACAATTTTTGGTCAAGTCATAGTGTACCACAATCCTAATGCTCGAGACTAATATGCAAAAGTTAACAAAAGTCAACTTAACCCAAAATGACTTCTAAAATTTATACGTGTTTATTATATAACTTAACTATAGTCATTTTATATATTTAAATATATTTATTAGATTTTATAATAATAAAAGTCATTTATTAATAAAAATTTATATTAACGTTTATATATGATAAAATATACTTTTATATATCTTAAGTAGTAAAATTTATAAAGTTCACTTAATATCGTAAAACTATAGTGGTAAGTATTATTAATGTAATTATATTACGCGTGGTGAAAAATATCTTTGTATCCCCTATTTATTTGATAAAATAATATTGATCATAATAATAATAAGTAAAAGTCGTATTATTTTGTAATAATAATTATTATTATTCTATAAAAAAATAACAATATTTATATTTACTAAAAATGTTATTATGATAAAATGATAATACTAACATAATAGTAATAATGATATTTTATAATAACAATGATATTTCTATTAAAATAATAACGACGATAGTAATAATAATCATTTTAACAATAATACTAAAATTCAGTTGACTATAACTTCTAATCCGTTCATCGAAACCATTTGATATCTAAATGAAAAGTTCTTAATTTTTCGCTAGCTTTCCAATGACATGCATATCATATACCCTATCTCAGTAGCATATGTATCTAATTCAGGATTCAACAAACCTATCTAAGGACAATATCGAATGTACAAGCATGCATAATCCTATATACTCGAGCACTAGTCAGGGATACACTATTGAAATATAAAAGTTAAGTTATGAGTGCTCACGTATCAATATTGAGATTCAATATTGCAGGAAAGTAAGTAGACGAAACGAAAATGATAAACGTTAGGTTGACCTCACGAGCAATACCCTCGATCAATACCCATAACCTCCATAGCTATAACCCATAATTTCCTTAGCTCTATCCCGTTTGAAAACTTATTTTAAAATCGTCTGAATATAACTCCGTCGTAGTATTTTATGTATACTAATAATATCTTGAAATAATATAAAGAAAATATATATGTGTAATTCGATTGAGAGAGTTTAGAGAAATATATTTTCAAGTTTCTATGAAATAATAAAACCTATTGAATTCTATTTATAATAGATTTTTGAATTATTAAAGTGAATTATTAAAGTATGAATTATTAATGTGAATTATTAAAGTATGAATTATTAAAGTGAATTATTAAAGTTAAAGTAAAGTAAAAGTAAAGTAAAGGTAAGTTAAAGTATAGTAAAAGTATAAAACTATGTACGTATAATACGCGTATAAATATATATAATATTAATTTAAATCGTTATATATATTTGATAAAATAAAATATAAATATCGTTATTTTATCATACTAGTTAAGTAATGAGTGGTCAAAAAGAATAGATTTCTTAAATCACAGTGGACCTCATAACATAGGCCCGTAATCATATCATAATGTATCTGATAATTCAATCATTTGATATTATCTTTTAATTCTGTCAATAAATATATCGAAACAAATACGTTCATGTAAAGTATCATATATCTAATACTTTGTTAATATTTTCAGTTAATATTATATATTATATATACATATCTATATACACATAATTGTTCGTGAATCGTCGAACACGGTCAAAGGATAATTGATTACATGAATGTAGTTCCAAACTTTTTGAGATTCAACATTACAAATTCTGCTTACCGTGTCGGAAACATATAAAGGTTAAGTTTAAATTTGGTCAAAAATTTTCGGGTCGTCACAGTACCTACCCGTTAAAGAAATTTCGTCCCGAAATTTGATTGAGGTCGTCATGGATAACTATAAAAATGTTTTCATGACGAATATGAGTTGATAAATAGAGTTTTATCATCATTGAGTAATATAGATAAAACAATTTGATTACGCGAAGAGTATAAGTGAAGCTATCGCAAGAGAGTGAAATGAGTAAACGTATATTCATTTTAACCGATGACGTAGTTATGATTGATTTCCGGAATTCATGGGATTTAAAGAAAATCTTTACAATAAGATTTGGTTCTTCGGCGATTAAGGAAATCAGGATCTTCTTTGATTAAATGCGATAATCTGTCTCGATTTCTCTGTCTGATATTTTACTATAATTCCACCCCCTTCGTTTCTTTATTTCCACAGCTCACACCTTCTAGTCTTTCTCCCCAATTCATACTTTAAAGCATTCATTAATATGCTTCATCCAGTATTGATTCTTGATATACTCTTAACTTTCATATCTGTCATTCTTCTTTTTCATCTACCACCGGAGGAAGTTATTTTCTTCTACCATTACCTTGGGGTTATTGTGTTTTTTTATTCTCCCGTGTCTTTATATTGCTATACGCATTGATATACACGGTTTGTAATTTCGGGATTGTTATCGGGCTTTATATTCTCCATTATATTTCGGAGCTTCATGCTTTCGTTTTCTCTTCCCGACCTTAAGTCAAGCGGATAATGGTCCAGAATTCATATATATGAATTTTTGGATGAACATAGTTAATGTTCCAAGAAGAAAATCGTAATGGCACGATCTTGATTTGGCAAATTATCAGAATATCTGAAAATATAGAGCTATCAAGATGATATTTTCTTAATATGTTTGGAAATTGGGTAGAATGTAAGAGTCGTGTAAACAGTACATGATGACGGTATGTTCTGTGAATCATCACGTTCCATTAGAAACTCAGCATGACTTACTGTAATATAATCACGTTGATCAAGTGTCATTATATTATACTAACTCATGCTTCAATTCCCAACACTACTTCAAAAACATTCCTATTTTAAATTCAAAATTTTTTTTTTAGAATTTAGAAACTAACAAAGTTTCTTTTTATGTTGTAACACAGATATTGCGAAGAGATAAAAGATTTCGGATAAGAATAGTTGTGAAAATATCTTCAGGAATATCGAAGATATTATAATAAAAGATACGATAATATGGATGATGAAGAAGATTTGTCTGTGAAGGTTTAAAATAAGAAGTAAGGTGTTTGCTAACGATTTCAGTAGACACTGAATCATTTGGATCCTTTGAAGGCAGGTTTAGTCTTTATGATTTGTCCACAACCTCCTTCATGGTCTGCTCAATCCGTTTTCTAGTTTCAAACCTTCTCTTTTTCTCAGCTTTACCACCATACTATTCTTTATCATCAAACTTTTGACTGTTAAAGTCGTTTACAGTTTTTGCTGCTTCATCAACATTTTTCCAATTTCGGAGAACTAGTTCATAGTTTGGGATGTTTTTCAGAAAATTCACATTCGAAGTATGTAAGTCTAGGAGATAGACGTTATATGTATAACTTTTGACGTAAAATTGTCGCGAAATTCAAAATACTGATTGCTAATTCCCAGTAGTTGGTGTGACAATTATTGTTACATGATGTAGGTGAGTACATGATGGGGTCTTAATGAATAAGTATAGTGGCTTTTTGGAGAGGCTTAAGTCGAAGGTTAATGAAGTTGCTGATAAGTTTACTGCTAATGTGGCGAGATATGAAAGGTTCCCCGGTAACAATGATGAAGGGGTAATTGTTATAATAAGGTTTATTCGTATAAACAAATGAAGGTGATTTGCTGGAGCTATGACAAAACTGTCTATTTTGGAAAGAGATTGAAAAATTATATTTGGTAATAAATATCAAAGGATCTGACACGGATACGTGTTAAACTATAACTTTGGTTTCGAGAGCTTTTCAGATGCATGACAGTGGGTAATATGTGGTTGGATCATCATCTCGCATGTCTTTAGGAATTTTGAAGTGTTTGAACACGTATTGTAATTGTTAATATACATATGATGTTCTAAGATTTTGAATGATACAAATATTTTTTGTGAGTTCCATGAATAGAAATAAGGTTCTAGGACAGTTTTGAAGTCAAAGTATAGTTTTGAAAGATGTAGGAATCTAAGAGTGATGATTTCGGTTATATCTTGAATCGAATTCTGAGATTTTAAAATCAGAATATGTAATTAGATTTTGAATGAGTATGGTTGTTTTGATTTCTATAAAAGAATGTATATTGTTGTGAAAGTAGGGAGTATAATGGATGACTTGCTGAATCAGATTCGAAGAATGTAACATATTAATTGTGAATTTATATATCTCTCGGGTATTACCTACCCGTTAAAAAAAATTCACAATTAACATTTTGTACAAAAGAATTTTATTACAGTCTTTATGGAAATATATATGTGTATATTTCTTCAGATGTAATATAGATTTAATGAGTTAATATTAAATTAAACTCATTTGATTTATGGTTAAGGCTAGGATAGATAATTTTTAAACTTTAGAAATTACATAATCGCCGTAGAATGTTTCCCCAATGAAGTTATGAATCAATACTTAATCGTTGTGGTATTCCTTGGTATCTACATGGCGTATGACGTCGATGCTCGTGGGACAGATTGTGAAGTTGAGGTTTGCGATGCGGTTGTTGTTGGTGGTGGTAATGGTACTGTTGATGTTGTTGATGGTGGTACTGGTTATGCTGCTGGTGTTGCTGCTGGTGTTTGTAACCTTTGTACCATATTCTCCAAAGCCACTACCCGAGCGCAAAGCTCGTTGACTTCTTCTATTACACCGGGGTGATTGTCGGTTCGGACGAGCGGATAAATAAGATCTAGAATTTGGTGTAGTATATAATCATGACGAGATACTCTGGAAATGAGAGAGAAAATGGTGTTTCGGACAGGTTCGCCAGTAAGTGCTTCAGGTTCATTGCCAAGAGGGCAATGTGATGGATGAAAGGGATCACCTTCTTCTTGTCTCCAATGGTTAAGTAGATTACGAACCCATCCCCAATTCATCCAGAATAGATGATGGCTAATTGGTTGATCCATTCCGGTTACGCTGCTTTCGGAGCTCATGTGGAAATCCATATCGGCATAGCTGTCGGAATCCGAGGAACTCGAACTGGTTGAGGGATCCATCTTGTATGATCAGGGAAAGAATTTTTTTTTTTTTGGTATGAAATAGATTGTAGAATTTAGATTTGGTATTCTTCAATACATAATTTACATATGTATATATAATACCAAAATCCCATAAATTACGGAGGAATCTTTGAAAGATGTCAGTCAAAGTTCACAGTAACAGATATGCTAAGATAAGAATTTGTCTATACACTATTATGCAATAAATGTAGGAAAACGCGTCTAGACTTAAGAGTGATAAGCAGTTAATTTCCTAAGGGTGGTAAGTAGATGATTTCAGACTAAAAATGATAAGCAAAACTTTTGTCATGCAGACACGGTCGAAGTCCAGACTCACTGATGTATCTTAACAACTATCAGTTAGACACACTAATGCAAGACCTGGTTCGCTAAGACCACCGCTCTGATACCAACTGAAAGGATCCGTTCATATACATTATAAACGATTCACAATAGTTCATTACATCGCGAGGTATTTGACCTCTATATGATACGTTTTACAAACATTGCATTCGTTTTTAAAAGACAAACTTTCTTTACATCAAAAATTGACGGCATGCATACCATTTCATATTACATCTAACTATAATTGACTTAATATTAATCTTGATGAACTCAACGACTCGAATGCAACGTCTTTCAAAGTATGTCATGAATGACTCCAAGTAATATCCTTAAAATGAGCTAATGCACAGCGGAAGATTTCTTTAATACCTGAGAATAAACATGCTTTAAAGTGTCAACCAAAAGGTTGGTGAGTTCATTAGTTTATCATAATCAATCATTTCCGTAATAGTAATAGACCACAAGATTTCAGTTTCTATAAATATCCGTACACTCGCGAGTGTATAAAAGTATTCTATAAGTTGTAGGCACCCGGTAACAAGCCTTAACGTTCATGTTTTACCCTCTGAAGTACACCAGATCAGGTGTGTTTAAAATAACCTCGAAGTACTAAAGCATCCCATAGTCAGGATGGGGTTTGTCAGGCCCAATAGATCTATCTTTAGGATTCGCGCCTACCGTACATAGACAAGTAGTTTAATGTTACCAAGCTAAGGGTATATTTCTAGTTTAAACCCACATAGAATTAGTTTTAGTACTTGTGCCTATTTCGTAAAACATTTATAAAACAGCGCATGTATTCTCAGCCCAAAAATATATATAAAAAGGGAGTAATGAAACTCACCATACTGTATTTCGTAGTAAAAATACATATAACGTCATTTAACAAGTGCAAGGTTGGCCTCGGATTCACGAACCTATATTAATTATATATATTTATATGTTGGTCAATATTTGTCTAACAATTTTTGGTCAAGTCATAGTGTACCACAATCCTAATGCTCGAGACTAATATGCAAAAGTTAACAAAAGTCAACTTAACCCAAAATGACTTCTAAAATTTATACGTGTTTATTATATAACTTAACTATAGTCATTTTATATATTTAAATATATTTATTAGATTTTATAATAATAAAAGTCATTTATTAATAACAATTTATATTAACGTTTATATATGATAAAATATACTTTTATATATCTTAAGTAGTAAAATTTATAAAGTTCACTTAATATCGTAAAACTATAGTGGTAAGTATTATTAATGTAATTATATTACGCGTGGTGAAAAATATCTTTGTATCCCCTATTTATTTGATAAAATAATATTGATCATAATAATAATAAGTAAAAGTTGTATTATTTTGTAATAATAATTATTATTATTCTATAAAAAAATAACAATATTTATATTTACTAAAAATGTTATTATGATAAAATGATAATACTAACATAATAGTAATAATGATATTTTATAATAACAATGATATTTCTATTAAAATAATAACGACGATAGTAATAATAATCATTTTAACAATAATACTAAAATTCAGTTGACTATAACTTCTAATCCGTTCATCGAAACCATTCGATATCTAAATGAAAAGTTCTTAATTTTTCGCTAGCTTTCCAATGACATGCATATCATATACCCTATCTCAGTAGCATATGTATCTAATTCAGGATTCAACAAACCTATCTAAGAACAATATCGAATGTACAAGCATGCATAATCCTATATACTCGAGCACTAGTCAGGGATACACTATTGAAATATAAAAGTTAAGTTATGAGTGCTCACGTATCAATATTGAGATTCAATATTGCAGGAAAGTACGTAGACGAAACGAAAATGATAAACGTTAGGTTGACCTCACGAGCAATACCCTCGATCAATACCCATAACCTCCATAGCTATAACCCATAATTTCCTTAGCTCTATCCCGTTTGAAAACTTATTTTAAAATCGTCTGAATATAACTCCGTCGTAGTATTTTATGTATACTAATAATATCTTGAAATAATATAAAGAAAATATATATGTGTAATTCGATTGAGAGAGTTTAGAGAAATATATTTTCAAGTTTCTATGAAATAATAAAACCTATTGAATTCTATTTATAATAGATTTTTGAATTATTAAAGTGAATTATTAAAGTATGAATTATTAATGTGAATTATTAAAGTATGAATTATTAAAGTGAATTATTAAAGTTAAAGTAAAGTAAAAGTAAAGTAAAGGTAAGTTAAAGTATAGTAAAAGTATAAAACTATGTACGTATAATACGCGTATAAATATATATAATATTAATTTAAATCGTTATATATATTTGATAAAATAAAATATAAATATCGTTATTTTATCAGACTAGTTAAGTAATGAGTGGTCAAAAAGAATAGATTTTTTAAATCACAGTGGACCTCATAACATAGGCCCGTAATCATATCATAATGTATCTGATAATTCAATCATTTGATATTATCTTTTAATTCTGTCAATAAATATATCGAAACAAATACGTTCATGTAAAGTATCATATATCTAATACTTTGTTAATATTTTCAGTTAATATTATATATTATATATACATATCTATATACACATAATTGTTCGTGAATCGTCGAACACGGTCAAAGGATAATTGATTACATGAATGTAGTTCCAAACTTTTTGAGATTCAACATTACAAATTCTGCTTACCGTGTCGGAAACATATAAAGGTTAAGTTTAAATTTGGTCGAAAATTTTCGGGTCGTCACACAAAGGGATCGAATACAGTAGAAGAAGATGATACTGCCCCAGACGGACATGATGTGATCACAATCAACTCTGACGATGAAGATGATTTCGATGAAGTTATGTTTATTGATGTCAAAGAGGAAGTAGAAACCGATATCGATATACCTGAAGAAGTGGTTACCTCTGCCGAAACTTCTCTTGCCATGGTGGTGTACACAAGTTCAGACATCGAACCTATCACCTCCCAGTCTGAAACTATCATCACATCCACTCCACAGCTTATCATACCAAAATTCGAAGAAGAAGAGGAAGAGTTCTTCAGAAACTTGAAACCCCAGCCTACCGCGGTCATTGAAGGAGCATTCACCAAAAAAATTACGTAAACTTAGAAGCTTCGGATGAGGAAGAGCTAAATGAATTTGATCGGTTTGTCACTCAGGAATACACCGGTGAACCTGCACCAAGGTTTCCGAAACCAGCAGCTCCACCACCTACTGATCAATCCACGTCATCCGATCCTCAACATGGAGAATTCAACAAACACATATCACTTCCAATCAATCTTGGTGAACCTCAATCTGAAGAAGTTTTACAGGGCTGTTGGCTAGAGGAACAAGCTTATAGGATCTTCGTAAGTGAAGATAAACTCAAAAACGTGTCAGTAGCTGAAAGATTCAAACGAATTGGGTGTTATGATTTCCTCAATGACAAAGAAAAGTTGATTATGTACCGTTACCAAAGGAGGGTTTTCAAGAACTGGGATGAGTTTGAAATGGAAGAACAAAAAGAAAATCCAATTATCATCATAAACAGTGTGCTCTGCAGGTCATTGTCTAAGAGAGTGTATACTCCATTTTTTAGAGTGATTCGTTCAAACGACCAAGAGTACATGTTCTCGGAATATGATATAATTGAACTTAATCCGGTTGATGTGTTGTTTCTGTACAATTGGTTGAGAAACAAAATAAGAAAGACTTGGGTTATCGAAACGGCAATCGAAAGGGTGAGAAGGTTCATGAAAGATAGAATCAAACTGGCTTCTCAATATGATCTGCAGTTAGGTATCGAGTCTATTCGAAAGAAGATTCTTCTCTTCGCACCAAATCAAACCATCGGTGATCTAGATTTGTCTTCTTTTAGGATTTGATATTGCTTAGACGCCCCTGAAGAAGGTTTCATATTTCGCAACAAGATCAAAAGCAAATCAGAGCTGCCAAAATACTCTGACGGGACTCTCAAGCGTGCACTAAAGTATTTTGACATATGCAAGCGAACAGAAAACATTGGGAACTATCAAAAGCTGATGACAAACGAGATGGCAAATCACATCAATGAACTTATTGAATTCAGGCTGTACATGAGGCAGTTTAACACTTCGCTGGGAATCAACCGAAAGAAAAACTACTTCACAGGGTCACAATATGTTCCAAGGTTCGAATACAAAATCACCAGCCTCAAAGAGTTCATCATTCCCAAACACTATGAAAGGAATTACACACCGGGAAGTGACGTGATCAAAGCATTGAAAGCTGAGGAAGAAGCAAAGAAAAAGGCCTCAGAAGGTGCCAGTCAAAGCTGATGATTCGGTGATGATATTTTTTGAAAACCGCACGCTAAGGGGGAGATTGTTGACATATGTTTATGTAATAAATTTGTGGCGCACAGTTTTATTATTTCTTTGTAATGTATTTACTGTATTAACCATGGTAACTTGTAACTCTTGTAACTTAGGAGGTTGTCATATATAAACAACCTCCTCACTTGTTAATGATCTATTTATCCATTTTGCATATTACATATCTTATCTTTTCTCTCTAGTGTTCTTGATAACTAATACTTCCAACCCACTAAACATCCATCAAAACCGTGAATCCAAGCTTCATTTGGGACTAACAAAGACTCCATGCACATAGCTTTTCTAACATTTAAGCAAACAGCGGCAGACTTCTAGGGAACCTGAGAATAAACATGCTAACAAGTGTCAACACAAAGGTTGATGAGTTCATAGTTTTAATGTTTTGCATAATCTGTACATAAAGGTGGATCACAAGATTTCAGTTGTTTCATCCAGAAACGTTTATCAAAATATTCTACAAGATTGAGCACCCTGGTAACTAAACTTAACGTATATGTAATTTGTACCCTTTGTATAATCATCTTAATAATACACGCAAACAAACGTGTACGCTTATCAAATAGCATACGTCCGTTAAAAGGCTAGTGCTCTAGCTCGGACGGGGATATCAAGCCCTATGGATCCATATACTACTACTCGCGCCTACCAGTTCTTATGACTGGCAGTTACTAGTTACCAAAGCTAAGGGATTTTCGGTTCAAACTCGGTGTAGAATTAAGTATGTACTTGTATCCATTGCGTTTTTAAAATAAAGTGTATGTATTCTCAGCCCAAAAATATAGATTGCAAAAGCAATTAAAAAGGGAGCATATGAAACTCACCTTAGCAGCATATAAAGTCGTTCACCAAAATGTGACCGAAACTCGGATTACCAAATAACCGTAGATCTCAACCTAGAGAACATATGTTGTTCAATAAATGTCTATCAAGCTAGGTCAGGTCATAGTGTATCACAATCCTAATGCTCGAGATCGACATACAAAAGTTATCCAATGTCGTTTCAAAAAGTCAATTTTGACAGTTGTTTAACAAAACGAGACGTACCTTATATAAGGATTCATTTACTCGGTTGGTAATATTCAAAAATCCAAATTATCAATCTCGTAAATGAGTTGTTTAAATCTTAATTGTAGATTCAAAAGCAATTTCAATTAACGTCAATTATAATTCAGTTGATCATATCTTTTAATCCGTTCATCGAAATTATTCGATATCTAAATGAAAAGTTATTGATTTTTCGCCAGCTTTCCAAAAACATGTATATCCCAGTAATATATGTATTTAATTCGTGATTCATTATAACTGTTTAACGACGAAATTTAGCATACAAGCATATATAAATATATATATACTCGAGCACTAGACATGGATACACAATTAATATATAAAAGATAAAATATGAGTGCTTACGTATCAATATTGAGATTCAATATTGTAGGAAAGTACGTAGACGCAACAGAGATGATAAACACTAGATTTGATTCACAAATATACCCCCGAACATTACCCATAACCTCCTTGGCAATAACCCATAATTTCCTTAGCTCTATCCCGCTCGAAAATATATTTTGAAAGTGACACGCTCATGACCTCGTCGTAGTATTTTAGGTATATATACTACTAATAATAATATTATAATAAGATTAATAA
The DNA here is from genome assembly GCF_046630445.1 of Rutidosis leptorrhynchoides. Lineage (NCBI taxonomy): Eukaryota > Viridiplantae > Streptophyta > Magnoliopsida > Asterales > Asteraceae > Rutidosis > Rutidosis leptorrhynchoides. The sequence goes on from NC_092340.1 coordinate 139,939,550, forward strand.
TAATAATAATATTAATCTTAATAATAATAATAATAATATAAAAAAATAATAATACGGAGGAATGAATCGAGCTTTTATAGTATGTGGACTGCTACAGTACCTCATGCGATCGCATGAGTTTTCAGTGTTTTTGCCATGCGATCGCATGGCAGCCTTATCCGTTTTTGTTTGCTAGTTCGTCGATATCAAATAGCGTTTTACTGTAGCAATAGTGTATTACTGTAGCAAATAGTGTTTACTGTAGTAAATCACTGTAGCAAGTCGTTTTCACTGTAGCAATGTAGCAAAATACGGTTTCACTGTAGCAAATAGTGTTTACTGTAGCAAATAGTGTTTTACTGTAGCAAAGTCATTTTACTGTAGCAAATAGTGTTTTATTGTAGGAAAGTCGTTTTTACTTGTACATATATATATATATATATATATATATATACATACATATAATTGTTCATGAATCGTCGAGAGCAGTCAAATGTAATGAAACAGTTCTAAAATTTTGAGATTCAACTTCATAGACTTTGCTTATCGTCTCGGAAACGTTAAATCATTTAAAGATAAAGTTTAAATTTGGTCAAAAATTTTCTGGTTGTCACAGTACCTACCCGTTAAAGAAATTTCGTCCCGAAATTTGAGTGAGGTCGTCATGACTGACAATAAAAATGTTTTCATGACGAATATGAGTTGGTAAATAGAATTTTATCACCATTGAATAATACGGATAAAACAATCCGATTACTCAAAGCGTATGTGAGAAGTTATCGTAATAGAGTGAAATGGAGAATAGAGATTCGTCTTATCTCTTGATGTAGTAATGATTGATTTCCGGAATTTAAGGAATAGAAAATCTTCATAATTTAAATAAGATTTAATTCTTCGGAATTTAAGGAAATTAGGATTTCCTTTGATTAAATGCGTAATCTGCCTCGATTGCTATGTCTGATATTTTACTATAAATTAACCTCTTCCGTTTCATTTATTCTCACCACTCCTATAATCTTCTTTCTTATTTCATACTTACAAAAAATTTGTGAAAATGCTTCATCCAGTTCTGATTCTTGATATTTTCTTAGCTATCATATCATTCATTCTTCTTTTTCATCTGCCACCAGAGGAAGTTATTTTCTTCTACCATTACCTTGGGGTTATAGTGTTTTTCATTCTCCCGTGTCTTTATATTGCTATACGCATTGATATACACGGTTTATAAATTTCGGGGTTGTTATCGAGCTTATATTCTCCTTTATATTTCGGAGCTTCATGCTTTCGTTTTCTCTTCCCGACTTTAAGTCAAGCAAATAATAGTCCAGAATTCGTAGATATGGAGTTTTGGATGAACATAGTTAATGTTCTAAGAAGGTAATCGTAATGGCACAATCTTGATTTGTCAAATTACCAGAATATCCGAAAAAGACCGAATCATCAAGAAATATATTTTCTTGATATATTTAGAGATTATATAGAATGAAAGAGTTATGTAACATGGTTCATGATGAGGGTGTGATCTGTGAACCTTTGTCACGTTCTATTAGAAACTCAACATGACTTACTGTAATATAATCACGTTGATCAAGTGTCATTATATTATACTAACTCATGCTTCAGTTCCCAACATTACTTCAAAACATCCATTTTTTCGAATTTTTCAGATTTTAGAAACTAAAATAGTTTCTTTTATGATGTAACACATATAGTGCGAAGAGGTAATGATTTTAGATAAGAATGGTTTCGAAAAATATCTTCAGAAATATGGAGGATATTTATAATGGGAGATACGATGATATCTTAGAATATTTAAGATAAGATGATGATGAAGAATATTATTCGCAAAGGTTTTAGAGTAAGGAGCAAGGTATTCGCTAATGATTTCAGCAGACTCTGAATCATTTGGATTCTTTGAAGGTAGATTTAGTCTTTGTGATTTGTCCACAGCCTCCTTCATGGTCTGCTCAATCCGTTTTTCAATTCCAAACCTTCTCTTTTTCTCAGCTTTACCACCATACTATTCTTTATCATCAAACTTTTCACTGTTAAGGTCGTTTATAGTTTTTGCTGCTTCATCAACATTTTTCCAAAATTTGGAGAACTAGTTTCGTAGTTTGGGTTTTTTTCGGAAACTTCACATTCGAAGTATGTAAGTCCAGGAGGTAGACGTTATATGTACACATATAACTGTTGGCGTAGACGTTCTACAAGATTTCAAAATACTGATTGCTAATTCCCGATAGTTGGTATGGCAATTGCCGTTACAAGATGTGGATGAGTACATGATACAGTTTCAATGAGTATAAGGATTTTTCGGAAGGTCAAAGATCAATGAAGTTGTTGGTAAATTTACTGCTAATGTGGTGGAACATGAAAGGTTCCCCAGTAACGAAAACGTATACTCCAAAATTACAAGTCTGAAAGGTCGTCGTTGACTGGTTGAATGGTTGATAATACTGGATACTTTGAAAATAAATTGCAAGGTTATTTTCAGTAATAACAATGCTAAAGGATCTTTCACATTTTTGAAGTCAAAGTATAGCTTTGAAAGATGTATAGATCTAAGAATGATGTCACCCGTTAAATCTTGACTTGGATTCTGATCCGTCAATATCAGAATATGTAATTGAATTTGTAAGGAACGATTATATATCGCTGTGAGCATAGTTAATAATTTTTGAATCAAAGTTGAAGAATGTACAGTATAACATATTAATTGTGAACTTATATATTTCCCGGGAATTACCTACCCGTTAAAGATTTCACAAGTAATATTTTGTACAAAAGAATTTTTATTACCGTCTTTATGAAAATATATGTATGTATATTTTCTTCAGATGTAATACAGATTTGATGAGTTAATATCATATTAAGCTCATTTGATTTTTGACTTGAATTAGAAATGAATAATCTCTAAAACATTAAAGATTTAATAATCTTTACGGAGTATTTCACTAATGTAATCAATACTCAGTTTTATTGATAGTTTCTCAGTGAATCATGTTGGTCCTCATGGAACTCTTACTAACTTCGCAAGGTATGAATGATATTTTCTAGAAAGTTTCGAATACATCGAAGATGAAAGTATAAAATCAACCATATAATTGAATAATATACTTAGTTTATTATGAAATGGAATTCATTGAGTTGGAAACAGAGATTGTAGTTAACGATGGTTAAGTCATTAATGAAGGATGTACATCATAGCATATTAGTAATATGAATTAACCGTGTAGTACCTACCAGTTAAGATTCACACGTAATAACTTGGTACGAAAAGATTTATTTTGATTTCAAAATTCATATATATTAAATATACATAAAATTTCTTCAGGGGAAATGAGTTAATACTTCATCGGTTATTGTTGCTCATATTTCTTGGTAACTACGATGCGTATGACGTTGATGCTCGTGGAACAGATTGTGAAGTTGAGGTTTGCAATGCGTATGTTGTTGGTGGTGGTAATGGTACTATTGGTGTTGTTGTCATGCCGGTGATGCTGCTGGTGCTTGTAACCTTTGCACCATATTCTCCAAAGCCACTACCCGAGCGCGAAGCTCGTTGACTTCTTCTACTACACCGGGATGATTGGCGGTTCGGACGAGCGGATGAATAAGATCTAGAATTTGAGAGAGTATATGATCATGACAAGATATTCTGGAGATGACAGAGAAAATGGTATTACGAACAGGTTTGCCGGTAAGTGCTTCAGGTTCTTCGCCAAGAGGGCAATGTGGTGGATGGAAGGGATCACCTTCTTCTTGTCTCTAATAATTAAGCAGGCTACGAACCCATCCCCAATTCATCCAGAATAGATGATGGCTAATTGGTTGATCCATTCCGGTTACACTGTCTTTGGAATTCAGGTGAATATCCATATCGGAATAGCTGTCAGAGTTTAAGGAATTTGAACTAGATACGGGATCCATCTTGTATAATTAGGGAGATGATTTTTGATATGAATTAGATTATAGAATTTAGTTTGGTATTCTTCAATACATAATTTACATATGTATATATAATACCAAATTCCATAAATCACGGAGAAATTTTCGAAAGATGTCAGGAAAAGTTTACAGTAACAGATACGCTAAGATATGAATTTTGTCTATACACTATTCATGCAATCAATGCAGTAAAACGTATCTAGACTAGGAACGATAAGCAGGTAATTTCTGACAAAAAATGTTAAGCAAAACTTTTGACATGCAGACACGGTCGAAGTCCAAACTTACGAATGCATCCTAACAACTATCAGTTAGACACACTCATGCAAGACCGGGTTCGCTAGGACCAACGCTCTGATACCAACTGTGACGATCGCTCCAAATCCATATGGACAATACATCATTCATCGATTTCATTGCGAGGTATTTGACCTCTATATGATACGTTTTGTAAACATTGCATTCTTTTGAAAAGGCATACCATAAATGTATATTTAAATCAAAGGTTTTCGATATCTGATGATTTCTACATATAGACAATCACCGTAATAATAGTTTACAATAGTACTTCCGTTGACAATGCAGTCAAAATAAGATACATGGTGATGATTTGGTGAATGCAACGTTTCCTTGAAAAAATATGCCATGTAAGACTCCATGCACATAGCTTGTCTAACATTTAAGCAAACTGCGGAAGACTTCTAGGGAATCTGAGAATAAACATGCTAACAAGTGTCAACACAAAGGTTTGTGAGTTCATAGTTTTAATGTTTTGCATAATCTGTACATAAAGGTGGATCACAAGATTTCAGTTGTTTCATCCAGAAACGTTTATCAAAATATTCTACAAGATTGAGCACCCTGGTAACTAAACTTAACGTATATATAATTTGTACCCTTTGTATAATCATTTTAATAATACACGCAAACCAACGTGTACACTTATCAAATAGCATACGTCCGTTAAAAGGCTAGTGCTCTAGCTCGGACGGGGATATCAAGCCCTATGGAATCATATACTACTACTCGCGCCCACCAGTTCTTATAACTGGTAGTTACTAGTTACCAAAGCTAAGAGATTTTTGGTTCAAACTCGGTGTAGAATTAAGTATGTACTTGTATCCATTGCGTTTTTAAAATAAAGTGCTTGTATTCTCAGTCCAAAAATATAGATTGCAAAAGCAATTAAAAAGGGAGCATATGAAACTCACCTTAGCAGCATATAAAGTCGTTCACCAAAATGTGACCGAAACTCGGATTACCAAATAACCGTAGATCTCAACCTAGAGAACATATGTTGGTCAATAAATGTCTATCAAGCTAGGTCAGGTCATAGTGTATCACAATTCTAATGCTCAAGATCGACATACAAAAGTTATCCAATGTCGTTTCAAAAAGTCAATTTTGACAGTTGTTTAACAAAACGAGACGTACCTTATATAAGGATTCATTTACTCGGTTGGAAATATTCAAAAATCTAAATTATCAATCTCGTAAACGAGTTGTTTAAATCTTAAATTGTAGATTCAAAAGCAATTTCAATTAACATCAATTATAATTCAGTTGATCATATCTTTTAATCCGTTCATCGAAATTATTCGATATCTAAATGAAAAGTTATTGATTTTTCGCCAGCTTTCCAAAAACATGTATATCATATACTTTTTACCAGTAATATATGTATTTAATTCGTGATTCATTATAACTGTTTAACGACAAAATTTAGCATACAAGCATATATAAATATATATATATATATATACTCGAGCACTAGACATGGATACACAATTAATATATAAAAGATAAAATATGAGTGCTTACGTTTCAATATTGAGATTCAATATTGTAGGAAAGTACGTAGACGCAACAGAGATGATAAACACTAGATTTGATTCACAAATATACCCCCGAACATTACCCATAACCTCCTTGACAATAACCCATAATTTCCTTAGCTCTATCCCGCTCGAAAACATATTTTGAAAGTGACACGCTCATGACCTCGTCGTAGTATTTTAGGTATATATACTACTAATAATAATATTATAATAAGATTAATAATAATAATAATAATAATAATAATAATAATAATAATAATATAAAAAAATAATAATACGGAGGAATGAATCGAGCTTTTATAGTATGTGGCCTGCTACAGTACCTCATGCGATCGCATGAGTTTTCAGTGTTTTTGCCATGCGATCGCATGGCCGCCTTATCCGTTTTTATTTGCTAGTTCGTCGACATCAAATAGTGTTTACTGTAGCAAATAGTGTGTACTGTAGCAAATAGTGTTTTACTGTAGCAAAGTCATTTTACTGTAGCAAATAGTGTTTTCCTGTAGGAAAGTCGTTTTTACTTGTACATATATATATATATATATATATATATATATATATATATATATATATATATATATATATATATATATATATATACATACATATAATTGTTCATGAATCGTCGAGAGCAGTCAAATGTAATGAAACAGTTCTAAAATTTTGAGATTCAACTTCATAGACTTTGCTTATTGTGCCGGAAACGTTAAATCATTTAAAGATAAAGTTTAAATTTGGTCAAAAATTTTCGGGTTGTCACAATTATGCCACTTGTTGGATTCTGATAAGTCAAAATACAATTATGAAATTGAATGAAAATGGTTACTCTGTGGTGAACGGATACGTATATCGGTGGTTGTAAGTAGGATAGTGAATGACTGTTGAATCAGATTCGAAGAATGTACAGTGTAACTTATTAATGTGAAATTTAAATATTCTTCAGGTATTACCTACCCGTTAAAATATTTTCACCATTAACAGTTTGTACAAAAGAATTTTTAATTACAATCTTTATGAAAACATATATACATATATATTTTCTTCAGATGTAATCATGGATTTTGTGACGACCCGTCCTTATCCACCTGGACGAAGTCATCAACATCTGGTCCCATTGCAAGGTACTGACCTAAATATGCCATGAAGGACTCCAAGTAATGTCTTTAAAATTAGCAAATGCACAGTAGAAGATTTCTTTCATACCTGAGAATAAACATGCTTAAAAGTGTCAACCAAAAGGTTGGTGAGTTCATAGGTTTATCATAACAATCATTTTAATATATTAATAGACTACAAGATTTCCGTTTACATAAACGTTTTAATAAAAATATTCTAAGTGGTTGAGCACTTGGTAACCACACTTAACATTTAATCAACGTCGCATATTCCCTTTATTATGAAATCTCACTACACTGTACCAAGTGTAGTCACTGAAACGAAGTACTGTGCAACCGTTGAATACTGGTCGTCCAGTCCGATTGGGGTTGTCAGGCCCGATAGATCTATCAACAGGATTCGCGTTTACAATACCGCATGTAAATGGTAGTTACCAAGCTACAGGGAAGTATGCCAGTGGTACAACTCAGCGTAGAATATATTTTAAGTACTTATGTCTATTTCGTAAAGCATTCATAAAAGCAGCGCATGTATTCTCAGCCCAAAAATATATATTGCAAAAGCAATTAAAAAGGGAGCAAATGAAACTCACCATACTGTATTTTGTAGTAAAAATACATATGATGACATTTGAACAAGTGTAGGGTTGATCTCGAATTCACGAACCTATATTCAATTATATATTAACACATATCCCATTTAATCAACTAAATTTACTTATATTTTATAATCTATTAAAACTAGTATCTTTAAATATAATTCCACTTATAATAAACATATGGTATATAATTTAATTAAAGTTTTATCAATATAAATGGTAATATATTAGTTAAAAACATATTAGTATGTAATATTAGTTGACTTATAATATATTTTTATATAGATAACACTTGTTTGAAACTAATAATTATAATAATACTAAAAATAATAATAGTAATGATAATAATAAGAATGATAATACTTTTAATAATAATGATAATACTAATAATAAAATGATAAAATGTTATATGTTAATAATGATAATAATAATAATAAAAGTGATAAAAATAATAGTAATAATAATAATAACAATGTTAGTAATGATAATAAAAATAATAATAATACTTATAATGATAATAAAAATGATAATTTTAATCAAGATACTTTTGTTAATAATACTTATTTCAAAAATGATAATTTTAAGGATAATACTAATAATAATATTAATAACAATAATAATAATAATAATAATAATAATAATAATAATAATAATAATAATAATAATAATAATAATAATAATAATAATAATAATAATAATAATAATAATAATAATAATAACAATAACAATAACAATAATAATAATAATAATAATAATAATAATAATAATAATAATAATAATAATAATAATAATAATAATAATAATAATAATAATAATAATAATAATAAAAATAAAAATAAGACTACCTTAATAGAATAAGCTCCTTAAAAAAATAATGTTATGGCCCGGGCTTGAACCTGAGACCTCTCGCTTAACTACAAACACTCTCAAACATTACGCTGCACTCGCTTCTCTGATTATAATTAGATTCCAATTGCATTTAAACCGTATGTAATCAAACCAAGAATCTGGAACGGCTTAATTTGTAGAAGTTTAATATCGGTCCATTAACTAAACTAAGTCCAACAGCAAACTCCATATCTCGGCCCAACAGGCCCACACTCTTAAGGTAGCTTTTAAAGGAAAAAAAATATGCAGCTACCCGGTTTCGAACCCAAGACCTCTCTCGTTTCGCAAACACCCATCGAACCATTGAACCGTTAATTTGTTTTTGTTTTAGCACGTTCGATTATTTATTTATTATGTATGAAAACGTTTATCTTCATTATCACTCATTATCATTATCAGTCCATCGTCATCTATCCATCTTCATCATCAATACTCGTAATCTTCACAGTATTATCATTAAATTTTCGAATCATCATCATCTTTCATCACTATTCATCGTCATCAACCTCGTTCATCATCATTAAATAGAAATAAAAGTAGAAACAGAAAACGTGTAATCACCACCAATTTACTGTTCATCGTCTTCTTGGATCGTCATCATCACTTTATATATACCTCGTATCATAATCATACCTCCTATTCATCATCTTGTATAACAGCATCATTCTTTTCGGTTTTAGAAATGAAAACGGAAGTGAGCAGTAATAGTTGTGATTAACAGAAAGGGTACGAAGTGGTTTTGTTTGGTGATTGTTTATTTGGTGTCGAAGAAACAGGAAACAATCGTGCAGTAGCAGTGTTTGTGGTAGTTTGGCTATGACTGAAGTAAAATTTGAAACAGTAATTAAGCTCGATTATGGCAGCGGTGATGGTGAAGATGGTTCACTTCAGAAACAGAATACAGATAGCAGACAACAATAAACCATGTGACGGTTTGGTGGTGGGCTAATAGTGTTGTTTTTAATACGTGCAGGAAAACAGAAAATAAAAGTGGTGTTTCACGATTAAGTTTAAGAGAGAGGGAGACACGGTGGTGGTTATTTAGGGTGAGGGTGGCGGTGTGATTCGCTACAGTAAACAGAAAACTTAGTGTGGGTTTCGATTTAAACACTAGGACAGAAGTAGCAATGGTAGCTGCAAACTGGTGGTGACAAGTTGCAGTACAACAGTAGCACCTGCAGTTTCTTGGAGGTGATTTTCGAATAGAGAAAGAGATGAGAGAGAGGAAGAGATGGTGGTTTGTTGGGCTGTTTGAAGAAACAGAAAACGAACGTATACGGCAGCGGTTAACAGCAGTTTTAGCAACACAAATGGTAGGACCAAAGTGGTTGTTGATGGTGGTTTTCATAGTGAGTGGTGGCGGATTGGAGTGGTGGTTGTAGATATAGCCGGTGGTGGCGGGTTGAAGGTTGAAGAGGGTTGATGGGTGTCGAGTGGTTTAGATAATATGATGAAAGGATTGTAGATACAGAGAGTTAGATGATTGGTTGTATGATTAAAGATAAATGGGTTTTTCTTTTTTTTTTATTTATATAACACTATGTCATATCTGTATGTATATTAGCATAATTATAAAGAAGTTTGACATATAACAACCTATAATATAATATTATATAATCAATCAATCTAACACAGTACTCATCCAATTAATATGATATCTTCAATCGATCACAGATATTTTCAACTTATTGAGAACAGAATAATGTTAATAATTTAATAATTAAGTAAAGTCACAATATCACATGTTTAATTTGTAAGCCTTCATTCACTTGTCCTTTGTACTGACAGTTTTTCATGGAGTGCTATACCGTGCTCCTTTACTAAACAGTTTATACATAAAAGTATTTAGAAAAATCCTCAATTTTTAAATTATGACCATTTATTTATTCAGGTCTAAATGTTTAAAACCTGATCCAAAAGGCTCGTCTATTATTTGTTTTTAGTTCCAAGTAATATATACGGAGTACTAAAATTTGAACTAAAAAGGTAAAAATATTTTTAACAAATCTAGAATCTTCATAATCACTTTACACTCCAACTTTTATTTTAGTCTTTCATAAACTCATGTGAAACTTATATGAACGCTAATGAAATATCAACCGAGTAATACAAACTTTGACAAATTAAGCTCGAAATCATTTATATTCTATATACACTTATATATATTTATATATATATATATATATATATATATATATATATATATATATATATTCATTTAAATAACAACCTTATTTATATGCTTATTATTTTACAATTTAGTTCTTACAATTAGATCATATATTATTTCAAATTATATTTCAAATTAATATATATGTATATATATATATATATATATATATATATATATATGTATGTATGTATTTATACATTTAAATATATATGTAACTATTTTCAAATAGTAGTTCGTGAATCGTCTAGAACAGTCGAAGGTCAATTGAATATATGAAACAGTTCAAAATTTTTGAGACTCAACCTAACAGACATTTCTCATCGTGTTGAAAATATTACATCGTATCGAGAGTTTGGTTTAAAATTAGTCGAAATTTTCCGGGTCGTGATAGATTTAATGAGTTAATATAATATTAATCTCATTTGATTTACCGTTAGAACTAGAATACATAATCTCTAAAACATTAGAGATTACATAATCGCCATGAAGAACGAAGATAATTTATGTAGAACGATACGTAGAATGATGATTATGCTCGAGGTACATAATAAGATGTTGAGGCGTGTGATGTTTGAACTTGGGTTGTTGGTGGTACTGGTATTGATGTTGGTGGTACTTTTGGTGCCGATGATGTTGATGAAGCTGGTAAGTTTTGCACCATATTCTCTAAATTGATTACTCGAGAGCGAAGCTCGTTGACTTCTTCAATTACTCCAAGATGATTGTCGGTTGGAACGAGCGGGTGAATAAGGTTCAGAATTTGGGATATCATATAATCGTTGTGGGTCATCTTGGCAATGAGGGTGAATATGGTGTTTCGGACAGGTTTGCCGGTAAGTACTTCAGGTTCTTCACCAAGAGGTGAATTTGGTTGATGGAAAGGATCACCTTCTTCTTGTCTCCAATGATTAAGTAGACTACGAATTCATCAGATGAATTTGGGGATGGCTGATTGGTTGATTCATTCTGGTGACGCTGCTTTCGGAGCTTAGGTGAACATCCATGTCGGAATAGTTGTCGGGTTCCGAAGAACTTGAACTAGTGACGAGTTCCATTTCGTACGATTGAGTAAAGGATTTTTCGATATGATATGATTTTCGAATACCAAATGATATTCTAAAAGATTTCGTAGATTACAGAGGAATTTGTGGGATATGTTAGGCAAAGTCTACAGTAACAGATGCGATAAGATATGAATTATCAGATACGCTAAGATATAAATTTTGTCTATACACTATTCATGCAATCAAAGCAGTAAGATGTGTCTAGACTAAGAATGATAAGCAGGTAATTTCCTAAGGATGATAAGCAGCTAATTTTCGACTAGAAATGATAAGCAAAACCTTTGACATGCAGACACGGTCGAAGTCCAGACTCACTAATGCATCTAAATAACTATCAGTTAGACACACTTATGCAAGACCTGGTTCGCTAAGACCACCTCTCTGATACCAACTGAAAGGACCCATCCTAATCCATCTGGACGAATACATTACATTTGGTTACATCGCGAGGTACTTGACCTCTATATGGTACATTTTACAAACATTGCATTCGTTTTTAAAAGACAAACTTTCATTACATCGAAAGTTGACAGCATGCATACCATTTCATAATATATCCAACTATAATTGACTTAATAATAATCTTGATGAACTCAATGACTCGAATGCAACGTCTTTTGAAATATGTCATGAATGACTCCAAGTAATATCTCCAAAATGAGCAAATGCACAGCGAAAGATTTCTTTCATACCTAAGAATAAACATGCTTTAAAGTGTCAACCAAAAGGTTGGTGAGTTCATTAGTTTATCATAATCGATCATTTTCATCATTTTAATAGACCACAAGAATTTCATTTTCATTTCTCATAAATATACGTCCCATGTATAGAGACAAAAATCATTCATATTGATTGAACACCTGGTAACTGACATTAACAAGATGCATATAAGAATATCCCCATCATTCTAGGACATCCATCGGACATGATATAAAAACTCAAAGTACTAAAGCATCCGCTACAACGGATGGGGTTTGTTAGGCCCAATAGATCTATCTTAGGATTCGCGTCAATTAGTAGACTGGTTTACTAATTCTTAGGTTACCAAGCAAAAGGGGCATATTCGGCTTCGATCATTCAACCATATAATGTAGTTTTGATTACTTGTGTGTATTTTGTAAAACATTTATAAAAGCGCATGTATTCTCAGTCCCAAAAATATATATTGCAAAAGCATTTAGAAAGGGAGTAATGAAACTCACCATACTGTATTTTGTAGTAAAAAAACATATGACGTCATTGAACAAGTGTAGGGTTGGTCTCGGATTCACGAACCTATATTATTCATATATTTATTAAAGCATATACTTGTAATCGAACAAGTTTAGATATTATTATTAATTGTTATTTCAGTAACTTGTATGTTTCATTGGTAACTATATTAACTATATTTATTTTATATACTTTAGATAAATAATTAGTATTTATTATGAAAATATTAAGGTTGTTATGCGATATGTTTTAAATATATTCTTATATAGCTATTTATTTGGTAAAATAATATTAATAATAATAATAAATAAAAATTTGTATTTTTTTATGATAATAATAATACTAAAAGTAATTAGATTTAGTAATGATACTGCTATAAAAAAAATAATGTTAGTAATAGTAATAATTTTAATGAAAAGATAATAATGATAAGATAAAAATGTTAATTTTCATAAAAATAATATTTTAAATAATAATGGTACTTTTAATAAAAATAATGATTCTAATAGAAATTTTAATAGTCATATTAATAATAATACTATATATTTTAATAATTATAATGATGATAATAATACTAATTATAATAATAATATTATTTCTAATATTGGTAATAATAATAATAATTACTTAATAACAATCAATAATAAATAATAATTATAATAATAATATCAAATAAATAAATAAAAAAAATAATGAGATAATAATAATAATATTACCTCACATGAAAGAGCTCCAAAAAGAAAATAACTGCCCATGCTCGGGCTCAAACCCCAGACCTCTCGTTTAACAACCATACACTCAACCGTCCCTCTACCTTTGCTTATTCTAATTACATTCATACTAAATTTTTATTTAATCGTTATATCCTGTTTCCATTTTTCTTCTTCACCACAACAGAAGTATAGTAGCAGCCCAACAAAATACATGGGTCACGGCCATATAATTTCGATCCATCAACAATTCCCATTTTGTAAATCCATTAAATCATGTATTGCCCAACAAATTAAAGCCATTTAATTAACCTGATAACGCAGCCAGATAGTATGATCACCAATTCGATGGAAGCTGAAGCGACCCGTCCTAATCCAAAAGGACGAATACGATAACATATGATTCCATTGCGAGGTATTTGACCTCTATATGATACATTTTACAAACATTGCATTCGTTTTTAAAAGACAAACTTTCATTACATTGAAAGTTGACGGCATGCGTACCATTTCATAATATATCCAACTATAATTGACTTATTAATAATCTTGATGAACTCAATGACTCGAATGCAACGTCTTTTGAAATATGTCATGAATGACTCCAATTAATATCTCTAAAATGAGCAAATGCACAGCGGAAGATTTCTTTCGTACCTGAGAATAAACATGCTTTCAAGTGTCAACCAAAAGGTTGGTGAGTTCATTAGTTTATCATAAATAATCATTTCATAATTTTAATAGACCACAAGATTTCATATTTCCATTTCTCATAAACATATGTCCCATGCATAGAGACAAAAATCATTCATATGGTGAACACCTGGTAACCGACCTTAACAAGATGCATATAGAATATCCCCATCATTCCAGGACTCCCTTCGGACATGATAAATTCGAAGTACTAAAGCATTCGGTACTTTGGATGGGGCTTGTTGGGCCCAATAGATCTATATTTAGGATTCGCGTCAATTAGGGTGTCTGTTCCCTAATTCTTAGATTACCAGACTAAAAAGGGGCATATTCGATTTAATAATCCAGCCATAGAATGTAGTTTCATTTACTTGTGTCTATTTTGTAAAACATTTATAAAACTGCATGTATTCTCATCCCAAAATATTAGATTTTAAAAGTGGGACTATAACTCACAATACTGTATTTTGTAGTAAAAATACATATAACGAAACTGAATAATGCAGGGTTGGCCTCGGATTCACGAACCTATATCATTTGTTTATTCATTAATACATATATAATCGCAATCGAATATATATATTATTATTAGTGAATTAATTGTTATTTTAACTATGTTTTTCATTAATAATCTAATTAATTACATTTATTAATATTTATATATAAATAATAATATAGCTACATTATATGTAGTAAATATGAATTTTATATTACCAATAGTTGTTTAATGAAGTAATTTTGATAATAATAAATAAAAAGTTGTTTCATCCTATAATACTAATAATCTTAGTTATAAAATGATAATTTTTATAAAAGTGATACTTTTAATGATAATAAATACTAATAATAATAATAACTATAAAAGTAAATGATTTTATTAATAGTAATAATACTACTTATTTATAATAATAACTATAATGATAATAATGTTAATAATGAGGTTAACGATAATAATCAAAATAATAATTTTAATCATAATGATATATTATTTTATACTTATAATTTTTATCCTTATCTTTTAAATCATAATACAGATAATTTTCCTAATTATCTTATTTTGTAACTTCCTTTCATCATCTTTTATATCCTAATTATAATTCTATTTATAAACATAATAATATTATCAATAATCAGTAATGGTAATAATAATACTAAAATGATAAGTTTTCCACTAATAACAATATTACTAATACTTATAATAATAATAATAATGATAATGATTATAATACTTTTACATATGATAATAAAATTAATAATTTTAACACTAATAGTAATAATAATAGCAATAACAATAATAACAATAACAATCATAATAATAACAATAATAATTATAATAATATTAATAATAATAAGTTGATAAATGGCTACCTTCAAAGACTCAAAAAAATAATGAATCGCCCAAGCCG
Source organism: Rutidosis leptorrhynchoides (assembly GCF_046630445.1). Lineage (NCBI taxonomy): Eukaryota > Viridiplantae > Streptophyta > Magnoliopsida > Asterales > Asteraceae > Rutidosis > Rutidosis leptorrhynchoides. Next base: position 139,955,178 of record NC_092340.1, read on the forward strand.
GGACTCGAACCCACGACCTCTCATATTACACAAACACTCCTTAACCATCCAATCCATTGTGTTATTCTGATTAATACCAGACTTCCCCTTATTTAACCGGTTTATCAGTTCAAACGCAAAAGTAGTTAAGGCCCAACAACAATTTAGAATTCGGCCCAATCAGCAAATAAAGATCTCGGCCCAACAGAGAAATACTCTTGGCCAACATAATGACCTTGAAAGTGGTTGGTTCGGTTTATAAAAAAAATAACGGAGACAAACGATTACAGCAGTCTTATGCGACCACATCCATCTAGGTCTTTATCTTTCTTTGTTTGAAAACAGAAACGAAATAGCATTAATCAGCAGAAACAGGTTCCGTCTTCTTCATCATTCTCTTTATCATCATGATCACTATATAACCCTAACACTTTCATCCTAATTAATCTATCATCATCATCAAAATTCTGTTACAATCATCACTTAATCTAGCTCCATCATCTATCATAAAACCCCGCTATCAAAACCGTTCTTGTCATAATCATTATCTAACCATCGTTATTGATCTTATTATCATCATCACATAATCATAATCAATTATCATAGTCATATCATTATTATTGTTATTACCATCATCGTTATCGAAGGTGTATATATATATATATATATATATATATATATATATATATATATATATATATATATATATATATATATATATATATTCATCAACATAAAATCACACTCATCATCACATACCAAATATCACCATCATTTCGTCATCGGGTCATCACCAGTTTAATCATCACGATGCGGTTTCATCATCTTTATTATCGTCCAAATTATCATCGTTATTCTATGTGATATTGTATAATATCACTACTAATCGGCTCTTTAACAGAATATAGAGACAGAAATAGGGCCAATCAAGCAGCAATAATTCAAACAGTAGAAAATAAGTTGTTGATAGTGGTGGTTAAGTTAGTGGGTTGTGAGGTTCATGTTAGTTGAAAGAAAAAGTAACTGTCGGTTGATTTCTAGCGTATTAGTCAAAAAGCCATAAAGTAAATGGTCTTGTGATTGCCCCAATCAATCAGAAAACAAAAGGGTATGTTAACAGCTCGCAACAATACAGTATGACATCAGCAATACTCGAATAAAATTTCCAGCTTAAATGGTTTTGTCTAAAGCAACAAATAGTAGCAGTAGTTGCAGGAATATGGTGGTTATTGGTTGGTTTAATGGCGATGGTTCAATCGAGACAGGAGCAAAGAAAGGGACAAAAAGTGTGGTGGTTTTCCAACGACGACTTGTGGTGGTGTTGAGCAGTTCAAAGTGGTGTTGTTTGATGGTTTATGACAGTCGAAGAAGGAACAGAAAACAAATAGTAGTAATGGGTTCCAAAGGTGACTTTTGGGATGTGGTTTTAATCGCCTAAACAAAAGCAAATATGTAACCGTAGTTTAGTAGCGAAATCTTTCATGATGGTTTACATTTGTAGGGAGAGGGATGGTGAGGGTTCTCGTTCAAGAAAAAGAGAAAAGAGATGGAGAGAGGTAGATGGTGGTGATGAATCGATCTCAAAACAGAAATATCGGTTCGAAACACAAGGGTGTTCATGTTGGGTTTGAACTAGCAAGAATATGCAACGAATAGTAGTAGGGATCATAGGTTCGTGGGTTTTGTAGCGGAATTAAACAGAAAAAGAGGAACGAGAGAAAGATGGGTAGAAAGAGAGATATTGAGATGGTGTTAGATGATTGTAGGCTCTCAATGAAGGTAGTGATCAAGTGGGGTTGTAGTTGTTTATGATGGAGGTTCAAGAGGATGGTTATCAAATATGGTAACAAAGAAAGAAGAAAGAGGGTGATGGTTTATGTACTGTGATAGAAGTGGGTATTAGTGTAAGAGTGTGTAAGTCATCCTTTTCCAATATGTATGTATCTATATAAACTTACACATATATACTTTAATAATATTATATAGTTAGTTGAAGGAAAAAATCAAATAACCGTGTCCATGAAAGAACTGTATATGGGTAGCTATTATATGGATAGTGGGAATGATAGAGATCTTGAATTAGAGAGAAAACAAAATTAAAGTGGAATGTGGTCTATGTTTGTAAGTATGTGTGCCATAAATATCTATATATAATTGTAAACATAACACTTAATAATAATGAATAATAATATAATGATTTATAAAAAGGAATGTGCATCAATTCGTTATCAATCATGAATCTCAATTATCAGTTAACCAATTAAACACAGTACACTTCAGTTACCTTATTTGTTGATTCAATTTCACGAGAATTGAGGAATATGTAACAAATTGAATATGATAACTAACAGCATTTGTTTTCTTATGATGTTATATATATATATATATATATATATATATATATATATATATATATATATATATATATATATATATATATATATATATATATTATAAATCATAATAATATTAATAATACTAATAATGAAGGTTGTGTTAATTCAACAAATATATTTTAATTTGTATTTATTCATATATAAGTAAATATTATAAATTTCTACATATAATGTTTATAAATTATTTATATTACAATATATAAGTAATTATGTACAGAAATTTTATATATATATATATATATATATATATATATATATATATATACTTAAAAGTTGTAAGGTTTTCCCTGTTCGGGTTACCCGGGAAGGGCGAGTAATCCGACCCCATACTCTAGTGTACGCAGCCCATCAGGAATACTCCCTGGCTGTTTCCAACCCTTCCCTGGCCACCCCAAGAATTGAACCTGAGACCTCTTGCAACTTTTAAGTATATATATATATATATATATATATATATATATATATATATATATATATATATATATATATATATATATATATATATATATATATACTTACATACATATTTATTTATAAGTATTTGTTCGTGAATCGTCGAAACTGGACGAAGGTCAATTGAATATATGAAATAGTTCAAAATTATTGAGACTCAACATTACAGACTTTGCTTATCGTGTCGAAACCATATAAGGATTAGGTTTAAATTTGGTCGGAAATTTCTGGGTCGTCACAGCAGCCGTTTTATTTATCGAAATATTAGCTGCATCAGTAGGCATTCGAATCATTACAGAAATTCGTATCATCATCATCTTAACTTCATCAACGTCTTATCATCATAATAGCGTCACTTATAATATGTAGTGCACGCATCATCATTATCACTATCCATTACCTTTAATCATAACCGGCCCAAGTTAATTTAGCAATTCCTCTTGTAATTAAAATCCAGTAGCTACTTTTGTGGATTAAAAGCAACGAATTATGAAAAGTAATGGAGTTTGTCGAAAAAATTTAATGGGTGGGTCATGGTCCCTTTTAAAATAAATTAACTAAACTTTATCATTCACTTTTGCTCATTATAGTTGGGAACAAGGATGTGAGTAGCACATTTTATAGCAGCAACAAAATAGGTTGCAGGTTGTGGTTTGGAAACTGAACGGGAAGGAAAAAGAAAAAAAATATCGGATGGGTAATATTAGCTATAGTTAACAGAAATAATCGAAAGTGGTTGAAGGTGGTGAAGTTTGGATGATGGGTTCCGACTGTTAATCTAAAAAGGAATTCAGTCCAATGATACAACAACTATTACGTTCTTGGGGAAAATGAATTACTTAAAGAGTTATTAATCGATCAAAGTGACACCCAAAACTTTAAACAAGTTACGTTCTAGCATATACATGGCCCAACAACTAAATTATTTTACAGCCCAATTAACATGTTTCAAATTTTGAATGGAATAAGAAGTTAGTTTGAGTGGGTCATTGGTTTAAAGGTTGTCGGTCATAAGCTTGGATTGTGTTTGGTTTAATTTAATTTGAAGCACTTTACATAGAACTCTATCACCAGCTTGCGTGTATCCCACCATCTCCTTTAATTTAATATTCGATGGTGGGAGTAAAAGGAGAGTATTTATCGTGCATGATGTCTCCATTCCAACCCCTCTTTGCAAAATGATACAGCACCTTTTATTTTTAATAAGTGCAGGCCACAAAATAAAAGAAGAGCACTCATTCTTGCCTATATAAATATCTTAATATTTATACTCACTTTGTTGTGAACGTTTGGATGAAGAAAAAAAAATATATACGCAACTTCATGAGTAAATGGGTTGGGTTTGGTGACCTTATTCGAAACAAGAAGAAGTGGTAACAACAACAAAGTAGTGTTCGTTGGGTTTGTGTTTGTGTTCTATAGGAAAGTTATAAGGTGGCGGAGGTTATGGTGTTAGTTCAGGATGTTAACTCATGATAGTGAGGTGGGTTGGTTATGAGAACAAGGGTGTTTACAATGGTGGTGGTAATTCGATTTAAACAGAAAAAGGGAAGTGGGTTTGTAATGAAAAGTGATGATTTCGGTTGATGCCTCTGGTTGACAGAAAAACACAAGTTATTCAGGTTTGCAAATGTCACTTGTTTAGATACAATATACTAATGTGCTAGTGGTTGTCGGGTGTTCGTGATGGTAGGGTGGTTTGAATGAAAAACAGGAACATTATTGGATTTTGCAGGTGTGTGGCGATGGTGGGTGTTAGAAGATGTTGAGTTGTGGTGTTGTTTTTGAAATCATCAAATGATGTATGTATATAAATATACAAAGTCATCTATGTTTAGTTCAAGAATCCCTTTCTTTCATTATTGTTTGATGTTGTATCAATAATCAATCGAGTTTGTATTGTAGTGATGAGGATATCGACATGTAACAATATTCAGATAGGATTCTAAATCAGAAGGAAGAAGATAAAAAAAATATAAAGCAGATAGTGATTGGAACAGATTTGTATATTTAGATGATATAGATGTCTAACAGATTTTGGATTATTCCATTGTTTGATTTGTGATTCGTACGAATTTAGAGACAGAAGGAATCGAGTACAAAGAAAGGAAAATGAATTAGATGGGGACGTGAAACAGATTCATATAATTGAATCTGATTTTTATAATTTATATATATATATATATATATATATATATATATATATATATATATATATATATATATATATATATATATAATTAATATTAATAATTAATAAATATATTAATAATAATAATTCTATTAATAATAATAAATAATAATAATACTGATAATATTAATTAAACATAATAATTCTGTTAATAATAGTTATAATAATAATAATGATAATATATAATAATAATGATGATAATATTTAATAATAATACTAGTAATATCAATTTACATGTTTAAATCTATATATTATATATTACAATAATTTTAATGATACAAATAATAATATTAATATTAATGTTAATAATAATAATAATAATAATAATAATAATAATAATAATAATAATAATAATAATAATAATAATGAGATTGATATAACAGATTATGCTTGTCAAAGGTTTACTGAAATAGTTAAAAAAAAAATTTGAGACTCAACATTACAGACTTTGCTTATCTTGTCGAAATCAGATAGAGATTAAGTTTAAATTTGGTCGGAAATTTCCGGGTCGTCACAGAAGCCCATATGTACTTTGCTTTCTCACCCTTGTAGTCTATGTACTGAGCAATACGGTGGAGCCACTGAGTGTACTTGCCATCAAACAACACTGGAGGTCGGGAATCTGATCCAATGATCAATGTATCTTGGGTAGACATCTTGAAATTTAGGTAGATTCGGTAAAGATTCGGTATTACACAAATCTAAGATGAAGGTTCACGAAAATCTAACAAAAATTTCAGATTCGGTATCTGGTTCGGTACTGTAGCAGATTCGGTAAAGATTCGGTACTGTAGCAGATTCGGTAAACCGGATTCTGTATCAGAAACTGATCAGTAACACATGTAACATACCCAAATTCGGTATAGATTCGGTAACCACAAGACTTGAAGCCGTAGAACACCTAAAACCAATGGATTAAGTGATACCGAGACTCTGGTTCGGTATTTGACTCGGTAGTCAAATTCTGTAAAACTTTGAACTCAAACACACTCCAATTCCTTTGAATTGGATTCGGTATCCTTGCTGCACAAGGAAACAAGTTAGTAATACACAGAATATCATAGATACCGAATGTGAAGGATACCGAATGTCAACTGTAGCAGTTGACAAACCAAGTCTAAGTATAGAAGCTTAGAAATTTAATCGAATCCTTTCTTAAACCATACCAATTAGCTACGTATGATCAAACCGAATGTGATAGAATCACTAACACACCACAATCTGCAACACTTAATACGAATTATGAACTTTGAAGCAGAATCGGTATGGCAGTTACGATACCGAGTGTTGATCGAATCTTCAAAACTTGAAGAATTGATGAAATTGAACCGTCAAAAACTTGATTGAACACCTCACAATCACAACTGAAATCACAATCCTTCACTAAAATACAGAATCAAGCTGGAATTGATCAATACCGAGAGTTTTAGCCACGAACTCTAAAAATTAACTTGATTCTCCATAATTGTTGTTAAAAAGCTGTAATGATGATCGAAACTCTTTCTAATCAATCTAATAAACCTTCGCTGAACTTATCACATGAATCTGAACATCAGATTATCAAATTCGAATATACCGAATCTGATTCAATCTAACCGAGAGTGTACAGATTCTGTAATCTTCAATCTTTGGATTGATATAGTGATGTAGAATCACTTCCTGGATGCTCTGATACCAAATTATAGGTCAAATAATGGTGAGATTAGAAGATGTGATGAGTTAGAGTGAGACTCGGTAAGTGAAGAACAGATTCGGTATTAGAGTGAATCGGTAAAATTACATTCCACAGCTTTTAGAACTCAGTTACAATACAATGGCAATCTAATTAGGACTACTTAGGTTTCTTATATAGCCCCCTTCTAAGGAATTCTCATTTAGACTTATTTCACATTAACACTATACATACTTCGGGGTCCTAACATTTAGCGATACAGCTTGGAACTTTATTGTTTTTGGGCCTCAATACCGAGGCGAAAACGTGACTTTTTAGCCGATATCACCAACTTTCACAATCACGTTATCTAACATACCCCTTGGAGTTCTTATTGACCGGTCCACAAGTTGGATGAGAATATCAGTTTATTTTCAAGTTCCCAACTCGTACCGTTCAACAAGACTCGATGGAAGTATGTTAATACTAGCCCCTAAATCCAACAAAGCCTTTTTAATATTAATATTCCCCACCGTAACCGAAATTAAAGGTGTCCTCGGGTCCTTAAACTTAGGTGGAAGTGAACCCGAAATGACGACACTCACTTTTTCAGTTAATTTTACCTTTTTAGGCAATGATTCGTTGAGTTTATGCTTTTGAACACACAAATCTTTTAAAAACTTAGCATATGCAAGAATTTGTTTGATTGCATCAACAAGTGGAATATTTAATTTTACTTGTTTAAATGGTTCCCACATATCATCCGTTTTTGGTCCCTTTTTCCCATAAGGAAATTGGTTCGGGGACTCCAAAGCCTTGGGGAATGGAATGGTATTAGTCTCCATGTCCGATTCCCCAAACTTTTCAACTACCGGTTTTTCAACATATAACCCAACCCCATTACCATCTGTAATATCACTTTCCTCATTTTCAACAATGTCATCATCCTCATTAAAAACAATAGGAGACTTACCTGAACCACGCTTAGTCTCTAATTTTTCATTTGCCTCGACTTGGTTGTTATAAGTCTTTTCACTTCGCAAAGTTCCTACCATGTTTACACCATGACCTTTACCATTTTCTTTGTGTTTTGGATTTAAAAGCGTTGGTGCCCGGTGCACGTGTTGCTTTGTCTTCTGCGACATTACCAATCTCTTTTGCCAATGCCCCAATGGATTTATTTTGCAACTCAACAACCTTTCTCATTTCCATAATGAATGCATCGATCTTAGTCTCCGAACTTGAAGGTTGATTTGGTGGTAGATTACTTTGAGTAGTGTTTCGGGTTTGGTAGTTTCGATTTTGGCTTTGATTTTGGTATTGGTTATTGCTTGGGTATTGATTTTGGTATTGATTTGGCACATTTAATTAACGTGTTGTTATTATTCAAGCTGAAGTTTGGATGATTCATCCACCCTGGGTTGTAGGTTTTAGAATATGGATCATACTTCCGTCCTTGGACCTCGTTCACTTGCTATTCCATACCTGATGATATCCACCTTTTGCAACCATTTACATAATGGGATGGATCTCCACAATTTGAGCACACGTCTTGAACCTGCACAAAATTAACACTACCACCCTGGTTCGGGTTTTTAAACATGGGAAGCAACATCTTTATCTCATCTAATTCTTTTTCTAAATTTCTAGTTGACCCTCCCGAGTTAAACACGTGGTTAGCATGGGTAGGATTTTGGGTTTTCCATGCAACTGAAGCTTGGGTTTTTTAACCCTTACTTAGTTGCTCGAAAAATGCCCACTCATCCTCACTATTTCGAGTCATAAGCACACCACCACTAGTCACTAATAGGAATTGTCTATTTTTTGAATCTAAACCATCAAAGAAAACTTTGACAAGTTCCCATTTTGGTATTTCATGGTGAGGACAAGATCTAAGTAATTCCTTCAGACATTCATATGCTTCATAAAAATGTTCACCTGGCAATTGTCTAAAAGATTTAATTTGCATATACATATCCGAAGTTTTACTTATTGGGTACAATTCCTCAAGGAAATTCTTTTTCATCACCGCCTGTAACATCCCGCGTTTTTTCGTTAAATTTATTTTAACACCGTCTTTTTTTTTTTTTGATAATATCTTCCATTATCTAAATTCGTAACTTTCGATAACTAACGTTCTTAATATTTCCGTTATTTGATTTTAACATCTCACGTTTACTCTAGCGTTTTAAAATATTCGTTCGGTTAATTCACGCACCCGCTTTCAAACTCGAGGGACCGAAGTTGCCAAGGGGCCAAACTAGTTGACTAGGTCAACTAGTCAACCCCATCTCATCCATTCATTCATAATTTCACCTCCTCATCTCCTTTTTCCTCTCTAACTCAAGAACACTTTCTAACATCTTCAAATAATCATCATCTAAATCAATTCAAACAAGCATACATCAAAACAAATTACATATTCGTGATCCTCTCATCATCCTCTACATTTTGGTACCAATTTCATCTCGTTTGGGTAACATTCCTAAAACTCTAAATTTCTCTAATTAGTGTTTTTGACTTGAAATGGTGTTAGTTAGTGTCTATGGCTTGTGTCTAGCATGAATATACGATTTAATTGCTCGATCTTGTTGTTTCGCATAAACTAGCATGAACTTGAAATGGGTTTGTTAAATCTTGAATTTTGAATGATTAAATGTTGTTTAAATGCTAAAGTTCATGTATTAAATGTGTTACTAGCATCATTAGCTTCAATTTGATGTGTAGGTTGATTTGGAAAACATCACTAACACGATTATTGATTTTGTGATTCTTGATTAGGGTTTGATAGCTTTTAAAATAAACTTTTGATGCTTTGAATGCCATAAAATGTTATTAGTAAGTGTTTAGTTGTATTTTATGTTTAATTACCTTCGAAACGGCCTATCGTATGTGTAGATTGGATTCCCGAGTCAAGAAATGCATATTATGAACTTGAAACTTTGATTTTGAACGTTTAACGATCATTCGACGAGGTTTTTGTTCTTGTAAATGATGTTTTTGTTTGATGAAATGTGTTTAGTTGTATTCTTCGTCAAAATACCTTTCCAACGATATAAGATACGTGTTTTGAATGTATACGGTTCATAAGTTATGGTTGTTTGAAGTTGAAATCGTTTAAGTATTTAAAACTGCCCAGAATTGCTGAAACAGACACAGATGCGGCGCATCACCTCTGGATGCGGCGCATCTGTAAGTGATGCGGCGCATCTGAGGCAGACTGCCCAATTTGGTCGATTTTCGTTTAATTCTAGCTATGCTAGGCACCTCCGATTGACATGAAACTTGGCCAACATGCTTATATATGACTTCTAAGCTTAGGAAAATAGTTCGGGACCCGACCCGAACGTGTTGACTTTTTTCGTTGACTTTGACTTTGACCAAAGTTTGACTTTTAGTCAAACTTAACCAAATACTTTTGCAATCATTCTAACATGCTTTTATACTTGTTTCTTGCATGAAACTTGACAACGTGATTCACATGTTATATTAATCGAGTCGTAACGAGCCATAGGACTAATTGAACACATTTCGATTGACCTTGTGTCGTAACCGGTTAATTGATATAACTTACTTGTTTAGGTCAAGGCTAAACAACTTTCATACACATGTTTACTTTGTGAAGTACATTTATACTCGTGCACTCGAGGTGAGATCATAGTCCCATCTTTCAACAACTTTTATACTTTTAAATCATGGGATGAGAAACATATACAGTTTTATACTACATACTTTATGCTTTGAACACAAGTACAAAAACAAACATTCCACGTGCGAGTTAGAACAAAAATGCCTCAATTCGATTATCATTAGTTACACTTGCCGGGTGTAAGCGAGAACTTATGTTGTATGGCCATATGGGTTTGACAAACCCTCATTCGGACGGTTCGCTACTGTTATGCGGATGAAATATACTTTCGTGTTTTAGTGTGGGTTCTAACACTGTGTGATGGGGTAACGTTGGTTAAGTCTTGATAATTGAGTGCCCGCGAATAGCAACACTTTTGGAATGCAAATGATTTGGATAATCTACGTTATGAAAATACAAAATCTTGTGGTTCAAAAACAACGTTTATTACTACACCTATGATTTCACCAATGTTTTTCGTTGACAGTTTTCTATATGTTTTCTCAGGTCCTTGAATGCTTAGTGATACATGCTTCCGCTCACTTTTGATACTTGCTTGGATGTCGAGTATACATACATACATGGAGCGTCTTTTGACTTACTTTTAAATTGAGTCGCATAGGTTTCATTTGTACGTTAAACGTTGTAATGTAACTAGTCGTTGAACTACTTTTGTAAACTTGAAACATCTTTACATTTGAAATTAATGCGACATATTTTGGTCAAACGTCATTTTAAAGACTTATGACCACGTAACGGGACCTAAGTAGACGGCGCCGTCAATGACGATTTTGTCGGGTCGCTACACCGCCCAAGTATTAATACTTCGGGCGGGCAAGGACAAAAACCATATCTTAGCTTTATCTTTTAATGAATAAGAAGAAAGACGAAGACGTACCTCTTCATCAGTGAAGCCGTTTACCTGATTTGTAGCGCATATTTCATTGAGCTCCATTATATGGTCATATGGTTATTCGTTAGTCGTACCTCGGTAGGTAGGCAAAATAGCAATTAATTGAGGTTGAACCTCAAATCGCCGGTTATTTCCCGCATTCGGAGCGGGAAAAACAATGGGTGAGTGATCCTCATAATCACCCGATTGGTAATATGAGTCCACTCCTCTTTCTTGTTCTGCCATTCTAGTTCGTTGAGCAAAGATTTCCTCCTCGCCTTCGGAGTCCGACTTAGGTGAATTTTGTGGAACTACTGAATGTGATTCCAGTGGTGGTTCTATTGGTGATTGTGTTGATGCTGAAGCCACCGTCGAACCTTTTGAAATCCTAGTAGCTTTCCGATTAGCTTTTGCATAATTCTCGATTTCAGGATTATAAGGCTCAAGAGTCCGATTTCCGAGTTTGCATACATTAACCTTCACTTCACAAAAACAAGAACACCAAGCGTAAAACTGACAAAAACACAATAAAAAGAAAAACAAGATTTTTGGTTTTTCTAGTTTTATAATCTTTAGGCTTTTTCAAATTTAACGAAAGCAATTGTGATAAGAGCTTACAATCAAGCACACACTTCCCCGGCAGCGACGCCAAAATTTGATCGGTGTCGAAGCGCCAACTAAAAATGATCTAATTACTCTAACTTAGCTAGAATAAATAGAATTCGTTCCACGAGAAGTAGTGGTTAAAATCAAGCAATTCTCAGGATTTGGTTCTTTGTTTAACTAATTGTACTTAACTAAATAGGATGATTAAAACTAAACAAAGTGTAAACTTTAGTAATTAAAGACAAGAACTCAAACACTAGATCGAAAGCTAAGACTGTAAACAAGTAGATTAAAGACCTTTATCCCTTCTCAATCCCAATTATGCATGCATTAGTTCAAATAAGTCTTTATGCTATTGAATCATCAACTAAACCTCATAGACAAGTTTTCTTAAGTTTTATGACTATGATTATCTTGAGCACAAACAATGTTACCTACACACGTTGTCTTTATCCCTATGCTAAATTATCACTAGGTTGGATTAAGAACAATATGTTAAATAACAATCACTTGTCTTGCAACAATCAATAAACACAAACTTGCATTAATCAATAACTCAAAAGATTCAATGATTTCATAAGCCAAAAGACATAAATATTACAAAATCAATAATCACACAAATACATGAATGAACTAAGCATACAAAAATTGTTTATGGAAGGAATAAAGTAAAGGAGACTAGCAACTCATGGTGAAGATGATGAACATGATGAATTCTTGAAGTTGCATGAAGAACACCTCTTTGATTTTGACTTGAATCATTGATTGAAGATGATGAATGATGTTTTTGAGAGTGTTTAGGGCTCTAAAAACTGAGATAAAAGGTCTAAAATTCGTTGCTTTTAGGGTTGGTATTTATAGGAAACCAATAACTTAATCCCAAGCCAAAGACCCTTAAATTCGGCACTTAAGAAACTAACCAAAACCGGACGCGGAGTAAAATTTCGCCAGTGTAGTGTAATTTTACGCCATGCACAATTTGTGGAGTAATTTTTCAGAGTGATTTTACGCCGCAAAGGTCTGAAAATCTTCTCTTCCTAAATTCTTCATGACATAATTTTACGCCATAAAGAGCATATTTTTACACTAGAATTTGTCTTGGAGTAATTTTACGCCACTTCTGAAGTAATTTTACGCCAAGTGCTGTTTTGCTACAATTTCATCCGTTTTTCACACCTTTTCGCACATAGCGCTTCTAATTGCTGAAATACACGAAAACTCTTGAAAGTACTTCATTTTCACCATCAAAGTCATGTAAACTTCATCAATAGAACACAAATAAGAGCATGAATTATTATTTTATTGAAAGACAAAAATTTTCATTAACAAGAAACGAGGATACATAGCTATAGCTATAGCTATAGCTATAACTATAATTAAATAATAAATGATAAATTTTTTTAATAAATAAATAATATTGTTATTATGTTATATAAATATATATAAATATATAATATAATATAATATGATTATTTATGATATATTGTAAGGGGATGATTCCACACACACTTTTTTGATCCTCACACACCAATTTAAAGAAATGGAGTATTATTAGAAGAGTAAAAGGTTAAAATAGGTGTGTGAGGATCAAAAAAGGGTGTGTTAGAATCATCCCCCTTCCATATTGTAAACATGTGGTTTGTTTTAAGTATTTTATATTTTATTATCTTGAGATGGGAGTTTTACAAATGTCAAAACGGAATTTACAGCAAGTGACAATTAGTGTTAGTTATGGATCTCGTAAACGACGTTTTAACTTAATTAAAAACACTGTTTGGAACTTGGAAGTCGTCGGTGCTATCTATCTAATTTGGTAGCAAAGATGAGCACAAATTAATTGACATACGAAAAATATATTAACTACTAGTTAAATCACTTTCATAACAATATGCAAATAAAAAAATGTAATAATTTACGGAGTAAAAAACTTTCGGCCAATTTTTAATTTTGTATGAGAAAGGACACTCATTTAAATGATTATCGGAGATTATATATCATATGTTTTTAGAACACTTACATTTAAAAATGATTTGTAAGCCATTCAGGTTCATCTTTTCGTATTTTTATGTCACGCATATTTGAAAGTAATTTTGTACGTTATTCAAGTTCTTATGTTGTTATGTATTAAACCGACAAAAGTCTCTTTTAAAAAATATACAAAATCCAAATATTCGTCTATTCGGTAACAACCAATCTTTATATAAATAATGTTAATTAAGCATGATTATTTGTGTTATTTTTATATTTTTTTACTAAGATTTTAGTCAAATTCGTACGTATAAAACAACACACAAACTTTTATGGCCCATAAAATCATTTTTAATATGGGTGACAAATAGACATGAAAAAATATATTTAAGTGGCCTACATAATTATTTTCAATTAAGTAGTATAAAATAAATAGGTTAAAACCGATATCAAACGCTCATACAAAATCACGCAAGTGTTTTGTTGAGTAGCTATTTTATGATTTTAATGATGCTTTTGTTGCTTTTGATATCTTGTAATTTACTCATATCTTGTTTCGTAGCTTCCTAACTGTTTCATTTAAGTGGTTATATCTTGGTGCCTTTTTGTAGTTTGTTTTGTTTCATTAGGTCCCTAGTGTTTGTCAATATTATATAGGTACACATGATTTTTTTTCTTCTAATAAACATTTCTTTATCATTTAATTTTGAAAAGTATAATGTCAACATTCATAATATATTCAACATTCTTTTATCGTATCATGGCTATATATTTATCACGAATGGTGTCTTGCTAATGCGATAAACAAAAATAATCAAGTAATTGACCATTATATTCAATGGGCTGTAATATTAGAGTCAATGAGTCTAAAATATATCAAAACTATTAGTCTCTCTGTCCCAACCATTTTTTTTTTTTTTCCAACGGAAATTTCAGCATCACCTAGAGGGAATTTAATTACCTTCGCGGTCATATGCCACTCACACATGTTGACAGTATCATCGAAGGTCCCCAAGACTTTCCCAACTCGCATTGATGTTAACAGTACCATCAAATGTTGGAAACTCCCGCTTAGACTAGTTGTAGTGGTGAGGGGCGTGGGTTGGTGGTGTGAATTGCTTTTTGTACATTTTTGATGACTAGAACGTGTGAGTTTTTTGTGTGAAGTAGTGGTAGTGTGAGTTTTTGGTGTGGGTTGTTAGTAGAATGCTGATGTAACATTTTATTTTTATTTTTTGTGTTATATTAATTTCTTTTATATAATAAAAATATAAAATTGTCTCATAATTTTAATAAATAAAAATACATTAAATTAATAAGATTCAAATAAAATAAAATACATAATTAAAAATCCTAAAACAAAGAATTACATAATTGAAAGCCTAAAATAAAAAACGTTAAACATAAAACTAATCATCCTCATCCGGTTGAACATTGTTGTCAATGTTCAAGTCATCTCTCAACTTACGACGAACCAATTTTTTTAGATTTTGAAGATGTATCACATCTTCCGGATCCTCCATTTGAGAGGATGATCTCCCCAACAAATCAATGTTAGTTAGATCGGTTTGCATACTAACATATTCATTGAATTTATCAATCGCACTTTTCTTATTCGCGGCTACATTAGTCATTTGGTCCAAAAATTCGTCCACCCTTGACGAACTTGAACTCTTACCACGAGATGACGCTCCTGCGTCCGAAGAAGCCGATTTCTTTCGGGCTTTCTTTGCTTTATCACGTCCCATTGGACGTGACATCGGTACGTCCCCAAACAACTCCGCCTCAAAGTCTTGGGAAAGTCGTACCGGATCTCCTTGACTTTCCCCAATATCACACCCCCAGTTAGGGCCTGGGCGAAATGTGATTCAATATCATAATACATACCAACATATTATAAAATGAGAACAATAACTATATGAATAAAACCAAATTGTATTTGAATAAACGCAGCGGAAGAATTAATAATGTCGTTACAAGAATTATAAATTGTTCAAATGCAGAAAAGTAAATATGCGATAAGTCTTGATCCTAGCCAAGTAAGTCATCACATAATCAGTAGATATAGAGGTCCTGATCATTCAGTACCTGAGACAAACATGCTAAAAGTGTCAACCAAAAAGGTTGAGTGAAATTCATAGGTTTAACAAATATGTTTGACCGTTTATTTTTAGACCACAAGATTTGTTATAAAAGTAGATCACGCAGATCCAAAAGTAGTACTGATTCGTGATATTTTAGACTAAACGTTTGTTTTGTTGCCCCGATGATAAGTTGACAGTACCTTATCACCATGTTTAAATCATTATTAAGTAATACAAAGACATCGCGGTCAAATGTATCGGGGACGTTACTCCCGATAGGCCTACCCCCAATAATTAAGAATGCCTTATCCTGAAAGCAATTAAAAAATATCACTGTGGGGTCTTAGTAGCATAAGCTAGTCATAGTACAGTTTAGGTTCGTACTTGTGTCTAAGTTGTTTAAAGTATAAAAGCAGCATGTGTCTCACCCCAGTAAGTATAAAAAGTGCTATAGCAATAAGAGTGGGGCTATGAAAGTCACCTTAGTAATTCGATGAGATAAAGTAATCCTTAAAGAGGAAGTATGGATGATCGAAGCACGGAATAAGTCAACCTAAGAATAAGTTAAGAATAGTTTAGATGTTTTGCCCGTATTATGATAAGTGTAAGTATTTTCTTTTATAGTAAGTTTAAAGAAGGTTTATCGTTTTGGAAAGGCTTTTCATACTAGACAAGCTTCCAATCTAACACTTTCAATTTAAAATGGCCTTTTCAGGTCATAGGTTTCTGAGCTACAGGATCCTTTAACTCGGTAATCCAAACTCTCCGCCTAAACTTTCGAGCGTCCATCCACTCGAGAAAGATCAAGATCTATACCCATCTAATATACCGTTCCAATACGTTTTTAGGTGCGTATAGGAATACAACACTTTAAATACTTTATACAATAAGTATTTACTTAAGTTCGATTGTATTATCGTTATTAAGATTGTTTGGTTTTTAAATCTTAATAATAAGTAGGATATATTTAAGTAGGTAAACAAGTGTTATACATAGAAATTGTGTTTTATGAATGGGTATGTATTAATATCAAGTTAATATGTATGTATATATATATATATATATATATATATATATATATATATATATATATATATATATATATATATATATATATATATATATATTTATCTTATATGTTAAAATATGTATAGTTTAATTTTAAGTTTTATGTCAATATAAGTACCAATAATTATCTAAAAATGCTAACAAGTGTTTTATTGATTTCATAACAGTAAGTGACATGTATAAAACATTATAAAAATTTTCTATACATAAATATTAAGTTTTATGTATTAAATATTAAAAAAAAAAATTTATATCTAAAATACAAATAAATAGATAAACAAGTTTAACAAAACATTTATATTTTTCTTAGGTTCTAATGACCAAAATAAACTTAGGAAAAATTTATAAATTTTTGTTATGGTGTAAAAGTATTTATTTCTAATTTCTTTTTCGGTTCAAGATAAATCAAAGTTTATAAAGTAATAATTATTATATCAACTCAATTAATTCATCTAAAATTTTCGTATGCCTAATATAGTGTATTAAGCTTAGAAAAATTATTTGTACATTTATATTAATAGTTTAACTATTTAATTCAACTTTTGTATTGTTTTTAGTTTAAATTAGGAATTAAATAGAAATATATAATTATTAATTCTAAAAATAATTTTTATAACTTTATTGTTAGTTCCTAAGTAATTTCCATTGATTATTGTAGTCATAAACATGTTATATCATTAAATTCTATTTTTCTTTTTAGAACAGATTTTCCGGTACTGTAGCGAAAGTAGAAGAAAATACAAATTAATTATTTAAAATGACAAATAAATCAAACTTAAATTTTTATAATTACTTTTATGACCTAAGGAACAAGCAAAAATTATAAAACATAATATATAAAATTTTTTACTATTTATTTCTTCATTATCTATATATATCGAATATAAAAAAAAGTCAATTTTTGATTTTTAATAAATATAAATTCGAATGTATAATTCATAAAAATAATTTTTATAGTCATTAGGATACTTAATACTAATTATCATGTATTTACATTATTTATTATAATTAATTTTGTATTTATTTGGTATTTAACATAAAACTAGCACAAAAATATGATAAAAACTAAATAAAAACTATAAAAATAATATAGAGAACTTACAAAAATAATTTTTGCAGAGGTTTGAGAGTATGATCTTCAAGTGAGAATAAATTTTTGAGGTGTAAAGGATTTTGAAAGAAATGGCTAGTATTTATAGGTGAAAACTTGGTAAAAAAAATTGTATAAAAGAAATAAAAAGAAAAAGAAAAGAAAAATAAAAATATTAATAATTGTATCAGCCCATAATTTGTATTAAATAAAGAAAAGTGTTTTTATAAAGCTATATCTAGATCTAGAATAAAATTAAAAAAAATAAAAAGCAAAAAGTATTAAATTTTTTTTTTGTTTACTATTCGTCGCTACAGTAACTTTTTTTTTTTATATATATATACATATATATATATTTTTTTTACAATGACTATAACCTTCATTTTTATAAAAGATATCATTGTATAGATTAGTTTTTGTAAGTGGTAACATATTTACATAAACTTTACATCTTATAAATATGTATATACTTTTTAGTTATATATAAATATATATGTATATATAACTTTGTCAAGTATAAAGTTTATAAATTTAACTAATAAACTTATGTTACTTGATATGAATTTATATGTTGTAAACTTATTTATTTTAAGTATACATTATATAAGTTACTTGATAAGTTTAGGTTTCGTTATATAATATAAACTTATAGATGTACTTTGTTGAATAATATTTATCCGTTTAACGTTTGTTAGTTTCGTATATATATATATATATATATATATATATATATATATATATATATATATATATATATATATATATAACGACCATTCATTAATACTTAATCTTTTTTTTTTTCGGGCATTTTAAATTATACGGAAGAAAATATAGATGAAAAAATGAGGGTCGTTATAGTACCTCCCCGTTAATGAAAACTTCGTCCCGAAGTTTTAAGTGGAGTTCCCGTCTGCTTCATCAACAGTTGGGAAGAGATGGGGGTATTTCCGTGGGGCTTCTACGCGAATTCCAACGGACTTTAACAATAGGTATGTTGCTCTTACGAGTTTCTTTGACCTCTTCTTTCATAATCTCTATAGGTTCTTCGATAAAGTGCATTTGCTCATCAATGCGGATATCATCCAAAGGAATAACAAGAGTATCTTCGGCGAGACACTTTTTCAGATTTGAGACATGAAACACATCATGTACTTGACTTAGTTCAGCTGGAAGTTCTAATCGATACGCAACGGGACCGATTCTTTGAATAACTTTGAAAGGTCCAACATAACGCGGACTGAGTTTACTTCGTTTACCGAAGCGGATAACACCCTTCCAAGGAGATACTTTCAACATAACGTTATCTCCAACTTGGAATTCTAACGGTTTTCGGTGAGGGTCGGTATAAATCTTTTGTCGACTACGAGCGGTTTCTAAACGCTTCTTGATTTGCACGATCTTTTCGGAAGTTTCATGAATAAGTTCAGGACCAGTTAATTGTCTGTCCTCGAGTTCATCCCAACACAACGGAGATCTATATTTGCGACCGTATAAAGCTTCGAATGGTGCAGCTTTAATACTAGAGTGATAGATGTTGTTGTAAGAAAACTCGGCTAAAGGTAGGTGTTTATCCCACCCTTTACCGAAATCGATAACACATGCTCGTAGCATATCCTCCAAAGTTTGGATAGTTCGTTCACTTTGACCGTCCGTTTGAGGATGATAAGCTGTACTCATGTCGAGTCGAGTTCCAAGAGACGCTTGCAAGGATTTCTAGAAATTGGAAGTAAATCGACTATCGCGATCCGAGATAATAGAAGTAGGGACACCGTGACGAGTAACAATCTCTTTAACATAGATTTGAGCTAACTTTTCCATTCTGTCAGTCTCTTTGATTGGTATGAAATGTGCAGACTTAGTGAGACGATCAACTATGACCCAAATCGTATCATTGCCATTTGCAGTCTTAGGCAATTTTGTGATAAAGTCCATAGCTATACCATCCCACTTCCATTGTGGAATATCGGGTTGAGTTAGAAGACCAGAAGGCTTATGGTGCTCGGCTTTGACTTTCAAACAAGTAAGACACTTACTCACATAAGTAGCAATGTCGCCTTTCATGTTGGGCCACCAGTAGAACTCTTTCATATCATGATACATTTTACTAGAACCGGGATGAATAAAATACCTAGTCTTATGTGCTTCATCCAAGACTAGTTCACGGAGATTACCATAACGAGGAACCCAAATTCGATTACCAAAGTATCTTGTACCATTGGACTTAACTTGCAGTTGGTTTTCGAAATTTATAGGTCCTTCTCCTTCGATAAGTGTTGGTTTAATAGCTTCAAGTTGAGCTTCGCATATTCGTGATATGAGATTTGATTTGATTTTTAGATTCAGAGCACGAACACGCTTAACATCGTCTTTTCGACTAAGGGCATCAGCAACTACATTTGCCTTGCCAGGATGATATTTCAGTTCACAGTAATAATCGTTCAAAGTCTCAAGCCATCGACTTTGTCTCATATTCAACCGTTTCTGATCAAAGATATGTCTAAGACTTTTATGGTCAGTGTACACGGTAAAATAGGTACCATAGAGATAATGTCTCCATATCTTTAATGCAAATACCACAGCACCTAACTCAAGGTCGTGTGTGGTATAGTTCTCCTCGTGTTTCTTCAACTGTCTAGATGCGTAGGCAATAACCTTTTTACGTTGCATTAAAACACAACCAAAGCCTTGCTTTGAGGCATCACAGTAAACAACAAAATCTTCAGTACCTTCAGGTAAAGATAGAATCGGGACTGTGGTAAACTTCTCCTTCAGAATCTTGAAAGCAGATTCCTGTTCTTCGGACCACTCAAACTTCTTCCCTTTTTGAGTTAGCTTCGTAAGAGGTTTGGCAAGAAGGGAAAAATCCTTTATGAATCTCTGATAATAACCTGCAAGTCCCAAAAATTGACGAATATGCTTCGCAGTCTTTGGTATCTCCCAGTTCTGGATAGCGGTAATCTTAGCTGGATCGACATGTATTCCTTTACTATCAACAACGTGTCCAAGGAATTGTATGGTTCTAAGCCAAAACTCACACTTAGAAAATTTTGCGTAGAGTTGTTCTTTTCTTAAGAGTTCAAGAATCAATCGTAAATGTTGCTCATGTTCTTTCTCACTTTTAGAATAGATCAAGATGTCGTCGATGAAAACAATAACGAATTTATCAAGGTAAGGCTTGCAAGCACGGTTCATAAGATCCATAAATACGGCTGGAGCATTGGTTAAACCGAAAGGCATAACACAGAATTCGTAATGTCCGTATCGGGTGCGGAATGCAGTCTTAGGAATGTCGGATTCCTTGACTCTGAGCTGGTGATAACCGGATCTTAAATCAATCTTAGAATAAACGCTTGACCCTTGAAGTTGGTCGAATAGATCATCAATGCGAGGTAACGGGTAACGGTTCTTTATGGTAAGCTTGTTGAGCTCTCGGTAATCAATACACATTCTCAACGTACCATCCTTATTTTTGACAAATAAGATAGGAGCTCCCCACGGGGACGTACTTGGACGAATAAAACCTAGATCCAAAAGTTCTTGGAGTTGGTTAGAAAGTTCCTTCATTTCAGAAGGTGCTAAACGATACGGTGCTTTAGCAATGGGTGCAGCACCTGGAGATATATCGATTTGAAACTCAACTTGACGAGGCGGTGGAAGACCAGGGAGATCTTCGGGAAACACATCGGGAAAATCTTTAACAACCGGGATGTTTTCAATACGCGTTTCTTCGAATTTGATCATTTTAACGTGAGCTAGTATGGCGGAGTAACCTTTCACAAGGTACTTACGGGCTTTAAGATATGAGATGATATTAAGATTGGAAGAACTCCGTTTGCCTTGGATAATAAGAGTTTCTCCTCTTCCTAACGGAATTTGAACGGTCTTATCGAAACACATGATGGCTGCTCTCAATGGACCTAACCAATCCATTCCAACCACTACATCGAAACTACCTAGCTCGACCGGCAAAAGGTCTATCTTGAATTCCTTATCGGCTAGAATTAGGTTGCAGTTTTTATATATTTTATCAATTTTCATTAACTTCCCATTAGCCACTTCTACTAATCGTCTGGTTTGTAGGGTTTGGGGCTTTTCAGTAAAAAGGGTGCAAAACTCATTTGACACATAACTCTTATCGGCTCCCGTATCAAATAAAATAGTGGCATAACAATTATTGACGAGGTACGTACCGGTAATGACCTCATCCTCATCACTGGCTTCTGCAGCAGTAATCACAAAAGCACGACCTTTGGCAGTAGCATTTGCTCCAGTAGCTGGAGTATCTTTCTTCTTTGGACAATTCGGGCTAATATGCCCCTTTTCACCACAAGTATAGCATGTTGGAGGAGCTCTAGCCGAACAATGGCTCTATTCTGAGGTAGGGTTCTACAAGTCTTTGCAGCATGGCCTATCTTCTTACATATTGTACACACAGCAGTGTACTTTCTCGGATGATGC
Source organism: Rutidosis leptorrhynchoides (assembly GCF_046630445.1). Lineage (NCBI taxonomy): Eukaryota > Viridiplantae > Streptophyta > Magnoliopsida > Asterales > Asteraceae > Rutidosis > Rutidosis leptorrhynchoides. The sequence continues at coordinate 139,977,642 of NC_092340.1, forward strand.
CTTTCACATCTAGAACAAAACGGACTAGTACCCTGATAACCGGGTCTCGTACCATTCGCCGGTTTCTTATTAACATTTTGAGCTGAACCCTGAGATGGTTCAAATTTCCTCTTATTGTCACCGTTTTTAACTTCGACTTGTTTATTAGCCGAAACTCTCCTACGTTTAGCCATCATTAAACTCTGTGCCATGTGGATCACAGCATCCACAGTAACCTTCTCGGCAGAAATCACATTCCCTTGAACATCCTCGGGTAGACCCTCTATATACCGCTCTATCTTGCGGGCTTCAGTTGGGAACATTTCGGGACATAAGGTACAGAGCTCCAAAAAACGATTGGTATAGTTTTCGATATCGGTTCCTGATAATGCTAAAAACGAACATATATTTCATAGCATTATTCCTCAAGAAAGACAAGCTTTTAGTTGCAATTATTCTATTTACAAGTGATATTCGTTTAAATAATAAAAGGTGAAGACAAAAGACAGATTCGACGATTTGAAGACGCAAACGACCAAAAAGCTCAAAAGAACAAAAGACAATCAAAAAGGTTCCAATTATTGATAAGAAACGTCTCGAAATCACAAGAGTACAAGATTCAAAACGCAAAGTACAAGATATTAAATTGTACGCGAGGACGTTCGAAAATCCGGAACCGGGACCAGAGTCAACTCTTAACGCTCGACGCAACGGACTAAAAATTACAAGTTAACTATGTATATAAATATAATATAATATATAATTAATTATATTAATTATATATATATTATATATATAATAAAAACCGTCGGCAGCAAGAAACTCCAAGGGTGTGAGCTGTAAATAACTCTCCGCGACTCGCGGAGTTTTAAGGGCATTTTGCCGCGAGTCGCGGAGCCCCAAAAATCAAGTCTGGCTATAAAACCAACCGAATTCTGATCAAATTAGATCATCTTTTTTCTCTTCCTCTTCATACGTAAATATATTTATATTTATAATTTATATTTTAATTTTAATTATAATTCTAATAATAAGGGTATGTTAGCGAATGTTGTAAGGGTGTAAGTCGAAATTCTGTCCGTGTAACGCTACGCTATTTTTAATCATTGTAAGTTATGTTCAACCTTTTTATATTAATGTCTCGTAGCTAAGTTATTATTATGCTTATTTAAAACGAAGTAATCATGATGTTGGGCTAATTACTAAAATTGGGTAATTGGGCTTTGTACCATAATTGGGGTTTGGACAAAAGAACGACACTTGTGGAAACTAGACTATGGGCTATTAATGGGCTTTATATTTGTTTAACTAAATGAAAGTTTGTTAATGTTAATATAAAGATTTACAATTGGGCGTCCCTATAAATTACCATATACACTCGATCGGACACGATGGGCGGGGTATTTATATGTACGAATAATCGTTCATTTAACCGGACACGGGAATGGATTAATAGCCACTAGAATAATTAAAACAGGGGTGAAATTACATTCAAGGGTAATTGGTGTAATTGTTAACAAAGTGATAAAACCTTGGTTTACACGCAGTTGATAACCTGGTGTATTCATTAAACAAAGTATTAAAACCTTGTTACAATTCGAATCCCCAATTAGTTGGAATATTTAACTTCGGGTATAATAATAATTTGACAAGGACACTTGCAATTTATATTTATGACTGATGGACTGTTATGGACAAAAACCAGACGGACATATTGAATAATCCAGGACAAAGGACAATTAACCCATGGGCATAAAACTAAAATCAACACGTCAAACATCATGATTACGGAAGTTTAAATAAGCATAATTCTTTTATATCATATTTAATTTCCTTTATTTTATATTTAATTGCACTTCTAATTATCGCATTTTATTAATTGTTATTTTATTTTATCGCACTTTTAATTATCGTACTTTTTAATTATCGCAAGTTTATTTTATCGCACTTTTATTATTCGCAATTTCATTATCGTTATTTACTTTACGCTTTAATTTAAGTCTTGTATTTATTTTATATTTTACATTAGGTTTTAACTGCGACTAAAGTCTTAAAATCGACAAACCGGTCATTAAACGGTAAAAACCCCCCTTATAATAATAATATTACTTATATATATATTTGTATTTTTATAAAAGTAAACTAATATAGCGTTGAGCTTTGTTTAAAGATTTCCCTGTGGAACGAACCGGACTTACTAAAAACTACACTACTGTACGATTAGGTACACTGCCTATAAGTGTTGTAGCAAGGTTTAAGTATATCCATTCTATAAATAAATAAATATCTTGTGTAAAATTGTATCGTATTTAATAGTATTTTCCTAGTAAAATAATAACTATTTTATATACACCTCGCTCCACATCAAGTTATTTTTGGCGCCGCTGCCGGGGAACTATCTTAAAAGCCGGAAGCGCAACGCTAATATAAAAAAAAAAAAAGATTTTTATCTACTTTTATTAAAAATTCGCTTTTGTAAAAATACGTTTTAATTATTCAAAAATATAAAAAAAAAAAAAACAAAAATATTAGTATTTTTAAGATTTTGTTAAATATTTAAGTTTTATAAGTTTCTTTATTTCTATTTTAGTTTATAAAAATATAACTTTTGCTTTAATATCTTTTATTTAATTAAAAAACAGAAAATAGAAAATAAAAAAAAAAAAAAAAATAAAGAAAACGCGTAAAAAGTGAAACCTGTCAACTGAATTCTGGATCCCCGCGACTCGCGGGGTTTTCCTCATTAATCACCGCAACTCGCGGAGACCCTCTGACAGGCGACAAGGAAGCCCTAATCGAGCATTAATTACGGGATATTATTATTTATAATTATTATTTAACCTAATTATTATTATTATTATTATTTTTAGTTTTAGTTTTATTTTTACTTTTTATTTATTTATGTATTTAGTATTAATTAAGTTTTTATTAAATTGTAAAATTAATAGTTTAGTAAAATAAATAATATAAAAATAATATTTTTATAAAAATTGTACTTTTTACAACTCTTTGTATATTTTTATATTTTGTACCTTTTTAATCGTTGTAGCGTAATATTTGTATTTTTAGCTCATATTTAATTTTAAACTTATTTTTTGCTATAGTTATTTTTACTCCTAGATTTTTAGACTTTGCCGTAGAATTCCTTAAGTGCTTTTTCTTTAGACTAAGATTTAGGTGCTTTAAAATTTTGCGACGCCTTTTTAAGTTTTAGTTTCTTTTTAAGTTATTTCCATTTGGGATTTAGTTTTTCCTGTAAGCTTTAATATTTTTAGACACCTTTTACTATGTACCAATTATCATTCCAATTAGTAATTTCAATTTGCGATTATAATTTTAAGTTAGTTGTAGTAATAAGGTTAAATTAGTTAAGTATTTTTAAGTTTTTATAAGTTTCTTTTATTTTTCCGTCACCTTTTATTTTTCAACCATTTTTCTTTTTCGACCTTTTGCGACGAACTCTTTGTCTTTCTTATTTCTCGCCATTCTAGTTTTTAGGACATAGATTTTTATTCTACTTGTTATCTAAATTTCTTAAAATTACGAAAATTTATTTTGAGTGGTTAAATTAATAGACATCAAAATTTTCTGGTTCGTAGTAATAGTTGGATTTGTACGTGGACCGGGTTATTGGAGCCAAACAGTCCTCAATTATATTGAGACCAAACGAATCCTGCCCCTCTGCTGCATCTTTTGGCTATTCGAAACGTGGGCAAAATCAGAAAAGTCTATTGATTGGATAACTTATTATAATTTTTCTTTCCTTTTAAAAACTAATAGGATATTCTGTGAATGCACCGAGCAAGACGTTCATCACCTTTTGTACGTTCACCACCTGTAACTCGATCAAGACATCGTTTAACAAATATAACCGCCGTTGATTTTTCTTTAGAATCGTCATCCATTCGACCAAGTACTTCAGTTCAAATTTCCGATAATCCATTTTTTGAACCCAACCTCACAATTGAGAATCCAGAGAATATTCAGGAACGGTTCATAGATCCTGAACCATTAAACTTTCCTCCGGAACCAACAATCATTCAAACAGAGATTGTTGAGGAACGAACCATTAAAACAGAATCATCTAGTGATACCGATTCAACAAATTCAATTATGGAGAATCTGGAACCTTTAAGTATGGAAGACCGAATGAGAGCTAAACGCACTGGCCAAGGTCACGCAATTACTCATCCAGACATTAATGCACCAGATTATGAAATCAAAGGACAAATTCTACACATGGTGACTAATCAATGCCAATTTAGTGGTGCGCCGAAGGAAGATCCAAATGAACATCTACGTACCTTTAATAGGATCTGCACACTATTTAAAATACGAGAAGTGGAGGATGAACAGATATATCTCATGTTATTTCCCTGGACTTTAAAGGGAGAAGCCAAAGATTGGTTGGAATCGTTACCTGAAGGGGCGATTGATACATGGGACGTTTTAATTGACAAATTTCTTAAACAATTCTTTCCTGCATCTAAAGCCGTAAGACTTCAAGCAGAAATTGTTACGTTCACACAGAAGCCAAATGAAACTCTATATGAGGCGTGGACAAGATATGGAAAGTTATTAAGAGGATGTCCGCAACATGGTTTAGACACCTGTCAAATAGTACAAATATTCTACCAAGGATGCGACATCACTACAAGGAAAGATATAGATATAGCAGCTGGTGGTTCTATTATGAAGAAAACCGAAACTGATGCTTACAAAATTATTGATAATACTGCTTCCCACTCACATGAGTGGCACCAAGAAAAAGACATCATTAGATCATCTAAAGCAGCTAGAGCCGATTCTAGCCATGACTTAGATTCCATTTCCGCAAAGATAGATGCTTTCGAGAGACGAATGGAAAAGATGACTAAAGATATTCATGCTATACGAATTAGTTGTGAGCAGTGTGGAGGACCACATTTGACAAAAGATTGTCTCAGTATTGAATTAACAATGGAACAAAGAGAGAATATTTCATACATAAACCAAAGGCCTGGAAATAATTATCAGAATAATTATCAACCGCCAAGACCGATTTACAATCAAAACCAGAATTATAACCGAAATATTCCATACAATAACCAACAAGGTCCTAGCAATCAACAAGTATCCAATAATACTTATAATCAGCAAAGACCTAATTTTCAAAACAAACCACCACAACAAACAGATGATAAAAAGCCGAATTTAGAAGATATGATGACGAAGCTAGTTGAAACTCAAACGCAGTTTTTCACATCTCAAAAACAAACAAATGAACAAAATGCTCAAGCATTTAGAAATCAACAAGCTTCTATTCAAATTCTGGAACAAGAAGTAAGTAACCTAGCAAGGTTAATAGGTGAAAGAAAACCGGGAAGTTTACCTAGTGATACAAATGCTAACCCCCGGAATGAAACAGCTAAAGCTATTACCACAAGAAGTGGTACAACACTTAAACCACCTGAAATACCTGTAACTTCTGATGAAATTATTCCTACTCCACAAGAACCACAACCTGATCAAGATAAGGAAAAAGAACCGGTAGTTGAAAAGGTTAATGAAGATAACACAGTTAAGGATAAACCTTATGTTAAACCATACCAACCACCACTTCCTTACCCGAGTAAAATGAAGAAAGAAAAACTTGAAGCCGAGCAATCCAAATTTTTGGATATGTTTAAACAGATAAATGTAAATCTTCCTTTCATTGATGTAATTTCAGGAATGCCAAGATATGCTAAATTCTTGAAAGATCTAATCACGAATAGAAAGAAAATGGAAGAACTCTCGGCTGTTACTATGAATGCTAATTGTTCAGCAGTGCTGTTGAATAAGATACCAGAAAAACTATCTGATCCAGGAAGTTTCACAATTCCATGTTTTCTGGGTAGTCTTAGTTCAATAGAAGCATTGGCAGACTTAGGTGCTAGTATAAATCTAATGCCGTATTCACTATACGCTAAACTAGACCTTGGAGAATTGAAACCAACCAGAATAAGCATACAACTAGCCGATAGATCAATAAAATATCCTAGAGGGATAATGGAGAACATGCTAGTTAAAGTTGGTACTTTAGTATTTCCAGTAGATTTTGTTGTTTTGGACATGGAAGAAGATTCTCAAGTTCCTCTCATATTAGGAAGACCATTCTTAAACACGGCTAAAGCAATGATAGACGTGTTCGGTAAGAAACTGACCCTAAGTATAGAGGATGAGAGTGTTACCTTTTCAGTTGATAGAGCAATGCAACAACCACAATCTGCAGATGATACATGTTATTATATTCAAACTATAGATGCACATGCAGAATTATTAGAAGAATTTCCAGAATTACAAGGAACAGGAGAATGTTCTTTAGGAGAAGGTAATGAACCAATTGATGAAGCTGAAATGTTAGCTACACTTATAGCTAATGGATATGAACCAACAACAGAAGAAATTCAAATGTTAAAAGAAGAAGACAGATATCGATATAAATCATCGATAGAAGAACCTCCGAAATTAAAGTTAAAGCCACTTCCAAACCATTTGGAATACGCCTATTTACATGGTGAATCTGAATTACCTGTAATAATATCGTCTTCTCTTACTGAAAATGAGAAATCACAACTCATTTCTGTGTTGAAAGCTCATAAACCAGCCATTGCATGGAAGATTCATGATATTAAAGGAATAAGTCCTTCGTATTGCACACATAAAATCCTTATGGAAGAAGGTCATAAAACGTATGTGCAACGTCAACGAAGACTAAATCCTAATATGCAAGATGTAGTTAAGAAAGAGATTATTAAACTGCTAGATGCAGGTTTAATATATCCAATCTCTGATAGTCCATGGGTAAGCCCAGTTCAATGCGTGCCTAAGAAGGGTGGCATGACTGTCATTACAAATGAGAAAAATGAGCTTATTCCTACTAGGACTGTAACAGGATGGCGTGTATGTATTGATTATAGAAAATTAAATGACGCCACCAGAAAAGATCACTTTCCCTTACCTTTCATAGATCAAATGTTGGAAAGATTAGCCGGAAATAGTTACTATTGTTTTCTAGATGGATTTTCCGGATATTTTCAAATTCCAATAGCACCCGAAGATCAAGAGAAAACCACATTCACGTGCCCTTATGGTACTTTTGCTTACAAACGCATGCCATTTGGACTTTGTAATGCCCCTGCAACCTTTCAAAGGTGTATGATGGCGATTTTTCACGACATGATAGAAGAATGCATGGAAGTATTCATGGATGACTTTTCAGTCTTCGGTGATACATTTAAATCATGTCTAGTTAATCTGGAACGAATGCTAATTAGATGCGAAAAATCAAATCTAGTACTTAATTGGGAGAAATGCCATTTCATGGTTAAAGAAGGCATCGTTCTTGGACATAAAATTTCAAAAGAAGGAATTGAAGTGGATAGAGCTAAAGTAGATGTAATTGCTAAACTTCCACATCCCACCAATGTTAGAGGAGTTAGGAGTTTTCTAGGGCATGCCGGTTTTTACCGACGTTTTATAAAAGATTTTTCTAAAATTGCCACTCCTATGAATAAACTCCAAGAAAAGGATGCGCCATTCATCTTTTCAGATGAGTGTATCAAATCTTTTAATATTCTTAAAGAAAAACTCACTAATGCACCAATCATGATAACACCAAATTGGAATCTACCATTTGAACTAATGTGCGATGCAAGTGATTTTGCAATGGGAGCCGTTTTAGGACAAAGGATTGAAAAACGATTTCAACCTATATATTATGCTAGTAAGACGTTACAAGGAGCACAAACGAACTATACAACTACTGAAAAAGAACTCCTTGCTATTGTCTTTGCTTTTGACAAATTTCGATCATATCTAGTTCTAGCAAAAACGGTGGTCTATACCGACCATTCTGCTCTTAGATACCTATTTTCAAAACAAGATGCTAAACCAAGATTAATCCGTTGGATCTTACTCTTACAAGAGTTTGATATTGAAATCCGAGATAAAAGAGGAGCAGAAAATCTCGCCGCTGATCATCTTTCTCGTCTTGAAAATCCCGAATTAGAAGTTCTGAATGAATCGGCCATAAAAGACAACTTTCCTGATGAATATCTATTGAAGATAGATTATAAAGAAATCCCATGGTTTGCAGACTATGCAAACTACTTAGTTTGTGGATTCCTTGAAAAAGGATTATCGTACCAAAGACGAAAGAAATTCTTCAGTGATATAAAACACTATTTCTGGGAAGATCCACATCTGTTTAAAAGTTGTCCCGATGGAATAATACGCCGATGCGTATTTGGAGATGAAGCTAGTAAAATTTTAAACCATTGTCACACAGGACCAACAGGAGGGCATTATGGGCCTCAACTAACAGCAAGAAAAGTTTATGAAGCTGGATTCTATTGGCCTACAATTTACAAAGACGCACACCTTCTTTGCAAATCCTGTGATGCATGTCAAAGGGCCGGAAAAATAAGTCAACGTGATGAAATGCCACAAAATGTCATCCAAGTATGTGAAGTATTTGACATTTGGGGTATTGACTTTATGGGTCCATTTCCAAAATCTCATAATAATCTATATATACTCGTAGCCATTGATTATGTATCTAAATGGGCGGAAGCACAAGCTCTCCCAACTAACGATGCACGAGTTGTAGTCAACTTTTTAAAACGTCTTTTTGCAAGGTTTGGAACACCGAAAGCTTTAATAAGTGATCGGGGTACTCATTTCTGTAATAATCAACTTGAGAAAGTTCTTAAAAGATATGGAGTAACTCATAAAATCTCCACCGCATATCATCCACAAACAAGTGGACAAGTTGAAAATACCAACCGAGCTTTAAAACGTATTCTAGAGAAAACCGTAGGATCAAATCCGAAGGAGTGGTCCATTAAATTGGAAGATGCACTCTGGGCTTTTAGAACAGCCTACAAAACTCCAATTGGAACCACACCTTTTAGACTTGTTTATGGAAAAGCATGTCATCTTCCAGTAGAAATTGAACACAAAGCATTTTGGGCTTTGAAGACATGTAATCTTGATTTACATGAAGCCGGACGTCTACGATTAAGTCAACTAAACGAATTAGAAGAATTAAGACATGAAGCATACGATAATTCGTTAATCTATAAAGAAAGAACGAAGAAATGGCATGATAAAAGAATCAGAAGTTCAAAAGAATTCAAAGAAGGAGACAGAGTTCTTCTTTTCAATTCACGATTCAAGCTATTTCCTGGAAAATTGAAATCAAGATGGTCTGGACCATTCATAGTCAAAAGAGTTTTCCCATACGGAACGATAGAATTAATAAATTCAAATGGGATTGAATTTAAAGTTAATGGTCACAGAGTTAAACATTACATACATGGTCCGATGGAAGTCGACAACGAAGTTAATCACAATTTCGATACCACAGCTAACTAAGTGTGGGGAGAATCAAGTCTTTAAAGGATAATATGTATTTCTGTTAGAGTTAGATTGTCTGTTTTCGTGTAGTTTTCGAAAATGGAACCCGAATGGTCTTTCCCTAGCAGACCCTAAAGAACTAGTCTTCTCCCCCCATTCTGAATTTTTATTTTTTTTAGGTTTTTACGAAATGAAGACTGCCTGTGAATTAAACCATGGTCTAATGCTACACGCTTTGATCACTAAACGTAATAATGACATACTACCGAGTGAATTAGTATCAGTAATCAGAGAAAGAATGGACGGAGTTAGAAAAGGATCCAGATGCGAAGATAATAAGTTACAATTTGGTAAAGGAAAATCAAAATCCGCAGCGAAAAGAAGAGCACGACACCTAGAACGATGTCACAAATGCGGAAAATGGTCACATGGAGGTAAATGTTCAAATAATCAAACCTATTCAAATACCGAATTTGTTACTTTATGCAGAGACGGACCGTTCATATGTTTAGAAGAAAAGACAATGAATGCTCGAGGTTACGCCTATGCAGCCATGGAAAACCAATTAAACCGACTATCTTATGAATATAATAGATCATATAACTAAGAAATCTATTTCACAGGTATGTCTGTACAGTTTTTATTTTTATTTTTATTTTTAACCTTTTGATAATAAACGCTAATTTGTTCGCTAAAAAGTATTAAATTGGTATTAAATAAAATTAGGTTTGGCGACCGAAATTATTGATATCGTTCAAAAATTTATTACATCACTGCGAAATTTAACGTTTATTCTTAAGGTATAAATATCTTTAATCAATCAACCCAAAATATTTCAAAAATTCGTCATGAGTTAAATTAGGTCTTGGAACCGAAATTACTTTACCGAAAAGAGGGGCGCATATTTTTGATAATATTTGATTGATTAAAGTGGGATAAAAAGACAAAAAGATTTTTAATTTTTTTTTACCATGTTTTTAAAATTAATATTTAAATCTTAAATTAATATTGTAAACTTTGTAAAAACAATATATTTAAAATTATAAATATTTGAAAAATTAATATAAGTTTGATATGAATTTATGAATTTTTAAATTAAGTTTGGTGTGAATTTTTAATTTTTAAAATATGAAATTTTAACTTTATGCATTTCAAATTTTAAGTTTGGTGTGATTATTTTTTTTTTATTAATTTTGAATTTTATATTTAAGTTGTGTGAATTTAAAAACAAAAATTTACTTTATCTCATTAAGTTAAGAATATGATTTTTAAAATTCGTCGTAAGTTGAAGACTAGGTCTTTGAACCGAAATTGCTTTACCCGAGGGAGGGACGAGAACTTTTATTATCATTATTTTTAATCTTATTGATTTAAAGTATGCCAAAAACATTAAAAAACCCAAAAATCTTAGCTTTTAAAACAATCGCTACAAAAAGACAAATTTTAAAATTTTGTCGAGGGACGGACTAAGACATCGATCCGAAACGACCTCGTCCTAAATAACAAGGGAAACAAAATATTAAAATTAATTTCTAAATTGTTTTATAAGTTAAAGATTATAAAAAAAAAAAAAAAAAAAAAAGGGTAAACTCCGCGACTCGCGGAGTTTGCAGGCAAAACCTCCGCGACTCGCGGAGGGTCCAAAACCCAGAAAAAAAAATAAAAGAGCTGCTCGATCAGTACACTCAACAACACAAAAACAACCCGAAAAATACTGCGAAAAACCCACGAAAACCACCGAAAATCACCCCCAAAAATCTCAATTTTTAACCGTTAATCACCAAATTTTTTGCTAAAATCATGTTGAGAAGGATGATATCTAAGAACTACTCAAGAAAAACGGTAAATTTCTACACCTAAACACCATTTAATTCGAATTTTAGTGTTCTTGAGCTATTTTTTCCCCAATTTGATTTTGATGCTTTTTAGTGTAATTAGACTTAAATTGTTTATGTATTATGCTTGTATAACCTAGATTGATGCTGTTTAACATGATTAGAAGCCGTAAACTTCAAATTTTGAATAATCTAGGGTTTGTGTTCTTGAGCAATTTGGGGCTTTTTGATATAAACAGGTTATGGCCGATTTTTGTCATGAATTGTTGCTAAATTGAGTAGTATAACATGTCTAGGTAGTTAAATGATCCAAACTTTGAGCCTAAACATGATTTTGAGAATTGAAGTGGACTTTTTCAAGTCCAAAATTCATGAACTTGATTTTTGAAAGATAATGCCATTTGAGACTTGTTTATTTGCTAGTATTGATTATTTTGACATGTTATTTGAGTTGAATGCTTATGAACTTGGCGAAAATTTTCGTATATGCTTATTTGAAATAGTGTAGATTTGATAAAAATGTGAAAATAAGCTTAAGTTTGATATAAATTGATAATGTCATTGTAATTATTTTGATTGATGATTTTGCTGACACTAATGCATATTTGGATGCACAAAATTTGTGTTTGATGTGTTTTGCAGAATGAAAGGGGTGAATCTTCATCCCAAGCCCGCCATGCTCCTGCTGAGAACTTGGAACAACAGGAGGTAGATAACTACTACAAGCAGGATGTACCTCATCCAGTCATGACCTTTTCAGATATGCACTTGGAACAGTTGCACCCGAACCTGCGATTTGACAGACTTTGGATAGATTATCCAAAATATCAACGGGGTTTGCATACTCTTCATTCCAAGGTTGTTGAGGTACCGAGGGTCATAGAATGGGGACCCTTGGAAGCTGTAGAATTGGCCGGGCCAATTAGGGAATTACTGGTACAGAGGTATGGTAATTCTTCTTTTAATGACTGGATATGTTTATTCACCATACGCAGACCTGTATATAAAGTATGGTGTGAAGAGTTGTTATGTAGTATAGAGTTGAATGATCGGGTAGCTAGTTTAACCGATCGTTCTTTTATTAGATTTTTGTTAGGCGGTTCGATGCGCCACATGTCTTTACTGGACATGGCTCAGGCTTTACGTATATATACGCCTGAGGAGTTAGCGTCTGCCGATTGTAGAGGATTGATACTAAACGGTAGAAAGATAGATGAGAATTTTGATACACACGGTGTGTGGAGTCAAATGACAAGCCATCACCGTTTCAAAGGGGGAAACTACTCTTATTTGGATATAGATAGAGCCGAATTAAGAGTAATACATAGGTTTTTAGCTAATTCGATTACACAAAGGGGTAAAAACAAAGAAAAGGTAAATGAACAAGATTTGTTTTACCATATGTGTATTCGAGACCCACACAGCGCTGTAAGTATACCATATTGTGTGGGTTATTATTTATCAGCTATGGTTCGGGGGATGCGTCCACATAGCATAATAGGAGGTGGTATTTTTATTACTTTGATTGGTGAATATCTCGGTGTGGATATAAGTCGGGGGGGATTATTAGTAGAAGAGCCGGAACCCCGCGACACTATAGGTTTAAATGTATACCATGGTGCGAAAGTTTTGAAGCGGCGAAATAACGCCGCAGTACGATACAATGGTAGACATCCACAGGTAGAGAGAAACCAGGAACAAGGTAATGTAGGAGGGGGGAATGAGATGCAAGAAATGCATAGGTTTATAGCTTCTCAGGAATACGAAAATGCTAGACAGAGAGCATTTGAAGATTGGCAAGTTCATCAGAACCAGATCATAGCGCATTGCCAACATATAGGTAGAAACTATATTCCTACACCGAAACCCGTCTTCCCTCCTTGGTCGATAGAGATGCAGCCACCATATCCTACGTATGACCCTGCCGAAGCATTCTATAGCACTTATGGTTATGCGTGGAACCCCTATTGGTACCAATATCATCCTTAGTTTACTTTATATTTTTTTTTATTATTTTGTAAATTGTAATTATTGATGCATTTAATATTTTTGTTAATATTGTAATCATTTTTATAATTATCTAACTTTTATTCTTAGATTTTAATAATTTTTGAATGTGGGGTAATAAACCAAACTTCAAAAATATGTATATATGTTTGCAGTTTATCTTATGTACACAACAGGGTAAAACAACGCATTTTCAAAGACTGGCATTAAGTTCAGCAAAAGCAATTAATTTTGACGACAAGATGCAAAATATATGTGAAATAACAACAAGACGGAATGAACAAATGATGTGCACCATTTATCATTCAGCAAACAAACGCCAATATATTTGGAAACTTTGGTAAAAATTTAATCATTTTCACACAAATCACCCTCAATAATTTAAATTGTTACTGATTTCTTGCAAATGAGGGCATTGCAAGATCTTAAGTGTGGGAAGGGGTTAAATTCTTTCGGATTTTAAAATTTTTATATTAAACACTTGGTTACCATTAAAAATACTAGTAAAGCAGTAGTTGTATTAGAATCTAGTGCTCTCTGATAAAAAAGAACAGCCCTAGTCTTATATACTGACTACCCAATTCTAGTAAAAATTTTCAATTAAATGAATTAAAATCATGTTTATACATATTTATGAACGATAAAACTAGGTTTTAACACCGAAATTATTGTTACCTCGGAAAGGACATAAATTGAGAAACAAACTAAAATGTTAAAATTCATTTAAAATGGAATAAAGGACGATAAAAAGAAAAATAAAAAGCCAAGTGTGGGAAAATTTACCAAGTTATTTTAAACATATGTCACATATATCTGTAACAAATAACTGAAAATACTTTTGCTTTGGACTAAACTAAACTGTTTTACCCAATGAAAGAAAAGAAGAGATGGATCTACACGATGAATCAATTCCATCATTAAAAGAAAGTAAAGTCTTCCGAAAAAGACACGCACTTCTTGATTTAGGTCAAGAAGTTGTCGTCCAGACCAGCTGTAGGTTGACGAAAAATCTAGAAAAGTCATCACTAAAATCAGCAGGAAATCCACGGACCTCAGCATTAAACAGGGTCGCCAAGTGGTCAGATTTATCCTAACCATGAGAAGGATTTATCTCGTACAATGGGGGGGCACCATGCAAATTAGCTGGATAAGACTAATGAATCAGATCCCCAGAAAGGATAATCTCCTTAAAGATTAAAAATCAGCTTTTAAGACTGATATTACTCAATCCTAGAGATTGACCTTAAAGATTGAGAATTCAAACTCATGGAATTCAATGATATCTAAACTCGAGCTTAAACGAGAAAATACTTTGATCAAAAATTACAAACCGATTTGTTTTCTGAAAACCCTATTTTCAATGCGTTCATTACCATTGAACGTAAAATCCTAGGAATTCACCTGAAATTCATTAGGTCACCTGAACTAAATCGGGTGTCAACCGTAAGAACGGTGGTTGCATAGTGGTCAAAGACAGGACCTTGTGCCAGACCGACAAATTATAAGGGTGAGCTTTACTATTGCTCCTACCAAGGATAGTAATTGCGTCCGACACGTTATAGACCATAATCAAAAGCATGTCACGGGACATTGCCTTAAACAGTTGCTTGTTCAACGCTTTCCTTTACAACCGGACGGTAGTTTGCCGAAAGGTAATATACGAAACAAGTAAACTGGACGTGTTGCTTTCCAAATACAAGGTTAGCAAGTGGGTGACACAAAACCGCAAGTTTTGAGCTAAAATTTTCAAATCTGAAACCCACCAAACCCACAAAAATATTTTGCAAACACCGGTAAAGGGTTATTCCGGAAAACTTATCTAGGGTAAAAACTAGATTTAATTTTCAAAAGATCAAATGTTTTCATAAAGATCCAATTTCCTTAATGGATCTAAATTTTTATAGTCATGTGGGACTGTAAACCATATCGTTACTACCATTGTTTATACCGCCGTATAGAAATCACTGATGTACAAAGTGTGAAGAATAAAGAAGTGATTCTAGTATTTCAAGACAATATTGCTTGAGGACAAGCAACGCTCAAGTGTGGGAATATTTGATAATGCTAAAAACGAACATATATTTCATAGCATTATTCCTCAAGAAAGACAAGCTTTTAGTTGCAATTATTCTATTTACAAGTGATATTCGTTTAAATAATAAAAGGTGAAGACAAAAGACAGATTCGACGATTTGAAGACGCAAACGACCAAAAAGCTCAAAAGAACAAAAGACAATCAAAAAGGTTCCAATTATTGATAAGAAACGTCTCGAAATCACAAGAGTACAAGATTCAAAACGCAAAGTACAAGATATTAAATTGTACGCGAGGACGTTCGAAAATCCGGAACCGGGACCAGAGTCAACTCTTAACGCTCGACGCAACGGACTAAAAATTACAAGTTAACTATGTATATAAATATAATATAATATATAATTAATTATATTAATTATATATATATATTATATATATAATAAAAACCGTCGGCAGCAAGAAACTCCAAGGGTGTGAGCTGTAAATAACTCTCCGCGACTCGCGGAGTTTTAAGGGCATTTTGCCGCGAGTCGCGGAGCCCCAAAAATCAAGTCTGGCTATAAAACCAACCGAATTCTGATCAAATTAGATCATCTTTTTTCTCTTCCTCTTCATACGTAAATATATTTATATTTATAATTTATATTTTAATTTTAATTATAATTCTAATAATAAGGGTATGTTAGCGAATGTTGTAAGGGTGTAAGTCGAAATTCTGTCCGTGTAACGCTACGCTATTTTTAATCATTGTAAGTTATGTTCAACCTTTTTATATTAATGTCTCGTAGCTAAGTTATTATTATGCTTATTTAAAACGAAGTAATCATGATGTTGGGCTAATTACTAAAATTGGGTAATTGGGCTTTGTACCATAATTGGGGTTTGGACAAAAGAACGACACTTGTGGAAACTAGACTATGGGCTATTAATGGGCTTTATATTTGTTTAACTAAATGAAAGTTTGTTAATGTTAATATAAAGATTTACAATTGGGCGTCCCTATAAATTACCATATACACTCGATCGGACACGATGGGCGGGGTATTTATATGTACGAATAATCGTTCATTTAACCGGACACGGGAATGGATTAATAGCCACTAGAATAATTAAAACAGGGGTGAAATTACATTCAAGGGTAATTGGTGTAATTGTTAACAAAGTGATAAAACCTTGGTTTACACGCAGTCGATAACCTGGTGTATTCATTAAACAAAGTATTAAAACCTTGTTACAATTCGAATCCCCAATTAGTTGGAATATTTAACTTCGGGTATAATAATAATTTGACAAGGACACTTGCAATTTATATTTATGACTGATGGACTGTTATGGACAAAAACCAGACGGACATATTGAATAATCCAGGACAAAGGACAATTAACCCATGGGCATAAAACTAAAATCAACACGTCAAACATCATGATTACGGAAGTTTAAATAAGCATAATTCTTTTATATCATATTTAATTTCCTTTATTTTATATTTAATTGCACTTCTAATTATCGCATTTTATTAATTGTTATTTTATTTTATCGCACTTTTAATTATCGTACTTTTTAATTATCGCAAGTTTATTTTATCGCACTTTTATTATTCGCAATTTCATTATCGTTATTTACTTTACGCTTTAATTTAAGTCTTGTATTTATTTTATATTTTACATTAGGTTTTAACTGCGACTAAAGTCTTAAAATCGACAAACCGGTCATTAAACGGTAAAAACCCCCCCTTATAATAATAATATTACTTATATATATATTTGTATTTTTATAAAAGTAAACTAATATAGCGTTGAGCTTTGTTTAAAGATTTCCCTGTGGAACGAACCGGACTTACTAAAAACTACACTACTGTACGATTAGGTACACTGCCTATAAGTGTTGTAGCAAGGTTTAAGTATATCCATTCTATAAATAAATAAATATCTTGTGTAAAATTGTATCGTATTTAATAGTATTTTCCTAGTAAAATAATAACTATTTTATATACACCTCGCTCCACATCAGTTCCTTTAACTCTGAGTTCCCAGAACTCAGCTTCGAACTTTTGGACTTGACTTCTTGGGCAAAACTTATTGACCATCATTCCTTTGAGTTCATCCCATGGGGTAGCATTAGCATTATCTATTCCCACAGATTTGGTATGAGCATTCCACCATGTCATAGCATTGCCAGTGAGCGAACTTGTGGAAAACTTCACTCGATCATTATCTCCGCAGTTACAGACACGGAAGATTGATTCTAGCTTTTCAAACCATCGGACCAGTTCTACGGCTTCTTCTTTTCCACTAAAAGTGGGTGGGTTACAGTTCTTAAAATCTTTATAGGAGCAAGTTTTAGAAGGAACATTATGATTGTTATTGTTATTGCCTTGGGCGGCCGCTAGCAACAATTGAAATTGTTCAGTAGAAAGAGTGACATTTGGTATAAGATTGTTGTTGTTGTTGTTGTTGTTGCTGCCACGAGTTGAGTGAGCCATTGATCTTTAATACATAAATACATTATTAGTTGAAGAATCAAGGTGT
Organism: Rutidosis leptorrhynchoides; assembly: GCF_046630445.1. Classification (NCBI taxonomy): domain Eukaryota; kingdom Viridiplantae; phylum Streptophyta; class Magnoliopsida; order Asterales; family Asteraceae; genus Rutidosis; species Rutidosis leptorrhynchoides. The sequence goes on from NC_092340.1 coordinate 139,995,406, forward strand.
TATAAGTTTACAATCATGATTTATAACGTTTGCACAACACACATAGGTGAATAAGACAATATGCTTAAATAAACACTTAACATTATTGGAAACGAGGCATTATATAAGCCTTTATTACACGAGTTTGGAATGGAAAAAGTTTAGGCATAAGCCTTTACATAGATGGGTAAATGGAAAATAGGAAAACAAAAGATAGGTTTTAGTTCTTCTTTTTCTCGTTCTCAGCTTCCTTCATAAATTTCTCTATATTTTCATTTTTCTCCTTTTGTTTCTCGTGGAGGTATTCAAAATTATCGTAGAGGTTAGTGATGCGGCTGTTGACAAAGTTGTTGTTGAAATCCTTGATAGCCAGTTGATGATTGATTCGGTTTTTCTCTATTTTCATCTTTGACTCAACTAGTTCTTGGAGGTAGGCAAGAGATTGCTTTCCCCAACGGGTATTCCGTTCTTCCTCAGTCTTCACTTTCATTACTATCTCCATCACTTTGTCCATGTTATTTTTCACAAGTTTTTCTAGCTTTTCAGTTTGAGAGTCGAAGGACTCTTTGATGATTTCTTTCAAGATTGTGTTTTCTTTTTCTAGGTTGTTTAGACGCACTTCTATTCGAGCAACATGACGTCTACTAAACTCCCTATTCTTCTCACAACTACTCTGAAGGTTGAGGATATCAGACTTCACCCTTACGTGTTCCATGTTATTACAAAATAATGGATCGGCTTCTCTAGTGGCGGCGGGTTCGGGTTGTTTTCTCTTTCGAGATGAGTTTTCAGATGATTCTTTAATAGGCTCTTCTTCAGGCTCATAACCTGAGAAGTCACTATCGTAGTTAGGGAGGTCTTGAAGAGCATTCCGTTTGGGAGTATTCATCGGTTGATGAGAGTCAACAGTATTGGCATGATGTTTTCCTTTGCTTTCATTTCTCGGGGTTGTATAATATTCGGGAGACCCACGCGAGTTGTAACGAGTGTTCGGGCTATAGTTCATTGGTGGTGAAGGAGGACTATAAAGTGGGCTTTGAACTGATTTTTCGGTAGAAGATCCTTCAGTATCTTTCTCAGCTGGTTTGAAAAGAGTCATTTTGTTTATTTGATGATAGCTTGACATTCTAACATTAAGATAGAGATTTTGATTAGATTTTTAAGCTAGGATTGTAAAGAATGAGAGGTAGGGTTGAACTCTTTGCTTTAACATTCTAAGGTAATCCTAAGTGATTTAAAGTCTAAGGCAGGAAATGTTATAGTTTCCTAGATCGCTAAGGTACCATAGCTAACAAGTAAGGCACACATAAAATGCAATCCTGGTTCTCTATAACATCCTGGTTATGCTCTGATACCAATCTATCACACCCCCAGTTAGGGCCTGGGCAAAATGTGATTCAATATCATAATACATACCAACATATTATAAAATGAGAAACATAACTATATGAATAAAACCAAATTGTATTTGAATAAACGCAGCGGAAGAATTAATAATGTCGTTACAAGAATTATAAATTGTTCAAATGCAGAAAAGTAAATATGCGATAAGTCTTGATCCTAGCCAAGTAAGTCATCACATAATCAGTAGATATAGAAGTCCTGATCATTCAGTACCTGAGACAAACATGCTAAAAGTGTCAACCAAAAAGGTTGAGTGAAATTCATAGGTTTAACAAATATGTTTGACCGTTTGTTTTTAGACCACAAGATTTGTTATAAAAGTAGATCACGCAGATTCAAAAGTAGTACTGATTCGTGATATTTTAGACTAAACGTTTGTTTTGTTACCCCGATGATAAGTTGACAGTACCTTATCACCATGTTTAAATCATTATTAAGTAATACAAAGACATCGCGGTCAAATGTATCGGGGACGTTACTCCCGATAGGCCTACCCCCAATAATTAAGAATGCCTTATCCTGAAAGCAATTAAAAAATATCACTGTGGGGTCTTAGTAGCATAAGCTAGTCATAGTACAGTTTAGGTTCGTACTTGTGTCTAAGTTGTTTAAAGTATAAAAGCAGCATGTGTCTCACCCCAGTAAGTATAAAAAGTGCTATAGCAATAAGAGTGGGGCTATGAAAGTCACCTTAGTAATTCGATGAGATAAAGTAATCCTTAAAGAGGAAGTATGGATGATCGAAGCACGGAATAAGTCAACCTAAGAATAAGTTGAGAATAGTTTAGATGTTTTGCCCGTATTATGATAAGTGTAAGTATTTTCTTTTATAGTAAGTTTAAAGAAGGTTTATCGTTTTGGAAAGGCTTTTCATACTAGACAAGCTTCCAATCTAACACTTTCAATTTAAAATGGCCTTTTCAGGTCATAGGTTTCTGAGCCACGGGATCCTTTAACTCGGTAATCCAAACTCTTCGCCTAGACTTTCGAGCGTCCATCCACTCGAGAAAGATCAAGATCTATACCCATCTAATATACCGTTCCAATACGCTTTTAGGTGCGTATAGGAATACAACACTTTAAATACTTTATACAATAAGTATTTACTTAAGTTCGATTGTATTATCGTTATTAAGATTGTTTGGTTTTTAAATCCTAATAATAAGTAGGATATATTTAAGTAGGTAAACAAGTGTTATACATAGAAATTGTGTTTTATGAATGGGTATGTATTAATATCAAGTTAATATGTATATATATATATATATATATATATATATATATATATATATATATATATATATATATATTATCTTATATGTTAAAATATGTATAGTTTAATTTTAAGTTTTATGTCAATATAAGTACCAATAATTATCTAAAAATGCTAACAAGTATTTTATTGATTTCATAACAGTAAGTGACATGTATAAAACATTATAAAAATTTTCTATACATAAATATTAAGTTTTATGTATTAAATATTAAAAAAAAAATTTATAGCTAAAATACAAATAAATAGATAAACAAGTTTAACAACACATTTTATATTTTTCTTAGGTTCTACTGACCAAAATAAACTTAGGAAAAATTTATAAATTTTTGTTATGGTGTAAAAGTATTTATTTCTAATTTCTTTTTCGGTTCAAGATAAATCAAAGTTTATAAAGTAATAATTATTATATCAATTCAATTAATTCATCTAAAATTTTTGTATGTCTAATATAGTGTATTAAGCTTAGAAAAATTATTTGTACATTTATATTAATAGTTTAACTATTTAATTCAACTTTTGTATTGTTTTTAGTTTAAATTAGGAATTAAATAGAAATATATAATTATTAATTCTAAAAATAATTTTTATAACTTTATTATTAGTTCCTAAGTAATTTCCATTGATTATTGTAGTCATAAACATGTTATATCATTAAATTCTATTTTTCTTTTTAAAACAGATTTTCCGGTACTGTAGCAAAAGTAGAAGAAAATACAAATTAATTATTTAGAATGACAAATAAATCAAACATAAATTTTTATAATTACTTTTATGACCTAAGGAACAAGCGAAAATTATAAAACATAATATATAAAATTGTTTACTATTTATTTCTTCATTATCTATATATACCGAATATAAAAAAAAGTCAGTTTTTGATTTTTAATAAATATAAATTCGAATGTATAATTCATAAAAATAATTTTTATAGTCATTAGGATACTTAATACTAATTATCATGTATTTACATTATTTATTATAATTAATTTTGTATTTATTTGGTATTTAACATAAAACTAGCACAAAAATATGATAAAAACTAAATAAAAACTATAAAAATAATATAGAGAACTTACAAAAATAATTTTTGCAGAGGTTTGAGAGTATGATCTTCAAGTGAGAATAAATTTTTGAGGTGTAAAGGATTTTGAAAGAAATGGCTAGTATTTATAGGTGAAAACTTGGTACAAAAAAATGTATAAAAGAAATAAAAATAAAAAGAAAAGAAAAATAAAAATATTAATAATTGTATCAGCCCATAATTTGTATTAAATAAAGAAAAGTGTTTTTATAAAGCTAGATCTAGATCTAGAATAAAATTAAAAAAAATAAAAAGCAAAAAGTATTAAAAAAAATTTTTTGTTTACTATTCGGCGCTACAGTAACTTTTTTTTTATATATATATACATATATATTTTTTTTTTACAATGACTATAACCTTCATTTTTATAAAAGATATCATTGTATAGATTAGTTTTTGTAAGTGGTAACATATTTACATAAACTTTACATCTTATAAATATGTATATACTTTTTAGTTATATATAAATATATATGTATATATAACTTTGTCAAGTATAAAGTTTATAAATTTAACTAATAAACTTATGTTACTTGATATGAATTTATATGTTGTAAACTTATTTATTTTAAGTATACATTATATAAATTACTTGATAAGTTTAGGTTTCGTTATATAATATAAACTTATAGATGTACTTTGTTGAATAATATTTATCCGTTTAACGTTTGTTAGTTTCGTATATATATATATATATATAACGACCATTCATTAATACTTAATCTTTTTTTTTTCGGGCATTTTAAATTATACGGAAGAAAATATAGATGAAAAAATGAGGGTCGTTATACCCAACATCGTCGACATCCACAAAATCTTTTTGAACTCTTGCAACCGGATCATTAGGTACCTTCCACTTTGGATGTTCTTTCATGAAAAAAATGCTTCCTTGTGAAGAAATTGTTTATCATATTGACTATAATATGATTGCTCCACAAACTTGTACACGTCATCGCCATTAGCTCCACTACGCCAATAATCCTTTATATCCTTAAAGATCGGCAAAAACTCCGTACATGCCTTGTTGAAATCTCGCCATTTTGAAGATAACGGATCTTCATGGCATACCCATCCGTCTTCGTTTTCATTAAACTTGTCCATTACCGTGCCCCAAAAACTTTTTTGCTTTTGTGATCGACCAATAATTGAATTCTCCGAAGCATCACAAAAACATTTCGCCAACCACAATATCTCTTTTTGTCACCACATCTTTTGTTTCCTCGACGTACCTACATCCACCGCTTTTCATATATATTTATATAAAAATTAACATATTATTAATAATAACAATAACACTAATAGTATTAATATTTAATAATAATAATAATAATAATAATAATAATAATAACGGTAAGTAATAATAATATATATATTATTATACTATTTATATATACTATATACTATAATAATAATAAAAATAATAACAGTAAGTAAGTAAATAAGTAAGTAATAATAATAATAATAATAATAATAATAATAATAATAATAATAATAATAATAATAATAATAATAATAATAACCTTTATCTTTTTTTCGGTGTCTACGAGTTTCCCATGTTTGAGATTGTTTTTGTTGACGATGTTATTCTTGTGATTCTTCATCTCGCAATTGCGTTTGTTGGATTGCCATTTGTTGCGTTGACATTTGTTGCATTGGCGATAAATTTGCTGTTGTTGTTGTTGAAAAAATGCCCATTGTTGTTGTTGTTGTTCAAATGTTATCGGATGTAAAGGTTGATTGAACCCGAACAAATTTCTAGACATGTTGGTAAATTGTTGAGGACTAGGTAAGGGTGTGCGTGGTACGGTTCCGGACCAAACTTGTCCGGTTCGGTTCCGTGCCGAATCCCAATTTGAAGAAAAAACATAGATCGAGGACCGGACTAAATATTATCAGTTCGGTTCGGTACGGTACGGTTCAGGTATTTTTAGTGTTTATTTCGGTTTTGGTCCGGTTCGGTCCGGACCGAAGACCGAAAATTCGTAAAATTATGGACCAAGGACCGGACCAAAAAAGTTCGGTTCAGTTCGAAATCGGTTCAGTTCGGTACGGTTTTCGGTACTTCCCGTACCATGCACACTCCTAGGACTAGGTATTTGAAGTGGTGGGGATGATAATCCGGGAGTATTTGTCCGACCGAACACCATAAGATTTGAAAACGAACCGGTTTGGTTAAGTGGTGTTTAAGGTTCTTCATTATCATTTTGCAAAGTGAATGAAGTGTTTGGATTATACAATTTTTTTTTTTTTTTTTTTTTTTGATAAATATGAATTGTAGAAGAAGTATGTATGTAAAGAGGTGTTTAATATATATATATATATTAGTAAATATAAATTATTATTATTATTATTATTATTATTATTATTATTATTATTATTATTATTATTATTATTATTATTATTACAACAGATATATATATCCATTTGAAAATTCTTGAATTTCTCCTTCACACTCCATTCGCGTCACGTGTCCAGCCACACCCGTTGCCCAGCCCGCTGCCATCCCAAGAACACCACCTTTTTTGCTTCCGTCCACGCCTCGATACGGCTCATAGGGGGGCGACGCCACGTGCCATGTCACCTCCCCACGCCGTTGAATGCCACCGCTACAAGCGGTCTTAAAGTGAGAATCGAACCTGAATTGGTAGTTGTCAAGTTGAATCTCACCCCATATCACCCCAAATATTATTATGTTTTAACTTTAGATGTCTTTTCTTTTCAAATTTATTTTTTAAATTTTTTATGTGTTATATAATACTCGATGAACGTTATAACGTTAAACAATAAATTAAAAAAGAATAAAAGGGGTGAAGAAAATGATTGTATACATAGTCTTCACCCATCCATTCAAACGTCACCCCATTGGGTTTATTGAATTGATAATTTTAGGGATGGCGCCAGTGACGGACGCTAATACTATATACCCGTGACTCGCCTGCCGGTTTTTTTCACCCTTTAAGACCCGTTACCTGTCCGTGTGTAAAAAAAAGTACACATATGCTCGTGACCCGCAAACACCCGTGATACGCAAGTAAACTCGCGGATAATTATAATACACAACATAATTAATCAATGAAGCTAACACTACAATAAAAATTAAGAACTATACGTAGAATTGTTATAATATATAAATATATATATATAAATGGATAGTCAATTATTGATACACAAAAGTAATATTATTGTATTACCTAAACTTGTGATATTTTTGCTATAAATAGCCATGAATGCAAGCATTAAACTTGCACCATTTTCTCACACTTACAAAGTGTTTCTTTCTTTCTCTCCATTATCATCTTTATTCTTATACTTCATTATTAGTATTCTTAATCAAGAATCAAATCACTAAAGGTAGTTATAACCCTACTGAATTATAACATCAAGAATCAAACCACTAAAGGTAGTTATAAGCCTACTGAATTATAACACGTTATCAGCAAGATAATCTTAATACTAATTATGGTTGGCTCTGCCACCTAAATGATATATGGTCGGTTATACCACCTGAATAATATATGATCGACACTATCGTCTAATTATCATTTATGTTACTAACATTTATATTTCAATTATCTAACATTTATATGGCCGACACTGTCGCCTAATTATCATTTATGTTACTAACATTTATATTTCTATTATCTAACATTTATATGGCCGACACTGTCGCCTAATTATCATTTATGTTTACTAATATTTATATTTATGTTATATAACATTTATTAATGATTACTTACATATGGTCGACACTGTCACCTACTTATCATTTATGTTATATTAAATTTATGTTTAATGTTTATATACTTATGAATATAAAGTGACTATAATTTATCATGTTGTTTGTTTTAATAGAAAATGTCGAATCTGGAAAAGCTTAAATTTACTCCTTTAGAATCAACTGGAAACAACTACATGCCATGGGTTATAAAAGTAAAAATGCATCTTAAATCAATGGGCATTCTTGAAGCCATAAATGAAAACAACAATTGTTCTGAAAAAGAACAAGCAACGGCATGTTGCTTTATTCATCAACATATTGATGAATGCTTACAAAATAATTATGTGACTGTAGAAGATCCCCATGTTTTATGGGAAGGTCTCAAAAGCAGATTCAATAATCAAAGAAAAATTTTACTTCCAGCTGCTATGGAACAATGGAGAACATTAAGGTTCCAAGACTTTAAGAAAGTAAATGAATATAGCTCAGCTCTGTATAATACATGTTCACAACTTAAATTTTGTGGACATGAAATAAGTGATGCGGACATGATGGAGAAAACTTTCTCCACAATGAATGCTGCAAACATCACAGTGCAAAGAAATTTGAGAATGCTAAAGTTCAAAATGTATCCTGAACTTAATTCATATCTCTTAGTTGCAGAGCAAAATGATGAGCTATTAATGAAAAATCAGCAATCCCGTCCTACTGGTACACTTGCAATCCCTGAAGCAAATACTGCAAATAATTATAAACAGGGACAAGGACGCGGGCAAGGTCGTGGTTATAATAACCATCACCATCATCATGCCAAAAGCCATAACTATGGTAGAAATCATCCTTATGGTAATGGTAATGGGCGAGGACGTGGTCGTGGTCGTGGCCGTGGTGGTCAAAGAAATAATAAACCACGAAAATATAAATATCAACCACAAAACAAGCCCACTAAACAAGATGTTGAAGAAAATTCTTCTAAAAATTCTGAAGAATCTTGCTACAGATGTGGTAGAATGGGCCACTGGGCTAATACTTGACGAACATCTAAACATCTTGTTAAGATGTATCAGGATTCGCTGAAAGATAAAGAAAAGGAAGTAAACTTTGTGGATAACGTCGATCCAACAGTCACTGAGAAACCATCTGATTTATATGAAGATTTCTTGAATGTTTAAGTTGTGTGTCTTTCGAAAAATAAACGATTTAATATCGTCTGTCTTTGTCATTATGTTTGCTAAATGTTTCAGTACTATCTATTTGCATGTAAAATATTGTGTAATATTAATGTACTCACTATTTATTTCTTATATATGAAGTTCAATATGAATTTTGCTGGAATACAACATCAATCAAGTGGTGGAGATCTCTGTATAGCAGACAGTGGAACTACACATACTATACTTAAATCCGAGAAATATTTTATTGATCTAAAACCAATGGAAGGAACTATACATACAATATCAGGACCTGCTAACTTGATAAAAGGGATAGGAAAGGCAAATTTCATACTACCAAATGGTACAAAATTTTTAATAAATGATGCCTTATTTTCTCCCAAGTCAAGCAGAAATTTATTGAGTTTCTCCGACATATACCTTAACGGGTATGATTATCAGTCAGTGACAACAAAAAATGAGAAATATTTAAGTATCACTGACAAGAGTCATGTGGTTGAAAAACTGCCAAGACTTAGTTCTGGATTACATTATACACATATAAATGTACCAGAAATACATATGGTAGTTAACGAAAAATATATTGATCCTGGTGTATTCAGTTTATGGCATAACAGATTAGGCCATCCAGGATCAACAATGATGAAAAGGATTATTGAATGTACTCATGGACATCCACTAAAGGATAGAAAAATCCATCATGATACAATGGTTCCATGTACATCTTGCTCTCTTGGAAAATTGATAACTAGACCCTCACCACTTAAGGTTGAGAAAGAATCACCAATGTTTCTTGAAAGAATTCAAGGTGATATATGTGGACCAATTCATCCACCATGTGGACCATTTAGATATTTCATGGTTCTAATAGACGCATCTAGCAGATGGTCTCATGTTTGTCTGTTATCAAGCCGTAATGTGGCATTTGCAAAATTTCTTGCCCAAATTATTAAATTGAGAGCTCATTTTCCTGATTACACCATTAAAAGGGTGAGACTTGATAATGCTGGTGAATTTACATCTCAAGCATTTAATGACTATTGCATGTCTATAGGAATTGTTGTTGAACATTCTGTTGCTCATGTGCATACACAAAATGGTTTAGCCGAGTCATTGATTAAACGTTTACAGTTAATTGCTAGACCATTGATAATGAGAACAAAACTCCCTGTATCTATATGGGGTCATGCAATTTTACATGCTGCTGCATTGATTCGCATCAGACCAAGTGCAAGTCATAAATATTCCCCCCTACAACTTGCTTTTGGTCAAGAGCCAAATATTTCCCATCTTAGAACATTTGGTTGTGCAGTGTATGTTCCAATTGCGACACCACAACGTACAAAAATGGGTCCTCAAAGGAGGTTGGGAATATATGTTGGATATGAAACATCTTCAATATTAAGGTATATTGAACCTATGACAGGTGACGTTTTTACAGCACGTTTTGCTGATTGTCATTTTAATGAAACATTGTTCCCTAGATTAGGGGGAGAAATGAAAAATAAAGAAAATGATGTTTCATGGTGTGAACCTCAATTAAAGTATCTTGATCCTCGCACAAAAGAATGCGAGACAGAAGTTCAAAAGATAATGCATATACAAGAACTTGCAAATCAATTGCCTGATGCATTTACAGATACAAAAACGGTGACAAAATTATATATACCAGCAGTAAATACTCCAGCTCGAATTGAAATTCCAAAAGCTGGCAATAACGTCACTCATGAATCTTTGCCACGTCAGAAACGTGGAAGACCAATTGGTTCAAAGGATAAAAATCCTCGAAAAAGAAAATCAGCTGATAATGAAGTAAAAGAAAGTGTTCAAGAAGAACCACAAATCAGTACTCCTACTGCAGAGGAGATTGATGATGTCAATACAGAAATTGCAATCAATTATGCATATTCAAAAATATTATGGAACCGAAATGAAATGAAAAATCTTGATGAGAAATTTTCATTTAATGTTGCATATGACATCATGAATAATGATGATGATCCAGAACCAACATCTATGGTTGAATGTCAAAATAGACATGATTGGGCTCAATGGAAAGAAGCAATACGAGCTGAATTAGAATCACTCAATAAAAGAAAAGTTTTCGGATCCATCATTCTCACTCCTAAAGATGTGAAACCTGTAGGATACAGATGGATTTTTGTCCGAAAAAGAAATGAGAAAAATGAAGTTACAAGGTATAAAGCTAGACTTGTAGCTCAAGGTTTTTCTCATAGACCGGGAATTGATTATGAAGAAACTTATTCCCCTGTTATGGATGCAATTACTTTTAGGTACTTAATCAGCCTGGCAGTTTCTAAAAATTTAGAAATGCATCTCATGGATGTTGTGACTGCTTACCTATATGGATCACTTGATAGTGATATATATATGAAGATACCTGAAGGATTTAAGGTACCAGAAGCATCAAATGCAAAACCCAAAGAAATGTATTCGATTAAATTACAAAGATCTTTATATGGGTTAAAACAATCGGGACGTATGTGGTATAACCGATTAAGTGATTACTTGATAAGCAAAGGGTATACAAATAACCTTACTTGCCCTTGTGTTTTCATTAAGAAAACAACATCCGGATATGTGATCATAGCTGTTTATGTTGATGATCTTAACATCATAGGTACAAATAAAGAGATCTATGAAGCCATTCAACTTCTAAAGAAAGAATTTGAAATGAAAGATCTCGGAAAAACCAAGTATTGCCTTGGTTTACAAATTGAGCATATGCCTAATGGTTTACTTGTACATCAAACAACATATACTGAAAAGATTTTGAAACGTTTCAATATGGACCAGGCAAAACCATTAAGTACTCCTATGGTTGTTAGATCACTCAATGTTGAAACTGATCCATTTCGTCCATGTGAAGATCATGAAGATATTCTTGGACCAGAAGTACCATATCTTAGTGCAATTGGAGCTCTTATGTATCTTACAAATTGTACAAGACCTGACATTTCTTTTACAGTTAATTTGTTGGCAAGGTTCAGCTCTGCTCCTACCAAAAGACACTGGAATGGGATCAAACACATATTTCGATACCTTCGAGGAACTACTGATTTAGGATTATTTTATTCTAACGAATCAAAACAAGATTTGGTTGGTTATACTGATGCAGGTTATTTATCCGATCCACATAAAGCTAAATCTCAAACTGGATATGTATTCCTAAATGGAGGTACTGCAATATCATGGCGTTCTCAAAAACAAACACTTGTTGCTACATCATCAAATCATGCCGAAGTGATTGCATTACATGAAGCTACTCGGGAATGTTTTTGGTTGAGATCAATGACACAAATCATTACTGATTCTTGTGGACTAGAACGCGATAAAAGTCCAACAATTATCTATGAAGATAATGCAGCTTGCATAGCACAGATGAAAGAAGGGTATATCAAAAGTGACCGAACCAAACACATACCTCCGAGATTCTTCTCATACACTCAAAATCTCATTAAGGACAACGAGATTGAAATGAGATATGTTCAATCCAGCAAAAACTCTGCTGATCTTTTCACGAAAGCACTTCCAACTGCTATTTTCAGAACACACGTTCATAACATTGGCATGAGACATGTTCAAAAGATGTAACAACCGAAGCGATGTCTACTTAAGGGGGAGTCAACTCCATGCTGCACTCTTTTTCCCTTAGCTAAAGTTTTTCCCACTGGGTTTTCTTTAGCAAGGTTTTTAACGAGGCAGTAACTTACAGTTGATCTTCAACAAACAAAATTGCTATCCAAGGGGGAGTGTTATAATATATAAATATATATATATAAATGGATAGTCAATTATTGATACACAAAAGTAATATTATTGTATTACCTAAACTTGTGATATTTTTGCTATAAATAGCCATGAATGCAAGCATTAAACTTGCACTATTTTCTCACACTTACAAAGTGTTTCTTTCTTTCTCTCCATTATCATCTTTATTCTTATACTTCATTATTAGTATTCTTAATCAAGAATCAAATCACTAAAGGTAGTTATAAGCCTACTGAATTATAACATCAAGAATCAAACCACTAAAGGTAGTTATAAGCCTACTGAATTATAACAAGAATAACATACAAATTTATTTATTTATTTATATGTATTATTTTATATTAAAACATTATTCCATTATATGTAAAATCGTTTTTAAATTTAATAATTGTACTAGTTTAAGACCCGCGAATTCGCTGGACTTTTTTAAGGATATTTATTATAACCCATATGAAACAATATGTATCTTTATTTATTGCGGAGTAATAAAAAGATGGCAGTCGCTTACATATAGAAAATCTTGAAGTAACATAAGTACATAATCACAGCTAAGTATAAAATTGTTCAAAGTGCCTGAAAGGCATGTATTTGACCAAGCACATTAAATCTCATCCTTTGATGATCGTAATTGTATGTATTAATAATAATAATTCTTGTAATATTTTTTGCATTTTACAATTGTTAATAAATTTAAATAATGTATAAAAGAAGTGGTCCAAGCTGACCCATTATAACCACTGTTCTTAACCCACTTATTTTGTCACCTCTATATTTGTAAATAAAAAGTAACAGAGAATCATCAATATATATAACATCTTGCATTAACTTTTTGCAAACTTGCTGAATCTCACTGCTTAGTGTGGAAAAGAACATTTGTTTGTCATGAGGTGTCATCTTGAAAATTTCTTGTACATCTCTTCTCCCATCTGGAGACTGCAAGTAAAAGAGCATTTATCATCAACGCAAGATAGTACATCGAACCCAAATCGTCGCGGTAATATGGTTTGGTTGTCTAATGGGGTCACGGGTACCAATTACCATAAATAAGTGTACATCTTTAAACTTGCGCATATCATGTTCTTCAAAGCCGTTAAGGTGCAATAAGAATTAAAAAGCCCTCGTGACCTTTTGACATGTTCCACTTTCACCTCTAACAAAGGCACATTAAATTTGAGAGGTCAAATGAATTACTATTATAATTATTACATATCCATTGGAAAAAAAAACATCCGACCTGAGATGGATGGAGCTCCTTGATAGCATTGGAATGAATATCCAAAGCAAGTAATGATATTGGAAGCTTGCATGTCACCTTCATAGTATTTAAGATCGCCAAAGTTACTCAAAGCAACCAAAAGCGCTTGGGTTAATACACGAGGGTGAACCTTACCTCTGTCTTTATGCTTTCTATTGATTTTGTCTTTCCTCATCTATCGATATCTTGATGCGTGTAAGGTAGCACCCACAAAATATATGTAAGAGATCAAACAAATAACGCATATAACAGAAAAGACTCGCTTCAGGTTGCTCAAGTTTTATCTTGTTTTCCTAATAAGTGGTGAATAATGATAGAGAAGGGTACCAACATTGGCTACCTGTTAGTAACTACTTCATACTTTTTGAAATAAATTCTGTATTCCAGCAGCTGAAACCTGTTAGTAATTTCTCGAAAGATACTTTGTCATCCCAAAAAGTCCTAACAGGATAGAAAAGAAAAGAATTATCACAAGTATGACTTTACTTAGCAATAATTATTGAAAAAATTACTATAAACTTAACACAATCACCATCAAAATAAGTTCAGACTAAAGAAGATGCATCCATGAGATTAGCACATCAAATCCCATATTTGTCAACAGCCTTAGCCTGAAGTTATAAGAAATACCTCATGCTTAACACTTGTTAATAGATATACGGAAAACCCATCCGAGGTAACTTGTCTTGCATTATTAATGATGATCCTGCATCATCTCTCAAGTTCCACAAATTGAAAATTTTGTAAGAAAGATTTGAAAGAAAAAAAATATGTGATAGAAGCGTATGCCAAATTTACTCTGATCCGTACAACATTGAACATTGTGATTCCAATATGTAATCTTAATGAGCGTACAAAATTAGTACCTACAATTAAAACCACTCCCTTTTTCATATGGCTGAAATATTTAAAATGCTAACAATAGTTGTACCTGGGTAATGGTAACTTGATCTCGTAAGTGCTGTAGAGAGCCGACCAAACCTTGGTTGATGACTTTTGCATTTCCCAAGTTTCTCCAAATATGAGAAAAAAACCTGGATGTTTTCAACTTCAAATTTAATTTTTTTTTTTTTTTACCAAATTGTAAAAAGAACTAAAAAGGAATTACAGATAAAGATGGCTATTTCATCCGATTTATAGATTTCAACCCATCACATCCCAGCTCAACCCACTTTGATATGTTTCCAAACCCACCCATTTTCCAGTACAACTGCACCATTTTGATCTACTTGGAATATTTGTAGCATCCTAATATCGAGGAGACAGTGAACCCTTCTAGCATCCTAAGAGTAGTATATGTTCAAAAGTGCAACATCCACCACTTACTCTTAATTTTACATTAACACTTACTCTTAATTTTACATTAACACTGAATCAACACCTTTCAAAGAGTTTTTACATGGGCAATCACTTGGAGTTCTCATGTCGAAGTTGCTCGCAACACGTAATACACAAAAACATAACGTACTTTCTTGTAGCACTAATCACTTCACAGCTCTTCTTTTTTCTACCAATTCAATGGGAGGCTTCCATTTTTCAGCATACAAATCTTGCAATCAAAAACACATAAATTCATGTATTACAACTCAGTGAGAAACATGTTACGTATATAAAAGCAAAGATACTTACATGAGTGATAATAGGCTAGAGTCTAGACTATATATATAGTCGATTGTAGTTACCAAAGCATTAGTACTTAAAAATCCTTTTTTGTCAGTTACCAAAGTTTTAGTACTTAAAATCACCAAAGCATCCAGATATCATTATACCAAACAAATAAGCCAAAGCCTTTTTGGTCAAGTTTTCATTTTTACATTATCAACTAAACGCTTAAATTTTGCAACTAATTTCAGCTCAATTAGCCAACACGCAATATTGTTTATAAAAAGTATTAATGATCACATATAAAAAATCCATAGGTACCCGTAGACCAACATATTGTTTCATTGCTTTGTGGAGCTTGTAATCAGTAGACAGCAATGTGATCATAACATTGTAAGATGAAGGCATAATCACATAATACTCTTATTTTTGAATCAATGGAGTTAAAATATACCTTCATAACATCATAAGAAAAACTAAATAAGAACCCAACAAAAAAATTAATGAGCAGCCAACTTATACTAAATATAAGATTTAGGAGGTTTTTTGTATGTTGTTATACATTATATACATTGGGTTGACTTTCACCCATCCTGGCCCATTTAAAACTCATTCAAACCTTATTCTTTTAAGCTAATTTGTACTACCTATTTGATCTGCTAAAAAAACAACTCCTATTGACTCATGCATAAATGGGTCATGATTACCACATCTAGGTAATAAATCAAATCAGATAAATAATAGTGTTACAACAAAAGAGGTCAGGTTGAGCCATCCCACAAATGATTCTGTAATATTCGTTGACTTAAATTAACAAATACATTTTCAAGTTACTAAAACACCTACTGAATTTCTTATCAAATGCCATCCCAAGCGCAATTTTACAGCATCATTCCAACTGCATATTTTTTTTAACTTAGATCATAACTAAATGCATGTACCTGTTTTTTGCAGACTTATTGTTTAACAAAAGAAGGGGACATGTGACACTTTAAATCAAACAAAACAGTACCATTTTCAAGTGCTACACATCACCTACATGTAGTCATATTAATCACAAGATGAGTCCTATAATCACCCGATCAATCCTGTAATAACATTGAGCCAATCAACAAAATAAGTCCTATAATCACATAATCAAATATCTGATTCCTACAACGAATATTATATTACGATTAGATATATCCAAACCATCCTCAATTCAAGTTCAAATGTAGAAAAACAATCGCTGCTAACCTGGAATATGTACCTCATTAGTGGAGCCGAAACAATTCTTAGATGAACGAAGGGGATGAGATGAATATTGCACCCCCTGAAAAATCATGGGATACCATTAGAACAAAACAACTGATTGTTTATATTAATAATACTTAGTAAGCTAAAATTGGGATTCTTAAAAATTGCTGATTCAATCAAACCAAAGTAATGAATTAACATGATTTATGCAAACCTAGTTTATACCTTAAACTGGTTTAGGGAAAAAATCAAACTCATACGATGCCTTTAAATAACATAAGATGCCATCTCCTCTCCAAAAAATGATTAGTAAAATGTACTAATTAGAAAGAACGACAGTTGTTAAAAAGAGGTGTTCTAGGATGAGCAACAAAAACATAACGAACAACATGCTGTAATGCAAAAAGAAAAAAAAATCAAATGAACATTAGTGCAGGTGACACCTGATGTTCGTGTTTGTTATCAAATCAAATGACCAAGAATAGATCTTGCATACTCGATCACAACAGTTTGCATCCATAGACAAATACCGAGGTACGGTATACTGTACTCAAGTGCGTATTTTGCGGCAATGATTTTCCCTTCAACACATCTGTCACGAAAACCGCCCGAAACAAGAACACCATCCGCAGACTATAAAAATGAAAAGAGAAAATAAGATTATGTTGGAGATAACATGTAAGGATCGTATAGCCCAAACAAAATGTCCTGCAATATAAGCCCAAGAGTCCATCCTTTTCTAAAACTAATTGGCGATAGAGGGACTTCCCCTTAGACTTATATACATACATTTGTTTTGTCCTATGAGCGATGTGGGACTTTGGTTTGCACCTCCAACAAACCTCCCCTCAAACCCAAGTCCATCTGGGCCTCCCCTCCAACGATAGTGCGGATCCAACCTTTACCGCCGCCAACTCGGAACTCTCAACCTAAAAAGGGTCTATTATTTAATAATAACAATTTTAGAGGTTTTTTCATATTTAAAAGCACTTTAGGTGACTTTCAACCCGTTTGACCAATCAACTCACTAAACCGAGGGAAATACACTACAACCCAAAATGACCTGATTTTTTTGGCAAAAGAGGGCACTGCTTTTAAATTACTGTAAAAAAAGGTATGTGTGAATGAAGATACATATGAATCTGAAAGACCCGTATACTTCCCAACCATGGAAATTCTTACCTGCATGCATAAAAAAAAAAACTAAGAAGATTAGCAAAGACAATAAAACAGATTTATGTTGAAATTTTATGTCTACAATAAAAATACCGGCTCGTTTAGCATGTCACACAGTTGAGCCCTAGCTGTCCATTCTCTTAAAACGGACTTGCAAGAGATAATGTACCAGAAGACGATTTCAATATTGATCGAGCAATAAAGCCAATCAGAGGCTGCTAAACACTGGGTTGGGTAACACGTCAAAATGGTTCGGACTGCATTAAGCAACCCCACAAACACTTTAATTTAATGTAAAGATAATGCATTAAATAGTATTACAAACGTGTATATATTGAATAAAATAAAATAACTTTTTTTTAAAAGCCAGATTAGAACAATGTAAGCGTCTAAATTTAATGTGACTTGATCAATTCCTCCGCAAACCGTTTGACCCACTTCTTTTACAAAAAATTCATAATTTGACCGATTACCATATAAACGACTGAAATAGCCACCTCTAAAACCAAGTAATGCAGGTTGTCGCCTCGTGATTAGTCGGCTCGGAAAGAGAGTCGGAAACTCGAGCTCGAAACACTGAATTTTAAAGCTGACTTTTAAAATGCTTACACGTTTAACGGTTTTTTAAAGTAAGATGCTTTTCGAAAAATCTTGAAAATCAATTGACCAAATTATAAATTAAAAACTAAGTGAAACGGGTTACTGTTCAAAGTTCAAACAACTTGCAGAAGAAAAAAAAAGGATAAAAAAGAAAACAACTTAAAAGGTCGGATCGATACTCATCTGTCGTTCTTGGTTGATAAAGGACCATGCTCCACTTATGAGTATAACTTCAAATGACAAACCCTGAAGATGAACATAAAGGCATTTTTCACATATATGCAATGAAATGGCTAAACAGATGTAACGAATGAGTAGGTAAATGTTTATCAACCTGAACTTTGTGAAGATTCCGATCAGTTAGAATCTTATAACCGGATAATTAACCCACAATACTCAGTTGTCAATCCAGGCTCCCATCTAAAGAGTGTTGTCAAAGTTGAAAACTTGATGGCAAATTTCTGCAAAATATTTATGACTTAATGAAACATTGAAACATCTATCTATAAACACCTCTAATTATTCAAAAGTGAGATTCACATAAAAATGTGATATTGATAACTAAAATTCTTAAATGGTATTACTTACCTATGCGTTTTAAATAGATATTACAAAGCTACAAAGTTGCTTACATTAAGAAAGTAAGTTGTGTACGAAAGTCATAATAATGAATACCTTTGTCCCATTAAAAATTCGAACTCTAGACTATCTTGACTGGTAGCAATAAATTACCGATTTTAACTGTAATGTATGGGCAATAGAACACTGTAAACATTAGGTAAGACAGTGTGGTTACCTCCACATGCCTCACAACTAATAAAATCCAACGATAATCTGAATTGAGGATCACCACAGAGACAACATTTAGGTTGACTGGGGATGGAATCAAACTGCTTTGAAGCCACAATATGATTTTTGGGCCTGAAATTTGTAACCATATTTCTCATCCTCAACAATATTAACTGTCAGCATATAATAAATCAAGAAAATAGCAAAGAAATTATAACTGCACATCAAGAAAACATAGAAAAAGTTAAAGAGGACCTCTTTAACTTAGCCAATGTACAAACCTAACCCCATGATAAAAATCGATACATCTAATATCTCGATTTGATTAGGGTTTGAACATAATAAATTTCGGAATTAATTCAACTAAATAAAGATTTAAGTGAAAAACACAAATTAAAATACCTGTATATATCGTGAACATACAAAACAAAATATAATGCATCATTGATGTATCTCCATATGGTTACCGTGATTATTTCAATGGCTCCTCTCTACTAAGAATATCAATAATCTGCTGTGATTACATAATCTTCAGTTAGTAGCCTTTTTCTTGATAAAACCGTATTTGTCGAATCTAATCTACACGATACAGATTAACTCAGATTATTGTTTGCACAGTGGATCGATAGATACTGAAATCCAGGAAGAAGATGATAGCCGCCTAATTGTAAAAGGTTTTGTTTCTAATTCGTAAAAAGGTTTATGAATTGTGTTTGTGGAAGGAGCGTCGAATATCAGAGAAAAGAACGTGATTTTTTCGTAAATTTTTTCCGTATTTGTTTGTGTATGCAATTTTATCCCAGGGGTAATTTAGGGAGTATTGTGAAACTAATTTGATTTATTAGCTAATAGATGAAGATGGAGAATTTTGACCATTAGATTAAGGGGTAAGGTGAAGTCATTTTTTAATCTAAGGGTTTTAAAGGAGGCTTTGAAAAAGATTATTAGCTAATAAAAACTCTTTTTAATGTATAAAAGGATAGGATATGTAAATTCGCGGGTAAATTGAAAAAAAAAATCTAATGAATTAGCAGTGGGTATTACCCGTGACGGTTAATATATATTCGCAACCCGCTCACGATCCGTCGGCGGGTACAGTGCTTTACCCGTAATGGTACCCGCGGATAGGATTTCCTGATTTTACCCCCCGTCACAGGTCCGATACTCGCGTATCTCGGATTTTTTTTTCCGCCCATTTCCATCCCTAATTATCTTAGAACGAAAAATTCACGCACTCTCGCATAATATCCTAAACAAAAGTCAAATTCATGACCTCATGATCAGAAAGGCTCCACAATACCGCTAGACAAAATGAGTTTCCATCCCTAATAGATATTGTATGTGAAAATTTTGTGCGGTGCGATTACATGCCTACCAACTCATCAAATTTAAGTAGGTGGGATTTAGTTAATACGGAGTAATTAAATACGAGTAGTTGTCAATTCACAGGTTTTCACCGATTTCAATTTTTGTTAAATAATGAGGAAAACAAATCTTCGTTTCGCTGTGTGATGGTTTTGATCTATTAGTTATCGATTAATATGATGTTTACAATATAAAGGAAGTGAAAAAAAGTCGTAAAAAAAAAGAAAGAATACAATTTTTTTTTAAAAATGAATGATCGTCTTACTCTTGAAGGGGTTCAAAATTACTCACCAGTAATTGTATATGTTATAATTTATGTAGGTTTGTGAATCAACATAAGTTTTATACCAAGCTTCCAACAACTCAAACTACACAACAAATATTATTAATCAAAACCTTTTAGTTATCTTATTATTACTCTATATTATATCATTACACATTTATCAGTATATATGCTTTCAATCTTCAACATTTACATATCAACTGTTCTAGTGACATCTTATTATTTTTTTTTGAAAGGCAAGATATATTATTAATATATAAAAAATTAGCAAGAAGCTAGATATTATAACGAAAAAAAGAAAACGATTACTCACACAAACACGAATAAAATTGAGCACAATAACGAAATTACAACCCCGAAGATTATGGCTTGAACGAAAAAAGCTAGCGATCAAATGACTTAAACTAAACTACACAAGAACCCGATCATTGACCTACGACCAACCACTATAGAAACACCTATGATTCAGAATCCGAGGACGAAAAATCGTCATCTTCTTCATCGTCATCTTCGCCATCACTATCTTCCCAACTCACAAACATATCAATAAATGTCATCCACTCATACAATTTACGTTCATCTCGATGTTTCTTACGCTTCATTAGATTTTTTTTTGCTTGATATAATTGAAAAAATGATGCTTACTTTTCAAATTACCCGTTCTATTGTGTTGAATTCGAGAACGTAAACGGTCTACAAAGAAACCAGACGGCTCACTAGTACACGAGGCATTGAACAGAGTCCCACGAACACTTGACACTTGGGTTGCTGAGTTATCCAAAAAAGATGCACATGGAATATTAGATGAATGAGCCGAACATGTATCATGACCCAAATTTAATTCATATGAATTTCTTTCTTCCATGCAGCAAGTAGGAGAAATATTAAATAATTTGGGTCCACTTAAATCATCTCTTTTCTCCTCGAAAGAAGTACTACTTTTGATTCACACGTTACTTTATTTTTGCAAGCAGATTCATAGTTACAGGTTGGCTTGGAATCCACACCCACATCATAATTGCAACAGAATAATGCGTCGATTCCAAAGCCCGACTCCTCCTCTCCTGACCTATCTTACTCGGCTACCATCTGTTCATCTTCTCCGACTGTCCGCTTAAAAACATCGTCGGAATCACCAAAAGTTTCATTCACGACACGCATATATTCGTCCGATCCATACTGATCACTACTGTTTGTATCATTAGTATTTTGCTTCATGGTATCCCAACCCGGATTTTCAGGTTCAACGGGAGCAATTCCGACTGTTGGTTTTTTTCCGGTGAACAAAAATTCGTCACCTAGCTAAATCGTCATCATTTTGCTTTTTATCAACCACTTTTATGAAAGAATAATCCTTACAATCCAGCGAATCGTTGACCCCAATATGGGTATCTGAAAAACCATGGGAGGGAGCATCAGTCCCTGATTCGCGATGACCATCTTCTTCCTCATCCGAAGTTCCTGAAAACTTTGATGTTGAACTAGATTTATCGCAACAACCAAAACTGTGACGACCCGGAAATTTTCGACCAAATTTAAATTTAAATTTTTATGATTTTAACCGATGATTCACGAACAAATATTTGCAACTAGACATGAATAAAAATATATATAAATATATATATTTTATAATGTGATAAAAATATAATAATAACTTAGTCATAAAACGTTTAGATTTAAAATAATAATATTATTATATATATTAAGACGATGATTTTAAGAAGCAAATGACCAAAACACTCAAATGAATAAGTTACACTTTGACTGGGATAATTTTTCATTGATTTGAGTCTTGTTATTGATAAAGGTACATTACACGAAACGTAAAGTACCAGTTTTCTAAGCGTACGAAAATGCGTTCGAAAAACCGAAACCGGTACTTAAGTCGAGGGTCAACGTACAACACATCGGTGTAAAAATTACAAATCAACTATGCACGAGAATATAATATAATATTTAATTAATTCTAAAGATTAAATATATTATATATTAAATAATATATATATATACATAAAAAAAAATGTGTCGGTAGAACAAGTTAACATTTGTGAGCTGGATTTCTTAGGCCATGCGATCGCATGGCCATATAGGCTAAACCCCATGCGATCGCATGTGGGGTTGGTGGCAGCCACATTCCTATAAATTGCACGATTTCTGATTCAGTTTTCATTTTCTTTCCATCTATCTTAAGTACTCCGTAAATTATTATTATTATTATTTATATTATTATTATTAATTAGTATTAATATTATTATTATAGATTTTAATCTTAGTATTATTAGTATTATACATAAAATACTACGACGAAGTCATGAGCGTGTTATTTCAAAACAAGTTTTCAAGCGGGATAGAGCTAAGGAAATTATGGGTTATAGCTATGGAGGTTATGGGTATTGTTCGGGGGTGTGCTCGTGAGGTCAATCCAGTGTTTATCATTTCCGTCGCGTCTACGTACTTTCCTACAATATTGAATCACAATATTGATACGTGAGCATTCATATCTTATCTTGTATATATTAATAGTGTATCCATGTCTGGTGCTCGAGTATATATGTTTATGCATGCTTGTATGCTTTAATTTTGTAGTTAGATAGTTTATGATGAATCACGAATTTGATACATATGCTACTGATATAAAGTATATGATATGCATGTTTTTGGAAAGCTGACGAAAAATTATTAACTTTTCATTTAGAAATCGCGTGATTTCGATGGACGGATTAAAAGATATGGTCAACTAAATTATGTTTGACGTTAATTGAAATTGTGTTTGAAATTGTAAATTAATATTTAAACAACTTGTCTATGAGATTGATAAATTGGATTTTTAGATATTACTAATCGAGTAAATGAATTTCTATATAAGACACGTCTCGTCTTGTTGAACAATTGTCAAAGTTGACTGTCTTATCATGTTTTAAAGCTTTATAAACACTATAATCTGATTTTTGAAGTATTGAGATGGCGCCGTTTGAAGCACTTTATGGTAGAAAGTGCAGGTCTCCGATTTGTTGGAGTGAAGTGGGGGATAGACAGATTACGGGTCCGGAGATTATACAAGAAACTACCGAGAAGATCATCCAAATTCAACAACGGTTGAAAACCGCCCAAAGTCGATAAAAGAGCTACGCTGACATTAAAAGAAAAGATATAGAATTTGAAATTGGAGAGATGATCATGCTTAAAGTTGCACCTTGGAAAGGCGTTGTTCGATTTGGTAAACGAGGGAAATTAAATCCAAGGTATATTGGACCATTCAAGATTATTGATCGTGTCGGACCAGTAGCTTACCGACTTGAGTTACCTCAACAACTCGCGGCTGTACATAACACTTTCCACGTCTCGAATTTGAAGAAATGTTTTGCTAAAGAAGATCTCACTATTCCGTTAGATGAAATCCAAATCAACGAAAAACTCCAATTCATCGAAGAACCCGTCAAAATAATAGATCGTGAGGTTAAAAGACTTAAGCAAAACAAGATACCAATTGTTAAGGTTCGATGGAATGCTCGTAGAGGACCCGAGTTCACCTGGGAGCGTGAAGATCAGATGAAGAAGAAATACCCGCATCTATTTCCAGAAGATTCGTCAACACCTTCAACAGCTTAAAATTTCGGGACGAAATTTATTTAACGGGTAGGTACTGTAGTGACCCGAACTTTTCCATGTTTATATATATTAATTGAGATTGATATTTACATGATTAAATGTTTCCAACATGTTAAGCAATCAAACTTGTTAAGACTTGATTAATTGAAATATGTTTCATATAGACAATTGACCACCCAAGTTGACCGGCGATTCACGAACGTTAAAACTTGTAAAAACGACATGACGATATATATATGGATATACATATGGTTAACATGAGATTACGATAAGTAAGTATCTCCATAAGTATATTAACAATGAGTTATATACATATAAACAAGACTACTAACTTAAGGATTTCGAAACGAGACATATATGTAACGATTATCGTTGTAACGACATTTAAATGTATATATATATCATATTAAGATATATTAATATATCATAATATCTTGATAATATAATAATTTAACATCTCATTAGATATAATAAACAATGGGTTAACAACATTAATTGAGATCGTTAACTTAAAGGTTTCAAAACAACACTTACATGTAACGACTAACGATGACTTAACGACTTAGTTAAAATGTATATACATGTAGTGTATTTAGATGTATTAAAATACTTTTGGAAGACTTCAAGACATATATCAAAACACTCATACTTAACGAAAATGGATACAGTTACTTTTCCATTCTTTTCTTTCATCAAGAATTCTAGTCGTATTCTTACCCGTATTATACACAGCTTCAAAACGTACTTACTATGAGTATATACCAATAGGAACTAGCATGGGATTTCACTCTTGATTATGTCATGTATGACTAATCAATTTTAACTTCTACCATGAGCTAGTCAACTAACTAGAACTCCTTTTAACCCCACTCACCACTCACCAATTACCACTTATCATTCGCTCCATTTCACTTTCAATTCTCTTTCTAATTCTCTCTCAACACACACACACACACACTATTATGAACGTATTTTTCCAGTAGTTAATCATCATCTTCATCAAAAATCACTTCAAGAATCAAGCTATAATCATCATAAGAAGAACACTTCAAGAACACTTCAAAAATCCCTTCAAGTTTACTAATTTACTTCCAAGCTTTCTAATCCATTCCAAGTAATCATCTAAGATCAAGAAACCTTTGTTATATACAGTAGGTTATCTTTCTTATTCAAGGTAATATTCATATTCAAACTTTGATTCAATTTCTATAACTATAAACTATCTTAATTCGAGTAAAAATCTTACTTGAACTTGTTTTTGTGTCATGATCCTATTTCAAGAACTTTCAAGCCATCCAAAATCCTTTGAAGCTAGATCATTTCTTGTCACTTCCAGTAGTTTTACCTACTAAACTTGAGGTAGTAATTATGTTCATAACATCATTCGATTCATATATATAAAACTATCTTATTCGAAGGTTTAAACTCGTAATCACTAGAACATAGTTTAGTTAATTCTAAACTTGTTCGCAAACAAAAGTTAATCCTTCTAACTTGACTTTTAAAATTAACTACACACATGTTCTATATCTATATGATATGCTAACTTAATGATTTAAAACCTGGAAACACGAAAAACACCGTAAAACCGGATTTACGCCGTCGTAGTAACACCGCGGGCTGTTTTGGGTTAGTTAATTAAAAACTATGATAAACTTTGATTTAAAAGTTGTTATTCTGAGAAAATGATTTTTATTATGAACATGAAACTATATCCAAAAATTATGGTTAAACTCAAAGTGGAAGTATGTTTTCTAAAATGGTCATCTAGACGTCGTTCTTTCGACTGAAATGACTACCTTTACAAAAATGACTTGTAACTTATTTTTCCGACTATAAACCTATACTTTTCTGTTTAGATTCATAAAATAGAGTTCAATATGAAACCATAGCAATTTTATTCACTCAAAACGGATTTAAAATGAAGAAGTTATGGGTAAAACAAGATTGGATAATTTTTCTCATTTTAGCTACGTGAAAATTGGTAACAAATCTATTCCAACCATAACTTAATCCACTTGTATTGTATATTATGTAATCTTGAGATACCATAGACACGTATACAATGTTTCGACCTATCATGTCGACACATCTATATATATTTCGGAACAACCATAGACACTCTATATGTGAATGTTGGAGTTAGCTATACAGGGTTGAGGTTGATTCCAAAATATATATAGTTTGAGTTGTGATCAATACTGAGATACGTATACACTGGGTCGTGGATTGATTCAAGATAATATTTATCGATTTATTTCTGTACATCTAACTGTGGATAACTAGTTGTAGGTTACTAACGAGGACAGCTGACTTAATAAACTTAAAACATCAAAATATATTAAAAGTGTTGTAAATATATTTTAAACATACTTTGATATATATGTATATATTGTTATAGGTTCGTGAATCAACCAGTGGCCAAGTCTTACTTTCCGACGAAGTAAAAATCTGTGAAAGTGAGTTATAGTCCCACTTTTAAAATCTAATATTTTTGGGATGAGAATACATGCAGGTTTTATAAATGATTTACAAAATAGACACAAGTACGTGAAACTACATTCTATGGTTGAATTATCGAAATCGAATATGCCCCTTTTTATTAAGTCTGGTAATCTAAGAATTAGAGAACAGACACCCTAATTGACGCGAATCCTAAAGATAGATCTATTGGGCCTAACAAACCCCATCCAAAGTACCGGATGCTTTAGTACTTCGAAATTTATATCATATCCGAAGGGTGTCCCGGAATGATGGGGATATTCTTATATATATGCATCTTGTTAATGTCGGTTACCAGGTATTCACCATATGAATGATTTTTATCTCTATGTATGAGATGTGTATTGAAATATGAAATCTTGTGGTCTATTGTTACGATTTGATTTATATAGGTTAAACCTATAACTCACCAACATTTTTGTTGACGTTTAAAGCATGTTTATTCTCAGGTGAATACTAAGAGCTTCCGCTGTTGCATATTAAAATAAGGACAAGATTTGGAGTCCATGTTTGTATGATATTGTGTAAAAACTGCATTCAAGAAACTGATTTCGATGTAACATATTTGTATTATAAACCATTATGTAATGGTCGTGTGTAAACAGGATATTTTAGATTATTATTATTTGATAATCTACGTAAAGCTTTTTAAACCTTTATTTATGAAATAAAGGTTATGGTTTGTTTTAAAAATGAATGCAGTCTTTGAAAAACGTCTCATATAGAGGTCAAAACCTCGCAACGAAATCAATTAATATGGAACGTTTTTAATCAATAAGAACGGGACATTTCAGTTGGTATCCGAGCGTTGGTCTTAGAGAACCAGAAAATTTACATTAGTGTGTCTTATCGAGTTTATTAGGATGCATTAGTGAGTCTGGACTTCGACCGTGTTTTCTTTAAAAATGATTGCTTAACATTTTTGTTGGAAACTATATATTTTTAACATATGAATATTATGTGATATATTAATCTATTAACGTGTTTGATATTATGTGATAGATGTCTACCTCTAGAACAAGTCCCATTGACTCACCTAATAATAATGAAGAGTCAAATGTAAATTGGAATGATTCATGGACTGATTCACAAGTTCCCGAAGAGGAACCGGAAGAAGAGTAGGAACTGGAAGAAGAATCGGAACCGGAAGAAGAATCGGAACCGGAAGAAGAAATAGAACCGGTGGGGGAAATAATAAAACGGTTAAGTAAAAGAGAATCCTCAACCAACCGACCAAGGTTAATTATGGTCAATGGTGTTTCCGCCAAGGAAGCAAAATATTGGGAGGATTACCAATTCTCCGATGAATCGGATTCCGACGAGAATTCCGATGATGTTATAGAAATTACCCCAACTGAATTTAAAAAGGCAAAAGAAAATAATAAGGGAAAGGGCATAAAAATAGAGAAATCTAATTCCAACCCCGATGAACTTTATATGTATCGTCAACCCCCGAAGTCCTTAAGTTGTAACAATGACCCGGGAACCTCTAAACCACCAGGTTTTTCTAAACCAATGTGGACAACGACGGCTCGTATTAGGGGAACATCATATATCCCTAGAAACTTGGCAAAACGAACCAAAACCGAACAAGAAGAAACGAGCGAGTCGGAATAAGATAGTTGTATTCGTGTGGTGTAATATATGTAATATAGTGTGCTTATGCTTTATGATATATGCAAAAATTGCTTGTATTAATAAGTATTTTTTTTATGAATCTAACTCTTGTCTATTTTACAGTATAAAAACACAAAATGGATAGATAACCCAATATTTTAAGAGACCTACCCGGAGACATGATTGATGAAATCTTGTCTAGAGTCGGTCAGAATTCCTCGGCACAACTATTTAAGGCGAGATCAGTTTGTAAGACATTTGAAGAACGTTCCAAGAATGCCTTGGTTTATAAAAGGCTTTCGTTCAAAAGATGGGGGATATCACATTGGGAAATCCATAAGTTACTATGTGTTTACTTTGACGCATATATTACGGGGAACCCAAATGCTATTTTACGCAACGGGTTAAGAAATTATTTTGACTCAGTATATCCGAATATAGGACTTCGTGATTTAGAAAAAGCGGCTAACATGCAACATAAAGAAGCATGTTATGCTTACGGGTTAGTAATGTTCGCTTCTCACCAAAGTGAGAACAAGAACATCGGGCTACAACTATTAAACAAAATGTTCCCACAAGTGACGGAGTCGGTAATTGGGGTAAGAAATGAGGTTTTTAGGTTATTACGTGACTGTTGGTCATTACGTAACCCTCGTCCCTTTGACGACGTTACAACACGCTGTCTTATCAACGGCCATAACGGTTATGTTCCACAAGACCAAGGATGGGAAGTAGTCCTAGTAAAACCAGAATACATGACTTGTTTCTAGACGTATGAATTACGTGTCTTTATTGCCTTTGATGAACGACTTGTGTACTAGTTAGAATTATCTTCACAACTATCTTGTATCAAAGTTATTGTGTGCTATATTTCATGCTTTATGTAAAATAAGCGGTATTGTAAGTTTGTAAAATATTGTATAAAAGTTTGAACGCGAAATATTATTACAATCAGTTTTTCATATAGAATTGTAGTAGTTGAATTGTATATTAGCTACTAAGTATGAACTTAACGGGTAGGTACTACCCGAATTTAAACTTATAAAACGCTAATATGAAGAAAAAGCTTTTATAAATGAGTTCATACTATGCTACGAAATACTATTAACTACTCTTAATATTCTGTATGATTAACTTGTTCCATTTGACTATTTTGAAGGAAATGTCACCGACTACTCGACACACCGTGAATATGAATGAAGAGGAATTCCGTACTTTTCTAGCTTCAAACATAGCCGCAGTACAGGCTGCGCTACATACCAACAATAACCTTGGATCTAGCAGTACAGGAAATCGTGTAGGATGCACCTACAAAGAATTCACTGCCTGCAAACCTTTGGAATTTGATGGAACCGAAGGACCGATCGGATTGAAACGGTCGACCGAGAAGGTCGAATCGGTGTTTGCCATAAGTAAGTGTACTGAAGAGGACAAAGTGAAGTACGCTACGCATACCTTCACAGGTTCTGCGTTAACATGGTGGAATACCTATCTAGAGCAAGTGGGACAAGACGATGCGTACGCACTACCATGGTCAGCATTCAAGCACTTGATGAACGAGAAGTACCATCCCAGAACCGAGGTCAATAAGCTCAAGACAGAACTTAGAGGGTTACGAACCCAAGGATTTGATATTACCACGTACGAAAGACGATTCACAGAATTGTGCCTATTGTGTCCGGGAGCATTCGAAGATGAGGAAGAGAAGATCGACGCGTTTGTGAAAGGATTACCGGAAAGAATCCAAGAAGATATAAGTTCACACGAGCCCGCCTCCATACAACAGGCATGTAGAATGGCTCACAAACTAGTGAACCAGATTGAAGAAAGAATTAAAGAACAGACTGCTGAAGAGGCCAATGTGAAGCAAGTCAAAAGAAAGTGGGAGGAAAATGGTGATAAGAATCACCAATACAACAACAACAGCAATTACAACAATAATCGCAACAATTATCCCAACAATCGCAACATCAATCGCAACTACAACAAACGGCCCAACAACAACAACAACAACAACAACAACAACAACATCAACTACAACAATCATCCCAACAACAATAATAACCGCAACAACAACAACAATCAGAAGCAGCTATGCCAAAGGTGTGAAAAGTATCACTCGGGGTTCTGCACCAAATTTTGCAACAAGTGTACAAGAAATGGTCATAGCGCGGCGAAGTGTGAGGTCTACGGACCAGGGGTTAATAGAACGAAAGGAACAAATGGTGTCGGAATGAGTAATGGCGGAGCAAGTAGTGTCGGAGCAAGTTATGCCAATGTAGTTTGTTATAAATGTGGAAAACCGGGCCACATTATTAGAAATTGCCCGAACCAGGAGAACACGAATGGACAAGGCCGCGGAAGAGTTTTCAATATTAATACGGAAGAGGCACAGGAAGACCCGGAGCTTGTTACGGGTACGTTTCTTATTGACAATAAATCTGCTTACTTTTTATTTGATTCGGGTGCGGATAGAAGCTATATGAGTAGAGATTTTTGTGCTAAATTAAGTTGTCCATTGACGCCTTTGGATAGTAAATTTTTACTCGAATTAGCAAATGGTAAATTAATTTCAGCAGATAATATATGTCGGAATTGAGAAATTAAACTGGTTAGCGAAACATTTAAGATTGATTTGATACCAGTAGAGTTAGGTAGCTTTGATGTGATAATCGGTATGGACTGGTTGAAAGAAGTGAAAGCAGAGATCATTTGTTACAAAAATGCAATTCGCATTATACGAGAAAAAGGAAAACCCTTAATGGTGTACGGAGAAAAGGGCAACACGAAGCTACATATTATTAGTAATTTGAAGGCACAAAAACTAATAAGAAAAGGTTGCTATGCTGTTCTAGCACACGTCGAGAAAATACAAACTGAAGAAAAGAGCATCAATGATGTTCCCATTGCAAAAGAATTTCCCGATGTATTTCCGAAAGAATTACCGGGATTACCCCCACAGCGATCCGTTGAATTTCAAATAGATCTTGTACCAGGAGCTGCACCAATAGCTCGTGCTCCTTACAGACTCGCATCCAGCGAGATGAAAGAACTGCAAAGCCAATTACAAGAACTTTTAGAGCATGGTTTCATTCGACCAAGCACATCACCGTGGGGAGCTCCTGTTTTGTTTGTCAAGAAGAAAGATGGTACATTCAGGTTGTGTATCGACTACCGAGAGTTGAACAAACTTACCATCAAGAACCGCTACCCACTACTGAGAATCGATGACTTATTTGATCAACTACAAGGCTTGTCTGTTTATTCAAAGATTGACTTACGTTCCGGGTATCATCAAATGCGGGTGAAAGAAGATGATATTCCAAAGACTGCTTTCAGAACACGTTACGGTCATTACGAGTTTATGGTCATGCCGTTTGGTTTAACTAATGCACCAGCTGTGTTCATGGACCTTATGAACCGAGTGTGTGGACCATACCTTGACAAGTTTGTCATTGTTTTCATTGATGACATACTTATTTACTCAAAGAATGACCAAGAACACGGTGAACATTTGAGAAAGGTGTTAGAAGTATTGAGGAAGGAAGAATTGTACGCTAAGTTTTCAAAGTGTGCATTTTGGTTGGAAGAAGTTCAATTCCTCGGTCACATAGTGAACAAAGAAGGTATTAAGGTGGATCCGGCAAAGATAGAAACTGTTGAAAAGTGGGAAACCCCGAAAACTCTGAAACACATACGCCAGTTTTTAGGACTAGCTGGTTACTACAGAAGGTTCATCCAAGACTTTTCCATAATAGCAAAACCCTTGACTGCATTAACGCATAAAGGGAAGAAATTTGAATGGAATGAATGGAATGATGAACAAGAGAAAGCGTTTCAGTTATTGAAGAAAAAGCTAACTACGGCACCTATATTGTCATTGCCTGAAGGGAATGATGATTTTGTGATTTATTGTGACGCATCAAAGCAAGGTCTCGGTTGTGTATTAATGCAACGAACGAAGGTGATTGCTTATGCGTCTAGACAATTGAAGATTCACGAACAAAATTATACGACGCATGATTTGGAATTAGGCGCGGTTGTTTTTGCATTAAAGACTTGGAGGCACTACTTATATGGGGTCAAAAGTATTATATATACCGACCACAAAAGTCTTCAACACATATTTAATCAGAAACAACTGAATATGAGGCAGCGTAGGTGGATTGAATTATTGAATGATTATGACTTTGAGATTCGTTACCACCCGGGGAAGGCAAATGTGGTAGCCGATGCCTTGAGCAGGAAGGACAGAGAACCCATTCGAGTAAAATCTATGAATATAATGATTCATAATAACCTTACTACTCAAATAAAGGAGGCGCAACAAGGAGTTTTAAAAGAGGGAAATTTAAAGGATGAAATACCCAAAGGATCGGAGAAACATCTTAATATTTGGGAAGACGGAACCCGGTATAGGGCTGAAAGGATTTGGGTACCAAAATTTGGAGATATGAGAGAAATGGTACTTAGAGAAGCTCATAAAACCAGATACTCAATACATCCTGGAACGGGGAAGATGTACAAGGATCTCAGGAAATATTTTTGGTGGCCGGGTATGAAAGCCGATGTTGCTAAATACGTAGGAGAATGTTTGACGTGTTCTAAGGTCAAAGCTGAGCATCAGAAACCATCAGGTCTACTTCAACAACCCGAAATCCCGGAATGGAAATGGGAAAACATTACCATGGATTTCATCACTAAATTGCCAAGGACTGCAAGTGGTTTTGATACTATTTGGGTAATAGTTGATCGTCTCACCAAATCAGCACATTTCCTGCCAATAAGAGAAGATGACAAGATGGAGAAGTTAGCATGACTGTATTTGAAGGAAGTCGTCTCCAGACATGGAATACCAATCTCTATTATCTCTGATAGGGATGGCAGATTTATTTCAAGATTCTGGCAGACATTACAGCAAGCATTAGGAACTCGTCTAGACATGAGTACTGCCTATCATCCACAAACTGATGGGTAGAGCGAAAGGACGATACAAACGCTTGAAGACATGCTACGAGCATGTGTTATTGATTTCGGAAACAGTTGAGATCGACATCTACCATTAGCAGAATTTTCCTACAACAACAGCTACCATTCAAGCATTGAGATGGCGCCGTTTGAAGCACTTTATGGTAGAAAGTGCAGGTCTCCGATTTGTTGGAGTGAAGTGGGGGATAGACAGATTACGGGTCCGGAGATTATACAAGAAACTACCGAGAAGATCATCCAAATTCAACAACGGTTGAAAACCGCCCAAAGTCGATAAAAGAGCTACGCTGACATTAAAAGAAAAGATATAGAATTTGAAATTGGAGAGATGGTCATGCTTAAAGTTGCACCTTGGAAAGGCGTTGTTCGATTTGGTAAACGAGGGAAATTAAATCCAAGGTATATTGGACTATTCAAGATTATTGATCGTGTCGGACCAGTAGCTTACCGACTTGAGTTACCTCAACAACTCGCGGCTGTACATAACACTTTCTACGTCTCGAATTTGAAGAAATGTTTTGCTAAAGAAGATCTCACTATTCCGTTAGATGAAATCCAAATCAACGAAAAACTCCAATTCATCGAAGAACCCGTCGAAATAATGGATCGTGAGGTTAAAAGACTTAAGCAAAACAAGATACCAATTGTTAAGGTTCGATGGAATGCTCGTAGAGGACCCGAGTTCACCTGGGAGCATGAAGACCAGATGAAGAAGAAATACCCGCATCTATTTCCAGAAGATTCGTCAACACCTTCAACAGCTTAAAATTTCGGGATGAAATTTATTTAACGGGTAGGTACTGTAGTGACCCGAACTTTTCCATGTTTATATATATTAATTGAGATTGATATTTAGATGATTAAATGTTTCCAACATGTTAAGCAATCAAACTTGTTAAGACTTGATTAATTGAAATATGTTTCATATAGACAATTGACCACCCAAGTTGACCGGCGATTCACAAACGTTAAAACTTGTAAAAACGACATGACGATATATATATGGATATACATATGGTTAACATGAGATTATGATAAGTAAGTATCTCCATAAGTATATTAACAATGAGTTATATACATATAAACAAGACTACTAACTTAAGGATTTCGAAACGAGACATATATGTAACGATTATCGTTGTAACGACATTTAAATGTATATATATCATATTAAGATATATTAATATATCATAATATCATGATAATATAATAATTTAACATCTCATTAGATAAAATAAACAATGGGTTAACAACATTAATTGAGATCGTTAACTTAAAGGTTTCAAAACAACACTTACATGTAACGACTAACGATGACTTAACGACTCAGTTAAAATGTATATACATGTAGTGTATTTAGATGTATTAAAATACTTTTGGAAGACTTCAAGACATATATCAAAACACTCATACTTAACGAAAATGGATACAGTTACTTTTCCATTCTTTTCTTTCATCAAGAATTCTAGTCGTATTCTTACCCGTATTATACACAGCTTCAAAACGTACTTACTATGAGTATATACCAATAGGAACTAGCATGGGATTCCACTCTTGATTATGTCATGTATGACTAATCAATTTTAACTTCTACCATGAACTAGTCAACTAACTAGAACTCCTTTTAACCCCACTCACCACTCACCAATTACCACTCATCATTCACTCCATTTCACTTCCAATTCTCTTTCTAATTCTCTCTCAACACACACACACTATTATGAACGTATTTTTCCAGTAGTTAATCATCATCTTCATCAAAAATCACTTCAAGAATCAAGCTATAATCATCATAAGAAGAACACTTCAAGAACACTTTAAAAATCCCTTCAAGTTTACTAATTTACTTCCAAGCTTTCTAATCCATTCCAAGTAATCATCTAAGATCAAGAAACCTTTGTTATATACAGTAGTTTATCTTTCTTATTCAAGGTAATATTCATATTCAAACTTTGATTCAATTTCTATGACTATAAACTATCTTAATTCGAGTAAAAATATTACTTGAACTTGTTTTTGTGTCATGATCCTACTTCAAGAACTTTCAAGCCATCCAAAATCCTTTGAAGCTAGATCATTTCTTGTCACTTCCAGTAGTTTTACCTACTAAACTTGAGGTAGTAATGATGTTCATAACATCATTCGATTCATATATATAAAACTATCTTATTCGAAGGTTTAAACTCGTAATCACTAGAACATAGTTTAGTTAATTCTAAACTAGTTCGCAAACAAAAGTTAATCCTTCTAACTTGACTTTTAAAATTAACTACACACATGTTCTATATCTATATGATATGCTAACTTAATGATTTAAAACCTGGAAACACGAAAAACACCGTAAAATCGGATTTACGCCGTCGTAGTAACACCGCGGGCTGTTTTGGGTTAGTTAATTAAAAACTATGATAAACTTTGATTTAAAAGTTGTTATTCTGAGAAAATTATTTTTATTATGAACATGAAACTATATCCAAAAATTATGGTTAAACTCAAAGTGGAAGTATGTTTTCTAAAATGGTCATCTAGACGTCGTTCTTTCGACTGAAATGACTACCTTTACAAAAACGACTTGTAACTTATTTTCTGACTATAAACCTATACTTTTCTGTTTAGATTCATAAAATAGAGTTCAATATGAAACCATAGCAATTTGATTCACTCAAAACGGATTTAAAATAAAGAAGTTATGGGTAAAACAAGATTGGATAATTTTTCTCATTTTAGCTACGTGAAAATTGGTAACAAATCTATTCCAACCATAACTTAATCCACTTGTATTGTATATTATGTAATCTTGAGATACCATAGACACGTATACAATGTTTCGACCTATCATGTCGACACATCTATATATATTTCGGAACAACCATAGACACTCTATATGTGAATGTTGGAGTTAGCTATACAGGGTTGAGGTTGATTCCAAAATATATATAGTTTGAGTTGTGATCAATACTGAGATACGTATACACTGGGTCATGGATTGATTCAAGATAATATTTATCGATTTATTTCTGTACATCTAACTGTGGATAACTAGTTGTAGTTTACTAACGAGGACAGCTGACTTAATAAACTTAAAACATCAAAATATATTAAAAGTGTTGTAAATATATTTTAAACATACTTTGATATATATGTATATATTATTATAGGTTCGTGAATCAACCAGTGGCCAAGTCTTACTTCCCGACGAAGTAAAAATCTGTGAAAGTGAGTTATAGTCCCACTTTTAAAATCTAATATTTTTGGGATGAGAATACATGCAGGTTTTATAAATGATTTACAAAATATACACAAGTACATGAAACTACATTCTATGGTTGAATTATCGAAATCGAATATGCCCCTTTTTATTAAGTCTGGTAATCTAAGAATTAGGGAACAGACACCCTAATTGACGCGAATCCTAAAGATAGATCTATTGGGCCTAACAAACCCCATCCAAAGTACCGGATGCTTTAGTACTTCGAAATTTATATCATATCCGAAGGGTGTCCCGGAATGATGGGGATATTCTTATATATATGCATCTTGTTAATGTCGGTTACCAGGTGTTCACCATATGAATGATTTTTTATCTCTATGTATGGGATGTGTATTGAAATATGAAATCTTGTGGTCTATTGTTATGATTTGATATATATAGGTTAAACCTATAACTCACCAACATTTTTGTTGACGTTTAAAGCATGTTTATTCTCAGGTAAATACTAAGAGCTTCCGCTGTTGCATACTAAAATAAGGACAAGATTTGGAGTCCATGTTTGTATGATATTGTGTAAAAACTGCATTCAAGAAACTGATTTCGATGTAACATATTTGTATTGTAAACCATTATGTAATGGTCGTGTGTAAACAGGATATTTTAGATTATCATTATTTGATAATCTACGTAAAGCTTTTTAAACCTTTATTTATGAAATAAAGGTTATGGTTTGTTTTAAAAATGAATGCAGTCTTTGAAAAACGTCTCATATAGAGGTCAAAACCTCGCAACGAAATCAATTAATATGGAACGTTTTTAATCAATAAGAACGGGACATTTCAATGATAATTCAAATATAATATAGCTCCTGAAATAAATAATATTTTGAGTTTGATAAACTATAAATTCGTTCAATTATCAAGACTTATACTATGTTAATAAACATGTATAGATTTAAAGATCATATTGGGTCAGGTTGACTTTTGAGATGACTTTTGTTAACTTTTACATGTCGGTCTCGAGCATTAGGATTGTGATACACTATGAACAGACCTAGCTTGTTAGATATGTACTGACCAACATATGTTCTCTAGGTTGAGATCTACGGTTATGTTTCATTCCGAGTTTCGGTCACATTTCGGTGAATGACCTTATGTGCTGCTAAGGTGAGTTCATTTGATCCCTTTTTATTAAATGCTTTTGCAATATATATTTTTGGGCTGAGAATACATGCACTTTATTTAAATGCAATGGACATAAGTACATAATTAATTCTACACTGAGTTTGAACCGAAAATCCCTTAGCATTGGTAACTAGTAGCTGCCGGTTATAAGAACTGGTGGGCGCGAATAGTTGTATATGGGGATCCATATGGCTTGACATCCCCGTCTGTTCCAGGTATAGAAACTCTAGCCGGAACTATAAAACAGACGTATGCTATTTGAGTTTAGTACATGTTGGATTGCGTGTATTGTACATGTTGGTTACATGTATGTTAAAACAGGGGTACTTATTAAAACGTTAAAGCATAGTTATCAGGGTGCTCAATCTTGTAGAATATTTTGATAAACGTTTCTGGATGAAATAACGGAAATCTTGTGATCCACTTTTATATACAGAATATGTGCAACATTAAAACTATGAACTCACCAACCTTTGTGTTGACACTTTTAAGCATGTTTATTCTCAGGTTACTAGAAGTCTTTCGCTGTTTGCTTATACGTTATACAAGCTATGTGCATGGAGTCATACATGCTTTATTCAAGAAAACTTTGCATTCACAAAATCATCACCATGTATCTTATTTTGACTGCGTTGTCAACGGATGTAGTATTATAAACTATTATATACGGTGATGGTCTATACGTAGAAATCATCAGACGTCGAAAACCTTAGATTTATATATTCATTTATGGTGTGCCTTTTCAAAAGAATGCAATGTTTACAAAACGTATCATATAGAGGTCAAAACCTCACTATGAAATCAATGAATGATGTATTCGTCCAAGTGGATTTGGACGGGTCATCACAAAATACTCAAAGACTTCAGATGTGCCATCCTTTCTTATCAAAGTCCAGTTGAAACGGTCAAGATTAAAGTTAAAAACGAGCTTGCGATCACTCAATGATTCATTGATTTTAAATTTGAAAACCTTACCATCGACCTTAATTTCGATTGATTTATCTCTGATTTCGGACACTTTTGAAGTGTAATCCTTGGGGGGCCTTGTCGAAGGATGACTTGCTGAATATAAAGGATCACGAATGCCTCCTACAACAATGTCTCCCATCCCATGCTTCTCCTCTTGACATTGTGAATCGTTGATCTCGAGTATTCTCAGTCCCCCTACTTTTGGTATGAGTACCTTATTCCCCACATTTTGCTTCTTCCTTTCAAGCGCTTTGTAAGCACAGAGCCACCTTCCATTAATATGGATTGAGTTTAAGGATTTAACAAAACTATCGACATCTTGAATCCCTTGAAACCTCACGAAACCTGTTGTAATTAGATAGATTCGAGACATACCCAAAACTGTAGTAGCGGAAGCGAATAGAATCGACGTTTAGATCACCGGTCGGGAAAGCAATCACCAAAAGGAAGGCTTTCAAGTTTCACGGCCTAAGTTCCTTCAACGGTTTGCAATGTTCCACATGAACATTGTATACTCACAATCTCTCTCAATTTTCTTTGTGTATGTTTTTCTCTATAAATTGTGTGTTTTCAAATAATGATATGGAGACATTATTTATAAAAGGTTACCTCTAAAAGGTTTGTGGGTGAAAGGAACATTTCAACCATTCCCACTAATTAAGAATTATTTGTAACCACTCCCACTCATAAAAATTATTTGTGGGTGAAAGTGACATAATTTCCAACATCTCCCACTCGCACACAAACAATTTTGATATACTCATATATCTTGAAAAACATACCGTGTAGTACGCAAACCATTCATACTGGGAACTAGGCTTTGCGACCGGCATACTTTGAGAGCACAAGTGCTATACATCTGTTAGGAATATATAGCGTCTCAAAACAAAATGATAAGAGTAGATTTAGTATGCAATATCCTAGATCATTAATCACATTAATAACTCACATGATCTCAGTTTTGCTCATTGATGTGCTGAGTCGTAACCTTTATTTATGAACGGATTTGAGTTGTTTTGTTACACGAATTGATTTATTGTATATGTGGTATTTTATTGTATTCAGGTTGATTTCACACATATATAGGCAACTAGTCCTATTCATGTAGTTTAGTTTGTCGGTAAATCCGATTCGTTCCACAGGGAGATGGAGTGTTTAATGGTTTTTAATAGTCCTTGATGTCAAACTTAATTAAAGGGGGTTTTGGATTAGGAATTTATAATATAACAGTAACAGAAAATAACTTAACTAATTTACTTCATAAATAAAATTACAAGATTACAATAAATATCTTAAAAAAAGAACTAAATGAAATTATGCTAATTATGATGCATTAATTATATTACTAGATGGTAATTAGTAAAATAGTAATTTTTAATAAAACTATATGTTTAGAATTTTGTTTTGAGTAATTATAATATAAACTTATTTAAATTAACTAAATGACAAGTTTTAATTATATTAATATAAATTATTAGGAATAGTAATTTAACTAATTACAAACTAATTATAAGTTATAAACTTTTAATTAACACTAATTATAAGGTTAAAACATGTATTAAAGTATTTTATAATAACTAATATTAATTATATAGTAATAACCTAAATATAAATAATTAAATAATTAAAACCCTAATTTTAACCCTACTGGTACTGTAGCCGCGTTGTAGACCGTACGCGTTTCGCGTATTTATACGCGTATCGCGTATAATTCAAAACCTACGCGAATTGTGTGAATCTGGTCGTACAGTTTGATTTACAGGCATACGCGTTTCGCGTATACCATACACGATTCGCGTATGACTTATACGATGTGACAAACAATCTGTTGCGAATTTTAAGTACTTTTATGTATTCTTTTTATATTTTAAAATAATAATTCGTAAATAATGATAATAATACGTTTACAAGAAATAATAATGGGATAAATGGGAGTGTTTACTTAAATGTGTCACCCCTAGGTCCATGGATTGTTTTGAGTTTACGCCCTATTTAAAATGTTTTAGTAATAAACTTTATATTTTTCTTTCGAATAAATATAAGGTTAAGACTAACTAAATAAAATCTAATTTTCATCGGATTCTTTTTAGATAGCTACTATTCCTTAAGTATTTAAATTGAGACCTAGCCTAGTTTTGACTTTCGCCAATACCCAAATCGTAACGGTTTCCCTTTTTACAATTTCACTGTCATATAATTATTGATATTACCCAAACCACCGAAGTTTATTTCTAAATTGGTGTTAATAACTTATCCATAAATTCGTCTAGATCATTTTTAATGTTGAAGCTTAATTTATGTAAATAAAAACAACTTTCGTTATTTAAATTTAATAAATTAAGTGGCAAGGGTTAAATACCTAATTACATAAAAATGGTTCTTTTAACTAGGCTCAATATTAAAAATACTAAAGTTACATTTTTAACTTTTACAGATGGTAACAATCCATTTCACTAGGGGCTCTACATTTAAGCAAACACTAGGGAAATTTAGCTATTCATTACACTAGGGTAAACATAAAAATATAGATATGCAAACATAATAACAACGCTAATTTTAACAGAGTAAACTTACTAAAATATCTTCACTTTCATTAACTTCAAACGGTAGGAAAATTACAATAATAACACCCCTTTCACGCGTACAATAACACCCTTAATCACGAACAATACACCCTTAATATTTGAAACTATCCTAAATACTTGAAACTAATTATACAGAGTAATAAAATGACACTATATTTGACTATATTAATTGTTGTGTGTCAAAAACTTTTCTTGTATTCTCCTCTGTACTCCGTATTTAACATGTAATAGAAGTAGTAGGTGAAAAGTTGGTTCTTTGCTATAGCTCATTATAAGAAAAAGAATTGTTTTAAAAAATCAAAAGCAGCCGCCCCATTTCAGTTTCATGATTAACTCGGCCTAACATTACGCGTTTCGTGTATGGATACACGATTCGCGTATGACCAAAAGGCTACACGTTTCGTGTAGTGTTACACGATTCGTGTAAGACCAATTGACAGTTTTCTTCATTTTTTCCTTTTTGTTTATTCTTTGTTGATCCCGTGTTGACGTGTACTGATTTGGCACTTCCCATTTGAACTCTTTTCTTCTTTTATCTTGTACTTTTATTCTTGAACTCGGATAAACGTTTTCTCGATATATATTTGATTTAAACTCATCGTTTATCGTTGTTTCTTCAAATAGCAAGCTCTTGTCTACTTTTGTCGTTTTTCTTGAATATTATACGTTGAATGTCTTTGTAAATGATAAAAGCTGATGAAATATAACTGATATTGTGTCGAATAATATGTATGTTTAGAGCAATATCAAAATACCCCACACTTGAACGTTGCTTGTCCTCAAGCAATTACATCTTTGAATAGAATTAGAACATTATATATATCTTTATTATCGAACATTAGATCACACAACACACACTACACGAAATGAAACACACGCTATATGAAATATATTACACAACACAGTATTTATTGGATCACACGCACACCACACGAAACGAAATTCTGACAACAGAAACAAACATGAAACTCGTGATTAGGGTTTAAAAATTTGGATCCTTAGGGAAAATTGGACCTTGTGAAAACGTTTTATGATTTTATAAAATGTCATGCTAGTTTTTACACTAGACACGTTTTCCGGTTTTAACCTCAAATTCCAGTTGAGGGTAACTGAAAACCGAAGTCTCAGTCGGCGATTAGCAAGCTATTCGCCCCCATGATTGTAGTATCATGGAACTTGAAGCCGAATGTCCAAAAAAATGGTTTTACACAAATATAATTCATAAAATAGCATAAGTTTTAGAACAAAATTATATCGTGTCCAAATATCATCGGTGAACCATGAGTTTGCACACCTCAATTTGTTATGGCATATGTATGTTGACCGCGGTCAAACATAGATGCGGTTAATCTTTACGGAGATCATCCATCTGGGGATTAGATTCATTAGTCTTAAAAGCTAATTTGCATTGTGCCCCCCCATTGTACGAGACATATCCTTCTCATGGTTAGGATAAGTCTGACCACCAAAAACCCTGTTTGATGCTGAGGTTAGGTGGATTTCCAGCCGATTTTAGGGATGACTTTTCAAGATTTTTCGTCAACGTACAGCTGTTCTGGACTACATCTTCTAACATAAGTTAGCAAGTGTGTCAATTTGGAAGACTTTACTTCCTTACGGGATGGACTTGATTCATCCTCTATAACTCGTGATAATGGAATATTCAGGTTTATACGTTCCAAAGCAATGATATCTGCAATAACTTCATAGAAACATGTGATATATGGTTCTCAACATAAGGTTTTATAAATTCTTGTTATACTTGGTTTTCTTTTATAGGTTTTAAACAAATAAACTTATGCGTTTTTAATGTATTGAGACAACAATTTCGGTTTTTGACACCTGATCTTTAATTGCTCGTAGTTACCTTAAAAAATTTATTTGTTATATTTGTTTAAAGATTTTCAAATTTTCATAAAAACCAATAACTTATAAGTTCTCGAGAATTTATATATTCCCACCCCATACTTAGGATTATGTAATGCCCTCATTACATAAAAGCAGATAATAATGTATAAATTTGAGAGGACAAAAAGTGTAGAATATTTGGAACTTCCTTTGTTAACCGATTTGGATTTTCAAATTGTTTTACCTATGATTTTATCCAACGTTTGTATCACAATGTAATTCGATGTTTCGTTTCGTGTAATTGCATTTTCTTCTGTACCTGTCAAAACCATGTAAAAGCACACAAAACATGGGGTTGTACTTCAATCGTACAAAACAATATTACCCCACACTATTTTCTTACTAATATATAATAAAACATAAGAAACATAAAAGTATTAAAACAAACCATACAATAACGTTATTACACACCATAAAAATAAAAATGTTTAAAACAATAGAACTAGTCAAATGGGCTCCAAAATGGTCCTCCCCGTTCGCTCTCCTCCTGTTGCTGTCGCTGCCGTTGCTCGTTTAGGCGTTGTTCCTCGTAGAAACGCCTATATGCATCCTGACTCGCGGCTATGGCGGCGTTATGGTCATAGGGTGGAGGTAGAGGGTCATCGGGTGATTGCCATGGGGGATATGATGGAAAGGCTGAGGGTGCGTAAGCTTGCGGGTTAGACGCGTATAGATATGCCTGTTGGTGCGCCCACTCTAATTGATTTCCCATTCCCCTCTGATCATATCGGATGTTGGACAGCATATTATATTGATCTAGCTGGGTATGCATAATGTCCCCTAATTGCCGAGATAAAGCAGTGTACTGATCTTCTGATCTCGCTCCCCAGTTTTGATAAGAATTACGTACATCTAAACTCAATGCGTTAAACGAGTTTTGGAGCATATCAAAATCAGAAGTACCTGTATGAGACGAGCTAGCCTGATCTGTCTCTCTGCGTCTCC
The DNA here is from genome assembly GCF_046630445.1 of Rutidosis leptorrhynchoides. NCBI lineage: Eukaryota > Viridiplantae > Streptophyta > Magnoliopsida > Asterales > Asteraceae > Rutidosis > Rutidosis leptorrhynchoides. Next base: position 140,039,653 of record NC_092340.1, read on the forward strand.
TCCTTGCTTCCCTCGCGGGTTCATCATCCTCCTCCATAGGTGCGTGAGCAGCAACTTCCTGTTGCCTTAAACTACGTACCCCACCCCTTACACGTATAGCCTTAGCTGTCCTATACACCTCCAATCCCAAATTACGAACCGGTTGATCTATTGGTTGGATTGGAGGGTCAAATTCGTTCGGGTCGAGACCGAACCAGGCTGCCAAACACGTGACATAGTGACCCCCCGACATGTCACTGGATCCTCGAGCACCCTTACCAAAATGGGCTAAAAAGTAGGCCACTCCATAGGGTATACTAATAAATGTATCCCTATCTCTAATTGCATCCAAATACCAAAGGTCAACATAATTAATCTTATCTGTATTAAGGAATGCCCTTTGGTTAATTGTGTTCGCTATAAATTTATGAATTATTCGATAGCGAACATCAGTGATCTTAAGGTATGATTCTTGGCCTGCTACATAAGTATTCTTTTGGGAAAAAGAGCGCCAGACACTCAAAGAATCATAATCTCCTGTATACCTAGCTCCTGTAAAAATATACTCCCAAAAACCTGGAGCATTCATCTCATTACCGTCATAAATCCCTAAGGCCATAGTCATGTCGCCTAGGGACATTACTCTATTTACACCACCCAATCTAAATTGTAGGAAACTAGTATCTTCGATATTTTCCGGGTGTATATTCATCCTAACGGTAGAATAAAATTCTAAACACCATTCTCTGTATACAGGAGAATTTAACCTAAACAATCTCTCAAAGTCATTATAATATCTAATTTCCCCAAATTCATTCGTGAAACTTTGGGTTAAAATTTCCCTTATCGGTGTATCTAAATTGACTGGGTCTCCTAAGGGATCCCAATCAACAACGTAAACTGGAGAGATAGTTCGATTTACCAGAATGAGTAAATCCTTAACTTTTTGCACCCTTTGATGTACTTCGTTAGGAAATTGCAGGATCGGGTGTAGGTTCAAGAGTTGTTGTTCCATTTCGGGGGTAACTTGATCTTGTGCTTGTTGTTGGTTAAATGCCCTCATTCTAAATGGTCCCTGCATAACATTTTAAAAACAAGGAAATCATCCCAATAGGATGTGTCAATGTTAGCAAAGAGTTTAAATTCAACAAACAAGCTTGCTTCATCACCACATGAATCAATTTATTTCAACAACATTGGAAGATTTAGTTCTATAATTCAAAATAAAGCAGAAACAAACCAAAAATCATAATTCAAAAATCAAGTTTCATATGCAAAGTTTAATTCACAAGTGAAAACACGCAATTTTTCTAAGTATATCGAATTCAATTCAATCACATTGCGTGTATTTCAGCTTCTAAATAATCCTTAACAACATTAAAGTTCATACTTGATTCATTAAAATGAACTTGCAAAAAATTAACAAATTTAGGCTAAAATTAAAAATCACACAGTCAAACAATCAAAATCATGTTCAAAAGTTCTAACTACTAACAAAACACTCAAAAACAACTAATTACAACCAAATTAACACACCTCAGTATCAATTTCCTAATTTTCCCCAATTTTGTATAAACCCTAATTTTCAATAACCAATTAAACATCATTTTTTTATGCTAATCGGGTTTATTATCCTACTAACAACATAAATATAGCATTAAACAAGCAAAATTCAGCAAAAACATGCATATAAATCGGATTAAAGCTATAAAGAAAAATAATGAAAAACTTGAAGAACACTAAGTAAAATGGGTTTAGAACCCTTACCAATCTAGGCATGTTGAAAGATTGAAGAATTGGAGAAGATTGGAAGTGTTAATTTAAGTTTTTGGGTGTGATTTTCGAGTTTTTGTGCTTTCTTCTCGTCCACAGCAGAAAAAAATGAAAGAGAGTGTGTGAAGAACAGCCCTCTGCCTGTCTGTTATGTTCAGCTACTTTTGACCTTACGCGTTTCGTGTAGGTCTACGCGTTTCGCGTAAGCTTTGTCTTCCACGCGTTTCGTGTAGGTCTACACGATTCGCGTATGCTTTGTCTATTTTTTTTTTTTTTTTTTTTTTTTTCAACTTATAAACAATTGATTTTAAAATATCTTTTATAGATTTATATTTGTAACGGAAATTCGGTTGTTACACCTGATCTTAATCCGTTTATAAATTTTTAATTTCAATTTATAAAATTCAATCCATTAAAAGTTAAAGTTTTTAATGTTTTTCGAAAACAAATTTAAAATAAAATAAAATAACTCTATTTTTGTGTTAAAATTATTAACATTTTTAATTTTAAGTACATAAAAAATAAAAATTACACAAATTAAAATACACTCTATTTTTTTTGTATACCCCTAAATCAACTAATTTTCAAACTTAAAACTTTGTTTCCTATCGATTAGGTAGAGATAAATTCGGTCGTCAAACCTATCATTATCCACGACAAAGATTTACAAGTTATATATTTTTACGGTTATTGATAAAAAGGTATATTTTTTTCAATCTACTATAGACTTTTAGAATTTAACAAAAATAATTCTGTGCAATTTTGAAGAATGAAAATTCAGTTGTGACACCTAAACATTTTCATTTTCAAAGAAACAAGTTAAACTCAAGGCGTTTCACCTTCAATTTAGTAGAAAGGATTTTTTTTTTTTTCGTGGTTTACTATTTAACAGATATTTTATGAATCCAATAAGAAATTTCGTGCAATTTGAAAAACGATAATTCAGTTGTAACACTTAACATTTATCGTTTTTAATGAAAACATATTGAACTCAAGGTTCATCACTTTTAAATGGTAGACCGTTTTAATAGAACATACAATAAAAAAAAACAAACCAAACACACCAAAACATTACACACAAAAAAAAAAAAATGCACAAATACACAATTGGCGAGAAAAAGATTTAAAGAGTGAAGCCTCGTTGGCTCGCCTCGTAGTGGAGTCGCATTATTTCGCTCCCCATTGCTTCGTAGGCGTAACCTCGCTGGTTTAAGAGGTTTTCTTCTGCACATTTTAAAGGCCCTTCTCGGCATAAGGTTACGTACTCGTAATTAGAGTCCGTTTGGTTCTTTGGGCAATCTCCGGAGTGAGTCGGTTTTCCACATTTCACACATTTACCCAAATTACGTGCTCTACGCCTTTTAGCTGATTTAGATTTTCCTCTTGCATAGTTTGTCTCATTTAGTTTCTGTCTTTCTTCTTTCCTCGCCTTATCGCATCTTTTCTTAATATCTAACACCACATCCCTCGGTAAAATCTTATCGCACTTTAAAATGAAATGGTTGTAGATATACTGACTGCGCATCTTGAAATTACACAATAAAAACAAAAAGAAATTAAAAAGGTAGAATGGAGGGAGAAGACTAGTTCTTTAGGGTCTGCTAGGGAAAGACCAATCTAACCCCACTCTTAAAGATAAGAATAAAAATCGAGAATGGAGTTTAAAACCTTAGAGTTACCCTGAATTTATTTGTCCTTAGGGTAGAAGGTGGTTTCGTCTCTTTCCGTAGTATTGATTTCTTCAAAGTATAACTTTAGTCTGTGTCCGTTCACTTTGAAAGTTCCACCGTCTTTACCATACAACTCTGCATATCCAGATGGAAAAAACTGTTTTATTATATATGGCCCATTCCATCGGGATCTAAGTTTACCAGGTGAAAACTTGAAACGTGATTGGAATACCAATACTTTATCTCCTTGTTCAAATTCTTTCTTTTTTAATCGTGCATCGTGCCATACTTTAGTTTTTTCTTTATATGTTTTAGAATTTTCGTAGGCTTGTAATCTTAATTCATCTAGTTCGTTAAGTTGTGATAACCTATTTTCTCCGGCTTGTACAAGGTCAGTATTACATTCTCTCATAGCCCAATACGCCTTGTGTTCAACTTCAACAGGTAGATGACACGCTTTACCGTATACAAGTCTAAATGGTGTGGTACCTATTGGTGTTTTATACGCAGTCCTAAAAGCCCACAACGCGTCATCTAACTTGCGCTGCCAGATTTTAGGGTTGTTATTAACCGTCTTCTCAAGTATGCGTTTTAAGGCACGATTCGTGTTCTCCACTTGACCACTTGTTTGCGGGTGGTACGGAGTAGAGAAACGATGAGTTACGCCATACTTCTTCAACACCTTTTCAAGAAGGTTGTTGGTAAAATGTGTTCCTCGGTCGGATATGAGTGCTTTTGGGATCCCAAAGCGTGAGAAGAGATTTTTCAAGAAGTTTACCACCACCCTAGCATCATTTGTAGGCAAAGCTTTTGCTTCAGCCCACTTGGATACATAGTCAACGGCTACTAGTATGTACTTGCACTTATGTGAACTTGGAAAGGGTCCCATGAAATCGATTCCCCAAATGTCAAAGATTTCACAAACTTGGATGCCGGTCTGAGGCATCTCATCCTTTTTCGTGATGTTACCCGTTCGTTGGCATGCGTTACAAGTCCGAACGAAATTATGGGCATCTTTAAAGATCGTGGGCCAATAAAAGCCCGATTCAAGGATTTTTCTTGCAGTGTGGTTTGGTCCGAAATGACCGCCGGTTGGCCCTTGATGGCAATGCTCAAGAATTTGTTGAGCTTCTTGTCCGTACACACAACGGCGAATTATTTGATCCGCACCAACACGAAATAGGTCTGGGTATTCCCAGAAATAAGATTTTAAATCCGCAAAAAATTTCTTCTTTTGCTGATAAGTAAGTCCTTTTTGTAGAATGCCTGAAGCAAGATAGTTTGCAAAATGGGCAAACCATGGGATTTCAGATTCTTTTTCAACCCTCATTAGAGATTCGTCAGGAAATGTGTCCTTGATGATTGTGTCATCAAGTTTATCTAATTCGGGGTTTTCAAGTCGGGATAAATGATCGGCAGCTAGATTCTCAGCTCCTTTCTTGTCACGTATCTTAATGTCAAATTCTTGAAGTAAAAGAACCCAACGTATGAGACGATGTTTTGCATCTAGTTTCGAGAATAAATACCTAAGTGCCGAATGGTCCGTGTAAACAATGGTCTTGGACAACACCAAATATGACCGAAATTTATCAAATGCATAAACAACCGCTAGGAGTTCTTTTTCCGTGGTGGTATAATTAATTTGGGCTCCCGTTAGAGTTTTACTTGCATAATAAATCGGAAGAAAATGATTATCGGGATGTTGTCCTAAAACAGCACCTAAAGCATAGTCGGTTGCGTCACACATTAGCTCAAATGGCATACTCCAATCTGGAGATACCATAATGGGAGCTTGTGTGAGTTTTGGCTTTAGAATCGAGAATGCATTCTCGCAATTAGTGTCAAAGTCAAATGGAGCATCCTTTTCAAGAAGCTTGGTCAATGGGCGGGCGATTTTAGAAAAATCTTTGATAAATCGCCTATAGAATCCTGCGTGACCAAGAAAGCTTCTAATTGCTTTAACATTTGATGGTTTAGGTAGCTTAGAGATAACTTCAATTTTAGCTTTATCTACCTCTATTCCCGCACGAGATATTTTGTGACCAAGTACAATGCCCTCCTTCACCATGAAGTGGCATTTTTCCCAATTTAGGACCAAGTTTGCTTTCTCACATCGGATAAGCATACGTTCTAGATTGAAAAGACACGATTCAAAGGAGTCTCCAAACACGGAAAAGTCATCCATGAAGACTTCCATACAATCCTCTACCATATCATCAAAGATTGCCATCATGCACCTTTGAAAGGTTCCGGGTGCATTGCATAAACCAAACGGCATGCGGCGATAGGCAAAGGTACCGAAAGGACAAGTGAATGTGGTCTTTTCTTGGTCGTTGGGATCAATTGGAATTTGGAAGTAACCGGAGAAACCGTCTAAAAAGCAATAATATTCTTTTCCCGCTAATCGTTCAAGCATTTGATCAATAAAAGGTAACGGGAAATGATCCTTTCTAGTGGCATCATTTAGACGTCTGTAATCAATACAGACTCTCCAGCCGGTAACTGTTCTAGTTGGGACGAGTTCGTCCTTTTCATTTAATATAACGGTTGTACCCCCCTTTTTGGGTACTACTTGTACTGGACTAACCCATGGACTATCGAAGATGGGGTAGATTAACCCGGCGTCAAGAAGCTTGACGACCTCCTTTTTAACAACCTCTTTCATGTTGGGATTTAGCCTGCGTTGTCTTTGTACTACGGGTTTGTAGTCATTCTCAAGGAGAATTTTATGTGTACAATAAGACGGGTTTATTCCCGGAATGTCGGTTGTTTTCCAGGCTATAGCCTTTTTATGGGTTTTTAATACAGAAATTAGCTTATCCTTCTCATTATCTGAAAGATGTGAAGCAATAATTACTGGTAATTTAGATGTACCTTCGAGATAAGCATACTCCAAGTGTTTGGGTAGCTCTTTAAGCTCTAGTACGGGTGGTTCTTCTAAGGAATTTTTTATACGAAATCTATCTTCATTTTTGATTTCCTCAAACGATTCCTCTTCCATGGGAATTTCTTCTATTATGGTCTCGTCATCCGTGACCACCTTCATCAACTCATCAAAATCTTTATCAATATTGAAGTATTCATTCTCACTTACCGGGGCTAACCCCGGGATATCAATTTCAAGTAGCTCCTTCAATTCATTCTCGACACAAAGATCTATAACATCAATTTGAAAACAAGAGTCGTCGGTAGAAGTGGGTCTTTTCATGGCTTTGTCAATGTGACAAATTATTCTCTCGTTTCCCACACCTAGACTCAATTGTTCTTTTTGGACATTAATGATAGCATCTGCAGTGTTTAGGAAAGGACGTCCTAAAATGATAGGAACTTTTGTGTCCTCTTGCATTTCTAGAATAACAAAGTCGACGGGAAAGATAAGTGAGCCAACTTTTACAAGTATATCCTCGGCTATACCTATGGGAGTATCAAATGATTGGTTTGCTAATCGAATACCCATCCGGGTTGGTTTTAAGTCTCCTAAGTCAAGTTTTAAATATAACGAGTAAGGCATTAAGTTAACACTTGCACCTAGGTCGGCTAGTGCATCGTACACTACCGAATCACCCATCATACATGGTATGATAAAACTACCAGGGTCTCCTAATTTTGGAGGTACATTTTGTTTCTTTAAGATGGCCGAACATTCCTCATGGAGGAATGTGGCAGAAACGTCGTGGTATTTACCCTTCGAGGATATGAGATCCTTTAAAAACTTCCCGTAATTGGGCATATCCCTAAGAACCTCCGCGAGTGGCATGTTAATGCTAATTTGCTTAATCATGTCCGCAAATTTCTCATACCGCCTTGCGAGTCTGTCTTTCTTTAATGCTTTCGGGTAAGGAATAGGTTTCTTATGCACCTTTACTGGTGGTTCTTCACTTTTCTTTCGTATGACCTCAGGTGGATCATCTTTCTCTTGTTCTTTATCAACTTGCTCATTTTCATCAACCGGTATTTGTAAAACAGAAGGAGATAAAGAAACTTCCGGGGACTTAAGAGTCTCCGGTTTAGTAGTTAAGCCACTTCTAGTAGTTATAGCATTTACATGCTCGTTCCTTGTTTGGGGGTTGTTGGGATTCACTTGAGTATTTGAGGGGAGAGTACCTGGTGGTCTCTCTGATAGTAACTGTGATATCCTTCCAACATCCCTTTCTAAGTTTTGTATTGTGGCTTGTTGATTTCGGATTTGCTGAGTTTGGAGCTCTGCATTTTGCTCGTGCTTAACCATAAAATCTCTTAAGAGATCTTCTAAACCAGATTTCCTCTCAGGTTGAGGTTGCATAATTGCTAATGGTTGTGGTTGATTGTGTTGGAAATTATTTTGATAATTTCGTTGAGGTTGATTTCGGTTATTATAACCTGGTGGCGGATTTCTTTGATTTTGATTTGGGAAATTCCGGTTATTTTGGTAACCTGGATTTCCTCCTTGATAGTTATTATTATTTTGATAGTTATTATTATTTGATCCTGAAGGTCCTCCTACTTGATAGCTGTTTATAGGAGGATATTTTCGGTTGTTTGCTTCTATAGCTGGAAAATCACTGAAGTTCATTTCACCTTTTCGTAAGTATCCTAAGAAATTTGCTTGTTCTTTCATTGTACTTTGATCACAATCTCTAGTAAGATGGGGACCTTGGCACAGTTCACATCCTACTATGATAGCATGCATTTCCTTGGTTACTTTCTCGATTTGCCTTGCTTGATTTGCTATTTGAACTTTTAAAGAAGCAATTTCATCATTGCTTTCAATACTAGCAACATTTGATGATCTAGAAAATTCTATTTCTTGATGCCAATTATGAGAATGGGAAGCTAAATCAGCAATGATTGTGTGAGCGTCTTCAGGTGTTTTCTTCATGATCGAACCTCCGGCTGCAACATCTATATCTTTTCTAGTTGCCACATTGACTCCTTTATAGAATATTTGGACCTTTTGGAATGTATTCAACCCGTGTTGAGGACATATTCGAAGCATTTTATTGAATCGGGTCCAAGCTTCATAAAGAGTTTCATTAGGCTTTTGTTTAAAGTGATTTATGTCACTTTGTAATTTTGCTGCTTTTGAAGCAGGAAAGAATTCTGACAAAAATTTATCCATCATATCATTCCAGTTTTCAATATAACCTTCTGGTAATGAGTCTAGCCAATCTCTTGCATCATCTTTTAAGGACCATGGAAAGATTTTTAAACATGCAACTTCATCGGTGACATCTTTGATTTTGAAAAGCTTGCAAATGCTTACAAACTTACGAAGATGCTCGTTAGCATCCTCATTTGGGGCTCCACCGAATTGACATGTATTAGTTACCATGTGTAAAAATTGACCTTTTATTTCAAAGCCATCACTCATCGTGGGTTGGATGATTGCGTGGCCTTGACCTTTTCTTGTGGCCTTCATTAATGCTTCCATCGTTTGATTTGTATCAGCCATTTCTTCTTCTTCTTTAATAATCGGCTCTATGATTGGTTGAATTATTGGTTCAGAGTCGGATTCTAAGAAAAGTGACTCTAAATTTTTAGCAAGAGATTCTACTTCTTGAGCTCTTAAGCGTTCGTGGAATTTTCTTTCGGGTTCAGGATGTGAGGGAGTTAATTCAGCGTTGGAGGAACGTAAGTTCATACATTAATTTCTATTATGAGATCACTTCACTAAAGGTTTATCTAGGGTTACCTACTTGTTTCTCTCTTTTTTTTTTAGTGTTTTTCGGTGTTTTAAAATTACTAGTACTTCCTATTTCTTTTTGTTGTTTTTGTCCTTTATTAATTTTTTGAGGTTCCGGATTAAGTTTAACGAGTTTAGGATTGAACGGATCATACAATTTGGGAAATTGTACAAAGAATTAAAGGATTTATTCAAAAACTTTGAACTTTCTTAGAAATGAATTTCCTCGAGAGGATCGAATAACATAAAAACAATGATAAAAACCCTTAAACAAACAGATTTTCCTTCTGATTTTGCCCACGTTTTGAATAGCCAAAAGATGCAGCAGAGGGGCAGGATCCTTCTATTGACCAATAAAATTGGTGATCCAACAACCCGGTCCACGTACAAATCCAACTACTACTACGAATCAGAAAAATTATCTATTTATTTAACTGCCAAGTCCCCGGCAGCGGCGCCAAAAAGTTGATGTGCTGAGTCGTAACCTTTATTTATGAACGGATTTGAGTTGTTTTGTTACACGAATTGATTTATTGTATATGTGGTATTTTATTGTATTCAGGTTGATTTCACACATATATAGGCAACTAGTCCTATTCATGTAGTTTAGTTTGTCGGTAAATCCGATTCGTTCCACAGGGAGATGGAGTGTTTAATGGTTTTTAATAGTCCTTGATGTCAAACTTAATTAAAGGGGGTTTTGGATTAGGAATTTATAATATAACAGTAACAGAAAATAACTTAACTAATTTACTTCATAAATAAAATTACAAGATTACAATAAATATCTTAAAAAAAGAACTAAATGAAATTATGCTAATTATGATGCATTAATTATATTACTAGATGGTAATTAGTAAAATAGTAATTTTTAATAAAACTATATGTTTAGAATTTTGTTTTGAGTAATTATAATATAAACTTATTTAAATTAACTAAATGACAAGTTTTAATTATATTAATATAAATTATTAGGAATAGTAATTTAACTAATTACAAACTAATTATAAGTTATAAACTTTTAATTAACACTAATTATAAGGTTAAAACATGTATTAAAGTATTTTATAATAACTAATATTAATTATATAGTAATAACCTAAATATAAATAATTAAATAATTAAAACCCTAATTTTAACCCTACTGGTACTGTAGCCGCGTTGTAGACCGTACGCGTTTCGCGTATTTATACGCGTATCGCGTATAATTCAAAACCTACGCGAATTGTGTGAATCTGGTCTTACAGTTTGATTTACAGGCATACGCGTTTCGCGTATACCATACACGATTCGCGTATGACTTATACGATGTGACAAACAATCTGTTGCGAATTTTAAGTACTTTTATGTATTCTTTTTATATTTTAAAATAATAATTCGTAAATAATGATAATAATACGTTTACAAGAAATAATAATGGGATAAATGGGAGTGTTTACTTAAATGTGTCACCCCTAGGTCCATGGATTGTTTTGAGTTTACGCCCTATTTAAAATGTTTTAGTAATAAACTTTATATTTTTCTTTCGAATAAATATAAGGTTAAGACTAACTAAATAAAATCTAATTTTCATCGGATTCTTTTTAGATAGCTACTATTCCTTAAGTATTTAAATTGAGACCTAGCCTAGTTTTGACTTTCGCCAATACCCAAATCGTAACGGTTTCCCTTTTTACAATTTCACTGTCATATAATTATTGATATTACCCAAACCACCGAAGTTTATTTCTAAATTGGTGTTAATAACTTATCCATAAATTCGTCTAGATCATTTTTAATGTTGAAGCTTAATTTATGTAAATAAAAACAACTTTCGTTATTTAAATTTAATAAATTAAGTGGCAAGGGTTAAATACCTAATTACATAAAAATGGTTCTTTTAACTAGGCTCAATATTAAAAATACTAAAGTTACATTTTTAACTTTTACAGATGGTAACAATCCATTTCACTAGGGGCTCTACATTTAAGCAAACACTAGGAAAATTTAGCTATTCATTACACTAGGGTAAACATAAAAATATAGATATGCAAACATAATAACAACGCTAATTTTAACAGAGTAAACTTACTAAAATATCTTCACTTTCATTAACTTCAAACGGTAGGAAAATTACAATAATAACACCCCTTTCACGCGTACAATAACACCCTTAATCACGAACAATACACCCTTAATATTTGAAACTATCCTAAATACTTGAAACTAATTATACAGAGTAATAAAATGACACTATATTTGACTATATTAATTGTTGTGTGTCAAAAACTTTTCTTGTATTCTCCTCTGTACTCCGTATTTAACATGTAATAGAAGTAGTAGGTGAAAAGTTGGTTCTTTGCTGTAGCTCATTATAAGAAAAAGAATTGTTTTAAAAAATCAAAAGCAGCCGCCCCATTTCAGTTTCATGATTAACTCGGCCTAACATTACGCGTTTCGTGTATGGATACACGATTCGCGTATGACCAAAAGGCTACACGTTTCGTGTAGTGTTACACGATTCGTGTAAGACCAATTGACAGTTTTCTTCATTTTTTCCTTTTTGTTTATTCTTTGTTGATCCCGTGTTGACGTGTACTGATTTGGCACTTCCCATTTGAACTCTTTTCTTCTTTTATCTTGTACTTTTATTATTGAACTCGGATAAACGTTTTCTCGATATATATTTGATTTAAACTCATCGTTTATCGTTGTTTCTTCAAATAGCAAGCTCTTGTCTACTTTTGTCGTTTTTCTTGAATATTATACGTTGAATGTCTTTGTAAATGATAAAAGCTGATGAAATATAACTGATATTGTGTCGAATAATATGTATGTTTAGAGCAATATCAAAATACCCCACACTTGAACGTTGCTTGTCCTCAAGCAATTACATCTTTGAATAGAATTAGAACATTATATATATCTTTATTATCGAACATTAGATCACACAACACACACTACACGAAATGAAACACACGCTATATGAAATATATTACACAACACAGTATTTATTGGATCACACGCACACCACACGAAACGAAATTCTGACAACAGAAACAAACATGAAACTCGTGATTAGGGTTTAAAAATTTGGATCCTTAGGGAAAATTGGACCTTGTGAAAACGTTTTATGATTTTATAAAATGTCATGCTAGTTTTTACACTAGACACGTTTTCCGGTTTTAACCTCAAATTCCAGTTGAGGGTAACTGAAAACCGAAGTCTCAGTCGGCGATTAGCAAGCTATTCGCCCCCATGATTGTAGTATCATGGAACTTGAAGCCGAATGTCCAAAAAAATGGTTTTACACAAATATAATTCATAAAATAGCATAAGTTTTAGAATAAAATTATATCGTGTCCAAATATCATCGGTGAACCATGAGTTTGCACACCTCAATTTGTTATGGCATATGTATGTTGACCGCGGTCAAACATAGATGCGGTTAATCTTTACGGAGATCATCCATCTGGGGATTAGATTCATTAGTCTTAAAAGCTAATTTGCATTGTGCCCCCCATTGTACGAGACATATCCTTCTCATGGTTAGGATAAGTCTGACCACCAAAAACCCTGTTTGATGCTGAGGTTAGGTGGATTTCCAGCCGATTTTAGGGATGACTTTTCAAGATTTTTCGTCAACGTACAGCTGTTCTGGACTACATCTTCTAACATAAGTTTGCAAGTGTGTCAATTTGGAAGACTTTACTTCCTTACGGGATGGACTTGATTCATCCTCTATAACTAGTGATAATGGAATATTCAGGTTTATACGTTCCAAAGCAATGATATCTGCAATAACTTCATAGAAACATGTGATATATGGTTCTCAACATAAGGTTTTATAAATTCTTGTTATACTTGGTTTTCTTTTATAGGTTTTAAACAAATAAACTTATGCGTTTTTAATGTATTGAGACAACAATTTCGGTTTTTGACACCTGATCTTTAATTGCTCGTAGTTACCTTAAAAAATTTATTTGTTATATTTGTTTAAAGATTTTCAAATTTTCATAAAAACCAATAACTTATAAGTTCTCGAGAATTTATATATTCCCACCCCATACTTAGGATTATGTAATGCCCTCATTACATAAAAGCAGATAATAATGTATAAATTTGAGAGGACAAAAAGTGTAGAATATTTGGAACTTCCTTTGTTAACCGATTTGGATTTTCAAATTGTTTTACCTATGATTTTATCCAACGTTTGTATCACAATGTAATTCGATGTTTCGTTTCGTGTAATTGCATTTTCTTCTGTACCGGTCAAAACCATGTAAAAGCACACAAAACATGGGGTTGTACTTCAATCGTACAAAACAATATTACCCCACACTATTTTCTTACTAATATATAATAAAACATAAGAAACATAAAAGTATTAAAACAAACCATACAATAACGTTATTACACACCATAAAAATAAAAATGTTTAAAACAATAGAACTAGTCAAATGGGCTCCAAAATGGTCCTCCCCGTTCGCTCTCCTCCTGTTGCTGTCGCTGCCGTTGCTCGTTTAGGCGTTGTTCCTCGTAGAAACGCCTATATGCATCCTGACTCGCGGCTATGGCGGCGTTATGGTCATAGGGTGGAGGTAGAGGGTCATCGGGTGATTGCCATGGGGGATATGATGGAAAGGCTGAGGGTGCGTAAGCTTGCGGGTTAGACGCGTATAGATATGCCTGTTGGTGCGCCCACTCTAATTGATTTCCCATTCCCCTCTGATCATATCGGATGTTGGACAGCATATTATATTGATCTAGCTGGGTATGCCTAATGTCCCCTAATTGCCGAGATAAAGCAGTGTACTGATCTTCTGATCTCGCTCCCCAGTTTTGATAAGAATTACGTACATCTAAACTCAATGCGTTAAACGAGTTTTGGAGCATATCAAAATCAGAAGTACCTGTATGAGACGAGCTAGCCTGATCTGTCTCTCTGCGTCTCCTCCTTGCTTCCCTCGCGGGTTCATCATCCTCCTCCATAGGTGCGTGAGCAGCAACTTCCTATTGCCTTAAACTACGTAGCCCACCCCTTACACGTATAGCCTTAGCTGTCCTATACACCTCCAATCCCAAATTACGAACCGGTTGATCTATTGGTTGGATTGGAGGGTCAAATTCGTTCGGGTCGAGACCGAACCAGGCTGCCAAACACGTGACATAGTGACCCCCCGACATGTCACTGGATCCTCGAGCACCCTTACCAAAATGGGCTAAAAAGTAGGCCACTCCATAGGGTATACTAATAAATGTATCCCTATCTCTAATTGCATCCAAATACCAAAGGTCAACGTAATTAATCTTATCTGTATTAAGGAATGCCCTTTGGTTAATTGTGTTCGCTATAAATTTATGAATTATTCGATAGCGAACATCAGTGATCTTAAGGTATGATTCTTGGCCTGCTACATAAGTATTCTTTTGGGAAAAAGAGCGCCAGACACTCAAAGAATCATAATCTCCTGTATACCTAGCTCCTGTAAAAATATACTCCCAAAAACCTGGAGCATTCATCTCATTACCGTCATAAATCCCTAAGGCCATAGTCATGTCGCCTAGGGACATTACTCTATCTACACCACCCAATCTAAATTGTAGGAAACTAGTATCTTCGATATTTTCCGGGTGTATATTCATCCTAACGGTAGAATAAAATTCTAAACACCATTCTCTGTATACAGGAGAATTTAACCTAAACAATCTCTCAAAGTCATTATAATATCTAATTTCCCCAAATTCATTCGTGAAACTTTGGGTTAAAATTTCCCTTATCGGTGTATCTAAATTGACTGGGTCTCCTAAGGGATCCCAATCAACAACGTAAACTGGAGAGATAGTTCGATTTACCAGAATGAGTAAATCCTTAACTTTTTGCACCCTTTGATGTACTTCGTTAGGAAATTGCAGGATCGGGTGTAGGTTCAAGAGTTGTTGTTCCATTTCGGGGGTAACTTGATCTTGTGCTTGTTGTTGGTTAAATGCCCTCATTCTAAATGGTCCCTGCATAACATTTTAAAAACAAGGAAATCATCCCAATAGGATGTGTCAATGTTAGCAAAGAGTTTAAATTCAACAAACAAGCTTGCTTCATCACCACATGAATCAATTTATTTCAACAACATTGGAAGATTTAGTTCTATAATTCAAAATAAAGCAGAAACAAACCAAAAATCATAATTCAAAAATCAAGTTTCATATGCAAAGTTTAATTCACAAGTGAAAACACGCAATTTTTCTAAGTATATCGAATTCAATTCAATCACATTGCGTGTATTTCAGCTTCTAAATAATCCTTAACAACATTAAAGTTCATACTTGATTCATTAAAATGAACTTGCAAAAAATTAACAAATTTAGGCTAAAATTAAAAATCACACAGTCAAACAATCAAAATCATGTTCAAAAGTTCTAACTACTAACAAAACACTCAAAAACAACTAATTACAACCAAATTAACACACCTCAGTATCAATTTCCTAATTTTCCCCAATTTTGTATAAACCCTAATTTTCAATAACCAATTAAACATCATTTTTTTATGCTAATCGGGTTTATTATCCTACTAACAACATAAATATAGCATTAAACAAGCAAAATTCAGCAAAAACATGCATATAAATCGGATTAAAGCTATAAAGAAAAATAATGAAAAACTTGAAGAACACTAAGTAAAATGGGTTTAGAACCCTTACCAATCTAGGCATGTTGAAAGATTGAAGAATTGGAGAAGATTGGAAGTGTTAATTTAAGTTTTTGGGTGTGATTTTCGAGTTTTTGTGCTTTCTTCTCGTCCACAGCAGAAAAAAAATGAAAGAGAGTGTGTGAAGAACAGCCCTCTGCTCGTCTGTTATGTTCAGCTACTTTTGACCTTACGCGTTTCGCGTAGGTCTACGCGTTTCACGTAAGCTTTGTCTTCCACGCGTTTCGTGTAGGTCTACACGATTCGCGTATGCTTTGTCTCTATTTTTTTTTTTTTTTTTTTCAACTTATAAACAATTGATTTTAAAATATCTTTTATAGATTTATATTTGTAACGGAAATTCGGTTGTTACACCTGATCTTAATCCGTTTATAAATTTTTAATTTCAATTTATAAAATTCAATCCATTAAAAGTTAAAGTTTTTAATGTTTTTCGAAAACAAATTTAAAATAAAATAAAATAACTCTATTTTTGTGTTAAAATTATTAACATTTTTAATTTTAAGTACATGAAAAATAAAAATTACACAAATTAAAATACACTCTATTTTTTTTGTATACCCCTAAATCAACTAATTTTCAAACTTAAAACTTTGTTTCCTATCGATTAGGTAGAGATAAATTCGGTCGTCAAACCTATCATTATCCACGACAAAGATTTACAAATTATATATTTTTACGGTTATTGATAAAAAGGTATATTTTTTTTCAATCTACTATAGACTTTTAGAATTTAACAAAAATAATTCTGTGCAATTTTGAAGAATGAAAATTCAGTTGTGACACCTAAACATTTTCATTTTCAAAGAAACAAGTTAAACTCAAGGCGTTTCACCTTCAATTTAGTAGAAAGGATTTTTTTTTTTCGTGGTTTACTATTTAACAGATATCTTATGAATCCAATAAGAAATTTCGTGCAATTTGAAAAACGATAATTCAGTTGTAACACTTAACATTTATCGTTTTTAATGAAAACATATTGAACTCAAGGTTCATCACTTTTAAATGGTAGACCGTTTTAATAGAACATACAATAAACAAAAACAAACCAAACACACCAAAACATTACACACAAAAAAAAATGCACAAATACACAATTGGCGAGAAAAAGATTTAAAGAGTGAAGCCTCGTTGGCTCGCCTCGTAGTGGAGTCGCATTATTTCGCTCCCCATTGCTTCGTAGGCGTAACCTCGCTGGTTTAAGAGGTTTTCTTCTGCACATTTTAAAGGCCCTTCTCGGCATAAGGTTACGTACTCGTAATTAGAGTCCGTTTGGTTCTTTGGGCAATCTCCGAAGTGAGTCGGTTTTCCACATTTCACACATTTACCCAAATTACGTGCTCTACGCCTTTTAGCTGATTTAGATTTTCCTCTTGCATAGTTTGTCTCATTTAGTTTCTGTCTTTCTTCTTTCCTCGCCTTATCGCATCTTTTCTTAATATCTAACACCACATCCCTCGGTAAAATCTTATCGCACTTTAAAATGAAATGGTTGTAGATATACTGACTGCGCATCTTGAAATTACACAATAAAAACAAAAAGAAATTAAAAAGGTAGAATGGAGGGAGAAGACTAGTTCTTTAGGGTCTGCTAGGGAAAGACCAATCTAACCCCACTCTTAAAGATAAGAATAAAAATCGAGAATGGAGTTTAAAACCTTAGAGTTACCCTGAATTTATTTGTCCTTAGGGTAGAAGGTGGTTTCGTCTCTTTCCGTAGTATTGATTTCTTCAAAGTATAACTTTAGTCTGTGTCCGTTCACTTTGAAAGTTCCACCGTCTTTACCATACAACTCTGCATATCCAGATGGAAAAAACTGTTTTATTATATATGGCCCATTCCATCGGGATCTAAGATTACCAGGTGAAAACTTGAAACGTGATTGGAATACCAATACTTTATCTCCTTGTTCAAATTCTTTCTTTTTTAATCGTGCATCGTGCCATACTTTAGTTTTTTCTTTATATGTTTTAGAATTTTCGTAGGCTTGTAATCTTAATTCATCTAATTCGTTAAGTTGTGATAACCTATTTTCTCCGGCTTGTACAAGGTCAGTATTACATTCTCTCATAGCCCAATACGCCTTGTGTTCAACTTCAACAGGTAGATGACACGCTTTACCGTATACAAGTCTAAATGGTGTGGTACCTATTGGTATTTTATACGCAGTCCTAAAAGCCCACAACGCGTCATCTAACTTGCGCTGCCAGATTTTAGGGTTGATATTAACCGTCTTCTCAAGTATGCGTTTTAAGGCACGATTCGTGTTCTCCACTTGACCACTTGTTTGCGGGTGGTACGGAGTAGAGAAACGATGAGTTACGCCATACTTCTTCAACACCTTTTCAAGAAGGTTGTTGGTAAAATGTGTTCCTCGGTCGGATATGAGTGCTTTTGGGATCCCAAAGCGTGAGAAGAGATTTTTCAAGAAGTTTACCACCACCCTAGCATCATTTGTAGGCAAAGCTTTTGCTTCAGCCCACTTGGATACATAGTCAACGGCTACTAGTATGTACTTGCACTTATGTGAACTTGGAAAGGGTCCCATGAAATCGATTCCCCAAATGTCAAAGATTTCACAAACTTGGATGCCGGTCTGAGGCATCTCATCCTTTTTCGTGATGTTACCCGTTCGTTGGCATGCGTTACAAGTCCGAACGAAATTATGGGCATCTTTAAAGATCGTGGGCCAATAAAAGCCCGATTCAAGGATTTTTCTTGCAGTGTGGTTTGGTCCGAAATGACCGCCGGTTGGCCCTTGATGGCAATGCTCAAGAATTTGTTGAGCTTCTTGTCCGTACACACAACGGCGAATTATTTGATCCGCACCAACACGAAATAGGTCTGGGTATTCCCAGAAATAAGATTTTAAATCCGCAAAAAATTTCTTCTTTTGCTGATAAGTAAGTCCTTTTTGTAGAATGCCTGAAGCAAGATAGTTTGCAAAATGGGCAAACCATGGGATTTCAGATTCTTTTTCAACCCTCATTAGAGATTCGTCAGGAAATGTGTCCTTGATGATTGTGTCATCAAGTTTATCTAATTCGGGGTTTTCAAGTCGGGATAAATGATCGGCAGCTAGATTCTCAGCTCCTTTCTTGTCACGTATCTTAATGTCAAATTCTTGAAGTAAAAGAACCCAACGTATGAGACGATGTTTTGCATCTAGTTTCGAGAATAAATACCTAAGTGCCGAATGGTCCGTGTAAACAATGGTCTTGGACAACACCAAATATGACCGAAATTTATCAAATGCATAAACAACCGCTAGGAGTTCTTTTTCCGTGGTGGTATAATTAATTTGGGCTCCCGTTAGAGTTTTACTTGCATAATAAATCGGAAGAAAATGATTATCGGGACGTTGTCCTAAAACAGCACCTAAAGCATAGTCGGTTGCGTCACACATTAGCTCAAATGGCATACTCCAATCTGGAGATACCATAATGGGAGCTTGTGTGAGTTTTGACTTTAGAATCGAGAATGCATTCTCGCAATTAGTGTCAAAGTCAAATGGAGCATCCTTTTCAAGAAGCTTGGTCAATGGGCGGGCGATTTTAGAAAAATCTTTGATAAATCGCCTATAGAATCCTGCGTGACCAAGAAAGCTTCTAATTGCTTTAACATTTGATGGTTTAGGTAGCTTAGAGATAACTTCAATTTTAGCTTTATCTACCTCTATTCCCGCACGAGATATTTTGTGACCAAGTACAATGCCCTCCTTCACCATGAAGTGGCATTTTTCCCAATTTAGGACCAAGTTTGCTTTCTCACATCGGATAAGCATACGTTCTAGATTGAAAAGACACGATTCAAAGGAGTCTCCAAACACGGAAAAGTCATCCATGAAGACTTCCATACAATCCTCTACCATATCATCAAAGATTGCCATCATGCACCTTTGAAAGGTTCCGGGTGCATTGCATAAACCAAACGGCATGCGGCGATAGGCAAAGGTACCGAAAGGACAAGTGAATGTGGTCTTTTCTTGGTCGTTGGGATCAATTGGAATTTGGAAGTAACCGGAGAAACCGTCTAAAAAGCAATAATATTCTTTTCCCGCTAATCGTTCAAGCATTTGATCAATAAAAGGTAACGGAAAATGATCCTTTCTAGTGGCATCATTTAGACGTCTGTAATCAATACAGACTCTCCAGCCGGTAACTGTTCTAGTTGGGACGAGTTCGTCCTTTTCATTTAATATAACGGTTGTACCCCCCTTTTTGGGTACTACTTGTACTGGACTAACCCATGGACTATCGGAGATGGGGTAGATTAACCCGGCGTCAAGAAGCTTGACGACCTCCTTTTTAACAACCTCTTTCATGTTGGGATTTAGCCTGCGTTGTCTTTGTACTACGGGTTTGTAGTCATTCTCAAGGAGAATTTTATGTGTACAATAAGACGGGTTTATTCCCGGAATGTCGGTTGTTTTCCAGGCTATAGCCTTTTTATGGGTTTTTAATACAGAAATTAGCTTATCCTTCTCATTATCTGAAAGATGTGAAGCAATAATTACTGGTAATTTAGATGTACCTTCGAGATAAGCATACTCCAAGTGTTTGGGTAGCTCTTTAAGCTCTAGTACGGGTGGTTCTTCTAAGGAATTTTTTATACGAAATCTATCTTCATTTTTGATTTCCTCAAACGATTCCTCTTCCATGGGAATTTCTTCTATTATGGTCTCGTCATCCGTGACCACCTTCATCAACTCATCAAAATCTTTATCAATATTGAAGTATTCATTCTCACTTACCGGGGCTAACCCCGGGATATCAATTTCAAGTAGCTCCTTCAATTCATTCTCGACACAAAGATCTATAACATCAATTTGAAAACAAGAGTCATCGGTAGAAGTGGGTCTTTTCATGGCTTTGTCAATGTGACAAATTATTCTCTCGTTTCCCATACCTAGACTCAATTGTTCTTTTTGGACATTAATGATAGCATCTGCAGTGTTTAGGAAAGGACGTCCTAAAATGATAGGAACTTTTGTGTCCTCTTGCATTTCTAGAATAACAAAGTCGACGGGAAAGATAAGTGAGCCAACTTTTACAAGTATATCCTCGGCTATACCTATGGGAGTATCAAATGATTGGTTTGCTAATCGAATACCCATCTGGGTTGGTTTTAAGTCTCCTAAGTCAAGTTTTAAATATAACGAGTAAGGCATTAAGTTAACACTTGCACCTAGGTCGGCTAGTGCATCGTACACTACCGAATCACCCATCATACATGGTATGATAAAACTACCAGGGTCTCCTAATTTTGGAGGTACATTTTGTTTCTTTAAGATGGCCGAACATTCCTCATGGAGGAATGTGGCAGAAACGTCGTGGTATTTACCCTTCGAGGATATGAGATCCTTTAAAAACTTCCCGTAATTGGGCATATCCCTAAGAACCTCCGCGAGTGGCATGTTAATGCTAATTTGCTTAATCATGTCCGCAAATTTCTCATACCGCCTTGCGAGTCTGTCTTTCTTTAATGCTTTCGGGTAAGGAATAGGTTTCTTATGCACCTTTACTGGTGGTTCTTCACTTTTCTTTCGTATGACCTCAGGTGGATCATCTTTCTCTTGTTCTTTAACAACTTGCTCATTTTCATCAACCGGTATTTGTAAAACAGAAGGAGATAAAGAAACTTCCGGGGACTTAAGAGTCTCCGGTTTAGTAGTTAAGCCACTTCTAGTAGTTATAGCATT
This sequence comes from Rutidosis leptorrhynchoides, assembly GCF_046630445.1. NCBI lineage: Eukaryota > Viridiplantae > Streptophyta > Magnoliopsida > Asterales > Asteraceae > Rutidosis > Rutidosis leptorrhynchoides. Next base: position 140,061,127 of record NC_092340.1, read on the forward strand.
TACATGCTCGTTCCTTGTTTGGGGGTTGTTGGGATTCACTTGAGTATTTGAGGGGAGAGTACCTGGTGGTCTCTCTGATAGTAACTGTGATATCCTTCCAACATCCCTTTCTAAGTTTTGTATTGTGGCTTGTTGATTTCGGATTTGCTGAGTTTGGAGCTCTGCATTTTGCTCGTGCTTAACCATAAAATCTCTTAAGAGATCTTCTAAACCAGATTTCCTCTCAGGTTGAGGTTGCATAATTGCTAATGGTTGTGGTTGATTGTGTTGGAAATTATTTTGATAATTTCGTTGAGGTTGATTTCGGTTATTATAACCTGGTGGCGGATTTCTTTGATTTTGATTTGGGAAATTCCGGTTATTTTGGTAACCTGGATTTCCTCCTTGATAGTTATTATTATTTTGATAGTTATTATTATTTGATCCTGAAGGTCCTCCTACTTGATAGCTGTTTATAGGAGGATATTTTCGGTTGTTTGCTTCTATAGCTGGAAAATCACTGAAGTTCATTTCACCTTTTCGTAAGTATCCTAAGAAATTTGCTTGTTCTTCCATTGTACTTTGATCACAATCTCTAGTAAGATGGGGACCTTGGCACAGTTCACATCCTACTCTGATAGCATGAATTTCCTTGGTTACTTTCTCGATTTGCCTTGCTTGATTTGCTATTTGAACTTTTAAAGAAGCAATTTCATCATTGCTTTCAATACTAGCAACATTTGATGATCTAGAAAATTCTATTTCTTGATGCCAATTATGAGAATGGGAAGCTAAATCAGCAATGATTGTGTGAGCGTCTTCAGGTGTTTTCTTCATGATCGAACCTCCGGCTGCAACATCTATATCTTTTCTAGTTGCCACATTGACTCCTTTATAGAATATTTGGACCTTTTGGAATGTATTCAACCCGTGTTGAGGACATATTCGAAGCATTTTATTGAATCGGGTCCAAGCTTCATAAAGAGTTTCATTAGGCTTTTGTTTAAAGTGATTTATGTCACTTTGTAATTTTGCTGCTTTTGAAGCAGGAAAGAATTCTGACAAAAATTTATCCATCATATCATTCCAGTTTTCAATATAACCTTCTGGTAATGAGTCTAGCCAATCTCTTGCATCATCTTTTAAGGACCATGGAAAGATTTTTAAACATGCAACTTCATCGGTGACATCTTTGATTTTGAAAAGCTTGCAAATGCTTACAAACTTACGAAGATGCTCGTTAGCATCCTCATTTGGGGCTCCACCGAATTGACATGTATTAGTTACCATGTGTAAAAATTGACCTTTTATTTCAAAGCCATCACTCATCGTGGGTTGGATGATTGCGTGGCCTTGACCTTTTCTTGTGGCCTTCATTAATGCTTCCATCGTTTGATTTGTATCAGCCATTTCTTCTTCTTCTTTAATAATCGGCTCTATGATTGGTTGAATTATTGGTTCAGAGTCGGATTCTAAGAAAAGTGACTCTAAATTTTTAGCAAGAGATTCTACTTCTTGAGCTCTTAAGCGTTCGTGGAATTTTCTTTCGGGTTCAGGATGTGAGGGAGTTAATTCAGCGTTGGAGGAACGTAAGTTCATACATTAATTTCTATTATGAGATCACTTCACTAAAGGTTTATCTAGGGTTACCTACTTGTTTCTCTCTTTTTTTTTTAGTGTTTTTCGGTGTTTTAAAATTACTAGTACTTCCTATTTCTTTTTGTTGTTTTTGTCCTTTATTAATTCTTTGAGGTTCCGGATTAAGTTTAACGAGTTTAGGATTGAACGGATCATACAATTTGGGAAATTGTACAAAGAATTAAAGGATTTATTCAAAAACTTTGAAGTTTCTTAGAAATGAATTTCCTCGAGAGGATCGAATAACATAAAAACAATGATAAAAACCCTTAAACAAACAGATTTTCCTTCTAATTTTGCCCACGTTTTGAATAGCCAAAAGATGCAGCAGAGGGGCAGGATCCTTCTATTGACCAATAAAATTGGTGATCCAACAACCCGGTCCACGTACAAATCCAACTACTACTACGAATCAGAAAAATTATCTATTTATTTAACTGCCAAGTCCCCGGCAGTGGCGCCAAAAAGTTGATGTGCTGAGTCGTAACCTTTATTTATGAACGGATTTGAGTTGTTTTGTTACACGAATTGATTTATTGTATATGTGGTATTTTATTGTATTCAGGTTGATTTCACACATATATAGGCAACTAGTCCTATTCATGTAGTTTAGTTTGTCGGTAAATCCGATTCGTTCCACAGGGAGATGGAGTGTTTAATGGTTTTTAATAGTCCTTGATGTCAAACTTAATTAAAGGGGGTTTTGGATTAGGAATTTATAATATAACAGTAACAGAAAATAACTTAACTAATTTACTTCATAAATAAAATTACAAGATTACAATAAATATCTTAAAAAAAGAACTAAATGAAATTATGCTAATTATGATGCATTAATTATATTACTAGATGGTAATTAGTAAAATAGTAATTTTTAATAAAACTATATGTTTAGAATTTTGTTTTGAGTAATTATAATATAAACTTATTTAAATTAACTAAATGACAAGTTTTAATTATATTAATATAAATTATTAGGAATAGTAATTTAACTAATTACAAACTAATTATAAGTTATAAACTTTTAATTAACACTAATTATAAGGTTAAAACATGTATTAAAGTATTTTATAATAACTAATATTAATTATATAGTAATAACCTAAATATAAATAATTAAATAATTAAAACCCTAATTTTAACCCTACTGGTACTGTAGCCGCGTTGTAGACCGTACGCGTTTCGCGTATTTATACGCGTATCGCGTATAATTCAAAACCTACACGAATTGTGTGAATCTGGTCGTACAGTTTGATTTACAGGCATACGCGTTTCGCGTATACCATACACGATTCGCGTATGACTTATACGATGTGACAAACAATCTGTTGCGAATTTTAAGTACTTTTATGTATTCTTTTTATATTTTAAAATAATAATTCGTAAATAATGATAATAATACGTTTACAAGAAATAATAATGGGATAAATGGGAGTGTTTACTTAAATGTGTCACCCCTAGGTCCATGGATTGTTTTGAGTTTACGCCCTATTTAAAATGTTTTAGTAATAAACTTTATATTTTTCTTTCGAATAAATATAAGGTTAAGACTAACTAAATAAAATCTAATTTTCATCGGATTCTTTTTAGATAGCTACTATTCCTTAAGTATTTAAATTGAGACCTAGCCTAGTTTTGACTTTCGCCAATACCCAAATCGTAACGGTTTCCCTTTTTACAATTTCACTGTCATATAATTATTGATATTACCCAAACCACCGAAGTTTATTTCTAAATTGGTGTTAATAACTTATCCATAAATTCGTCTAGATCATTTTTAATGTTGAAGCTTAATTTATGTAAATAAAAACAACTTTCGTTATTTAAATTTAATAAATTAAGTGGCAAGGGTTAAATACCTAATTACATAAAAATGGTTCTTTTAACTAGGCTCAATATTAAAAATACTAAAGTTACATTTTTAACTTTTACAGATGGTAACAATCCATTTCACTAGGGGCTCTACATTTAAGCAAACACTAGGGTAAACATAAAAATATAGATATGCAAACATAATAACAACGCTAATTTTAACAGAGTAAACTTACTAAAATATCTTCACTTTCATTAACTTCAAACGGTAGGAAAATTACAATAATAACACCCCTTTCACGCGTACAATAACACCCTTAATCACGAACAATACACCCTTAATATTTGAAACTATCCTAAATACTTGAAACTAATTATACAGAGTAATAAAATGACACTATATTTGACTATATTAATTGTTGTGTGTCAAAAACTTTTCTTGTATTCTCCTCTGTACTCCGTATTTAACATGTAATAGAAGTAGTAGGTGAAAAGTTGGTTCTTTGCTGTAGCTCATTATAAGAAAAAGAATTGTTTTAAAAAATCAAAAGCAGCCGCCCCATTTCAGTTTCATGATTAACTCGGCCTAACATTACGCGTTTCGTGTATGGATACACGATTCGCGTATGACCAAAAGGCTACACGTTTCGTGTAGTGTTACACGATTCGTGTAAGACCAATTGACAGTTTTCTTCATTTTTGCTTTTTTGTTTATTCTTTGTTGATCCCGTGTTGACGTGTACTGATTTGGCACTTCCCATTTGAACTCTTTTCTTCTTTTATCTTGTACTTTTATTCTTGAACTCGGATAAACGTTTTCTCGATATATATTTGATTTAAACTCATCGTTTATCGTTGTTTCTTCAAATAGCAAGCTCTTGTCTACTTTTGTCGTTTTTCTTGAATATTATACGTTGAATGTCTTTGTAAATGATAAAAGCTGATGAAATATAACTGATATTGTGTCGAATAATATGTATGTTTAGAGCAATATCACTCATAAAACTATATTGTATTCCCAATTATCATTTATCACTAAGATTTGTCACTGTGACAAGATAATTGGCCGGCCGGTGAATACAAATCAATGCGAACTTCAAATGATCTTCCCTTCTCTTAGAATCCTTTGGCCTTAACTCGACTTGCTTTTCTAAGAACGTCCAGCCAGGTCGAATCGCTCATAACCTTTAAGCAACGTCTTAAAATGGCAAACATCAAACTAAGCCTCAAGAGACAAGAAAAAGTCATAAGGATATTAATTGAGGTTACTAATACCTCAAGAGACTCACATTACATAGAAGTAGAGATCTTTTCTTCTATTTTCCTTATTGGTCGTTTTGATCACATGTGGTATGAATCACATGCTGCGACATTTCTCATTTCCCAATGGAGGTATGTCTTTAAATCGATGTTGCACATATGATAGCTTAAACATACTCAATGTTCAAACTTGAGTTCACTATCTACTCATAAAAACACGTCTTTCTCACAAGAACTCACATCTGGATATATAAGACAGATAATGTGAAACTTAAATAATTCACATATTGTTGTAAACATTACAACTGCATCATCAAATATTTTAAGTTTGTGATCAGTTGTCACTCAGACAATATACTTAAAATGCGTTATTTCACCAGTCACTACTAAAATGATGGAGCTGATCACCCATGTGAGTGGGCTGATCTCTAATCTGTCTGACATACTTTTCTCACAATAATACTTTGTATATAAGATTTAACAAACACATTGTCATGGATATCAAACACTAAATATGTTGGGAAAAATAAAAACTCAATACAATCTCAAAATCTACGCAACCCCTGAGACGTGACATGTCACATAAACATATCTCTCTAGGCATAGATTTCTTAAATGATTTACAACCATTTCATTCGTAGATATGTACTACATATTTACTAAAACTCTTGCAACCATGTCTCTAAGTAATGATGCATTTTACAACTATGTGCTTGACTTACAATGGACCTTGGAATGAACTACAAAGTACTAATTATTTGAGTAAACTATTACTCAATCGATAACTTTGATATAAACTCCAATTTTCTCAAAAGATTGGTTAAGCTACACAGCTTATTGAACCTTAGTTGACACTAAAAATCAGCCTCCATTGTAAACAATGCTTCATATGACTAATTCTTGTAACTCCATGAGATAACAATCTAGTCAATATGTGTACAGCCTTTTGATTTCAAATCATTTTCATTAAAGCACAATAAGATAACATTACTACTTAGATACCTTAGTATCATTTTCATGGCTTTTCAATTTCTTTCCATTCTAAATGGAAAGTAATTAACTTTGTACATTTCATAACGTACAAATGATTTCCAACCTTATTCGCATAAACAACAAACTTTATTTGCTCATTTCATATTGGAGTCTAAGGACAAAAAAATATGCTCAATATTCACCATAAGATTCTCAGTGAGATTATTTAACGCGTTCAAGGATCTTGTTAACATAAGCTCTTGTGAAAGAGATATTAACTTCCTTGAACAATCTCTTGAAATTCTAATTTCAAGAATACATGAAAAATTCTCTCACAATAACATTCTTCTTATTTATTCAAGCCACAAAAATATCATCAATGTATAATGATAAAATAAACATTTAGACCTTTTAGTACATACTTATGATCCTTATTGATCATAATGAAATTATTTTATGTGATTACATTGTGAAAGTACATATTTCATTTTCTCAAAGACTGTTTGAGGCCATAGATTAATTCAAAAAATCTACAAACCATATGTTTATGGCCATTATTGGAGAAATCTACACATTGATTTCTTGCTACAGTTCTTCATTGAGAAGCTAAGACTATTTACAATGATATAATGTAATTCACGATCTATTATTTGTCATTATAGCTAGAATCAACCTAACTTGGTGAAATTATAACAAGATACGAGGTTCTCACAAAGTAAACTTTTCTTGTTCATTGTAGCCTTCTGCCATATGTTGACCTATGTATCTCCAGGAAACTTACTCCAATTCTTATTCCATTTTTTTTTAATTCATTTAGATGTCATGTTATTATTCCATTTAGATGTCATGTTAGAGCTTCTCTTATTCAATCTCATATCGAATAGGGTTTATAACGACAACTTCTTTGTCGTAATTGAGATTTCTTTAAAACTAATTCTTGGTATCTCATAAGCTCCCACTCAAATCAGAATTATTCTCATTCGCAATAGTTTGAGGAATCGTGCATAGATAAACAAATTCTTTTACATCATTCCTCAAATTTCTCCCACTCGAATGAGATAAATATGTGGCATCAAATAAAGACGAAACTTTATTTGTATCTAGAGATTTTGGAAACTCATTTCCAAGAACATTATATTTCAAGTTTTAAATCAAGTTAGACTCCCACTGACGTGTTCACCTATGAACATATAACCTCTTGATTGTTAACGTACTTGGTGAAAACAAATTTCCACCTCTTGGACCTATTTTCCAAACTTTATTTGATAAATTTAATATATATGTTTCACAACCTAAATGTTCCTATGACATTGTAATTATCATAATCTTTCCATAACTTATATGGTGTGGAAGTTACTAATTTTCAAAGACATTCAATTAGGTACGAATGTGGAATTTCACATTACCCCATCATCGCCCTAACCAATTCGAGGAGCGTTTAATCCAATTTTCCATAACATCGTTTTGCTGTGGAGTTATTGGAGTAAATAAATGACATTTGAATACCTTTAGCATCACACAGTGCTATGAACTAATCACAAGATTTTCACATCCTCGATTGGACCTTTATACGGAGTATATGTTTTTAATAATTTTTTTCGCTTAAGTTAATTCTCAACAAAATTCACATAATTTTGAAATTTAATCCAACGCTTTAGATTTTTGAGAAATCAACTAACACGAGGAAATTATTAACAATATGTCCTTTGTCTTTCTCTAACGATCATAAGACCACATAATTCAAATGAGTCATGTGCAATGGAATAAACAATTTAGTTTACTTTCTACATAATTTTTTGTAGCTTTTTCCTTGGCGATGCTTACAAGTGTTAATTTTCACTTTATCACTATCTAGCCAGTAAAACATGCTAGACTAAGATAGAAGTATTGTTAGTCAATATGACTAAACTAGTATGCCGTACTTACTTCATTCAAACATATTGAAGTTGTAAGTGAGGAAATTTCATTTAGTTATCACTTAGATAACGATAAAATCATTTAGAATAAAACTAATATTAAATGAACTTGTTCTTAAGGAGAACTCAACCGCATTTCGTGAAATCAATAATGAAAACCAATATCACATAGATATTTATTTTGATGAACAATCATGTAAGGATCTAAATTCGATCATCATCTAAGACTAACTTGTATTAACCGTTCTTTACAACTCCATCTAAAGAGTTATTTCCCACATATATTCATTTCACTTAAAAAAAAGTGAAATTCATCAAGACTCTACAAAGATTTCGTTATTCTTTAATAAATGGTTTCCTATGTTCAAACCTACTATCTACATAGGACAAGATGCAAACTCAAAGTTTACCAATCATGGGAACCATATACAATCCAAAACGAAACTTGATGTTTTCATTATAAGTAAGGTGCAACTTCATATGCTCCAAACTTTGAGGTAAGAAAAAAAATTAAATCTTGAACCAATGTTCGCGTAAGACTTTAATCATCGTATATTAACCGACATTGACGATATATATTTAACGATAATAAGTCGTTAAAGTCAAAAAATTACTCAACAACACGAGTGACAGTTTAACTTGTGTAAAGTATCGTACTCTTCACACTCCCACTTAATTAGGGATTTGTTTTCTTTCTCATATACATTTCTTAAATACGGTAAGAGGATCTTGAGCCTCTTGCTCTTCCAAACGCATTAGGTATTCATGCTTCTCTTTTTCTTTTTTTCCTTTTTAAATTGTTTATATTTAACTTAAAATCCTCGTTAAGTTAAACAACGTTGTTGGATGTGAAAACCATGATAGAACACAAAGTTCAAATGAGATATTTTTAAATTTGAATCAACGTTCAATACATAGAAAATTATGCAAGACTAATTAATATCCATCAATATATACAAAACACTTTGTTAATAATAAAATCATGCCAAATAATAGTCCACGGTAGGTCGTGAAGAAAAAGTTCACTATGTTCCCAATTATCGTCCACAAAGCCTACTATGAAACTACAATTAACATAATCAATCATGCAAAGTTATCTAATTATAGCACATATGCTAATTTTATAAAGGTTCTAATTTCACTAAGAAATTACTTTTAAACGTAAAGAATGTTTAATTATTATACTTAGTAATGATTCATGTTTACAATATTTCACTAAGAAATATAAAATAAATTTGGTCCTTGTATAATTTTTCTTTCTCTTTCTCAACAATTTCTATAACAAATATAGAATTATGAAAAATAAAAAAAAATAGTAAATCAGATACATAACCTCATTTTATGTCAAAACCAAAATAACATGAATCGATTTGAGTAATAAACAAACCAAATCGAGGGAATGTTTATTTACACCAAAAATGGTTAATATATTTAGTATTTCACATAGAAATGCATATACCAAATGATAAAATGAATAATATTTACTTTCAAACGAAATGAAAGTTTATCATAATTATTTCTAAAAATAATTAATCGTCATGATCACAATTTCATTACGCAAGTACTAATTTAAAAGAAATAAATTTATAATCATTATAAAATGATTAACCAAGTTTTGTCCCCGATAAAAAACTTTCTTTAATATAATATCTATAACGTATATAGAATAGAAAATCAACATTTATAAATATTATCACAAAGATAATATAATTGACCAAACATAAATCTTTTAACTATTCACAGTTATTTTGATAAATCATCTCAAATACACATTAGTTATTATGAAAATAACCGTAGTCCAAAAACACAATAGTCTTAAAATATATCTATTATTTTCAAAAGAATTGTAACACTTTGTAATCTAAAATACAGTAGTTACGAAATCATTAATTAATTTCAATGTAACTAATACATTGATGATGATTTATTACGTTGAATACGAATATACATGAAAGTTACAAAATTCATATAACATAAAATCCATATTCATAGTAGAAACATATGTTCATTGTAAGTAAATATATTTAATTCATTTTCACATAGAAAAAGAAATCTTATTCATTAAGATCATTTACTTCATGAATATTAATATTTAATATATTGACGTACTATCTTTTTGTTTCTTCGGTCCTTCACATGAAAAGTCAAGTCTCAAAAACAACAGTTAAATGTTTTGTGACCCTTTTCCTTATATGACTTATTATAACCGAAAGAAAAGATAACTAAATATATTATGTAAGACATTAATATACAAAACGATCAAGAGATATATAAATAAATGAGGGACATAATTCTCATTAATATTAATATATTGTTTTTCGTATGCATGTGCAAAAACATATTGCACCATGAACACATATATCTATTGTAAATACATTGTAAACAAATATATACATATCTAGCATGTTCAATTCAATAATATTCCTATATCGATTTATATTAACCGACTATTCATGTAAACTATTATTCAATCGAATGCAATAATCTTATCATATGATTATCCACATAAAAAAAAGGATCACAATATAAAATAGTGATAGTGACTTGTGGATAGTTAATTAAATAATAAACTGAACGTGCTTTCATAAAATTAATAAGAAAAATGATCAGGCATTTATATTAGCAAAAGTCAATATTAGCAAACTGAAAGCAAATTCTTTAATAATTAATTATCAATTTTTCTAATCCTTATATTCAATTTGTTGTGCACCGTGCTAGAGTTGATCGAGTTTTATACAATTAAAACATATTTATAACACATACAATATCAACTAGTGAAGGAAAGCTTTGCAAAATTAACCGGGAAATAAACAACATGCTCTGATACCAATGTTGTAATTAGATAGATTCGATACATACCCGAATCTATCAAAAGGAAGGCTTTCAAGTTTCACGGCCTAAGTTCCTTTAACGGTTTGCAATGCTCCACATGAACATTGTATACTCACAATCTCTCTCAATTTTCTTTGTGTATGTTTTTCTCTATAAATTGTGTGTTTTCAAATAATGATATGGATACATTATTTATAATAGGTTACCTCTAAAAGGTTTGTGGGTGAAAGGAACATTTCAACCATTCCCACTAATTAAGAATTATTTGTAACCACTCCCACTCATAAAAATTATTTGTGGGTGAAAGTGACATAATTTCCAACAAAACCAAACCTTTGCCCACTCGATAATCGTTTCCTAGCAAGATACACATCACTAACTAAATCGTAACTTCCGAATAATTACCAAAGATCAGTCAGAACCCAGCTGTCCGGAAAATTAAAGAACATAAATGAAAAGACTCGATTACCACAAGATACTTCATTTGCTTCTCTCTATTTTTTTAACTGAAGTTACTCGCTTTCTCGATCATAGTTGCAGTTTAGATTCTACGATCAGCAAAAGGTGGAGGTTCATGTTTACATTAGTGACATCTTATTTATCTCATTATGCTTTTTTTCAAATTCTATTTAGTTTAGTTTATTAGATCACGTCGTATGGGCGTGGTTTATGCCCATTGCGTGATGTGGAGGCTGCTACAACGCTCTATGTAAAACGATATGTGACAACAATTTTGGAGTGTGGGGCATGGTACTATGCGCAACAATGAGATTTTTTTAGTTTTGATTGGTTCTTTAATTTATAAATTAATTTAATAAAATATTATTTTTTATTTAACTAACAAATCATATTTATTACATCACCTACATCACTCCCATAACACTCCCACGACACTATGAATATCATAATATCCTACTTTTCCACAATAGTGTCACGTCAGCACAATTTTCTTAATTACAACACCACAACATTTCATTTACCATAAAAAATGGTCCCTATTTCAATTTGTTAAGTTTCATTAAAATTTTTCAGTGACGATTTTAATATTCACTGCTATAAATATTTTTTGTTGAATGTATTATAGACGTAGGATGCAAATTATCCATATATACTAATCAACACCGAGTTTTTGGTCGTTTTTGCCCACCCCCACCCAATTTCTGGTCAAAACGACAAGAGGAGAAAAAGGAGGAAAAAAACCAAATCGCCCCTAAAAAATGTGCCAACTTACACCCCAACCCTCAAACCAGGGGTATAAAGTGTAAAATTAATATTTTAATTAAAAATCTTAACCAAACTTCACCCATATTTTCAACGGGACATATCTTTCCACTCGCCTCGCGCTAAATTTTTTCGAACCCACCTTTCAACTAAAAAAAATCTAACGAACACAACGAGACTAACTATACGCAAAATGAACACTTCTAAAAAATGCTAAATACCTCATACTATATTCAATACTCAACGGTACATATCTTCCCGCTCGCATCGCGTTAAATTTTTTCGAACCCACCATTCAACTCAAAAAATCTAACGAACACAACAAGACTAACTATACGCGAAACGGACACTTCTAAAAAAATGCTAAATACCTCGGACTATATTCAATACATACACACATCTATAATAAACTCCACAAACTAACTACATCATATCGATAATTCTGTTTCCCCTTTTTTTTACATAATCTTCCTGCCGTTAAAAACGCATAGGCCATTAGGTACACTGGATACTAACTACATGTATCTAAAAACACCCGTAATGCTCCATTAACTATGAATACGCACCCCAAAGGCCCCGCGGCATCGTGCGGGCCCGTTTTACTAAACTAAACTGAAAAGAAGTTGTTTGATTTTTTAAAAAATTTGGGATTTGAAGGTGTTACCGAATGTGGAACTAGATAGGCTGTTTATGTTGTGATTATATGAGGATCACCTCGATGTTGGTAGACACAAATTTGAGAGAAAATAACTCCATTACTCACAAGAATAGATTACACGAGTATTATGTAGTGACCCGAACTTTTCCATGTTTATATATATTAATTGAGATTGATATTTACATGATTAAATGTTTCCAACATGTTAAGCAATCAAACTTGTTAAGACTTGATTAATTGAAATATGTTTCATATAGACAATTGACCACCCAAGTTGACCGGTGATTCACGAACGTTAAAACTTGTAAAAACTATATGATGACATATATATGGATATATATATAGTTAACATGATACTATGATAAGTAAATATATCATTAAGTATATTAACAATGAACTACATATGTAAAAACAAGACTACTAACTTAATGATTTTTAAACGAGACATATATGTAACGATTATCGTTGTAAAGACATTTAATGTATATATATCATATTAAGAGATATTCATACATGATAATATCATGATAATATAATAATTTAAAATCTCATTTGATATTATAAACATTGGGTTAACAACATTTAACAAGATCGTTAACCTAAAGGTTTCAAAACAACACTTACATATAACGACTAACGATGACTTAACGACTCAGTTAAAATGTATATACATGTAGTGTTTTAATATGTATTTATACACTTTTGAAAGACTTCAATACACTTATCAAAATACTTCTACTTAACAAAAATGCTTACAATTACATCTTCGTTCAGTTTCATCAACAATTCTACTCGTATGCACCCGTATTCGTACTCGTACAATACACAGCTTTTAGATGTATGTACTATTGGTATATACACTCCAATGATCAGCTCTTAGTAGCCCATGTGAGTCACCTAACACATGTGGGAACCATCATTTGGCAACTAGCATGAAATATCTCATAAAATTACAAAAATATGAGTAATCATTCATGACTTATTTACATGAAAACAAAATTACATATCCTTTATATCTAATCCATACACCAACGACCAAAAACACCTACAAACACTTTAATTCTTCAATTTTCTTCATCTAATTGATCTCTCTCAAGTTCTATCTTCAAGTTCTAAGTGTTCTTCATAAATTCCAAAAGTTCTAGTTTCATAAAATCAAGAATAATTTCAAGTTTGCTAGCTCACTTCCAATCTTGTAAGGTGATCATCCAACCTTAAGAAATCTTTGTTTCTTATAGTAGGTTATCATTCTAATACAAGGTAATAATCATATTCAAACTTTGGTTCAATTTCTATAACTATAACAATCTTATTTCAAGTGATGATCTTACTTGAACTTGTTTTCGTGTCATGATTCTGCTTCAAGAACTTCGAGCCATCCAAGGATCCATTGAAGCTAGATCCATTTTTCTCTTTTCCAGTAGGTTTATCCAAGGAACTTAAGGTAGTAATGATGTTCATAACATCATTCGATTCATACATATAAAGCTATCTTATTCGTAGGTTTAAACTTGTAATCACTAGAACATAGTTTAGTTAATTCTAAACTTGTTCGCAAACAAAAGTTAATCCTTCTAACTTGACTTTTAAAATCAACTAAAAACATGTTCTATATCTATATGATATGCTAACTTAATGATTTAAAACCTGGAAACACGAAAAACACCGTAAAACCGGATTTACGCCGTCGTAGTAACACCGCGGGCTGTTTTGGGTTAGTTAATTAAAAACTATGATAAACTTTGATTTAAAAGTTGTTATTCTGAGAAAATGATTTTTATTATGAACATGAAACTATATCCAAAAATTATGGTTAAACTCAAAGTGGAAGTATGTTTTCTAAAATGGTCATCTAGACGTCGTTCTTTCGACTGAAATGACTACCTTTACAAAAACGACTTGTAACTTATTTTTCCGACTATAAACCTATACTTTTTCTGTTTAGATTCATAAAATAGAGTTCAATATGAAACCATAGCAATTTGATTCACTCAAAACGGATTTAAAATGAAGAAGTTATGGGTAAAACAAGATTGGATAATTTTTCTCATTTTAGCTACGTGAAAATTGGTAACAAATCTATTCCAACCATAACTTAATCAACTTGTATTGTATATTATGTAATCTTGAGATACCATAGACACGTATACAATGTTTCGACCTATCATGTCGACACATCTATATATATTTCGGAACAACCATAGACACTCTATATGTGAATGTTGGAGTTAGCTATACAGGGTTGAGGTTGATTCCAAAATATATATAGTTTGAGTTGTGATCAATACTGAGATACGTATACACTGGGTCGTGGATTGATTCAAGATAATATATATCGATTTATTTCTGTACATCTAACTGTGGACAACTAGTTGTAGGTTACTAACGAGGACAGCTGACTTAATAAACTTAAAACATCAAAATATATTAAAAGTGTTGTAAATATATTTTAAACATACTTTGATATATATGTATATATTGTTATAGGTTCGTGAATCAACCAGTGGCCAAGTCTTACTTCCCGACGAAGTAAAAATCTGTGAAAGTGAGTTATAGTCCCACTTTTAAAATCTAATATTTTTGGGATGAGAATACATGCAGGTTTTATAAATGATTTACAAAATAGACACAAGTACGTGAAACTACATTCTATGGTTGAATTATCGAAATCGAATATGCCCCTTTTTATTAAGTCTGGTAATCTAAGAATTAGGGAACAGACACCCTAATTGACGCGAATCCTAAAGATAGATCTATTGGGCCTAACAAACCCCATCCAAAGTACCAGATGCTTTAGTACTTCGAAATTTATATCATATCCGAAGGGTGTCCCGGAATGATGGGGATATTCTTATATATATATATGCATCTTGTTAATGTCGGTTACCAGGTGTTCACCATATGAATGATTTTTATCTCTATGTATGGGATGTGTATTGAAATATGAAATCTTGTGGTCTATTGTTACGATTTGATATATATAGGTTAAACCTATAACTCACCAACATTTTTGTTGACGTTTAAAGCATGTTTATTCTCAGGTGAATACTAAGAGCTTCCGCTGTTGCATACTAAAATAAGGACAAGATTTGGAGTCCATGTTTGTATGATATTGTGTAAAAAATACATTCAAGAAACTAATTTCGATGTAACATATTTGTATTGTAAACCATTATGTAATGGTCGTGTGTAAACAGGATATTTTAGATTATCATTATTTGATAATCTACGTAAAGCTTTTTAAACCTTTATTTATGAAATAAAGGTTATGGTTTGTTTTAAAAATGAATGCAGTCTTTGAAAAACGTCTCATATAGGGGTCAAAACCTCGCAACGAAATCAATTAATATGGAACGTTTTTAATCAATAAGAACGGGACATTTCAGTTGGTATCCGAGCGTTGGTCTTAGAGAACCAGAATTTTGCATTAGTGTGTCTTATCGAGTTTGTTAGGATGCATTAGTGAGTCTGGACTTCGACCGTGTTTACTTGAAAAATGATTGCTTAACAAATTTTGTTGGAAACTATATATTTTTAACATGTGAATATTATGTGATATATTAATCTCTTAACGCGTTTGATATTATGTGATAGATGTCTACCTCTAGAACAAGTCCCATTGACTCACCTAATAATAATGAAGAGTCAAATGTAAATTGGAATGATTCGTGGACTGATTCACAAGTTCCCGAAGAGGAACCGGAAGAAGAGTCAGAACCGGAAGAAGAATCGGAACCGGAAGAAGAATCGGAACCGGATGAGGAAATAGAATCGGTGGGGGAAATAATAAAACGGTTAAGTAAAAGAAAATCCTCAACCAACCGACCAAGGTTAATTATGGTCAATGGTGTTTCCGCCAAGGAAGCAAAATATTGGGAGGATTACCAATTCTCCGATGAATCGGATTCCGACGAGAATTCCGATGATGTTATAGAAATTACCCCAACTGAATTTAAAAAGGCAAAAGAAAATAATAAGGGAAAGGGCATAAAAATAGAGAAATCTAATTCCAACCCCGATGAACTTTATATGTATCGTCAACCCCCGAAGTCCTTAAGTTGTAACAATGACCCGGGAACCTCTAAACCACCAGGTTTTTCTAAACCAATGTGGATCACGACGGCTCGTATTAGGGGAACATCATATATCCCTAGAAACTTAGCAAAACGAACCAAAACCGAAGAAGAAGAAACAAGCGAGTCGGAATAAGATAGTTGTATTCGTGTGGTGTAATATATGTAATATAGTGTGCTTATGCTTTATGATATATGTAAAAATTGCTTGTATTAATAAGTATTTTTTTTTATGAATCTAACTCTTGTCTATTTTACAGTATAAAAACACAAAATGGATAGACAACCCAATATTTTAAGAGACCTACCCGGAGACATGATTGATGAAATCTTGTCTAGAGTCGGTCAGAATTCTTCGGCACAACTATTTAAGGCGAGATCAGTTTGTAAGACATTCGAAGAACGTTCTAAGAATGCCTTGGTTTATAAAAGGCTTTCGTTCGAAAGATGGGGGATATCACATTGGGAAATCCATAAGTTACGATGTGTTTACTTTGACGCATATATTGCGGGGAACCCAAATGCTATTTTACGCAATGGGTTAAGAAATTATTTTGATTCAATATATCCGAATATTGGACTTCGTGATTTAGAAAAAGCGGCTAACATGCAACATAAAGAAGCATGTTATGCTTACGGATTAGTAATGTTCGCTTCTCACCAAAGTGAGAACAAGAACATCGGGCTACAACTATTAAACAAAACGTTCCCACAAGTGACGGAGTCGGTAATTGGGGTAAGAAATGAGGTTTTTAGATTGTTACGGGACTGTTGGACATTACGTAACCCTCGTCCCTTTGACGACGTTACAACACGCTGTCTTATCAACGGCCATAACGGTTATGTTCCACAAGACCAAGGATGGGAAGTAATCCTAGTAAAACCAGAATGCATGACTTGTTTCTGGACGTATGAATTACGTGTCTTTATTACCTTTGCTGAATGACTTGTGTACTAGCTAGAATTATCTTCACAACCATCTTGTATCAAATTTATTGTGTGCTATATTTCATGCTATATGTAAAATAAGCGGTATTGTAAGTTTGTAAAATATTGTGTAAAAGTTTGAACGCGAAATATTATTATAATCAGTTTTTCATATAGAATTGTGGTAGGTGAATTGTATATTAGCTACTAAGTATGAACTTAACGGGTAGGTACTACCCGAATTTAAACTTATAAAACGCTAATATGAAGAAAAAGCTTTTATAAATGAGTTCATATTATGCTACGAAATACTATTAACTACTCTTAATATTCTGTATGATTAACTTGTTCCATTTAACTATTTTGAAGGAAATGGCACCGACTACTCGACACACCGTGAATATGAATGAAGAGGAATTCCGTACTTTTCTAGCTTCAAACATAGCCGCAGTACAGGTTGCGCTACATACCAACAATAACCTTGGATCTACCAGTACAGGAAATCGGGTAGGATGCACCTACAAAGAATTCACTGCCTGCAAACCTTTGGAATTTGATGGAACCGAAGGACCGATCGGATTGAAACGGTGGACCGAGAAGGTTGAATCGGTGTTTGCCATAAGTAAGTGTACTGAAGAGGACAAAGTGAAGTACGCTACACATACCTTCACAGGTTCTGCGTTAACATGGTGGAATACCTATCTAGAGCAAGTGGGACAAGACGATGCGTACACTACCGTGGTCAGCATTCAAGCACTTGATGAACGAGAAGTACCGTCCCAGAACCGAGGTCAATAAGCTCAAGACAGAACTTAGAGGGTTACGAACCCAAGGATTTGATATTACCACGTACGAAAGACGATTCACAGAATTGTGCCTATTGTGTCCGGGAGCATTCGAAGATGAGGAAGAGAAGATCGACGCGTTTGTGAAAGGATTACCGGAAAGAATCCAAGAAGATATAAGTTCACACGAGCCCGCCTCCATACAACAGGCATGTAGAATGGCTCACAAACTAGTGAACCAGATTGAAGAAAGAATTAAAGAACAGACTGCTGAAGAGGCCAATGTGAAGCAAGTCAAAAGAAAGTGGGAGGAAAACGGTGATAAGAATCACCAATACAACAACAACAGCAATTATAACAATAATCGCAACAACTATCCTAACAATCGCAACATCAATCGCAACTACAACAAACGGCCCAACAACAACAACAACAACAACAACAACAACAGCAACCACAACAATCATCTTAACAACAATAATAACCGTAACAACAACAACAATCAGAAGCAGCTATGCCAAAGGTGTGAAAAGTATCACTCGGGGTTCTGCACCAAATTTTGCAACAAGTGTAAAAGAAATGGTCATAGCGCAGCGAAGTGTGATGTCTACGGACCAGGGGTTAACAGAACGAAAGGAACAAATGGTGTCGGAATGAGTAATGGCGGAGCAAGTAGTGTCGGAGCAAGTTATGCCAATGTAGTTTGTTATAAATGTGGAAAACCGGGCCACATTATTAGAAATTGCCCGAACCAGGAGAACACGAATGGACAAGGTCGCGGAAGAGTTTTCAATATTAATGCGGCAGAGGCACAGGAAGACCCGGAGCTTGTTACGGGTACGTTTCTTATTGACAATAAATCTGCTTACGTTTTATTTGATTCGGGTACGGATAGAAGCTATATGAGTAGAGATTTTTGTGCTAATTTAAGTTGTCCATTGACGCCTTTGGATAGTAAATTTTTACTCGAATTAGCAAATGGTAAATTAATTTCAGCAGTTAATATATGTCGGAATCGAGAAATTAAACTGGTTAGCGAAACATTTAAGATTGATTTGATACCAGTAGAGTTAGGGAGTTTTGATGTGATAATCGGTATGGACTGGTTGAAAGAAGTGAAAGCAGAGATCGTTTGTTACAAAAATGCAATTCGCATTATACGAGAAAAAGGAAAACCCTTAATGGTGTACGGAGAAAAGGGCAACACGAAGCTACATCTTATTAGTAATTTGAAGGCACAAAAACTAATAAGAAAAGGTTGCTATGCTGTTCTAGCACACGTCGAGAAAGTACAAACTGAAGAAAAGAGCATCAATGATGTTCCCATTGCAAAAGAATTTCCCGATGTATTTCAGAAAGAATTACCGGGATTACCCCCACATCGAGCCGTTGAATTTCAAATAGATCTTATACCAGGAGCTGCACCAATAGCTCGTGCTCCTTACAGACTCGCACCTAGCGAGATGAAAGAACTACAAAGCCAATTACAAGAACTTTTAGAGCGTGGTTTCATTCGACCAAGCACATCACCGTGGGGAGCTCCTGTTTTGTTTGTCAAGAAGAAAGATGGTACATTCAGGTTGTGTATCGACTACCGAGAGTTGAACAAACTTACCATCAAGAACCGCTACCCACTACCGAGAATCGATGACTTATTTGATCAACTACAAGGCTCGTCTGTTTATTCAAAGATTGACTTACGTTCCGGGTATCATCAAATGCGGGTGAAAGAAGATGATATTCCAAAGACTGCTTTCAGAACACGTTACGGTCATTACGAGTTTATGGTCATGCCGTTTGGTTTAACTAATGCACCAGCTGTGTTCATGGACCTTATGAACCGAGTGTGTGGACCATACCTTGACAAGTTTGTCATTGTTTTCATTGATGACATACTTATTTACTCAAAGAATGACCAAGAACACGGTGAACATTTGAGAAAGGTGTTAGAAGTATTGAGGAAGGAAGAATTGTACGCTAAGTTTTCAAAGTGTGCATTTTGGTTGGAAGAAGTTCAATTCCTCGGTCACATAGTGAACAAAGAAGGTATTAAGGTGGATCCGGCAAAGATAGAAACTGTTGAAAAGTGGGAAACCCCGAAAACTCCGAAACACATACGCCAGTTTTTAGGACTAGCTGGTTACTACAGAAGGTTCATCCAAGACTTTTCCAGAATAGCAAAACCCTTGACTGCATTAACGCATAAAGGGAAGAAATTTGAATGGAATGATGAACAAGAGAAAGCGTTTCAGTTATTGAAGAAAAAGCTAACTACGGCACCTATATTGTCATTGCCTGAAGGGAATGATGATTTTGTGATTTATTGTGATGCATCAAAGCAAGGTCTCGGTTGTGTATTAATGCAACGAACGAAGGTGATTGCTTATGCGTCTAGACAATTGAAGATTCACGAACAAAATTATACGACGCATGATTTGGAATTAGGCGCGGTTGTTTTTGCATTAAAGACTTGGAGGCACTACTTATATGGGGTCAAAAGTATTATATATACCGACCACAAAAGTCTTCAACACATATTTAATCAGAAACAACTGAATATGAGGCAGCGTAGGTGGATTGAATTATTGAATGATTACGACTTTGAGATTCGTTACCACCCGGGGAAGGCAAATGTGGTAGCCGATGCCTTGAGCAGGAAGGACAGAGAACCCATTCGAGTAAAATCTATGAATATAATGATTCATAATAACCTTACTACTCAAATAAAGGAGGCGCAACAAGGAGTTTTAAAAGAGGGAAATTTAAAGGATGAAATACCCAAAGGATCGGAGAAGCATCTTAATTTTCGGGAAGACGGAACCCGGTATAGGGCTGAAAGGATTTGGGTACCAAAATTTGGAGATATGAGAGAAATGGTACTTAGAGAAGCTCATAAAACCAGATACTCAATACATCCTGGAACGGGGAAGATGTACAAGGATCTCAAGAAACATTTTTGGTGGCCGGGTATGAAAGCCGATGTTGCTAAATACGTAGGAGAATGTTTGACGTGTTCTAAGGTCAAAGCTGAGCATCAGAAACCATCAGGTCTACTTCAACAACCCGAAATCTCAGAATGGAAATGGGAAAACATTACCATGGATTTCATCACTAAATTGCCAAGGACTGCAAGTGGTTTTGATACTATTTGGGTAATAGTTGATCGTCTCACCAAATCAGCACACTTCCTACCAATAAGAGAAGATGACAAGATGGAGAAGTTAGCACGACTGTATTTGAAGGAAGTCGTCTCCAGACATGGAATACCAATCTCTATTATCTCTGATAGGGATGGCAGATTTATTTCAAGATTCTGGCAGACATTACAGCAAGCATTAGGAACTCGTCTAGACATGAGTACTGCCTATCATCCACAAACTGATGGGCAGAGCGAAAGGACGATACAAACGCTTGAAGACATGCTACGAGCATGTGTTATTGATTTCGGAAACATTTGGGATCGACATCTACCGTTAACAGAATTTTCCTACAACAACAGCTACCATTCAAGCATTGAGATGGCGCCGTTTGAAGCACTTTATGGTAGAAAGTGCAGGTCTCCGATTTGTTGGAGTGAAGTGGGGGATAGACAGATTACGGGTCCGGAGATTATACAAGAAACTACCGAGAAGATCATCCAAATTCAACAACGGTTGAAAACCGCCCAAAGTCGACAAAAGAGCTACGCTGACATTAAAAGAAAAGATATAGAATTTGAAATTGGAGAGATGGTCATGCTTAAAGTTGCACCTTGGAAAGGCGTTGTTCGATTTGGTAAACGAGGGAAATTAAATCCAAGGTATATTGGACCATTCAAGATTATTGATCGTGTCGGACCAGTAGCTTACCGACTAGAGTTACCTCAACAACTCGCGGCTGTACATAACACTTTCCACATCTCGAATTTGAAGAAATGTTTTGCTAAAGAAGATCTCACTATTCCGTTAGATGAAATCCAAATCAACGAAAAACTTCAATTCATCGAAGAACCCGTCGAAATAATGGATCGTGAGGTTAAAAGACTTAAGCAAAACAAGATACCAATTGTTAAGGTTCGATGGAATGCTCGTAGAGGACCCGAGTTCACCTGGGAGCATGAAGATCAGATGAAGAAGAAATACCCGCATCTATTTCCAGAAGATTCGTCAACACCTTCAACAGCTTAAAATTTCGGGACGAAATTTATTTAACGGGTAGGTACTGTAGTGACACGAACTTTTCCATGTTTATATATATTAATTGAGATTGATATTTACATGATTAAATGTTTCCAACATGTTAAGCAATCAAACTTGTTAAGACTTGATTAATTGAAATATGTTTCATATAGACAATTGACCACCCAAGTTGACCGGTGATTCACGAACGTTAAAACTTGTAAAAACTATATGATGACATATATATGGATATATATATAGTTAACATGATACTATGATAAGTAAATATATCATTAAGTATATTAACAATGAACTACATATGTAAAAACAAGACTACTAACTTAATGATTTTTAAACGAGACATATATGTAACGATTATCGTTGTAAAGACATTTAATGTATATATATCATATTAAGAGATATTCATACATGATAATATCATGATAATATAATAATTTAAAATCTCATTTGATATTATAAACATTGGGTTAACAACATTTAACAAGATCGTTAACCTAAAGGTTTCAAAACAACACTTACATGTAACGACTAACGATGACTTAACGACTCAGTTAAAATGTATATACATGTAGTGTTTTAATATGTATTTATACACTTTTGAAAGACTTCAATACACTTATCAAAATACTTCTACTTAACAAAAATGCTTACAATTACATCTTCGTTCAGTTTCATCAACAATTCTACTCGTATGCACCCGTATTCGTACTCGTACAATACACAGCTTTTAGATGTATGTACTATTGGTATATACACTCCAATGATCAGCTCTTAGCAGCCCATGTGAGTCACCTAACACATGTGGGAACCATCATTTGGCAACTAGCATGAAATATCTCATAAAATTACAAAAATATGAGTAATCATTCATGACTTATTTACATGAAAACAAAATTACATATCCTTTATATCTAATCCATACACCAACGACCAAAAACACCTACAAACACTTTCATTCTTCAATTTTCTTCATCTAATTGATCTCTCTCAAGTTCTATCTTCAAGTTCTAAGTGTTCTTCATAAATTCCAAAAGTTCTAGTTTCATAAAATCAAGAATAATTTCAAGTTTGCTAGCTCACTTCCAATCTTGTAAGGTGATCATCCAACCTCAAGAAATCTTTGTTTCTTATAGTAGGTTATCATTCTAATACAAGGTAATAATCATATTCAAACTTTGGTTCAATTTCTATAACTATAACAATCTTATTTCAAGTGATGATCTTACTTGAACTTGTTTTCGTGTCATGATTCTGCTTCAAGAACTTCGAGCCATCCAAGGATCCATTGAAGCTAGATCCATTTTTCTCTTTTCCAGTAGGTTTATCCCAGGAACTTAAGGTAGTAATGATGTTCATAACATCATTTGATTCATACATATAAAGCTATCTTATTCGAAGGTTTAAACTTGTAATCACTAGAACATAGTTTAGTTAATTCTAAAATTGTTCGCAAACAAAAGTTAATCCTTCTAACTTGACTTTTAAAATCAACTAAACACATGTTCTATATCTATACGATATGCTAACTTAATGATTTAAAACCTGGAAACACGAAAAACACCGTAAAACCGGATTTACGCCGTCGTAGTAACACCGCGGGCGGTTTTGGGTTAGTTAATTAAAAACTATGATAAACTTTGATTTAAAAGTTGTTATTCTGAGAAAATGATTTTTATTATGAACATGAAACTATATCCAAAAATTATGGTTAAACTCAAAGTGGAAGTATGTTTTCTAAAATGGTCATCTAGACGTCGTTCTTTCGACTGAAATGACTACCTTTACAAAAACGACTTGTAACTTATTTTTCCGACTATAAACCTATACTTTTTCTGTTTAGATTTATAAAATAGAGTTCAATATGAAACCATAGCAATTTGATTCACTCAAAACGGATTTAAAATGAAGAAGTTATGGGTAAAACAAGATTGGATAATTTTTCTCATTTTAGCTACGTGAAAATTGGTAACAAATCTATTCCAACCATAACTTAATCAACTTGTATTGTATATTATGTAATCTTGAGATACCATAGACACGTATACAATGTTTCGACCTATCATGTCGACACATCTATATATATTTCGGAACAACCATAGACACTCTATATGTGAATGTTGGAGTTAGCTATACAGGGTTGAGGTTGATTCCAAAATATATATAGTTTGAGTTGTGATCAATACTGAGATACGTATACACTGGGTCGTGGATTGATTCAAGATAATATATATCGATTTATTTCTGTACATCTAACTGTGGACAACTAGTTGTAGGTTACTAACGAGGACAGCTGACTTAATAAACTTAAAACATCAAAATATATTAAAAGTGTTGTAAATATATTTTAAACATACTTTGATATATATGTATATATTGTTATAGGTTCGTGAATCAACCAGTGGCCAAGTCTTACTTCCCGAAGAAGTAAAAATCTGTGAAAGTGAGTTATAGTCCCACTTTTAAAATCTAATATTTTTGGGATGAGAATACATGCAGGTTTTATAAATGATTTACAAAATAGACACAAGTACGTGAAACTACATTCTATGGTTGAATTATCGAAATCGAATATGCCCCTTTTTATTAAGTCTGGTAATCTAAGAATTAGGGAACAGACACCCTAATTGACGCGAATCCTAAAGATAGATCTATTGGGCCTAACAAACCCCATCCAAAGTACCGGATGCTTTAGTACTTCGAAATTTATATCATATCCGAAGGGTGTCCCAGAATGATGGGGATATTCTTATATATATATATATGCATCTTGTTAATGTCGGTTACCAGGTGTTCACCATATGAATGATTTTTATCTCTATGTATGGGATGTGTATTGAAATATGAAATCTTGTGGTCTATTGTTACGATTTGATATATATAGGTTAAACCTATAACTCACCAACATTTTTGTTGACGTTTAAAGCATGTTTATTCTCAGGTGAATACTAAGAGCTTCCGCTGTTGCATACTAAAATAAGGACAAGATTTGGAGTCTATGTTTGTATGATATTGTGTAAAAACTGCATTCAAGAAACTGATTTCGATGTAACATATTTGTATTGTAAACCATTATGTAATGGTCGTGTGTAAACAGGATATTTTAGATTATCATTATTTGATAATCTACGTAAAGCTTTTTAAACCTTTATTTATGAAATAAAGGTTATGGTTTGTTTTAAAAATGAATGCAGTCTTTGAAAAACGTCTCATATAGGGGTCAAAACCTCGCAACGAAATCAATTAATATGGAACGTTTTTAATCAATAAGAACGGGACATTTCATATTACAAAACTCTAATTAATAAATAAAACTCTAAAACTAACTCACTATGAATTCTCACCACTATCTAGGGATGTATTCATTCTGGGTTAGGATTACACTTAACTCACACACACTAACTAGGTTGTGATTACACATTTTCTGAATGATTTTACAACTGACTAACTCACTAGGAATTCTCACCACTCTCTAGGGATGTATTCACTCTTGGTTATGATTACATTTCACTGAATGAAAAATATTTCAACTGAGGTTTGCACCTCTATTTATAGAAAACTTTGAGGAGGTGGAATGATGTGAACGCATAATGGTGTGAACGCAAAATGGTGGCTAGCCATAATTGTTTCCAATTTTGCTACTTCCTTATGAGGAGGTGGAATGGTGTGAATGGAGAACAAGTGGGTAGCTGTTATTGTTATCAATTTTGTTTCTTCCATTTTGGTGTTCAAAGTTGGCTACTTTGAACTTCTAGAAGATACTAGATTACGGCTGGAAGTTATCAATTCTCCCCCTCCAGCCGTATACAAGAAAACACAACTCGGTTATGTCTCTGCATAACTATAGCATCTCTCGAGTCACCATCTTTGTTAACATATCCGCATGATTCTCCTTTGTATCGATCTTCATTAGTCTCAACAGTTGTCGATCAGTTACCTCACGTATCTAATGATAGCGAATATCAATATGTTTGGTACGGGAATGGTACATGGAGTTCTTGCTCAAATCTAGAGCACTCTGACTGTCACAATGTACCTTGTACTCATTTTGATTGATTCCAAATTCTTGTAGATAACGCTTTAACCACAACATTTCTTTTTCAGCTTCTGCAACAGCAATATATTCTGCTTTAGTTATGGTTAATGCTACACACCTCTTCAAAAGTGTACATAAATCCTGAAGAAGATTTCCTACTATCAGGATCTCCAGTCATATCAGCATCTGTATAATCTTCCAAGATTGGATCAGCTCCCCCGTAACAAGACATATCTTCGTTGTACCTTTAACAAATCTGAGAATCCATTTCACCGCCTCCCAATGCTCTTTCCCGGGGTTGGAGAGAAAACGAATCGTTGTTCCCACTGTGTGAGCAATATCAGGCCTAGTACACACCATCGGATACATCAAACTTCTTATACCACTGTCATCCTTTTTCAGCTTGAACACCCATTTGTTTTTCAGTACCTTCTTCTCTCGTGGAAGTTCTACCATTTCATAAGTCTTATTTTTCTGTAGAGAATTCATCTCATCCTGCATTGCGAGCAACCATTTTTCTTTATCCTTATGAGTTACTGCTTCATGAAAACTCTCTGGTTCTCCATCTTCAGTAAGTAGAAGGTATTTGGATTCTGGATATCTACTCAATGGAATCTGACTTCGTTCAGATCTACGAACTTCTAAATATTATGAGGAGATCCACCATCATCTTGGCCTTGTGATGGTTCTGGGACATCTGGCAGACGGGGTTGTGGCTCCCCCTGCTCATCACCGTCATTTTCCTCATTATATTCTACTTCTGGTATTTCTTCTTGCACTGAAAATTCATTTCTCATGAATGATTCAGTTGTTGCCTCTGGTACCTGAGCAGCAACATTTGTTTTCTGAGATATTGTGGGCTTTTCAATATCTTCTATTGTCTGGCTTTCATGGAACACCACGTCCCTACTTCTGATCACCTTCTTCTCCTTTGGATCCCATAATCTTTATCCAAATTATTCATATCCATAGCCTATGAATATGCATGGAGTAGTCTTTACATACAGCTTCTGTCTGAGCTCCTTGGATACATGTGTGTACGCTAAACATCTAAATACTTTTAAGTGAGAGTATGATGGATCCTTTCCAGACAAAATTCAGTGGTACTGATGAAGATCAGTTGACCAAGTAACAAGCGGCTCTAACTACTTCTCCCCAGAATGACTTTGGTAGCTTAGCCATACTGAGCATGCTCTGAAACACGTTCCATGATTGTTCGATTCATTCTTTCTGCTATACCATTGTGTTGAGGGATACGTGGAACTGTCTTCTCATGTCAGATGCCATATGATCTGCAATAGGCATCGAACTGCCTAGAAGGGTATTCACCGCCGTTGTCGGATCGAAGACACTTTAACTTCTTTCCTGTCTCACGTTCTACCATGACATGGAGCTGTTAGAAGTAATCAAAAACCTAGTCCTTCGTCCGTAAGAAATATACCCACACCTTTCGAGAAGCATCATCGATAAACATTAGAAAGTATCGGTTGTCGCCAGTTGATTCAACCTCCAAGGGACCGCAAACATCAGAGTGCACCAGACTGAGTAACTTTGATCTACTCATTGCAGAGGAATTAAACGAGACTCTATGCTTCTTACCAAACAGACAATGATTGCAAGGATCTAGTACAACGTCCTTATCTACATTGATAAGCTCCTTCTTTATCAAGGTAGACAACCCTTTCTCATTCATGTGACCAAGTCTCCGGTGCCATAAATTTTGTGAAGCCTCCTTTTCTGCAACATTAAGGCTGTCTGTGTAGATCTTCACATGAGTTTTGTATAGTGTGCGACAAATATGTTCTCGAGCGACTATCATAGCACCTATTGACAATTTCCATGTGCCTTTACTTAAATGACTATCATAGCCTATTTGTCTAGAACTACTCTAGAAAGTAGATTCAGCCGAAGATCTGGCACATGGCGGACATCCTTCAATGTGATGGTGCTCCCGGAACTTGTCTTTATCTTGGCATCACCAATTCCGACAATCTCAGTAGAACTGCAATTTCCCATCTTCACAACTCCATAGTTACCAGCTTTGTATGTTGTGAAGTATTCCTTGTATGGAGTCACATGGTAGGAAGCTGCAGTATCTACCACCCATTATGTGTCTTCTCGTGAGACGTGAAGGCATGTCTCATCATGGGTTGAACAATAAGCGACATCACCAGAGATAGTCACTGTGATGACCCGAAAATTTCTGACTAAATTTAAACTTAATCTTTAACGTTTCCGACACGATAAGCAAAGTCTATGAAGTTGAATCTCAAAATCTTGAACTATTCAATTACCCCTCGATTGTTCTCAATGATTCACGAACAATTATATGTAAATAGATACATATACTATAACTTGAAAATGTAACAAAGTGTTAAGTAAACGATACTGTGCATTAAACATATTGGTTTGATTATCTGATTGATATATTTAACTATGAAGTTAAAAGATTATGCTAAACGATTGAATTAAAAGATATTTACTGAGTCCCTTAAGGATTATGATATTATTACGGGTCTCTGTTGTAAGGTCCACGTTGATTTGGGAAATCATTCATGTTTAACGGTATTCGGAATTAATGGTAAAGTGTTTGTTTAAATAACGTAATTTGGACACATACAATAATAAGGAATATTAACTGTTAGAATTGAATCTATGAACAACTTGCAACGTATATTTAGAACGTGTTTAAGTATATTGAATATATATTTATGAATATATAGCTTCAGGTTATTTGAAAACAATAATAACATTCGGTTATTGATTCAATTGATATTTAGTTATGTTAATTAGAACGTTTGAGAAATAAACGATGACACATAAATGAATTACATGAATTTAAGTTTAGATGTATAAACAATATGCGATATAATAATTTCAAATGATTTTAAAATGTATTTCAATAAATAGCGAGACAATGATTTATAGAAGTAAATTACCAAAACACTCGAAAGTTTAAGATAAACTTTGAGTGATATAATTTAGGGATAATTTAAGGCTATATTTTGACAAAGGTACGTGTCCCAAAATATAAATTACAAGTTTTCTCAGCGTACGAAGGGACACTCGAAAAACTGAAACCGGGACATAAGTCGAGTGACGACGTACGACTTATCAGAACAAAAATTTCAAGTCAACTATGGACGAGAATATAATATAATATATAATTAATTAATATAAATTATATAAATTATATATTAATAAATAAATATGTCGACAAACAAGAAAACAAAAGTTTGTGAGCTGGATCAGAGGGCCATGCGATCGCATGGCCTTGAAGCACAAATACCATGCGATCGCATGGGGTACTTTTTCAGGCCAAGTCTTTATAAAGCGATCGAATTCAGTTTTTGTGATATATATTTCTTTCATCTTACACTCCGTATAACTTATTTATAGTATTATTATTATTATTATTATTATTATTATTATTATTATTATTATTATTATTATTATTATTATTATTATTATTATTATTATTATTATTATTATTATTAATCTTATTATTATTAGTATTATTAATATTAATTAGTATTATACATAAAATACTACGACGAGATTATGAGCGTGTCACTTTCAAAATGGTTTTCAAGCGGGATAGAGCTAAGGAAATTATGGGTTATTGCCAAGGAGGTTATGGGTAATGTTCGGGGGTATATTTGTGAATCAAACCTAGTGTTTATCATCTCCGTTACGTCTACGTACTTTCCTACAATATTTAATCTCAATACTGATACGTTGAGATCTACGATTATTTGATATTCCGAGTTTCGGTCACATTACGATGAACAACTTTATGTGCTGTTAAGGTGAGTTTCATTGCTCCCTTTTTAATTGCTTTTGCAATATATTTTTGGGCTGAGAATACATGCAATTTATTTTAAACGCAATGGATACAAGTACATACTTAATTCTACACTGAGTTTAAACCGAAAATCCCTTAGCTTTGGTAACTAGTAACTGCCAGTACATAGGATGTGGACTGGTGGGCGCGAATAACAGTATATGGATCCGTAGGGCTTGACATCCACGTCCGAGCTAGAGCGCCAGCCTTTTAACGGACGTGTGTTATTTGAGTTTAGGACACGTTGGTTTACGTGTATTAAAACGAATGGGGTATTTATCATTATAACATTAAAGTTTAGTTACCAGGGTGCTCTGTTATGTAGAATCTATTGATAAACATTTCTGGATGAAACAACTGAAATCTTGTGATCCACTTTTATATACTGATTATGCGAAACACTAAAACTATGAACTCACCAACCTTTGTGTTGACACTTGTTAGCATGTTTATTCTCAGGTTCCCTAGAAGTCTTCTGCTGTTTGGTTATATGCTAGACAAGCTATGTGCATGGAGTCTTACATGACATATTTTTTCAAGGAAACGTTGCATTCACCAAATCATCACTATGTATCTTATTTTGACTGCATTGTCAACGGAAGTACTATTGTAAACTATTATTTACGGTGATTGTCTATATGTAGAAATCATCAGATGTCGAAAACCTTTGATTTAAATATTCATTTATGGTGTGCCTTTTCAAAAGAATGCAATGTTTACAAAACGTATCATATAGAGGTCAAATACCTCGCAATGAAATCAATGAATGACGCATTGTCCATATGGATTTGGAGCGATCGTCACATTTGGTATCAGAGCGTTGGTCCTAGTGAACCAGGTCTTGCATGAGTGTGTCTAACTGATAGTTGTTAGGATGCATTAGTAAGTATGAACTCCGACCGTGTCTGCATGTCAAAAGTTTTGCTTATCATTTTTTGTCGGAAATTACCTACTTATCATTCCTAGTCTAGACACGTTTTACTGCATTGATTGCATGAATAGTGTATAGACAAAATTCATATCTTAGCGTATCTGTTACTGTAAACTTTTCCTGACATCTTTCGAAAATTTCTCCGTGATTTATGAAATTTGGTATTATATATACATATGTAAATTATGTATTGAAGAATACCAAACTAAATTCTATAATCTAATTCATATCAAAAATTATCTCCCTAATTATACAAGATGGATCCCGTATCTAGTTCAAATTCCTTAAACTCTGACAGCTATTCCGATATGGATATTCACCTGAATTCCGAAGACAGTGTAACCGGAATGGATCAACCAATTAGCCATCATCTATTCTGGATGAATTGGAGATGGGTTCGTAATCTACTTAATCATTGGAGACAAGAAAAAGGTGATCCCTTCCATCCACCACATTCACCTCTTGGCGAAGAACCTGAAGCACTTACCGGCAAACCCGTTCGTAACACCATTTTCACCCTCATTTTCAGAACAGCTCGCAACGACTATGTAATATCCAATATTGTAAATCTTATTCATCCGCTTGTCCGAACTGCCAATCATCCCAGTATAATAGAAGAAGTCAACGAGCTTCGTGCTCGGGTAGTGGCTTTGGAGAATATGGTGCAAGGATTACAAACACCAGGAGCAGCATAAACTGTACTACCGATAACAACACCAACAGTACCATTACCACCACCAACAATAACATCCCCATCACACGCCTCAACATCACAATCTATACCTCGGATATCAACATCATACGCACCATAGGTACCAAGGAGTACCAACAACAATAACCGATGAAGTATTGATTCATAATTTTATTGGAGAAATATTCTGATTATGTAATCTCTAAAGTCTTAGAGATAATCTATTCCAGCCGTAACCGTAAATCAGATGAGTGGACTGAAATGATAGAAGGGAGAGTAGAAACCCTGACCGGAATGGTGCACGATTTACAAGCTAGAATTGTTTTACCAACAGCATCAACAGTATCGTCAGTATCACCAACACCGGCAAAACCTGTAGCACTACAAGTTCCGCCAATTTCATAATCACCAACATCATCACAAATCAACAACGCGTATATTGTATCAACGAGTTATGAAGTATTAACTCATTTTCCCTGAAGTAATTATATGTATATTATATATATATATATATATATATATATATATATATATATATAAATGAAATTTAAAAAAAAATAAATCTTTTCGTACTAAGCTATTACATGTGAATCATAACTGGTAGGTACTACTCTGTTAGTTCATGTTACTAATATGCTATACATCCTTCGTTATTGACTTAACAATCATTAACTACAATCTCAGTTTCAACTCAATGAATTCCATTTCCTAATAAACCAAGTGTATTATTCAATTACATAATTGATTTTACATTTTCATTTTCGATGTACTCAAAACTTTTCAGAAAACATCATTTGTGCCTTGTAAGGTTTACAAAAATTCCACGAGCATCAACATCCTTCACCGAGGAATATCAATAAGAATAAATAATGAAGTATTAATTTCATTAGTGAAATACTCCGCGAAGATTAGGTAATCTCTAATGTTTTGGAGATTATTCATTTCTAATTCAAGCCAAAAATCAAATGAGCTTAATATGATATTAACTCATTAAATCTGTATTACATCTGAAGAAAATATACATACAGATATTTTCATAAAGACTGTAACGAAAATTCTTTGTACAAAGTATTAATTGTGAAATTTTTTTAACAGGTAGGTAATACCCGGGAAATATTTAAGTTTGCAATTAATATGTTACACTGTACATTCTTCAACTTTGATCTAAAAATTATTAACAATGCTCACAATGATATACAATCGTTTTCATACAAAATCAATTACATATTCTGATATTGACGGATCAAAATCCAAGTCATAACTCTGAACCGGTGACATCATTCTTAGATCTCTACATCTTTCAAAGCTATACTTTGACTTTAAATCTGTGCAAGATCCATTAGCATTGTTTTTACCGAAAATAACCTTGCAATTCCTTTTCAAAGTATCCAGTATTATCAATCGTTCAACGGGTCAACGACGACCTTTCAGACTTGTAACTTTGGCATATACGTTTTTGTTACTGGGGAACCTTTCATGTTCCACCACATTAACAGTAAATGTACCAGCAAATTCATTAATCTGTGACTTATAGTCTCTTCAAAAAATCATTATAATTGTTCATTGAAACCCTATCATGTACTCATCCACATCTTGTAACGGTAATTACCATACCAACTACCGGGAATTAGCAATCAGTATTTCGAATTTCGCAGCAATTCTACGCCAACAGTTATATATATACATATAATGTCTATCTCCTAGACTTACTTACTTCGAATGTGAAGTTTCTAAAAAAGACCTTAAACCGCGAACTAGTTCTCGAAATTTTGAAAAGTACTGATGAAGCAGCAAAAACTGTAAACGACCTTAACAGTAAAAAGTTTGATGATAAAGAATAGTGTGTTAGCAAAGCTCAGAAAAAGAAAAGGTTTGGAACTGGAAAACGGATTGAGCAAAGTATGAAGGAGGCTGTGGATAAATCACAAAGACGAAACCTGCCTTCTAAGAATCCAAATGATTCAGTATTTGCTGAAGCCATTAACGAATACATTGCTTCCGAATCTAAACCCTTGCGGACAATATTCTTCATCATCCTGTGATATTAGAAATTCTAAGATATTATCATATCTTTCATTATAAATATCTTCAATATTTCTGAAGATATCTTCATAACTATTATCATCCGAAATTATTTATCTCTTCACGCTATCTGTGTTACATCATAAAAGAAACTATTTTAGTTTCTAATTTCTGAAAATTTTGAAAAATGGATGTTTTTGAAGTAGTGTTGAGAATTGAAGCATGAGTTAGTATAATATAATGACAATTGATCAACGTGATTATATTACAGTAAGTCATGCTGAGTTTCTAATGGAATGTGATAAAGGTTCACAGATCATACCCTCATCATGAACCATGTTACATAACTCTTTCATTCTATATAACCTCTAAACATATCAAGAAAATATTTTTCTTGATGATTCGGTCTTTTTCGAGGTATTCTGGTAATTTGACAAGTCAGATTGTGCCATTACCGTTTCTTTCTTAGAATATTAATTATGTTCATTCAGAAATTCATACCTACGAATTCTAGACCATTATTCGCTTGACTTAAAGTCGGGAAGAGAAAACGAAAGCATGAAGCTCTGAAATATAATGAAAAATATAAAGCTCGAAAATAACCCCGAAATTACAAACCGTGTATATCAATGCGTATAGCAATATAAAGACACGGGAGAATGAAAAACAATATAACCCCAAGGTAATAGTAGAAGAAAATAACCTCCTCTGGTGGCAGATGAAAAAGAAGAATGAATGATATGATAGCCAAGAAAATATCAAGAATCAGAACTGGATGAAGCATTTTCACAAATCTTTTGTAAGTATGAAATAAGGAAGAAGATTATAGGAGTGGTGAAAATAAATGAAACGGAAGAGGTCAATTTATAGCAAAATATCAGACATATCAATCGAGGCAGATTACGCATTTAATCAAAGCAAATCCTAATTTCCTTAAATTCTAAAGAATCAAATCTTATTTAAATTATGAAGATTTTCTATTCCTTAAATTCCGGAAATCAATCGTTACTACGTTAAGAGATAAGACGAATCTCTATTCTCCATTTCACTCTATTACGATAACTTCCCTCATACGCTTCGAGTAATTTGATTTTTTTTATCCATATTATTCAACGGTGATAAAAATTCTATTTATCAACACATATTCGTCATGAAAACATTTTTATTGTTAGCCATGACGACCTCACTCAAATTTCGGGAAGAAATTTCTTTAACGGAGAGGTACTGTGATGACCCGGAAATTTCTGACTAAATTTAAACTTAATCATTAACGTTTCCGACACGATAAGCAAAGTCTATGAAGTTGAATCTCAAAATCTTGAACTATTCAATTACCCCTCGATTGTTCTCAATGATTCGCGAACAATTATATGTAAATAGATACATATACTATAACTTGAAAATGTAACAAAGTGTTAAGTAAACGATACTGTGCATTAAACATATTGGTTTGATTATCTGATTGATATATTTAACTATGAAGTTAAAAGATTATGCTAAACGATTGAATTAAAAGATATTTACTGAGTCCCTTAAGGATTATGATATTATTACGGGTCTCTGTTGTAAGGTCCACGTTGATTTGGGAAATCATTCATGTTTAACAGTATTCGGTATTAATGGTAAAGTGTTTGTTTAAATAACGTAATTTGGACACATACAATAATAAGGAATATTAACTGTTAGAATTGAATCTATGAACAACTTGTAACGTATATTTAGAACGTGTTTAAGTATATTGAATATATATTTATGAATATATAGCTTCAGGTTATTTGAAAACAATAATAACATTCTGTTATTGATTCAATTGATATTTAGTTATGTTAATTAGAACGTTTGAGAAATAAACGATGACACATAAATGAATTACATGAATTTAAGTTTAAATGTATAAACAATATGCGATATAACAATTTCAAATGATTTTAAAATGTATTTTAATAAATAGCGAGACAATGATTTATAGAAGTAAATTACCAAAACACTCGAAAGTTTAAGATACAATTTGAGTGATATAATTTAGGGATAATTTAAGGCTATATTTTGACAAAGGTACGTGTCCCAAAATATAAATTACAAGTTTTCTCAGCGTACGAAGGGACACTCGAAAAACCAGAACCGGGGCATAAGTCGAGTGACGACGTACGACTTATCGGAACAAAAATTTCAAGTCAACTATGCACGAGAATATAATATAATATATAATTAATTAATATAAATTATATATATTATATATTAATAAATAAATATGTCGACAAACAAGAAAACAAAAGTTTGTGAGCTGGATCAGATGGCCATGCGATCGCATGGCTTTGAAGCACAAATACCATGCAATCGCATGGGGTACTTTTTTAGGCCAAGTCTTTATAAAGCGATCGAATTCAGTTTTTGTGATATATATTTCTTTCATCTTACACTCCGTATAACTTACTTATATTATTATTATTATTATTATTATTATTATTATTATTATTATTATTAAGATTAATATTATTATTAATCTTATTATTATTAGTATTATTAATATTAATTAGTATTATACATAAAATACTACGACGAGATTATGAGCGTGTCACTTTCAAAATGGTTTTCAAGCGTGATAGAGCTAAGGAAATTATGGGTTAATGCCAAGGAGGTTATGGGTAATGTTCGGGGGTATATTTGTGAATCAAACCTAGTGTTTATCATCTCCGTTACGTCTACGTACTTTCCTACAATATTTAATCTCAATACTGATACGTTGAGATCTACGATTATTTGATATTCCGAGTTTCGGTCACATTACGATGAACAACTTTATGTGCTGCTAAGGTGAGTTTCATTGCTCCCTTTTTAATTGCTTTTGCAATATATTTTTGGGCTGAGAATACATGCAATTTATTTTAAACGCAATGGATACAAGTACATACTTAATTCTACACTGAGTTTAAACCGAAAATCCCTTAGCTTTGGTAACTAGCAACTGCCAGTACATAGGATGTGGACTGGTGGGCGCGAATAACAGTATATGGATCCGTAGGGCTTGACATCCACGTTCGAGCTAGAGCGCCAGCCTTTTAACGGACATGTGTTATTTGAGTTTAGGACACGTTGGTTTACGTGTATTAAAACGAATGGGGTATTTATCATTATAACATTAAAGTTTAGTTACCAGGGTGCTCTGTTATGTAGAATCTATTGATAAACGTTTCTGGATGAAACAACTGAAATCTTGTGATCCACTTTTATATACAGATTATGTGAAACACTAAAACTATGAACTCACCAACCTTTGTGTTGACACTTGTTAGCATGTTTATTCTCAGGTTCCCTAGAAGTCTTCCGCTGTTTGGTTATATGCTAGACAAGCTATGTGCATGGAGTCTTACATGACATATTTTTTCAAGGAAACGTTGCATTCACCAAATCATCACTATGTATCTTATTTTGACTGCATTGTCAACGGAAGTACTATTGTAAACTATTATTTACGGTGATTGTCTATATGTAGAAATCATCAGATGTCGAAAACCTTTGATTTAAATATTCATTTATGGTGTGCCTTTTCAAAAGAATGAAATGTTTACAAAACGTATCATATAGAGGTCAAATACCACGCAATGAAATCAATGAATGACGCATTGTCCATATGGATTTGGAGCGATCGTCACAGTTGGTATCAGAGCATTAGTCCTAGTGAACCAGGTCTTGCATGAGTGTGTCTAACTGATAGTTGTTAGGATGCATTAGTAAGTCTGGACTCCGACCGTGTCTGCATGTCAAAAGTTTTGCTTATCATTTTTTGTCGGAAATTATGTACTTATCATTCCTAGTCTAGACACGTTTTATTGCATTGATTGCATAAATAGTGTATAGACAAAATTCATATCTTAGCGTATCTGTTACTGTAAACTTATCCTGACATCTTCCGAAAATTTCTCCGTGATTTATGGAATTTGGTATTATATATACATATGTAAATTATGTATTGAAGAATACCAAGCTAAATTCTATAATCTAATTCATATCAAAAATTATCTCCCTAATTATACAAGATGGATCCCGTATCTAGTTCAAATTCCTTAAACTCTGACAGCTATTCCGATATGGATATTCACCTGAATTCCGAAGACAGTGTAACCGGAATGGATCAACCAATTAGCCATCATCTATTTTGGATGAATTGGGGATGGGTTCGTAATCTACTTAATCATTGGAGAGAAGAAGAAGGTGATCCCTTCCATCCACCACATTCACCTCTTGGCGAAGAACCTGAAGCACTTACCGGCGAACCCGTTCGTAACACCATTTTCACCCTCATTTTCAGAACAGCTCGCAATGACTATGTAATATCCAATATTGTAAATCTTATTCACCCGCTTGTCCGAACCGCCAATCATCCCAGTATAATAGAAGAAGTCAACGAGCTTCATGCTCGGGTAGTGGCTTTGGAGAATATGGTGCAAGGATTACAAACACCAGCAGCAGCATAAACTGTACCACCGATAACAACACCAACAGTACCATTACCACCACCAACAATAACATCCCCATCACACACCTCAACATCACAATCTATACCTCGGATATCAACATCATACGCACCATAGGTACCAAGGAGTACCAACAACAATAACCGATGAAGTATTGATTCATAATTTCATTGGAGAAATATTCTGCGGCGATTATGTAATCTCTAAAGTCTTAGAGATAATCTATTCCAGCCGTAACCGTAAATCAGATGAGTGGACCGAAATGATAGAAGGGAGAGTAGAAACCCAGACCGGAATGGTGCACGATTTACAAGCTAGACTTGTTTTACCAGCAGCATCAACAGTATCGTCAGTATCACCAACACCAGCAAAACCTATAGCACTACAATTTCCGTCAATTTCATAATCACCAACATCATCACAAATCAACAACGCGTATATTGTATCAACGAGTTATGAAGTATTAACTCATTTTCCCTGAAGTAATTATATGTATATTTTATATATATATATATATATATATATATATATATATATATATATATATATATATATATATATATATATATATATATATATATATATATATATATATATCTATATATATATATATATATATATATATGTATATATATATATATATATATATATATATATATATATATATATATATATATATATATGAAATTTGAAAACAAAATAAATCTTTTCGTACTAAGCTATTACATGTGAATCATAACTGGTAGGTACTACTCGGTTAGTTCATGTTACTAATATGCTATACATCCTTCGTTAATGACTTAACAATCGTTAACTACAATCTCAGTTTCAACTCAATGAATTCCATTTCCTAATAAACCAAGTGTATTATTCAATTACATAATTGATTTTACATTTTCATTTTCGATGTACTCAAAACTTTTCAGAAAACATCATCTGTGCCTTGTAAGGTTTACAAAAATTCCACGAGCATCAACATCCTTCACCGAGGAATATCAATAAGAATAAATAATGAAGTATTAATTTCATTAGTGAAATACTCCGCGAAGATTAGGTAATCTCTAATGTTTTGGAGATTATTCATTTCTAATTCAAGCCAAAAATCAAATGAGCTTAATATGATATTAACTCATTAAATCTGTATTGCATCTGAAGAAAATATACATACAGATATTTTCATAAAGACTGTAACGAAAATTCTTTGTACAAAGTATTAATTGTGAAATTTTTTTAACGGGTAGGTAATACCCGGAAAATATTTAAGTTTGCAATTAATATGTTACACTGTACATTCTTCAACTTTGATCCAAAAATTATTAACAATGCTCACAACGATATACAATCGTTTTCATACAAATTCAATTACATATTCTGATATTGACGGATCAGAATCCAAGTCATAACTCTGAACCGGTGACATCATTCTTAGATCTCTACATCTTTCAAAGCTATACTTTGACTTTAAATCTGTGCTAGATCCATTAGCATTGTTTTTACCGAAAATAACCTTGCAATTCCTTTTCAAAGTATCCAATATTATCAACCGTTCAACCGGTCAACGACGACCTTTCAGACTTGTAACTTTGGCATATATGTTTTTGTTACTGGGGAACCTTTCATGTTCCACCACATTAACAGTAAATGTACCAGCAAATTCATTAATCTGTGACTTAAAGTCTCTCCGAAAAACCATTATAATTGTTCATTGAAACCCTATCATGTACTCATCCACATCTTGTAACGGTAATTACCATACCAACTACCGGGAATTAGCAATCAGTATTTCGAATTTCGCAGCAATTCTACGCCAACAGTTATATATATACATATAATGTCTATCTCCTAGACTTACTTACTTCGAATGTGAAGTTTCTGAAAAACACCTTAAACCGCGAACTAGTTCTCGAAATTTTGAAAAGTACTGATGAAGCAGCAAAAACTGTAAACGACCTTAACAGTAAAAAGTTTGATGATAAAGAATAGTGTGTTGGCAAAGCTCAGAAAAAGAAAAGGTTTGGAACTGGAAAACGATTGAGCAAAGTATGAAGGAGGCTGTGGATAAATCACAAAGACGAAACCTGCCTTCTAAGAATCCAAATGATTCAGTATTTGCTGAAGCCATTAATGAATACCTTGCTTCCGAATCTAAACCCTTGCGGACAATATTCTTCATCATCCTCTGATATTAGAAATTCTAAGATATTATCATATCTTTCATTATAAATATCTTCGATATTTCTGAAGATATCTTCATAACTGTAATCATCCGAAATTATTTATCTCTTCACGCTATCTGTGTTACATCATAAAAGAAACTATTTTAGTTTCTAATTTCTGAAAATTTTGAAAAATGGATGTTTTTGAAGTAGTGTTGGGAATTGAAGCATGAGTTAGTATAATATAATGACAATTGATCAACGTGATTATATTACAGTAAGTCATGCTGAGTTTCTAATGGAACGTGATAAAGGTTCACAGATCATACCCTCATCATGAACCATGTTACATAACTCTTTCATTCTATATAACCTCTAAACATATCAAGAAAATATTTTTCTTGATGATTCGGTCTTTTTCGAGGTATTCTGGTAATTTGACAAGTCAGATTGTGCCATTACCGTTTCTTTCTTAGAATATTAATTATGTTCATTCTGAAATTCATACCTACGAATTCTGGACCATTATTCGCTTGACTTAAAGTCGGGAAGAGAAAACGAAAGCATGAAGCTCCGAAATATAATGAAAAATATAAAGCCCGAAAATAACCCCGAAATTACAAACCGTGTATATCAATGCGTATAGCAATATAAAGACACGGGAGAATGAAAAACAATATAACCCCAAGATAATAGTAGAAGAAAATAACCTCCTCTGGTGGCAAATAAAAAAGAAGAATGAATGATATGATAGCCAAGAAAATATCAAGAATCAGAACTGGATGAAGCATTTTCACAAATCTTTTGTAAGTATGAAATAAGGAAGAAGATTATAGGAGTGGTGAAAATAAATGAAACGGAAGAGGTCAATTTATAACAAAATATCAGACATAGCAATCGAGGCAGATTACGCATTTAATCAAAGGAAATCCTAATTTCCTTAAATTTCGAAGAATCAAATCTTATTTAAATTATGAAGATTTTCTATTCCTTAAATTCCGGAAATCAATCGTTACTACGTCAAGAGATAAGATGAATCTCTATTCTCCATTTCACTCTATTACGATAACTTCCCTCATACGCTTCGAGTAATTGCATTTTTTTTATCCATATTATTCAACGGTGATAAAAATTCTATTTATCAACACATATTCGTCATGAAAACATTTTTATTGTTAGCCATGACGACCTCACTCAAATTTCGGGACGAAATTTCTTTAACGGAGAGGTACTGTGATGACCCGGAAATTTCTGACTAAATTTAAACTTAATCATTAACGTTTCCGACACGATAAGCAAAGTCTATGAAGTTGAATCTCAAAATATTGAACTATTCAATTACCCCTCGATTGTTCTCAATGACTCGCGAACAATTATATGTAAATAGATACATATACTATAACTTGAAAACGTAACAAAGTGTTAAGTAAACGATACTGTGCATTAAACATATTGGTTTGATTATCTGATTGATATATTTAACTATGAAGTTAAAAGATTATGCTAAATGATTGAATTAAAAGATATTTACTGAGTCCCTTAAGGATTATGATATTATTACGGGTCTCTGTTGTAAGGTCCACGTTGATTTGGGAAATCATTCATGTTTAACGGTATTCGGAATTAATGGTAAAGTGTTTGTTTAAATAACTTAATTTGGACACATACAATAATAAGGAATATTAACTGTTAGAATTGAATCTATGAACAACTTGCAACTTATATTTAGAACGTGTTTAAGTATATTGAATATATATTTATGAATATATAGCTTCAGGTTATTTGAAAACAATAATAACATTCGGTTATTGATTCAGATATTTAGTTATGTTAATTAGAACGTTTGAGAAATAAACGATGACACATAAATGAATTACATGAATTTAAGTTTAAATGTATAAACAATATGCGATATAACAATTTCAAATGATTTTAAAATGTATTTCAATAAATAGCGAGACAATGATTTATAGAAGTAAATTACCAAAACACTCGAAAGTTTAAGATAAACTTTGAGTGATATAATTTAGGGATAATTTAAGGCTATATTTTGACAAAGGTACGTGTCCCAAAATATAAATTACAAGTTTTCTCAGCGTACGAAGGGACACTCGAAAAACTGAAACCGGGACATAAGTCGAGTGACGACGTACGACTTATCAGAACAAAAATTTCAAGTCAACTATGCACGAGAATATAATATAATATATAATTAATTAATATAAATTATATAAATTATATATTAATAAATAAATATGTCGACAAACAAGAAAACAAAAGTTTGTGAGCTGGATCAGAGGGCCATGCGATCGCATGGCCTTGAAGCACAAATACCATGCGATCGCATGGGGTACTTTTTCAGGCCAAGTCTTTATAAAGTGATCGAATTCAGTTTTTGTGATATATATTTCTTTCATCTTACACTCCGTATAACTTATTTATATTATTATTATTATTATTATTATTATTATTATTATTATTATTATTATTATTATTATTATTATTATTATTATTATTATTTTTAAGATTAATATTATTATTAATCTTATTATTATTAGTATTATTAATATTAATTAGTATTATACATAAAATACTACGACGAGATTATGAGCGTGTCACGTTCAAAATGGTTTTCAAGCGGGATAGAGCTAAGGAAATTATGGGTTATTGTCAAGGAGGTTATGGGTAATGTTCAGGGGTATATTTGTGAATCAAACCTAGTGTTTATCATCTCCGTTACGTCTACGTACTTTCCTACAATATTTAATCTCAATACTGATACGTTGAGATCTACGATTATTTGATATTCCGAGTTTCGGTCACATTATGATAAATAACTTTATGTGCTGCTAAGGTGAGTTTCATTGCTCCCTTTTTAATTGCTTTTGTAATATATTTTTGGGCTGAGAATACATGCAATTTATTTTAAACCCAATGGATACAAGTACATACTTAATTCTACACTGAGTTTAAATCGAAAATCCCTTAGCTTTGGTAATTAGTAACTGCCATTACATAGGATGTGGACTGGTGGGCGCGAATAAAATTATATGGATCCATAGGGCTTGACATCCCCGTCCGAGCTAGAGCGCCAGCCTTTTAACGGACGTGTGTTATTTGAGTTTAGGACACGTTGGTTTGCGTCTATTAAAACGAATGGGGTATTTATCATTATAACGTTAAAGTTTAGTTACCAGGGTGCTCTGTTATGTAGAATCTATTGATAAACGTTTCTGGATGAAACAACTGAAATCTTGTGATCCACTTTTATATACAGATTATGCGAAACACTAAAACTATGAACTCACCAACCTTTGTGTTGACACTTGTTCGCATGTTTATTCTCAGGTTCCCTAGAAGTCTTCCGTTGTTTGGTTATATGCTAGACAAGCTATGTGCATGGAGTCTTACATGACATATTTTTTCAAGGAAACGTTGCATTCACCAAATTATCACTATGTATCTTATTTTGACTGCATTGTCAACGGAAGTACTATTGTAAACTATTATTTACGGTGATTGTCTATATGTAGAAATCATCAGATGTCGAAAACTTTTGATTTAAATATTCATTTATGGTGTGCCTTTTCAAAAGAATGCAATGTTTACAAAACGTATCATATAGAGGTCAAATACCTCGCAATGAAATCAATGAATGACGCATTGTCCATATGGATTTGGAGCGATCGTCACAGTCACTAATGTTTCTTCACCCTTATTCTTCGACTGTGAACTGCTCTGACC
Organism: Rutidosis leptorrhynchoides; assembly: GCF_046630445.1. Classification (NCBI taxonomy): domain Eukaryota; kingdom Viridiplantae; phylum Streptophyta; class Magnoliopsida; order Asterales; family Asteraceae; genus Rutidosis; species Rutidosis leptorrhynchoides. The sequence goes on from NC_092340.1 coordinate 140,105,274, forward strand.
TTGTTCCTCTTTCAATCGGTAACATTTCTTCTTCATATGTCCCTGTAATCCACAATAATGACATTTATATAATGGTTTTCTGCCATCAGCAGACCTGCCCCTGCTCTTGCTTCTTCCTCTCCATTTGGTTTTGCTACTCATTCGTTTGCCATTCGGGGCTGAGTTGCTGAGTGTTACGACCAACGTCTCTCAACTATCAGGAAGAGAACTAAGTAGCAGTAGCGCCTAAACATCATCGCCAAGAGGCATCTCTACAGACGATAACTGGTTGACCAAACTTTGGAACTCACTGGTATGCTCGGCAACTAAAGTTACACTTTTAAACTTCATGTTGACTAAACGCCTCATCAACAGGGCTTTATTCCGAACAATCTTGGCCTGGTACATGTCCTCCAACTTTTTCTAGAGGACATATGCGTCCGTCTCTTGTGCAACATGGTGGAAGACACCATGATCAATCCATTGACGGATCTGACCAATAGTTTTTCGGTTTAAATTCTTCCACTCTTTCTCTTTGGCGGAATCGGGATTTGTACCCTTTAATTCAATAGGGTCAAACAAATTGTTACAGCCGATGAGATCTTCCATCCGAGGTTTCCACAACATGTAATTGGTGGCAGTGAGCATAATCATGGCTCCGAAAGATCATCCTGACTCTTTCATGGACATTATCACCTTACAAATAATTTTTCAACACAAACGAGGTTGAAAACTTCAGAAAACTCAAAAGCTCGACCAACACCTCTAACCTGGCTCTTGATACCACTTGTTGTGGTTATGAGAGGATCCCCTGAACGTTGGTTGACACAAATTTGAGAGAAAATAACTCTATTACTCACAAGAATAGATTACACGAGTATTACAAAACTCTAATAAATAAATAAAACTCTCAAACTAACTCACTAGGAATTCTCACCACTATCTAGAGATGTATTCATTCTGGGTTAGGATTACACTTAATTCACACACACTAACTAGGTTGTGATTACACATTTTCTGAATGATTTTATAACTGACTAACTCACTAGGAATTCTCACCACTCTCTAGGGATGTATTCACTTTTGGTTAGGATTACATTTCACTAAATGAATGATTAAACTGAGGTTTGCACCTTGATAATGCTAAAAACGAACATATATTTCATAGCATTATCCCTTAAGAAAGACAAGCTTTTAGTTGCAATTGTTCTATTTACAAGTGATATTCGTTTAAATATTAAAAGGTGAAGACAAAAGACAGATTCGACGAATTGAAGACGCAAACGACCAAAAAGCTAAAAAGTACAAAGTACAATCAAAGTGGTTCAAATTATTGATGAGAAAAGTCTAAAAGTTACAAGAGTACGAGCCGCAAAACGCAAAGTACAAGATATTAAATAGTACGAAAGTGTGATGACCCGGGAATTTCCGACCAAATTTAAACATAATCTTTATATGAAATTCGACATGATAAGCAAAGTCTGTAATGTTGAAGTCTCAAAAACTTTGAACTGTATTCATGTGTACATTCGACCTTTGACTATTCCCGACGATTCACGAACTAGTGTTGTAAATAAATATAAAAATATATGTATAAATAAATTTTATACATATGTAATATTATATATGATGTAATATACAAATATTAAAGATTCAATAAATTTATATAAATGATAGATATGATATGATAAAAGATAATACACTATACGTAATTTCAAGTTAGATATAATTGTAATATTAATATTATTACCATTACTTTCACTACTATTATTAAGATTAAAATTTTTATCATTTATATTACTATATATATATATATATATATATATATATATATATATATATATATATATATATATATGAAATTAGATAAGTATAAACTATTATATTATTATTATTAATAATATTAGTATTATTATAATTATTGTTATTAACCATATCCATTATAAGGTCAATATTATCATTTCTATTAGTAATATTATTTTTACTAGTATATTATTATAATTTTGTATTATTATTAGTTATAATATTAAAAAGTATTAGTATTGTAATTGTGAATTATTAGAAAAACAATACAATCTATTATTTTTATCCTTTATAAAATAAGTATTTTTTTTTGTGTTTCTATTTTTTATTAATATGTATTAATTTAATTATTATTAATTTGTATTATTATTATTAATATACTTAATAATCATTAATAATATTTATAAATATATATATATATATATATATATATATATATATATATATATATATATATATATATATATATATTATAAACTTAGTAAAGAAATCACGGGATCCTTTCACACTTTATCTAATTTAATATCTTGTCTTGATCAAAAATCAGATACCATCACAGTGTAATAACAAAATTTGTTAGCTGTCCTATTCTCCTTTTAAGTTTTTTATTTATTTGTGATACCTGCTTGTTATCTCCTTGTCGATCCTATCTTTTTTTTTTCAAACTGATCGATTACTCAGTATTATTAATTAAAATTTTTTAACTCTCAACCCTCATTAACAATTATAACAGTCTAAAAATTCGTGGTAGCTGTGAAGGTATATTTTTTTTTACGAGCTCTTCACCTCTGTCTTTCATACTTTTTATCCAAAATAGGAATTCAAGTTTTAATTCAAAATCTATAAATGCAGAGTTAATCTAAAACATGTCGTAAATATGTGTGTATAATCTCAGTTTCCAATTTTTCATATCAAGATTGAATTTAGGAGTCAAACTTTAATTTGTAAAAGTCAAACCATTTGTTCTTGGTGCAATTCGGATTTGTTTTGATATTTCAAGTAAAATCGAGGATTCCAATAGTTTCTATACATTATTTACAAACTATTTTATGTTGTAACATTAATCTATTATGTACTCTAAATCAAAAATATATTTTTTTTTTTTAAACCGTGAGCTGCACAGCAGCGATTTTTTTTTAATTTTTTTTTTTCGATTTCAAATGATTCAGAGACAAAGAAGATCGTTTATAGGTTGTTGGATAATCCTAAAACCCATAATGTAATTCGTTGGGTGACTTCTGCTCATTTGGTATTGATGAAGAAGAAGCAATATGGATAGATAGAATCACGGTTTATATATTATAGGGAGTGATATTAATCAGGAAAGTAGAAACAGATGAGTGGTAGTGGGTGTTTGCGGTTGGGCATGAGGTCGCGAGTTCGAGTCTCTACCTAGGCTATCGGGGCTGTTATTTTTTTTAAACACCTTAAGGTAGTCTATCCTTCTTTATTTTTATTATTATTATTATTATTATTATTATTATTATTATTATTATTATTATTATTATTATTGTTATTATTATTGTCTTATTATTATTAGTGTTTATTATTAATATGATAATTGTTATTAATTATAATATTTAGAAGTATCCTTATTACTTTTATGAGAATAATAAAGTTTAGCACTAGATCATTAAAAAATAAGACTTGCATCGTTTTAAAATTATTGGTATTATTATTATTATTACTAGTATTATCATTAGTTATCATATATCATTATTATTATTATGATTATAATCATAACTAAGAACGTTGTTAATACTACTACTACTATTATTATTATTATTATTATTATTATTATTATTATTATTATTATTATTATTATTATTATTACATTAGTTAACTACTAATAAATGTATTATCATTATTATCATTATGTTAACATAAAGACTATGATTAATATTAGTATTATTTTGATTAAGTAACGTCATTATGTATTAACAACATCATTATTAGTATTATTATTAATAACGTTATTATCAGTATTATCAATAGTAATTCATTAGTATTATCAAAAACTAACTTTTAAGTAGATAAATACTTTGCACATAAAATATGTCTATTATATATATATATATATATATATATATATATATATATATATATATATATATATATATATATATATATATATTATAATTATATCAATATTTTACATAATTATATATATATCAAACCTATAAATATTATCTATATAAATACTTACAAATAACAAACTTTTGATTTTTAAAATAACACTAAACAATTATGTATATGAATATGGATATATATAACTACATAAATCTTAATCATATTGAATATATACACAAGTTAAATATATATTATATAAATTAAAATATAACAAATAAATTTGTTCGATTACAATTATGTGTATTAATAAATATACAAATGATATAGGTTCGTGAATCCGAGGCCAACCCTACTTTGTTCAGTTGTTTAATGTCGTCATATATATTTTTACTAAAAAATACATTAGGTGAGTTTCATTTGCTCCCTTTTACTCATTACATTTTTGGGCTGAGAATACATGCACTGTTTTAATAACTGTTTTAAAATATTTATATGCGTGAGTTTCATTTGCTCCATTTTTAAATGCTTTTGCAATATATTTTTGGGACTGAGACTGCATGCGCTGCTTTTACAACTGTTTTATGAAATAGACACAAGTAAATGAAACTACATTCTATGGCTGGATTATTAAACCGAATATGCCCCCTTTTAGTCTGGTAATCTAAGAATTAGGGAACAGACACCCTAATTGATGCGAATCCTAAAGATAGATCTATCGGGTCCAACAAGCCCCATTCAAAGTACCGGATGCTTTAGTACTTCGAATTAATATCATGTCCGAAGGAGGATCCCGAAATGATGGGGATATTCTAATATGCATATTGTTAAGGTCGGTTACCAGGTGTTCAATCCATATGAATGATATTTTTGTCTCTATGCATGGGACGTATATTTATGAGATAATGAAAATCTTGTGGTCTATTAAAATGATGGAAATGATTATTTATGTTAAACTAATGAACTCACCAACCATTTGGTTGACACTTTAAAGCATGTTCATTCTCAGGTACGAAAGAAATCTTCTGCTGTGCATTTGCTCATCTTAAAGATATTATTTGGAGTCATTCATGACATATTTCAAAAGATGTTGCATTCTAGTCGTTGAGTTCATCAAGATTATTATTAAGTCAATTATAGTAAGATATATTACGAAATGGTATGCATGTTGTCAACTTTTGATGTAATGGAAGATTGTCTTTTCAAAAACGAATGCAATGTTTGTAAAATGTATCATATAGAGGTCAAGTACCTCGCGATGTAATCAACTGTTGTGATTCGTTTATAATCGATATGGACTTCGTCCGGATGGATTAGGACGGGTCCTTTCAGTTGGTATCAGAGCGGTGGTCTTAGCGAACTAGGTCTGCATTAGTGTGTATAACTGATAATTCGTTAGAATGCATTAGTGAGTCTGGACTTCGACCGTGTCTGCATGTCAAAAGTTTTGCTTATCATTTAATGTCGAAAATTACTTATTTATCATCCTTAAAGTCTAGACACGTCTTACTGCCGCTATTGCATAGACAGTGTATAGATAAATTCATATCTTAGCATATTTGTTGTTGTTACTTTGCCTGACAGCTTCCGTAGATTCCTCCGTAACTTATGGGATTTTAGTATTATATATGCATATGTAAATATGTATTGCAAGGTACTAATCTACATCCTATAATCTATTTCTTATCGAAAATTCTTCATCTGATTGTACGGAATGAATCCTTCAACCAGTTCGAGTCCCTCGAATTCCGATAGCTATTCCGATAGTTATTCCGACAGCTATTCCGACGTGGACGTTCACCTAAGCTCCGAAAGCAGCGTCACCAGAACGAATTAACCAACCAACCATCCCTAATTCATATGATGAGTTCGTAGTCGACTTAATTAATGGAGACAAGAAGAAGGCAATCCTTTCCATCAACCAAATTCACCTCTTAGTGAAGAACCTGAAGCACTTACCGACGAACCACAACGAAACACCATTTTCACCCTCATTTCCCGAATATCTCACCACGATTATATTCTATCTAAAATTCTAAACCTTATTCATCCATTCGTTCTGACAGACAATCATCCCGGAGTAATACAAGAAGTCAACGAGCTTCGCGCCTGAGTTGTAGCCTTGAAAAATATGGTGCAAAATGTACCAGCTTCAGCAACATCATCAACATCAACGGTATCACCAACAACAACATCCGCATCCCAAGACTCAATTTCACAATCTGCCCCACGAACACCAACATCATACGCACCATAGATAACAAGGAGTACCAACAGCAATGAACGATGAAGTATTGATCCATAACTTCATTAATATTCTGCGAAGAATATGTGGATCCTAATAGTTTTAGAGATTACTTATTCTAGCTCAAATCGAAAATCAAATGAGTTTAATATTATATTGACTCATTAAATCCATAATTACATCTGAAGAAAATATATATGTATATATACTTTCATAAAGATTGTGATTAAAAATTCTCTTGTACAAACTGTTAATGGTGAAAATATTTTAATGGGTAGGTAATACCCGAGGAATATTTAGATCTAACATTAATAAGTTACACTGTATATTCTTCAATTCAGATTCAGCAGTCATTAACAATACTGCTCAAATTCACACATATACGTATCCGTTCACCAAAGAACAACTATTTTCATCCAAGTTCAATTTCATATTTGGATTTTGACCTATCAGAATCCAACAAGTGGCATAATGAAGAAAACATTTGACAAAATAAAATTTGTTAGAAACAGACTAATTAACTATGAGAAATTTTGTTAAGAATCCACGCTAACTGTTTCCAGCTAAGTGTTCCTAGCTAACTGATTACATTTTATTTATCGCAGTTTATTTATCGTAATTTAATTATCGCAATTTATTTATCGTCATTTAATTTCTGTTATTTACTTTACGCATTTAATTTATTGTCATTTAATTTCTGTTATTTATTTTACGCACTTTAAATATCGGGACACGTATACAAAGTTTTGACATATCATATCGACGCATCTATATATATTATTTGGAATCACCATAGACACTCTATATGCAGTAATGATCGAGTTCTCTATACAGGGTTGAGGTTGATTCTACAATAATATATATACTTTGAGTTGTGATCGAGTCTGAGACATATACACGGGTCACGATACGTATTATTTAATTCAAATATTATATATTAAACTATATATGAATTATTGAATTGCTAACTGTGGACTATTGACTGAGGACCAATATTGGACAATTAAAATGAATTAAAATATTGATTATAACATATGAACCTAAACAATTCTTCAAGTCTGCCACTTGATTTCATCTTAAACCTCATTTGTATCTTGACGATTACAATCTTCGTTCAAACCTTTCATGATTCTTGAAAACACCTCAATCGATAGGATGAATCAATCGCACTTTATCTACGGAAGGAAAGATTTATGCATATAGTTATGCACCTGAGAAACTCTCGGCAACTGAGTAAAAGTTTAACACGTAGCCGCGTTAGATCCTTTGGCATTTATTAGCAAAAATAATTTTGCGATCCCTTTTCAAAGTAGCCAATTTTGTCACAGCTCCAGCAAGTCAACTTCGACTTTTCATTCGAAGTAGCCTTACTATAATCCTGATATATATACGATTACCCTTTTGATACTGGAGAATTCTTTTATATGCCACCATATTATCAGCAAACGTACCAGCAACCTCGTTGCTTCTTGGCTTAGATCTCTCTGACAAATCATTATATTTATTCATTGAAACCCTATCATATACTCATCCACATCTTGTAACGAGAACTGCCATACCAATTACCGGGAATCAACAATTAGTACTTTGAAAACTTACATCATATCTACATCAACAGTTATATGTATGACATTTATCTCTTAGAATTATGATCTCTCATTCTGAAATTCTGAAAAGCACTCAGTCACAAATCAATACTATGAATGTTGAAAAAGTTGAATGAAACAGCAGAAACCATAGACCACCGTAAACGACCTTAATCATCGAAAGTTGATGATAAAGAATAGTATGTTGAAAAAGCTCAGAAAAGTTAGAACTGGAAAACGGATTGAGCTAACCATGAAGGAGACCAAGGACAAATACAAGGACCAAACCCTATATTCAAAGAATCCAGGTAATTCTGAATCCGATGAAATCTTTAGAGAATATCTTGCTCCGAAGTCATGTTAAAATCTTGCGAAAAATCTTTCTCCATCAACCGTCGAACTTAGAAATTTCAAAATATCATCATCAATATCTTCGATATTTCTGAGGATATTTTCAAAAATATTCTCGTCCGAAATTATATACCTCTTTGTGCTTCCTGTGTATCATTATATTGGGAACATTCAAGAGAAAAAATTAGTACCGAAAAGCAGATTATGCGAAACTATGAAGAAAGCCGTGGACAAATCACAAAGAATAAGTTTGACTTCAAAGAATCTAAATGATTCAATGTCTGCTGAAGTCTTTAGCGAATATCTTGCTCGTTACTCTAAACCCTTGCAGACAATAGTCTCCATCATTCTCTGATCTTAGATATTCAAAGATATTATCGTATCTTTCATTATAAATATCCTCCATATTTCTGAAGATATTTTTATAATTATTCTTATCTGAAATCATTAATCTCTTCGTGCTATCAGTGTTACATCATATAGAAACTGTTAGTTTCTATATTCTGTAAACTTTCGAGTCTAAAATATGAATGTTTTTGAAGTAGTGTTGGGAACTGATGCACGAGTTAGTATAATATAATGACACTTGATCAACATGATTATATTACAGTAAGTCATGCTGAGTTTCTAATGAAACGTGATAATGGTTCACAGTAGATCATACCGTCATCATGTGTCATGTTACATAACTCTTTCATTCTACTTAACTTCTGAACATATCAAGAAAATATATTCTTGATAGTTCTATCCTCAGTGATTCTGGTAATTTGACAAATCAAATCGTGCGATCACGTTCTTTCTTGCTTAGAACATGGAGTTCATTCGAAACTCCACATTTACGAATTCTGGACCATTACTCGCTTTACTAGAGGTCGAGAAGAGAATAAAAAGGAAAAGAGCTCCAAAATATAAGAGAAAATATAAAGCCCAATAACAACACGGAGATTGTAAATCGTGGATATTAATACGAATAACAATATAAAGACACGGTATAATTAAGAATAGCATCATCCCAAGGTAATATTAGAAGTAAACAGATTCTTCTGGTGGAAGATTGAAAGGAAGGATGACAGGAATGATAATTAGGAAAATATCAAGGATTAGAACTGGATTAAGCATTTTCACAATCTTTTGGATGTATGAAATAAGAAGGAAAGTATAGGAATGGTGAGCATAATGGAACGGAAGAGTTAAATTTATAATAAAAATATCAGACAGAGTAATCGAGGCGGATCACCGTATTTAATTTTAGAGATCTTAATTTTCTTACTCACCGAAGAATCAAATCTTTTAGATTTTGAAGATTTTCTTTAAATCCCTTGAATTGCAAAATTCAACCAAGTCAACGTCAAAAGCTAAGACGCACCTTATTTTCGAAATTCAACCCTGACTACGTCAAAAGTTAGGATGCACCTCATTTTCTAAATTCAACCAAGGCAACGTCAAAAGTTAAAAAGAAACTTCATTTATTCATTTCACTCTTTTGTGATAGCTTCATTCGTGCTCTTCGAATAATCGAATTATTTTATCTGTATTATTCAATAATGATAAAACTCTATTTATCAGCTCATATTCGTCAGGAAAACAAATTTATTGTTAGCCATGACAACCTCACTCAAATTTCGGGACGAAATTTCTTTAACGGGTAGGTACTGTGATGACCCGGGAATTTCTGACCAAATTTAAACAGAATATTTATATGAAATTCGACATGATAAGCAAAGTCTGTAATGTTGAAGTCTCAAAAACTTTGAACTGTATTCATGTGTACATTCGACCTTTGACTATTCCCGACGATTCACGAACTAGTGTTGTAAATAAATATAAAAATATATGTATAAATAAATTTTATACATATGTAATATTATATATGATGTAATATACAAATATTAAAGATTCAATAAAATTATATAAATGATAGATATGATATGATAAAAGATAATATACTATACGTAATTTCAAGTTAGATATAATTGTAATATTAATATTATTACCATTACTTTCACTACTATTATTAAGATTAATATTTTTATAATTTATATTACTATATAAAATATATATATATATGAAATTAGATAAGTATAAACTATTATATTATTATTATTAATAATATTAGTATTATTATAATTATTGTTATTAACCATATCCATTATATGGTCAATATTATCATTTCTATTAGTAATATTATTTTTACTAGTATATTATTATAATTTTGTATTATTATTAGTTATAATATTAAAAAGTATTAGTATTGTAATTGTGAATTATTAGAAAAACAATACAATCTATTATTTTTATCCTTTATAAAATAAGTTTTTTTTTATGTTTCTATTTTTTATTAATCTGTATTAATTTAATTATTATTAATTAGTATTATTATTATTAATATACTTAATAATCATTAATAATATATATATATATATATATATATATTAAACTTAGTAAAGAAATCACGGGATCCTTTCACACTTTATCTAATTTAATATCTTGTCTTGATCAAAAATCAGATACCATCACAGTGTAATAACAAAATTTGTTAGCTGTCCTATTCTCCTTTTAAGTTTTTTATTTATTTGTGATACCTGCTTGTTATCTCCTTGTCGATCCTATCTTTTTTTTTCAAACTGATCGATTACTCAGTATTATTAATTAAAATTTTTTAACTCTCAACCCTCACTAACAATTATAACAGTCTAAAAATTCGTGGTAGCTGTGAAGGTATATTTTTTTTACGAGCTCTTCACCTCTATCTTTCATACTTTTTATCCAAAATAGGAATTCAAGTTTTAATTCAAAATCTATAAATGCAGAGTTAATCTAAAACATGTCGTAAATATGTGTGTATAATCTCAGTTTCCAATTTTTCATATCAAGATAGAATTTAGGAGTCAAAACTTTAATTTGTAAAAGTCAAACCATTTGTTCTTGGTGCAATTCGGATTTGTTTTGATATTTCAAGTAAAATCGAGGATTCCAATAGTTTCTATACATTATTTACAAACTATTTTATGTTGTAACATTAATCTATTATGTACTCTAAATCAAAAATATATTTTTTTTTTAAAAACCGTGAGTTGCACAGCAGCGGTTTTTTTTAAATTTTTTTTCGATTTCAAATGATTCAGAGACAAAAAAGATCGTTTATAGGTTATTGGATAATCCTAAAACTCATAATGTAATTCGTTGGGTGACTTCTGCTCATTTGGTATTGATGAAGAAGAAGCAATATGGATAGACAGAATCACGGTTTATATATCATAGGGAGTGATATTAATCAGGAAAGTAGAAACAGATGAGTGGTAGTGGGTGTTTGCGGTTGGGCATGAGGTCGGGAGTTCGAGTCTCTACCTGGGCTATCGGGGCTGTTATTTTTTTAAACACCTTAAGGTAGTCTATCCTTCTTTATTATTATTATTATTATTATTATTATTATTATTATTATTATTATTATTATTATTATTATTATTATTATTATTATTATTATTATTATTGTTGTTATTATTATTGTCTTATTATTATTAGTATTTATTATTAATATGATAATTGTTATTAATTATAATATTTAGAAGTATCCTTATTACTTTTATGTGAATAATAAAGTTTAGTACTAGATCATTAAAAAATAAGACTTGCATCGTTTTAAAATTATTGGTATTATTATTATTATGATTACTAGTATTATCATTAGTTATCATATATCATTATTATTATTATGATTATAATCATAACTAAGAACGTTGTTAATACTACTACTACTATTATTATTATTATTATTATTATTATTATTATTATTATTATTATTATTATTATTATTATTATTATTTTTATTATTATTATTATTATTATTATTATTATTATTACATTTATTAACTACTAATAAATGTATTATCATTATTATCATTATGTTGACATAAAGACTATGATTAATATTAGTATTATTTTGATTAAGTAACGTCATTATGTATTAACAACATCATTATTAGTATTATTATTAATAACGTTATTATCAGTATTATCAAAAACTAACTTTTAAGTAGATAAATACTTTGCACATAAAATATATCTATTATATATATATATATATATATATATATATATATATATATATATATATATATATATATATATATATATATATATTATAATTATATCAATATTTTACATAATTATATATATATATATATCAAACCTATAAATATTATCTATATAAATACTTACAAATAACAAACTTTTGATTTTTAAAATAACACTAAACAATTATGTATATGAATATGGATATATATAACTACATAAATCTTAATCATTTTGAATATATACACAAGTTAAATATATATTATATAAATTAAAATATAACAAATAAATTTGTTCGATTACAATTATGTGTATTAATAAATATACAAATGATATAGGTTCGTGAATCTGAGGCCAACCCTACTTTGTTCAGTTGTTTAATGTCGTCATATGTATTTTTACTACAAAATACATTAGGTGAGTTTCATTTGCTCCCTTTTACTCATTACATTTTTGGGCTGAGAATACATGTACTGTTTTAATAACTGTTTTACAATATTTATATGCGTGAGTTTCATTTGCTCCCTTTTTAAATGCTTTTGCAATATATTTTTGGGACTGAGACTGCATGCGCTGCTTTTATAACTGTTTTACGAAATAGACACAAGTAAATGAAACTACATTCTATGGATGGATTATTAAACCGAATATGCCCCTTTTTAGTCTGGTAATCTAAGAATTAGGGAACAGACACCCTAATTGACGCGAATCCTAAAGATAGATCTATCAGGCCCAACAAGCCCCATCCAAAGTACCGGATGCTTTAGTACTTCGAATTAATATCATGTCCGAAGGAGGATCCCGGAATGTTGGGGATATTCTAATATGCATATTGTTAAGGTCAGTTACCAGGTGTTCAGTCCATATGAATGATATTTTTGTCTCTATGCATGGGACGTATATTAATAAGATAATGAAAATCTTGTGGTCTATTAAAATGATGGAAATGATTATTTATGTTAAACTAATGAACTCACCAACCGTTTGGTTGACACTTTAAAGCATGTTCATTCTCAGGTACGAAAGAAATCTTCCGCTGTGTATTTGCTCATCTTAAAGATATTATTTGGAGTCATTCATGACATATTTCAAAAGACGTTGCATTCGAGTCGTTGAGTTCATCAAGATTATTATTAAGTCAATTATAGTAAGATATATTACGAAATGGTATGCATGTTGTCAACTTTCGATGTAATGGAAGATTCTCTTTTCAAAAACGAATGCAATGTTTGTAAAATGTATCATATAGAGGTCAAGTACCTCGCGATGTAATCAACTATTGTGATTCGTTTATAATCGATATGGACTTCGTCCGGATGGATTAGGACAGGTCCTTTCAGAAAGGACGTTCAAAAATCCAGAACCGGGACCAGAGTCAACTCTCAACGCTCATCGCAACGGACTAAAAATTACAAGTCATTGTAAATTATGCAATCGTCGGCAAACTTGAAAAAAAGCATGTGGCCTGATCCAGCTGGCCATGCGATCGCATGGCCTGGAAGAACAAAAATCATGCAATCGTATGGCCCCAAAAGTTGGGTCAGGTCCTATAAATTTTGCGTGTTTTGGCCGAATTTCTTACATAATTTTCAATCTCTCTCGCTCTCACAGAGATATATATATATATATATATATATATATATATATATATATATATATATATATATATATATATATATATATATATATATATATATATATATATATATATATATATATATATATATATATATATATTATAATTTTAATTTTAATTTTAATTTTAATTTAAGATTAATAATAATAAGGGTATGTTAGCGAATGTTGTAAGTGTGTAAGTCGAAATTCTGTCCGTGTAACGCTACGCTATTATTAATCATTGTAAATTATGTTCAACCTTTTTAAATTAATGTCTCGTAGCTAAGTTATTATTATGCTTATTTAAATTGAAGTAATCGTGATGTTGGGCTAAAATATTAAAGACGGGGTAATTGGGCTTTGTACCATAATTGGGGTTTGGATAAAAGAACGACACTTGTGGAAATTAGACTATGGGCTATTAATGATCTTTATATTTGTTTAATTGAATGATAGTTCATTAATTTAATATAAAAATTACAATTGGACGTACCTATAAAAAACCACATACACTCGATCGGACACGATGAGCGGGATATTTATAAGTACTAATAATCGTTCATTTAACCGGACATGGGAATGGATTAATAGTCAATGGACTTATTAAAATAGGGGTGAATTACATACAAGGAAAATTGGTGTAATTATAGTTTAAGTCCCCAATTAGTTGGAATATTTGACTTCGGGTATAAGGATAATTTGACGAGGACACTTGCACTTTATATTTATGACTGATGGACTGTTATGGACAAAAATCAGATGGACATATCGAATAATCCAGGACAAAGGATAATTAACCCATGGTAATAAACTAAAATCAACACGTCAAACATCATGATTACGGAAGTTTAAATAAGCATAATTCCTTTATTTCATATTTCATCACATTTTTATTTACTGTCATTTTATTTATTGCACTTTTTAATTATCGTACTTTTAATTATCGCAATTTTATCGTCATTTTATTTATTGCACTTTAAATTACCGCACTTTAATTATTGTCAATTACTTTACGCTTTAAATTAAGTTATATTTATTTTTAATTTTTTTTACATTAGGTTTTAACTGCGACTAAAGTTTTAAAATTGACAAACCGGTCATTAAACGGTAAAACCCCCTTTTTATAATAATAATACTACTTATATATTTATTTATATACAAATATAGTTTAAAATAAAATATAGCGTTAAACTTGTCTAGTTCCCTGTGGACGAACCGGACTTACTAAAAACTACACTACTGTACGATTAGGTACACTGCCTATAAGTGTTGTAGCAAGGTTTAGGTATATCCACTCTATAAATAAATAAATAACTTGTGTAAAATTGTATCGTATTTAATAGTATTTCGAAACAAAAATATAACTATTTCGTATACACCTCTACGCACGTCAAGTATTTTTGGCTCCGCTGCCGTGGAACCTAAACGCCGAAGCGAGACGCAATATAAATTTTTTTTTATTAAGTCGTAATCTATTTTTGTAAAAATATACGTTTTAAATATTAAAAATACAAAAATACAAAAATACAAAAACAAGAAAAAGAAAAATATATCTATATTTTTAAGTTTAGTTAAATTAAAAAGTTTATTTTTTTTATTGTGAAAAGTTATAAAAACTAATAAGTTATATTTATATTTTATATATATTAAAAACATAAATATAAATATATATATATATATATATATATATATATATATATATATATATATATATATATATATATATGTATATATATATATATATATAATAAGTAGTTATAATCGGGCCTGGTACTGTAGCTGCCCATAATATGGCCTGGTACCCGAAGCCATGTGACCACATGGTATTAAAACACTCAGCTCAATGCGATCGCATGAGCTGATTAGACAGGTCAGGTACCTTAGTCAACGAATTAAGGTTACGTTTTAATTATTATTATTATTAATTATAATTAGGGTTAATTATTAAATTAATTAAATTTAGTTTTAATTAATTTGTAATATTTAGTTTAAATTAGTTTTAAAAATTAATACTTTTATAAAATAAATAATATAAAAATTATATTTTTATAAAAATTGTATTTTTTTTACATCTTTAATTTTTATTTTTATATCTTTTTATTCATAATTATGTATTTATTGTTCGTAATTAGTTCGTAACTTAGTATTTTGCCATAGTTATTTTTATTTCTAGACTCTTAGGCTTTGCCATAAAATCCCTTAAGTGCTTTTTCTTTAGATTAAGATTTAGACGCCTTAGAATTTTACGACGTCGCTTATCGCTTTAATATTTTTTAAATTTTAGTGCCTTTTTAAGTTATTGCCATGTTAGATATAGAATTCCTTTTAAGCTTTAATACCTTTAGACGTAAGTTTTAATTTTTAGTTTTTATACTTTTGAGTTTCGACGCTTTACTTTCTTATTTTTCGACGCTTTTTTTTCGACCTTTTATTTTTCGACGTTTTTCGACGCGCTCTTTTTCTTTCTTATTTCTCTACGCTCTAGTTTTTAGGACATAGAATTTTCTATTTCTTCTCTAAAATTTCTTTAAATTTCAACGAAAAATTATTTTAAGCGGTTAAATTGATAGACATCCAAAATTTTTTGATTCGTAGTAATAGTTGAATTTGTTAGTGGCAAGTTGTGGGCTTTCGATTTAAAGGGTCCTGGCTACCTGCTGCATCTATTGGCTATTCGAAATGTGGGCAAAATCAGAAAAGTCTATTAATTTGATAACTTATATAATTTTTATCTTTTATAACTAATATGATATTCAGTGAATGCACCGAGCAAAACATTCACCACCTTTCATACGTTCACCATCTGCAACTCGATCAAGACATCTAGCCAATATTGTCGCCATTGATTTTTCTTTATAATCGTCATCTAGTCGACCAAGTACTCCAATTCAAATTTCCGATAATCCATTTTTTGAACCCGACCTCACAATTGAGAATCCGGAGGATATTCAGGGACAATTCAGAGTTCCTGAACCATTAATCATTCCTCCTGAACCACAAATTACTCATCCAGAGATTGTCGAGGAGGAAACCATTAAATCAGAATCCTCTAGTGATTCAGATTCAACAATTTCAATCATGGAAAATCTGGAACCTCTAAGTATGGAAGACCGAATGCGAGCTAAACGCACTGGCCAAGGTCACGCAATTACTAAACCAGACATTAATGCGCCAGATTATGAAATCAAAGGACAAATCCTACACATGGTAACTAATCAACGCCAATTTAGTGGTGCGCCGAAGGAAGATCCAAACGAACATATTCGTACCTTTAATAGGATCTGTACTTTATTTAAAATCCGAGAAGTGGAGGATGAACAGATCTATCTCATGTTATTTCCCTGGAATTTAAAGGGAGAAGCCAAAGATTGGTTAGAATCGTTACCTGAAGGGGCGATTGATACATGGGACGTTTTAGTTGAAAAATTTCTTAAACAATTCTTTCCGGCATCTAAAGCCGTAAGACTTCAAGGAGAAATTGTTACGTTCACACAAAAGACAAATGAAACTCTGTATGAGACGTGGACAAGATTTAGAAATTTATTGAGAGGATGTCCGCAACATGGTTTAGACACTTATCAAATAGTACAAATATTCTACCAAGGATGCGACATCACTACAAGAAAAGACATCGATATAGCAGCTGGTGGTTCCATTATGAAGAAAACCGCAACTGAAGCTTACAAAATTATTGATAACATTGCTTCCCACTCACATGAGTAGCACCAAGAAAAAGATATTGTTAGATCATCTAAAGCAGCTAGAGCCGATTCTAGCCATGACTTTGATTCTATTTCTGCAAAGATAGATGCTGTCAAGAGACGAATGGAAAAGATGACTAAAGATATTCACTCAATACGAAATAGTTTTTTGAGCAGTGTGGAGGACCACATTTGACAAAAGATTGTCTCAGTATTGAACAAACAATGGAACAAAGAGAGAATGTTTCATACATGAACCAAAGGCCTGGAAATAATTATCAGAATAATTATCAACCGCCAAGACCAATCTACAATCAAAACCAGAATTATAACCGAAATGTTCCATACAACAACTAACAAGGTCCTAGCAATCAACAAGTATCCAATAATACTTACAATCAGCAAAGACCTATTTTTCAAAACAAACCACCACAAACCGATGATAAAAAGTCAAATTTAGAAAATATGATGTCGAAGCTAGTTGAATCTCAAACGTAGTTTTTCACATCTCAGAAACAAACCAATGAACAAAATGCTCAAGCATTTAGAAATCAACAAGATTCTATTCAAAATCTGGAACAAGAAGTAAGCAACCTAGCAAGGTTGATAGGTGAAAGAAAACCGGAAAGTCTACCTAGCGATACAAATGCTAACCCCCGGAATGAAACAGCTAAAGCCATTACCACAAGAAGTGGTATTACACTTAAACCACCTAAAATACCTGTAATTTCTGATAACGCTATTCCTACTCCACAAGAACCACAATCTGAGCAAGATAAGGAAACAGAACCGGTAGTTGAAAAGGTTAATGAAGATAACACAGTTAGGGCTAAACCTTATGTTAAACCATACCAACCACCACTTCCTTACCCGAGTAAAATGAGAAAAGAAAGACTTGAAGCCGAGCAATCCAAATTCTTGGATATGTTTAAACAAATAAATGTAAATCTTCCTTTCATTGATGTGATTTCAGGAATGCCTAGATATGCTAAATTCTTGAAAGATCTAATCACAAATAGAAATAAAATGGAAGAACTTTCGGCTGTTACTATGAATGCTAATTGTTCTGCAGTGCTGTTGAATAAGATACCAGAAAAATTATCTGACCCAGGAAGTTTCACAATTCCATGTTTTCTGGGTAGTCTTAGTTCAATAGAAGCATTGGCAGACTTAGGTGCTAGTATAAATTTAATGCCGTATTCACTATTCGCTAAACTAGACCTTGGAGAATTGAAACCAACACGAATAAGCATACAACTAGCAGATCGATCAGTAAAATATCCTAAAGGGATAACGGAGAACATGCTAGTTAAAGTTGGTACTTTAGTATTTCCAGTAGATTTTTTTATTCTGGACATGGAAGAAGATTCTCGAGTTCCTCTTATATTAGGAAGACCATTCTTAAACACGGCTAAAGCAATAATAGACGTGTTCGGTAAGAAACTAACCCTAAGTATAGAGGACGAGAGTGTTACCTTTTCTGTTGATAGAGCCATGCAACAACCGCAATATGCAGATGATACATGTTGTTACATTCAAACTATAGATTCACATGCAGAATTGTTAGAAGAATTTCCAGAATTACAAGGAACATGAGAATGTTCTTTAGGAGAAGGAACTGAACCAATTGATGAAGCTGAAATGTTAGCCGTACTCATGGCTAATCAATACGAACCAACAACAGAAGAAATTCAAATGCTAAAAGAGGAAGACAGATATCGATACAAATCATCGATAGAAGAACCACCGACATTAGAGTTAAAGCCACTTCCAAACCATTTGGAATACGCTTATTTACATGGTGAATCTGAATTACCTGTAATAATATCATCTTCTCTTACTGAAAATGAAAAATCTCAACTCATTTCTGTGCTAGAAGCTCATAAACCAGCTATTGCATGGAAAATTAATGACATTAAAGGCATAAGTCCTTCGTATTGCACACATAAAATCCTTATGGAAGAAGGTCATAAAACGTATGTGCAACGCCAATGAAGACTAAATCCTAATATGCAAGATGTTATTAAGAAAGAAATTATTAAACTGCTTGATACAGGTTTAATTTATCCAATCTCTGATAGTCCATGGGTAAGCCCAGTTCAATGCGTACCTAAGAAAGGTGGCATGACTGTCATCACAAATGAAAAAAATGAGCTTATTCCTACTAGGACTGTAACAGGATGGCGTGTTTGTATTGATTATAGAAAATTAAATGACGCCACCAGAAAAGATCACTTTCCCTTACCTTTCATTGATCAAATGTTGGAAAGATTAGCCGGAAATAGTTACTATTGTTTTCTTGACGGTTTTTTCGGATATTTTCAAATTCCAATCGCACCCGAGGACCAAGAGAAAACCACATTCACGTGCCCTTATGGTACTTTTGCTTACAAACGCATGCCATTTGGACTTTGCAACGCCCCTGCAACCTTTCAAAGGTGCATGATGCCGATTTTTCACGACATGATAGAAGAATGCATGGAAGTTTTCATGGATGACTTTTCAGTCTTCGGTGATACTTTTGAAACATGTCTAGTCAATCTTGAACGAATGCTTATTAGATGCGAACAATCAAATCTAGTACTTAATTGGGAGAAATGCCATTTCATGGTTAGAGAAGGCATCGTTCTTGGTCATAAAATTTCAAAGGAAGGAATTGAAGTGGATAGAGCTAAAGTAGATGTAATTTCTAAACTTCCACATCTCACCAATGTTAGAGGAGTTAGGAGTTTTCTAGGGCATGCTGGTTTTTACCGACGTTTCATAAAAGATTTCTCTAAAATTGCCACTCCTATGAATAAACTCCTAGAAAAGGATGCTCCATTCATCTTTTCAGACGAATACATCAAATCTTTTAATATTCTTAAAGAAAAACTCACTAATGCGCCGATCATGATAACTCAGAATTGGAATCTACCATTTGAACTCATGTGCGATGCAAGTGATTTTGCAATGGGAGCCGTTTTAGAACAAAGGATTGAAAAACGATTTCAACCTATTTATTATGCTAGTAAGACGTTACAAGGAGCACAAACGAATTACATAACTATTGAAAAAGAACTCCTTCCTATTGTCTTTGCTTTTGACAAATTTCGTTCATATCTCGTTCTAGCTAAAACGGTGGTCTATACCGACCATTCTGCTCTTAGATACCTATTTTCGAAACAAGATGCCAAACCACGATTAATTCGTTGGATCTTACTCTTACAAGAGTTCGATATTGAAATCCAAGATAAAAAGGGAGCAGAAAATCTCGCCGTTGATCATCTTTCTCGTCTTGAAAATCCTGAATTAGAAGTTCTAAATGAATGGGCTATACAAGACAACTTTCCTGATGAATATCTTGAGATTATAGTGAAATTCCATGGTTTGCAGACTATGCAAACTACTTATTATGTGGATTCCTTGAAAAAGGATTGTCGTACCAAAAACGAAAGAAATTCTTTAGTGAGATAAAACACTATTTCTGGAAAGATCCACATTTGTTTAAAAGTTGTCCCGATAGAATAATATGCCGATGTGTATTCGGGGAAGAAGCCAGTCAAATCTTAAACCATTGTCACACAGGACCAATAGGAGGGCATTATGGGCCTCAACTCACAGCAAGAAAAGTTTACGATGCTGGGTTCTATTGGCCTACAATTTTTAAAGACGCACACCTTCTTTACAAATCCTGTGATGCATGTCAAAGGGCCAGAAAAATAAGTCAACGTGATGAAATGCCACAAAATGTCATTCAAGTATGTGAAGTATTTGACGTTTGGGGTATTGACTTTATGGGTCCATTTCCAAAATCTCATAATAATCTCTACATTCTCGTTGCCATTGATTATGTATCTAAATGGGCGGAAACACAAGCACTCCCAACTAACGATGCACGAGTTGTAGTCAACTTCTTAAAACATCTTTTTGCTATGTTCGGAACACCGAAAGCTTTAATAAGTGATCGGGGTACTCATTTTTGTAACAATCAACTTGAGAAAGTTCTCAAAAGATATGGAGTAACTCATAAAATCTCAACCGCTTATCATCCACAAACAAGTGGACAAGTTGAAAATACCAACCGAGCATTAAAACGTATTCTAGAGAAAACCGTAGGATCAAATCCGAAGAAATGGTCCATAAAATTGGAGGATGCACTCTGGGCTTTTAGAACAGCCTACAAAACTTCAATTGGAACCACACCTTTTAGACTCGTTTACGGAAAAGCATGTCATCTTCCAGTACAAATTGAACATAAAGCATTTTGGGCTTTGAAGACATGTAATCTTGATTTACATGAAGCCGGACGTCTACGGTTAAGTCAATAAAATGAATTAGAAGAATTAAGACATGAAGTATATGAAAATTCGTTAATCTATAAAGAAAGAACGAAGAAATGGCATGATAAAAGAATCAGAAGTTCAAAAGAATTTAAAGAAAGAGACAATGTTCTTCTTTTCAATTCACTATTCAAGCTATTTTCTGAAAAATTGAAATCAAGATGGTCTGGACCATTCATAGTCAAAAGATTTTTCCCATATGGAACAGTAGAATTAATAAATTCAAATGGGATTGAATTTAAGGTTAATGGTCACAGAGTTAAACATTACATAGATAATCCAATGGAAGTTGAAGATGAAGTTAATCATAATTTCGACACCACGGCTAACTAAGTGTGGGAAAATTCGAATCTTTTTAGGGTAATATGTATTTCTGTTAGAGTTAGATATTCTGTTTTCGTGTAGTTCTCGAGAATGGAATCTGAATGGTCTTTCCCTAGTAGACCCTAAAGCACTAGTCTTCTCCCTCCATTCTGAATTTTTATTTTTTTAGGTTTTACGAGATAAAGAATTCCTTTGATCTGAACCATAGTCTACTACTACACGCTATGATTACTAAACGTAATAATGACACACTCCCGAGTGAAGTGGTATCATTTATAAGAGGAAAAATGGACGAAGTGAGGAAAGAACTCAGAAAAGATCATCATAAGATACATTTTGGAAAAGGAAAATCAAAATTCACAACAAAAAGAAGAGCACGACACCTTGAAAGATGTTATAAATGCGGAAAATGGTCACACGAAGGTAAATGTTCAAACAATCAAACATATTCAAATACCGAATTTGTTACTCTATGCAGAGAAGGGCCGTTTATATGTTTAGAAGAAAAGATATTGAAGAATCGAGGTTACGCTTATGTAGCTATGGAAAACCAAATCACACGACTCTCCTATGAGTCGGCTAAAGCAGGTCTCTAAGAATTCTATCTCAAAGGTAAGTATGTACAGTTTTTATTTTTTTTTTTTTATTGCTTTTACCCTTTTGATAATAAACGCTGAATCGTTCACTATAAAGTATTAAATTGGTATTCAATAAAATTAGGTATGCGTAACCGAAATTATTGATATCATACAAAAATTTATTACATCACTGCAAAATTTACCGTTTATTCTTAAGGTATAAATATCTTTAATCAATCAACCCAAAATATTTCAAAAATTCGCCAGGAGTGAAACTAGGTTATGGAATCGAAATTACTTTACCGAAAAGAGGGGCGTATATTTTTGATAATATTTGATTGATTAAAGTGGGATAAAAGACCAAAAAAATTTTTAATTTAATTTTTACCTTGTTTTTAAAATTAATATATAAATATTAAATTATTATTGTAAATCTTTTTAAAATCAATATATTTAAGCTTTTAAATTAATATTTTGTAAATAATAATGATATTTATATAAATTTTTAATTTTATGCATTTTAAATTTAAGTTTGGTGTGAATTTAAAAACAAAAATTTACTTTATTTCATTAAGTTAAAAATATGATTTCTAAAATTCTTCGTGAGTTGAAAACTAGGTCGTTGAACCGAAATTGCTTTACCCAAGGGAGGGACGAGAAATTTTATTATCGTTATTTTTAATCTTATTGAATTAAAATATGCCAAAAACATTAAAAAAAACCCAAAAATCTTTACTTTTAAAACAACGCTTAAAAAGTGACAAATTTTATTTTGTCGAGGAACGGACTTGGACAACGATCCGAAACGACCTCGTCCTAAATAACAAGGAAAACAAAATTTTAAATTTACTTAATTTTTGTTTTATAAGTATAAGGTTTATATATATATAAAAAAAAAAATCAGACCCCATGCGATCGCATGGGGTTTCCTCTTAAACCTCATGCTATCGCATGAGGCCAAAAAACTGGGCAGACCATAAAGTCAATCGAGTGTTCTGCTCTTCACAATACCACACACACAACACACGAACATACTCCAAAAACACCCCAAAAATCATCAATTTTTCACCAAATTCAACCATATTTCTTGCTATAATCCGCTTTAATCATGAATTTGTTAAGAAGTTTTTCAAGAAAGGTAAAGATTTCACCCCTAAACTCTTTAAATTTTCAGTTTTAGTATTCTTGAGCTAATTTTTACCTAATTTATTTTTGTTAATTTCTAGTGTAATTAGAGTTAAATTGTTAGTATATTATGCATGTATAACCTAGATTAATGCTATTTAACATGATTTGAAGCCAAAAACTTCAAAATTTTTAGAATCTAGGGTTTGTGTTCTTGAGCAATTTGGGGCTTTTTGATATAAACAGGTTATGGCCGATTTTTGTCATTAATTATTGCTAAATTAAGTAGTGTAACATGTTTAGGTAGCTAAATGATCCAAACTTTGATCCTAAACATGATTTTTGAGAATTAAAGTAGACTTTTTAGGTCTAAAATTCATGAACTTGATTAAATTGATGTAAATGCCATTTGAAACTTGTTTAATTGCTAGTAATGATTATTTTGACATGTTATTTGAGTAGAATGCTTATGAACTTTGTAAACATTTTCATATATGCTTATTTGAAAAAGTGTAGAATTGATAAAAATGTGAAAATAAGCATGAGTTTAATATAGATTAAACATGTTATTGTAATTGTTTTAATTTGTTATTTTGCTAACACTAATGCATATTTGGATGCACAAATTTTGTGTTTAATGTGTTTTGCAGGGAAATACCGATACTGATGGTGCATCATCATCATCTAGGCAACCTGCTCCGGAACTACAACCAGAGATGCAATATGAGCCACAATATGAACCGGAGCAACAACATGAACAACAACAACAACCTGATCAACACGTACCATATTATGATCCGCAACAAGAATATGTTAATGCCTACGTACAATTTTCGATTCATCCAATAATAGAACACCCAACGATTCATGAAGAACAGTTGCATCCTAATTTGAGATTTGATCGAAGTTGGAGAGATTACCCGACATACCAAAGTAACAAATTTAAACTGGTAATGAAAAATGTAGAAGTGCCAAGGGTAATCGATTGGGAGCCTTTGGAAAGGGTCCAACTAGTTAACTCAGTTAGACAGCATCTGATCCAAAGGTATGGGAACTCTTCTTTTCCCGATTGGAAACGTTTATTCACCATTCGTAGGCCTGTATATAAGGAATGGTGTGTTGAGCTTATGAGTACTATATCACTTAATGCGGATGTAGTTAGGTTAGATGATAGAAGTTTTCTTAGATTTTTACTTGACCGTAGGATGTACAGGATGTGCATGCTGGACATGGCCAGGGCTTTACAGATTTACACTCCTGGTGAATTACTACTACCCGATTGTATAAATTTGATTTATCATGGGGAGCGGTAGATAGGAATTTTGATGCGGACGCCGTCTGGAGGCGTATGTCAAATTATAATGTTTTTTCGCTAGGAGGAAGACACTCCTATTTAAATATTAACAAAGCAGAGCTACGTATTATACATAGATTTTTAGCTAATTCGATTACACAAAGAGGTAAAAACAAGGAGAAGATGGCCTTACACGACTTATTTTACCTTAAGTGTATTCGAAACACTAGAAGCTTTGTTAATATCCCCTACTGTGTTGGTTTTTATCTGTCCAAAATAGTGGCAGGAATACAGGACGGGGGAATAATAGGAGGAGGTATTTTTGTTACTCTCATTGAAGAGTATTTGGGTGTAGATAGGGATCAAGGGGGTCCACTGATGGTGTGTAGGGAACAGGTTGATACTTTAGGATTGAAGGTCTATCAGGGTGCAAAGGTATTAAAGAGCAGACACAATCAGGCAGTACCATATGGTGGTCATCATCCACAGGTAGAGAGAGGTTCAGATGAGGAAATGGAGGAATCGGATGACATTAGGGATGTCATTAGGGAGGCTATGACTGACGTTTACCAGCGTATAGATGAGGTAGAAATGACAAACGAGGCTAGACATAGTCAGTTCGAGCAGTGGCACGCCGAGAATGTGTACGAGCATTCTAGGCAACGACAGCATGATAGATGGCACTATCATCAGCATCAGATCATGAGCCAGCTATCACCTCAGGTACCAAATGACTACGTACCGACCCGACTTGCTTACTATCCTCCACACCAGCCCGATATGAGACCACCATTTACTCTCTATGACCCCAACCAGGCCTATCATTACACCTATAACCAACCGTGGAACCCGCCCGACGACATGAACTGGAACCCCTATCCAGATTGATATAGTTCCTGTTGGTGATTTTTATCTTTTATTATTTTTTATTTATTTATGTTCAAACATATAATATTGTGATACTTTTATGTAAGTTTTAACATTTTTATTATGTTGTACTAATATTTCATATTTGATTTAAAAGTGGGATGTTAAGTCCCATTTCAAATTACCATGCATGTTATTATTTGTATGTATGTATATTGTCAATTGTACACAACAGGGTAAAACAGCGCATTTTCAAAGACTGGCATTAAGTTCAGCAAAAGCTACTAATTTTGACGACAAAACGAAAAACAAATGTGATGTAACAACAAGACGGAATGAACAAATGATGTGCACCATTTATCATTCAACAAACAAATGCCAATATGTTTGGAAACTTTGGTAAAATTTAATCATTTTTCTACGAAAATCACCCTCAATAATTTAAGTTGTTACTGATTTCTTGCAATTGAGGGCATCGCAAGATCTTAAGTGTGGGAAGGGGTTAAATTCTTTCGGATTTTTAATTTTTTTTTTACATATACACTTGGTTACCATTAAAAATACTAGTAACGCAGTAGTTGTATTAGAATCTAGTGCTCTCTGATAATAAAGAACAACCCTAGTCTTATATACTGACTACCCAATTCTAGTAAAAATTTTCAAAATTTTCAATTAAATGAACTCAAAATCATGTTTATACAAATTTATGAACGATAAAACTAGGTGTTAACACCGAAATTATTGTTACCTCGGAAAGGACATAAATTGAGAAACAACCCAAAATGTTAGAATTCATTTAAAATGGAATAGAGGAAAATAAAAAGGCAAAGAAAGGAAAATAAAAGCCAAGTGTGGGAAAAATTTACCAAGTTATTTAGAACATATATCACATATTTTTGTACAAATAATTGAAGATACTTTTGTTTTGAACGATATTAATCAGTTTTACCCAGTTTATTGTAATATAAATAGAATTTATAAGGAAGTAAAGTCTTTCGAGAGAAAAAGACCCGCGCTTCTTGATTTAGGTCAGGAAGTTGTCATCCAGACCAGTTGTAGAGTCTACGAAAAATCTTGAAAAGTTTTCTCGAAAATCAGCTGGAAATCCACGGACCTCAGCATCAAACGGAGTCGCCAAGTGGTCAGACTTATCCTAACCATGAGAGGATCTGTCTCGTACAATGGGGGGCACCATGCAAATTAGCTTATAAGACTAATGAATCAGATCCCCAGAAAGGATAATCTCCTTAAAGATTAAAAAATCATCTTTTAAGACTGATATTACTCAATCCTTGAGATTGACCTTAAAGATTGAGAATTACAAACTCATGGAATTCGATGATATCTAAACTCGAGCTTGAACGAGAAAATATTTTGATCAAATTACAAACCGATTTGTTTTCTGAAAACCCATTTTTAATGCGTTCATTACCATTGAACGTAAAATCCTAGGAATTCAACTGGAATACATTAGGTCACCTGAACCAAATCGGGTGTCAACCGTAAGAACTGTGGTTGCATAGCATGGTCGAAGACAGGACCTTGTGCCAGACCGAAAAACTATAGGGTGATCTTTACTATTGCTCCTACAAAGGATAGTAATTGCATCCGACAAGTTATAGACCATAATCAAAAGCATGTCACGGGACATTGCCTTAACAGTTGCTTGTTCAACGCTTTCCTTTACAACCGGACGGTAGTTTACCGAAAGGTAATATACGGAGCAAGTATACTGGACGTGTTGCTTTCCTAATACAAGGTTAGCAAGTGGGTGACACAAAACCATAAGTTTTGAGCTAAAATTTTCAAATCTGAACCCCACAAAACCCACAAAAATATTTTGCAAACACCAGTGAAGGGTTATTCCGGAAAACTTATCTAGGGTAAAAGCTAGAATGAATTTTCAAAAGATCAAATGTTTTCATAAAGATCCAATTTCCTAAAAGATCTAAATTTTCATAGTCATGTGAAACTGTAAACCACAACATTACTATCATTGTTTATATCGCCGTATTAAAATCACTGATGTACAAAGTGTGAAGAATAAAGAAGTGATTCAAGTATGTTTTTATTTCAAGACTATATTGCTTGAGGACAAGTAACGCTCAAGTGTGAGAATATTTGATAATGCTAAAAATAAACATATATTTCATAGCATTATCCCTCAAGAAAGACAAGCTTTTAGTTGTAATTGTTCTATTTACAAGTGATATTCGTTTAAATATTAAAATGTGAAGACAAAAGACAGATTCGATGAATTGAAGACGCAAACGACCAAAAAGCTAAAAAGTATAAAGTACAATCAAAGTGGTTCAAATTATTGATGAGAAACGTCTAAAAGTTACTAGAGTACGAGCCGCAAAACAAAAAGTACAAGATATTAAATAGTACGAAAGGACGTTCGAAAATCCAGAACCGGGACCAGAGTCAACTCTCAACGCTCGACGCAACGGACTAAAAATTACAAGTCAACTATGCACATGAATATAATATAATATAGAATTAATTCTTAAAATTATATATATTATATTATTTATTAAAACCGTCGGCAAACTAGCAAACAAAAGCATGTGGCCTGATCCAGCTGGCCATGCAATCGCATAGCCTGGAAGAACAAAACTCATGCGATCGCATGGCCCCAAAAGTTGGGTCAGGTCCTATAAATTTCGCGTGTTTTGGCCGAATTTCTTACATAATTTTCAATCTCTCTCTCTCACAGATATATATATATATATATATATATATATATATATATATATATATATATATATATATATATATATATCTAATTTTAATTTTAATTTAAGATTAATAATAATAAGGGTATGTTAGCGAATGTTGTAAGTGTATAAGTCGAAATTCTGTCCGTGTAACGCTACGCTATTATTAATCATTGTAAGTTATGTTCAACCTTTTTAAATTAATGTCTCGTAGCTAAGTTATTATTATGCTTATTTAAATTGAATTAATCGTGATGTTGGGCTAAAATATTAAAGACGGGGTAATTGGGCTTTGTACCATAATTGGGTTTTGGACAAAAGAACGACACTTGTGGAAATTAGACTATGGGCTATTAATGATCTTTATATTTGTTTAATTGAATGATAGTTCGTTAATTTAATATAAAAATTACAATTGGACGTACCTATAAATAACCACATACACTCGATCGGACACGATGGGAGGGATATTTATAAGTACTAATAATCGTTCATTTAACCGGATACGGGAATGGATTAATAGTCAATGGACTTATTAAAACAGGGGTGAATTACATACAAGGAAAATTGGTGTAATTATAGTTTAAGTCCCCAATTAGTTGGAATATTTAACTTCGGGTATAAGGATAATTTGACGAGGACAGTTGCACTTTATATTTATGACTGATGAACTGTTATGGACAAAAACCAGATGGACATATCGAATAATCCAGGACAAAGGACAATTAACCCATGGTAATAAACTAAAATCAACACGTCAAACATCATGATTACGGAAGTTTAAATAAGCATAATTCCTTTATTTCATATTTCATCGCATTTTTATTTACTGTCATTTTATTTATTGCACTTTTTAATTATCGTACTTTTAATTATCGCAATTTTATCGTCATTTTATTTATCGCACTTTAAATTACCGCACTTTAATTATTGTCAATTACTTTACGCTTTAAATTAAGTTATATTTATTTTTAATTTTTTTTTACATTAGGTTTTAACTGCGACTAAAGTTTTAAAATCGACAAACCGTTAATTAAACGGTAAAACTCCCTTTTTATAATAATAATAATACTACTTATATATTTATTTATATACAAATATAGTTTAAAATAAAATATAGCGTTAAACTTGGCTAGTTCCCTGTGGACGAACATGACTTACTAAAAACTACACTACTGTACGATTAGATACACTGCCTATAAGTGTTGTAGCAAGGTTTAGGTATATCCACTCTATAAATAAATAAATAACTTGTGTAAAATTGTTTCGTATTTAATAGTATTTCGAAACAAAAATATAACTATTTCGTATACACCTCTACGCACATCACACCTCTATTTATAGAAAACTTTAAGGAGGTGGAATGATGTGAACGCATAATGGTGTGAACGCAAGATAGTGGCTAGCCGTAATTATTTCCAATTTTGCCACTTCATTATGAGGAGGTGGAATGTGAAATGTCCCGTTCTTATTGATTAAAAACGTTCCATATTAATTGATTTCGTTGCGAGGTTTTGACCTCTATATGAGACGTTTTTCAAAGACTGCATTCATTTTTAAACAAACCATAACCTTTATTTCATCAATAAAGGTTTAAAAAGCTTTACGTAGATTATCAAATAATGATAATCTAAAATATCCTGTTTACACACGACCATTACATAATGGTTTACAATACAAATATGTTACAACAAAATAAGTTTCTTGAATGCAGTTTTTACACAATATCATACAAGCATGGACTCCAAATCTTGTCCTTATTTAAGTATGCGATAGCGGAAGCTCTTAATAATCACCTGAGAATAAACATGCTTAAAACGTCAACAAAAATGTTGGTGAGTTATAGGTTTAACCTATATATATCAAATCGTAACAATAGACCACAAGATTTCATATTTCAATACACATCCCATACATAGAGATAAAAATCATTCATATGGTGAACACCTGGTAACCGACAATAACAAGATGCATATATAAGAATATCCCCATCATTCCGGGACACCCTTCGGATATGATATAAATTTCGAAGTACTAAAGCATCCAGTACTTTGGATGGGGTTTGTTAGGCCCAATAGATCTATCTTTAGGATTCGCGTCAATTAGGGTGTCTGTTCCCTAATTCTTAGATTACCAGACTTAATAAAAAGGGGCATATTCGATTTCGATAATTCAACCATAGAATGTAGTTTCACGTACTTGTGTCTATTTTGTAAATCATTATTAAAACCTGCATGTATTCTCATCCCAAAAATATTAGATTTTAAAAGTGGGACTATAACTCACTTTTACAGATTTTTACTTCGTCGGGAAGTAAGACTTGGCCACTGGTTGATTCACGAACCTATAACAATATATACATATATATCAAAGTATGTTCAAAATATATTTACAACACTTTTAATATATTTTGATGTTTTAAGTTTATTAAGTCAGCTGTCCTCGTTAGTAACCTACAACTAGTTGTCCACAGTTAGATGTACAGAAATAAATCGATAAATATTATCTTGAATCAATCCACGACCCAGTGTATACGTATCTCAGTATTGATCACAACTCAAACTATATATATTTTGGAATCAACCTCAACCCTGTATAGCTAACTCCAACATTCACATATAGAGTGTCTATGGTTGTTCCGAAATATATATAGATGTGTCGACATGATAGGTCGAAACATTGTATACGTGTCTATGGTATCTCAAGATTACATAATATATAACACAAGTTGATTAAGTTATGGTTGGAATAGATTTGTTACCAATTTTCACGTAGCTAAAATGAGAAAAATTATCCAATCTTGTTTTACCCATAACTTCTTCATTTTAAATCCGTTTTGAGTGAATCAAATTGCTATGGTTTCATATTGAACTCTATTTTATGAATCTAAACAGAAAAGTATAGGTTTATAGTCGGAAAAATAAGTTACAAGTCGTTTTTGTAAAGGTAGTCATTTCAGTCGAAAGAACGACGTCTAGATGACCATTTTAGAAAACATACTTCCACTTTGAGTTTAACCATAATTTTTGGATATAGTTTCATGTTCATAATAAAAATCATTTTCTCAGAATAACAACTTTTAAATCAAAGTTTATCATAGTTTTTAATTAACTAACCCAAAACAGCCCGCGGTGTTACTACGACGGCGTAAATCCGGTTTTACGGTGTTTTTCGTGTTTCCAGGTTTTAAATCATTAAGTTAGCATATCATATAGATATAGAACATGTGTTTAGTTGATTTTAAAATTCAAGTTAGAAGGATTAACTTTTGTTTGCGAACAAGTTTAGAATTAACTAAACTATGTTCTAGTGATTACAAGTTTAAACCTTCGAATAAGATAGCTTTATATGTATGAATTGAATGATGTTATGAACATCATTACTACCTTAAGTTCCTTGGATGAACCTACTGGAAAAGAGAAAAATGGATCTAGCTTCAATGAATCCTTGGATGGCTCAAAGTTCTTGAAGCAAAATCATGACACGAAAACAAGTTCAAGTAAGATCATCACTTGAAATAAGATTGTTATAGTTATAGAAATTGAACCAAAGTTTGAATATGATTATTACCTTGTATTAGAATGATAACCTACTGTAAGAAACAAATATTTCTTGAGGTTGGATGATCACCTTACAAGATTGGAAGTGAGCTAGCAAACTTGAAAGTATTCTTGATTTTATGAAACTAGAACTTTTGGAATTTATGAAGAACACTTAGAACTTGAAGATAGAACTTGAGAGAGTTCAATTAGATGAAGAAAATTGAAGAATGAAAGTGTTTGTAGGTGTTTTTGGTCGTTGGTGTATGGATTAGATATAAAGGATATGTAATTTTGTTTTCATGTAAATAAGTCATGAATGATTACTCATATTTTTGTAATCTTATGAGATATTTCATGCTAGTTGCCAAATGATGGTTCCCACATGTGTTAGGTGACTCACATGGGCTGCTAAGAGCTGATCATTGGAGTGTATATACCAATAGTACATACATCTAAAAGCTGTGTATTGTACGAGTACGAATACGGGTGCATACGAGTAGAATTGTTGATGAAACTGAACGAGAATGTAATTGTAAGCATTTTTGTTAAGTAGAAGTATTTTGATAAGTGTATTGAAGTCTTTCAAAAGTGTATAAATACATATTAAAACACTACATGTATATACATTTTAACTGAGTCGTTAAGTCATCGTTAGTCGTTACATGTAAGTGTTGTTTTGAAACCTTTAGGTTAACGATCTTGTTAAATGTTGTTAACCCAATGTTTATAATAACAAAAGAGATTTTAAATTATTATATTATCATGATATTATGATGTACGAATATCTCTTAATATGATATATATACATTAAATGTCGTTACAACGATAAACGTTACATATATGTCTCGTTTCAAAATCATTAAGTTAGTAGTCTTGTTTTTACATATGTAGTTCATTGTTAATATAATTAATGATATGTTTACTTATCATAATATCATGTTAACTATATATATAACCATATATATGTCATCATATAGTTTTTTTTTTTTACAAGTTTTAACGTTCGTGAATCACCGGTCAACTTGGGTGGTCAATTGTCTATATGAAACCTATTTCAATTAATCAAGTCTTAACAAGTTTGATTGCTTAACATGTTGGAAACATTTAATCATGTAAACATCAATCTCAATTAATATATATAAACATGGAAAAGTTCGGGTCACTACAGTACCTACCCGTTAAATAAATTTCGTCCCGAAATTTTAAGCTGTTGAAGGTGTTGACGAATCTTCTGGAAATAGATGCGGGTATTTCTTCTTCATCTGATCTTCACGCTCCCAGGTGAACTCGGGTCCTCTACGAGCATTCCATCGAACCTTAACAATTGGTATCTTGTTTTGCTTAAGTCTTTCAACCTCACGATCCATTATTTCGACGGGTTCTTCGATGAATTGGAGTTTTTCGTTGATTTGGATTTCATCTAACGGAATAGTGAGATCTTCTTTAGCAAAACATTTCTTCAAATTCGAGACGTGGAAAGTGTTATGTACAGCCGCGAGTTGTTGAGGTAACTCAAGTCGGTAAGCTACTGGTCCGACACGATCAATAATCTTGAATGGTCCAATATACCTTGGATTTAATTTCCCTCGTTTACCAAATCGAACAACGCCTTTCCAAGGTGAAACTTTAAGCATGACCATCTCTCCAATTTCAAATTCTATATCTTTTCTTTTAATGTCAGCGTAGCTCTTTTGTCGACTTTGGGCGGTTTTCAACCGTTGTTGAATTTGGATGATCTTCTCGGTAGTTTCTTGTATAATCTCCGGACCCGTAATCTGTCTATCCCCCACCTCACTCCAACAAATCGGAGACCTGCACTTTCTACCATAAAGTGCTTCAAACGGCGCCATCTCAATGCTTGAATGGTAGCTGTTGTTGTAGGAAAATTCTGCTAACGGTAGATGTCGATCCCAACTGTTTCCGAAATCAATAACACATGCTCGTAGCATGTCTTCAAGCGTTTGTATCGTCCTTTCGCTCTGCCCATCAGTTTGTGGATGATAGGCAGTACTCATGTCTAGACGAGTTCCTAATGCTTGCTGTAATGTCTGCCAGAATCTTGAAATAAATCTGCCATCCCTATCAGAGATAATAGAGATTGGTATTCCATGTCTGGAGACGACTTCCTTCAAATACAGTCGTGCTAACTTCTCCATCTTGTCATCTTCTCTTATTGGTAGGAAGTGTGTTGATTTGGTGAGACGATCAACTATTACCCAAATAGTATCAAAACCACTTGCAGTCCTTGGCAATTTAGTGATGAAATCCATGGTAATGTTTTCCCATTTCCATTTCGGGATTTCGGGTTGTTGAAGTAGACCTGATGGTTTCTGATGCTCAGCTTTGACCTTAGAACACGTCAAACATTCTCCTACGTATTTAGCAACATCGGCTTTCATACCCGGCCACCAAAAATGTTTCTTGAGATCCTTGTACATCTTCCCCGTTCCAGGATGTATTGAGTATCTGGTTTTATGAGCTTCTCTAAGTACCATTTCTCTCATATCTCCAAATTTTGGTACCCAAATCCTTTCAGCCCTATACCGGGTTCCGTCTTCCCGAATATTAAGATGCTTCTCCGATCCTTTGGGTATTTCATCCTTTAAATTTCCCTCTTTTAAAACTCCTTGTTGCGCCTCCTTTATTTGAGTAGTAATGTTATTATGAATCATTATATTCATAGATTTTACTCGAATGGGTTCTCTGTCCTTCCTGCTCAAGGCATCGGCTACCACATTTGCCTTCCCCGGGTGGTAACGAATCTCAAAGTCGTAATCATTCAATAATTCAATCCACCTACGCTGCCTCATATTCAGTTGTTTCTGATTAAATATGTGTTGAAGACTTTTGTGGTCGGTATATATAATACTTTTGACCCCATATAAGTAGTGCCTCCAAGTCTTTAATGCAAAAACAACCGCGCCTAATTCCAAATCATGCGTCGTATAATTTTGTTCGTGAATCTTCAATTGTCTAGACGCATAAGCAATCACCTTCGTTCGTTGCATTAATACACAACCGAGACCTTGCTTTGATGCATCACAATAAATCACAAAATCATCATTCCCTTCAGGCAATGACAATATAGGTGCCGTAGTTAGCTTTTTCTTCAATAACTGAAACGCTTTCTCTTGTTCATCATTCCATTCAAATTTCTTCCCTTTATGCGTTAATGCAGTCAAGGGTTTTGCTATTCTGGAAAAGTCTTGGATGAACCTTCTGTAGTAACCAGCTAGTCCTAAAAACTGGCGTATGTGTTTCGGAGTTTTTGGGGTTTCCCACTTTTCAACAGTTTCTATCTTTGTCGGATCCACCTTAATACCTTCTTTGTTCACTATGTGACCGAGGAATTGAACTTCTTCCAACCAAAATGCACACTTTGAAAACTTAGCGTACAATTCTTCCTTCCTCAATACTTCTAACACCTTTCTCAAATGTTCACCGTGTTCTTGGTCATTCTTTGAGTAAATAAGTATGTCATCAATGAAAACAATGACAAACTTGTCAAGGTATGGTCCACACACTCGGTTCATAAGGTCCATGAACACAGCTGGTGCATTAGTTAAACCAAACGGCATGACCATAAACTCGTAATGACCGTAACGTGTTCTGAAAGCAGTCTTTGGAATATCATCTTCTTTCACCCGCATTTGATGATACCCGGAACGTAAGTCAATCTTTGAATAAACAGACGAGCCTTGTAGTTGATCAAATAAGTCATCGATTCTCGGTAGTGGGTAGCGGTTCTTGATGGTAAGTTTGTTCAACTCTCGGTAGTCGATACACAACCTGAATGTACCATCTTTCTTCTTGACAAACAAAACAGGAGCTCCCCACGGTGATGTGCTTGGTCGAATGAAACCACGCTCTAAAAGTTCTTGTAATTGGCTTTGTAGTTCTTTCATCTCGCTGGGTGCGAGTCTGTAAGGAGCACGAGCTATTGGTGCAGCTCCTGGTACAAGATCTATTTGAAATTCAACAGATCGATGTGGGGGTAATCCCGGTAATTCTTTCGGAAATACATCGGGAAATTCTTTTGCAATGGGAACATCATTGATGCTCTTTTCTTCAGTTTGTACTTTCTCGACGTGTGCTAGAACAGCATAGCAACCTTTTCTTATTAGTTTTTGTGCCTTCAAATTACTAATAAGATGTAGCTTCGTGTTGCCCTTTTCTCCGTACACCATTAAGGGTTTTCCTTTTTCTCGTATAATGCGAATTGCATTTTTGTAACAAACGATCTCCGCTTTCACTTCTTTCAACCAGTCCATACCGATTATCACATCAAAACTCCCTAACTCTACTGGTATCAAATCAATCTTAAATGTTTCGCTAACCAGTTTAATTTCTCGATTCCGACATATATTATCTGCTGAAATTAATTTACCATTTGCTAATTCGAGTAAAAATTTACTATCCAAAGGCGTCAATGGACAACTTAATTTAGCACAAAAATCTCTACTCATATAGCTTCTATCCGCACCCGAATCAAATAAAACGTAAGCAGATTTATTGTCAATAAGAAACGTACCCGTAACAAGCTCCGGGTCTTCCTGTGCCTCTACCGCATTAATATTGAAAACTCTTCCACGGCCTTGTCCATTCGTGTTCTCCTGGTTCGGGCAATTTCTAATAATGTGGCCTGGTTTTCCACATTTATAACAAACTACATTGGCATAACTTGCTCCGACACTACTTGCTCCGCCATTACTCGTTCCGACACCATTTGTTCCTTTCGTTCTATTAACCCCTGGTCCGTAGACCTCACACTTCGCCGTGCTATGACCATTTCTTTTACACTTGTTGCAAAATTTGGTGCAGAACCCCGAGTGATTCTTTTCACACCTTTGGCATAGTTGCTTCTGATTGTTGTTGTTGTTGCGGTTATTATTGTTGTTGGGATGATTGTTGTAGTTGCTGTTGTTGTTGTTGTTGTTGTTGTTGTTGTTGGGCCGTTTGTTGTAGTTGCGATTGATGTTGCGATTGTTGGGATAATTGTTGCGATTATTGTTGTAATTGCTGTTGTTGTTGTATTGGTGATTCTTATCACCGTTTTCCTCCCACTTTCTTTTGACTTGCTTCACATTGGCCTCTTCAGCAGTCTGTTCTTTAATTCTTTCTTCAATTTGGTTCACGAGTTTGTGAGCCATTCTACATGCCTGTTGTATAGAGGCGGGCTCGTGTGAACTTATATCTTCTTGGATTCTTTCCGGTAATCCTTTCACAAACGCGTCGATCTTCTCTTCCTCATCTTCGAATGCTCCCGGACACAATAGGCACAATTCTGTGAATCGTCTTTCGTACGTGGTAATATCAAATCCTTGGGTTCGTAACCCTCTAAGTTCTGTCTTGAGCTTATTGACCTCGGTTCTGGGACGGTACTTCTCGTTCATCAAGTGCTTGAATGCTGACCACGGTAGTGCGTACGCATCGTCTTGTCCCACTTGCTCTAGATAGGTATTCCACCATGTTAACGCAGAACCTGTGAAGGTATGCGTAGCGTACTTTACTTTGTCCTCTTCAGTACACTTACTTATGGCAAACACCGATTCGACCTTCTCGGTCCACCGTTTCAATCCGATCGGTCCTTCGGTTCCATCAAATTCCAAAGGTTTGCAGGCAGTGAATTCTTTGTAGGTGCATCCTACACGATTTCCTGTACTGCTAGATCCAAGGTTATTGTTGGTATGTAGCGCAGCCTGTACTGCGGCTATGTTTGAAGCTAGAAAAGTACGGAATTCCTCTTCATTCATATTCACGGTGTGTCGAGTAGTCGGTGCCATTTCCTTCAAAATAGTTAAATGGAACAAGTTAATCATACAGAATATTAAGAGTAGTTAATAGTATTTCGTAGCATAATATGAACTCATTTATAAAAGCTTTTTCTTC
Source organism: Rutidosis leptorrhynchoides (assembly GCF_046630445.1). Classification (NCBI taxonomy): domain Eukaryota; kingdom Viridiplantae; phylum Streptophyta; class Magnoliopsida; order Asterales; family Asteraceae; genus Rutidosis; species Rutidosis leptorrhynchoides. The sequence goes on from NC_092340.1 coordinate 140,143,355, forward strand.
ATATTAGCGTTTTATAAGTTTAAATTCAGGTAGTACTTACCCGTTAAGTTCATACTTAGTAGCTAATATACAATTCAACTACTACAATTCTATATGAAAAACTGATTATAATAATATTTCGCGTTCAAACTTTTATACAATATTTTACAAACTTACAATACCGCTTATTTTACATAAAGCATGAAATATAGCACACAATAACTTTGATACAAGATAGTTGTGAAGACAATTCTAGCTAGTACACAAGTCGTTCAGCAAAGGCAATAAAGACACGTAATTCATACGTCCAGAAACAAGTCATGCATTCTGGTTTTACTAGGACTACTTCCCATCCTTGGTCTTGTGCAACATAACCGTTATGGCCGTTGATAAGACAGCGTGTTGTAACGTCGTCAAAGGGACGAGGGTTACGTAATGTCCAACAGTCCCGTAATAATCTAAAAACCTCATTTCTTACCCCAATTACCGACTCCGTCACTTGTGGAAACGTTTTGTTTAATAGTTGTAGCCCGATGTTCTTGTTCTCACTTTGGTGAGAAGCGAACATTACTAATCCGTAAGCATAACATGCTTCTTTATGTTGCATGTTAGCCGCTTTTTCTAAATCACGAAGTCCAATATTCGGATATATTGAGTCAAAATAATTTCTTAACCCGTTGCGTAAAATAGCATTTGGGTTCCCCGCAATATATGCGTCAAAGTAAACACATCGTAACTTATGGGTTTCCCAATGTGATATCCCCCATCTTTCAAACGAAAGTCTCTTATAAACCAAGACATTCTTGGAACGTTCTTCGAATGTCTTACAAACTGATCTCGCCTTAAATAGTTGTGCCGAAGAATTCTGGCCGACTCTAGACAAGATTTCATCAATCATGTCTCCGGGTAGGTCTCTTAAATTATTGGGTTGTCTATCCATTTTGTGTTTTTAAACTGTAAAATAGACAAGAGTTAGATTCATAAAAAAATACTTATTAATACAAGCAATTTTTACATATATCATAAAGCATAAGAACACTATATTACATATATTACACCACACGAATACAACTATCTTATTCCGACTCGCTCGTTTCTTCTTCTTCGGTTTTGGTTCGTTTTGCCAAGTTTCTAGGGATATATGATGTTCCCCTAATACGAGCCGTCGTTGTCCACATTGGTTTAGAAAAACCTGGTGGTTTAGAGGTTCCCGGGTCATTGTTACAACTTAAGGACTTCGGGCGTTGACGATACATATAAAGTTCATCGGGGTTGGAATTAGATTTCTCTATTTTTATGCCCTTTCCCTTATTATTTTCTTTTGCCTTTTTAAATTCAGTTGGGGTAATTTCTATAACATCATCGGAATTCTCGTCGGAATCCGATTCATCGGAGAATTGGTAATCCTCCCAATATTTTGCTTCCTTGGCGGAAACACCATTGACCATAATTAACCTTGGTCGGTTGGTTGGGGATTTTCTTTTACTTAACCGTTTTATTATTTCCCCCACCGGTTCTATTTCTTCATCCGGTTCCGATTCTTCTTCCGGTTCTGATTCTTCTTCCGGTTCCGACTCTTCTTCCGGTTCCTCTTCGGGAACTTGTGAATCAGTCCACGAATCATTCCAATTTACATTTGACTCTTCATTATTATTAGGTGAGTCAATGGGACTTGTTCTAGAGGTAGACATCTATCACATAATATCAAACACGTTAAGAGATTAATATATCACATAATATTCATATGTTAAAAATATATAGTTTCCAACAAAAATGTTAAGCAATCATTTTTAAAGAAAACACGGTCGAAGTCCAGACTCACTAATGCATCCTAACAAACTCGATAAGACACACTAATGCAAATTTTCTGGTTCTCTAAGACCAACGCTCGGATACCAACTGAAATGTCCCGTTCTTATTGATTAAAAACGTTCCATATTAATTGATTTCGTTGCGAGGTTTTGACCTCTATATGAGACGTTTTTCAAAGACTGCATTCATTTTTAAACAAACCATAACCTTTATTTCATCAATAAAGGTTTAAAAAGCTTTACGTAGATTATCAAATAATGATAATCTAAAATATCCTGTTTACACACGACCATTACATAATGGTTTACAATACAAATATGTTACAACAAAATAAGTTTCTTGAATGCAGTTTTTACACAATATCATACAAGCATGGACTCCAAATCTTGTCCTTATTTAAGTATGCGATAGCGGAAGCTCTTAATAATCACCTGAGAATAAACATGCTTAAAACGTCAACAAAAATGTTGGTGAGTTATAGGTTTAACCTATATATATCAAATCGTAACAATAGACCACAAGATTTCATATTTCAATACACATCCCATACATAGAGATAAAAATCATTCATATGGTGAACACCTGGTAACCGACAATAACAAGATGCATATATAAGAATATCCCCATCATTCCGGGACACCCTTCGGATATGATATAAATTTCGAAGTACTAAAGCATCCGGTACTTTGGATGGGGTTTGTTAGGCCCAATAGATCTATCTTTAGGATTCGCGTCAATTAGGGTGTATGTTCCCTAATTCTTAGATTACCAGACTTAATAAAAAGGGGCATATTCGATTTCGATAATTCAACCATAGAATGTAGTTTCACGTACTTGTGTCTATTTTGTAAATCATTTATAAAACCTGCATGTATTCTCATCCCAAAAATATTAGATTTTAAAAGTGGGACTATAACTCACTTTTACAGATTTTTACTTCGTCGGGAAGTAAGACTTGGCCACTGGTTGATTCACGAACCTATAACAATATATACATATATATCAAAGTATGTTCAAAATATATTTACAACACTTTTAATATATTTTGATGTTTTAAGTTTATTAAGTCAGCTGTCCTCGTTAGTAACCTACAACTAGTTGTCCACAGTTAGATGTACAGAAATAAATCGATAAATATTATCTTGAATCAATCCACGACCCAGTGTATACGTATCTCAGTATTGATCACAACTCAAACTATATATATTTTGGAATCAACCTCAACCCTGTATAGCTAACTCCAACATTCACATATAGAGTGTCTATGGTTGTTCCGAAATATATATAGATGTGTCGACATGATAGGTCGAAACATTGTATACGTGTCTATGGTATCTCAAGATTACATAATATATAACACAAGTTGATTAAGTTATGGTTGGAATAGATTTGTTACCAATTTTCACGTAGCTAAAATGAGAAAAATTATCCAATCTTGTTTTACCCATAACTTCTTCATTTTAAATCCGTTTTGAGTGAATCAAATTGCTATGGTTTCATATTGAACTCTATTTTATGAATCTAAACAGAAAAGTATAGGTTTATAGTCGGAAAAATAAGTTACAAGTCGTTTTTGTAAAGGTAGTCATTTCAGTCGAAAGAACGACGTCTAGATGACCATTTTAGAAAACATACTTCCACTTTGAGTTTAACCATAATTTTTGGATATAGTTTCATGTTCATAATAAAAATCATTTTCTCAGAATAACAACTTTTAAATCAAAGTTTATCATAGTTTTTAATTAACTAACCCAAAACAGCCCGCGGTGTTACTACGACGGCGTAAATCCGGTTTTACGGTGTTTTTCGTGTTTCCAGGTTTTAAATCATTAAGTTAGCATATCATATAGATATAGAACATGTGTTTAGTTGATTTTAAAAGTCAAGTTAGAAGGATTAACTTTTGTTTGCGAACAAGTTTAGAATTAACTAAACTATGTTCTAGTGATTACAAGTTTAAACCTTCGAATAAGATAGCTTTATATGTATGAATTGAATGATGTTATGAACATCATTACTACCTTAAGTTCCTTGGATGAACCTACTGGAAAAGAGAAAAATGGATCTAGCTTTAATGAATCCTTGGATGGCTCAAAGTTCTTGAAGCAAAATCATGACACGAAAACAAGTTCAAGTAAGATCATCACTTGAAATAAGATTGTTATAGTTATAGAAATTGAACCAAAGTTTGAATATGATTATTACCTTGTATTAGAATGATAACCTACTGTAAGAAACAAATATTTCTTGAGGTTGGATGATCACCTTACAAGATTGGAAGTGAGCTAGCAAACTTGAAAGTATTCTTGATTTTATGAAACTAGAACTTTTGGAATTTATGAAGAACACTTAGAACTTGAAGATAGAACTTGAGAGAGTTCAATTAGATGAAGAAAATTGAAGAATGAAAGTGTTTGTAGGTGTTTTTGGTCGTTGGTGTATGGATTAGATATAAAGGATATGTAATTTTGTTTTCATGTAAATAAGTCATGAATGATTACTCATATTTTTGTAATCTTATGAGATATTTCATGCTAGTTGCCAAATGATGGTTCCCACATGTGTTAGGTGACTCACATGGGCTGCTAAGAGCTGATCATTGGAGTGTATATACCAATAGTACATACATCTAAAAGCTGTGTATTGTACGAGTACGAATACGGGTGCATACGAGTAGAATTGTTGATGAAACTGAACGAGAATGTAATTGTAAGCATTTTTGTTAAGTAGAAGTATTTTGATAAGTGTATTGAAGTCTTTCAAAAGTGTATAAATACATATTAAAACACTACATGTATATACATTTTAACTGAGTCGTTAAGTCATCGTTAGTCGTTACATGTAAGTGTTGTTTTGAAACCTTTAGGTTAACGATCTTGTTAAATGTTGTTAACCCAATGTTTATAATAACAAAAGAGATTTTAAATTATTATATTATCATGATATTATGATGTACGAATATCTCTTAATATGATATATATACATTAAATGTCGTTACAACGATAAACGTTACATATATGTCTCGTTTCAAAATCATTAAGTTAGTAGTCTTGTTTTTACATATGTAGTTCATTGTTAATATAATTAATGATATGTTTACTTATCATAATATCATGTTAACTATATATATAACCATATATATGTCATCATATAGTTTTTTTTTTTTACAAGTTTTAACGTTCGTGAATCACCGGTCAACTTGGGTGGTCAATTGTCTATATGAAACCTATTTCAATTAATCAAGTCTTAACAAGTTTGATTGCTTAACATGTTGGAAACATTTAATCATGTAAACATCAATCTCAATTAATATATATAAACATGGAAAAGTTCGGGTCACTACAGAATGGTGTGAATGGAGAAAAAGTAGCTAGCCGTCATTGTTATCAATTTTGCTTCTTCCATTTTGGCATTCAAAAGTTGGCTAAACGTCTAGAAGATACTAGATTACAGATGGAAGTTATCAATTTAGTCATGATCATGTTGTCAAACAAGAGGGTAATATCCTCATGGATCTGGACCTTCTATTTTTGTTGACAAAGTATTGGTCCATGGTTGTGAAAAGTCCATGCCTCCTGTCTCTGTTGATTTTGGGCCGAATATCCCAGCTGTTGGGCCAGATGTTTCTCTCATTGATTGAACGGGTAGGATTTCTAAAGTTGGGGGATATTTTCTTGCGAATGAGCGTATAAAGGCTTTTAAAGCTATAGGGGTCATGGAAAGTGGGCCTGTTGGGCCGATTGATTCTGATGAACCGTGTAGGGTGGCCTGTCCGGGTTTGGAGTTTAATAAGGTTGTGGTTGGAGAGAGTCGGTTGAAGAAGAAAGGCGTTAAGTTTGGGATAATATTGAATCTTTTTCTGTTCGCGATGAGGATGATGACCCGAAAGATGGCAATTCGTTGATTGGTGACAAAGGTTTTTTTTGAAAAGATTTTTAGCCCTCCCACAATTAAGGGAAACTTGTGGGTTCTTGTAAGGTGACCACGGTCGGATCTCTAAAGGTGTTCTCTTATGAATGTCCTTAGGGTAAGGCGCTGACCACTAGAAAGGTTGTTGGGAAGGTCTCATGGTCAGGTGCGAGAGGGAAAAAGGATCCGCTAGCCACAGACACTCTTGGACGCCCTTGATGTGGTTTTGGCTTGTTTGATTGTGTTTGATTGGTTCTCAGTTTTTTCCTTTGTTGGTTTGCTTTTGTCATGTTGAATTTATTTAGTTTCTTCAGCGTTTCGTTGGTTGGTAATGTTTATGTGGTGTTTGTTGAATTCTTGTTGCTTTGGATGTTTGGTTGCACGGTTTTATGTTTTTGGTTCGAGTTGGCTCTAAGGTTTAGGTACGCTTTCTAGATATGCGACAGAGTATAACTATATTTGTATCTTTGATTGGATCTTTCATTTTTTTAATGAAAGTCCAATGTTATAAAGTTGTTTTTTCAAAAAAAAAAAAAAATTACTTGTAACAACCATCATAATGGAATTAAAATATGAGAATGCTATGAATACCATATATAACTCAAGTTACTTTTGATTACCTGTTAATTGAATGGTTCAACGCCGAATGCTGAACCATTCAACATTCAACACTTTTTGGCATATGAATGACACATGATGCTGAATAGTTAAAGATTTAGTGTTGAACAATTCAGAGCTGAAATACTCTCCTAACTATCAATCACCTAAATTTTACGTGATATCCAAGAAACCTATTTAAAAAATATATTGTTTTTATTTATAAATGCAAAAGGTTAATAAGGTAATTTCACATCATTGATATTGTTTATTCAAAATAACTATCAAACATGTTATTGTCATTCATAATCAATTTCATTAAAAATATTTGAATCATTCAGATTATGAATCATTCAGTGTTAAATCATTCAGTGTTAAATCGTTCAGTTTATCAAACGCAGTTTTGGTTTTTTATTAATAACTCAAATATATCATTAAATTAATAAATACCGATATCAAATTTTAATAAGAAAGACAAAATTAAAAATAAATATTAATATTTACAATTAATTCAAGTGAGTCTATAAATTTAAATATGTTATGTCTAAATGTGAAGAACTACGTTTAATCCTATTTCTATAAAAATGTGAATAAACATGTGTGGTGATAACACTAACGATTGACCTGGTTGAAGGTTTAGAGTGCGTTTTTTTTGCCTCTTAATGAAAAGGTTCAGTGCTGAATGCTGAACCATTCAACATTCAGTGCGTTTGTTTCTTACCTATGAATGACATATGGTGCTGAATGATTCAGAATTCAGTGCTGACCATTCAGAGATGAAACACACTCTTAACCGTTAACAGCCTAAATTTTCTGTAATTTTCTCCTCAAATCATATCTCGAACACTTAACTATAACTAACAAGTATATTGAATATTTTATTCATGTTATACTTTCATAAGGTAATTTTACTTAGTTTATATCGTTCATTCTAAATGATTATCAAACAGCTTATTTTATTCAGAACAAACTTTATTTAGAGGCTTTGAATCATTCAGATTCTGAACCAGCGCTAAATCATTCAGTTTTATCAAACGCACCTTTAGTAATCTACAAAGGAGATTTAGGTTCAATCCTTCATGTCTACACTTTGCGACCTTAGTTTTTTTTAAAAGAAAAAAAAAAACATAGGTGGTGAAGAATGGTTGGGAGCATTTTGGGTAGATTCCAAGTGTGGGTTAGTTGACCGGTATGCAGTTAAATTTTAATCCAGCTGCAAATACACCTCGAATGCACAAGAAAACTTCTATCAATTTTCTATGCTTTTTGAAAACGCAAGTTATCTATACTTGCTTACAACGAAATGGAACATTCTTTACCCATTTAGAAAGGCGAAAAATGAGATAGATACTTGAAGATCAACCTTCTCATTACTCTTGTTGATAACGCTCTCTCTACATGTTTTATGTTTTAGACATACTAATTGCGATAAAAAGTAAAAAAAAAAAAAAAAAACTTTGTTATAACTTAAAAAAAAGACTCAAAATGAGTGTCCATATCACAACAAAGATCAACATGATCATTGATCAACATTATCAACACGTCAGCTTTTTTGTTGAGTTTACAGAGGAAACCTCCCTAGTTACAACCACAGTGGGTCTCCACTAGCGAGTGAAAGCCTAGGTGACGAGCCCCAGAACGATGAGACCCGTGAGGCCGTGACCTGGTGAATTACCCTAAATGAAGTTGCTGAAAGTCTGAGCTCTTTTTATTGTGTAAATGAAAAGAAAATGGCCGGCAATTACTAATTTCCCTTTGTAGTACTTGCATAAAAGTGATTAAATTTCTTATAGTATGAGTGCTTTAAGAGTTTTATATTACTCCATATTTATGACATACAAATCTTATACATCCTTTGAACTGTGGGCAACTTGGACTAGATATTACACAGTTGTTAAGCCATTAGGAGAAGTTGTGTTCAAGTGGCACATTTTCCGTACCGATACTTCCATGTTAATATTGAATTTGTTGCAAGCAGGAAAGATTGGGATATATAGAAACAGACCAACGACACTACACATTAGACGATGAACACATAAACGTTCAAAAGTTGATTATGAAGCCAGTGCCATCAAATAGCGATGCTAACGTTCGCATTTCTTTACAGTGTGTCGTTAGATACCAGAGTCCACAGACTAGTTTGTTTTTACACCATGTTCCTTAAAAATCTGTTTATATTGCATTTTTGCAGGCATAAAGACCTTATATTTTCATGTGTTACATCTCCGAAAATTGCTACTGTTTGCAACTGGCCATAAAGACCTTATATTTTCATGTGTTACATCTTCAAAAATTGTTACTGTTACAATTGGCGAGCACAAGTAACAAGATATACAAAACCTTGTCTCTTGTATCTTGCAATTTTCTTTTAAGCAGAGTAAATTCACTTACAAATGGGTTACCGCAGGCACATAAACCATCTATTTTTTCATAATTTATTTTGCTTAAAAAACTAGAATGTTGCAAGTGCCAACAAAAACTAATATATCTCGAGATTTCACATCTTCATGGTTATATAAGATCTTTAAGGTGTCAGCATAAACATTAGTGATGCCAAACTTCCTGTTTTTGTATCGATCAGCTTCTGCTGAGGGGTTCAACGAGCTGATGGTGTATTCTCTAATTCTATCATATTGTTGCTACACTTGTTGCACGTACCTTAGGGTGGTGCGACGACTTTCTTTCACATTTTATATGCTGCTGTTGTGCTCTAAAAACTAAAATTTGAAACTTTCACATTTTATATGCTGCTATTGTTAAAAAAAAAAATAAAAAAAAAAATTAAGCAGCATCTTAAGTGAGCTAAATTTGAGAGCTTTTAGCCTTTTCTAAAAGGCAAGATTAAACTGCTCAAGAAGTTGTTATTTGAGCGTTCTCAAAAGTCAAAAACTAGCCCACAACCTTGGAAGGTGTCTCTGTTAGCGCACATCATATATTCAAATTCAAATTCAAATAATACGTAAAAGAAAAACATAATCACACAATCGATCATCCATTTCATCTGATCAAATCTCACAAGTTCCAATCTTCTGAAAGAAGAAAAGGACTCGGAGAGAGATTTCAAGCAGAGCAGCAGGAGTATGGGTGTTTGGGGGGAGTAAATCACAAAATTCTCCCCCAGTATCAAGTCAAACATAAACAACAAAGAACCACAACGGACAGATAATTTCAAAGACATTGGTCCAAAGTAAAATAATTCCTTAAATCCAACAAACCATACTACTACCATCATAATATTTCTATCCGTTTTTGGTTTTTTTTTATTGTTTAACTGTCGTTCCTCTCTTTTTTTTTTTTTTTTTTTTGTTGGTCTTTTTCATTTTTTTTTTTTGTTTTTTTTTTTTTTGGTTTTAAAGTTTTTAAATTTTTTGGTCTGTCAATATGCCTCTCAAAACATCATTTCCATGGGAATCAAAGATGATAGCCCATATCATCATCGAGGTCCACTCTTCTCAAAACATGAGTTTTAGTCAAATAACTCAGTTGTATGCATCAAGCACCTGTTGCAGGTTCAGAGCCAGTCTGTTGACTAATGCCGCGCACCGTCTTCTCGCCTCCAGCTTGTTGTGAAGGACTAGTGACTTCCTCATAAGTTGAACTTGGCTCATGCAATTTAACACCCTGAAGCTTTGACACCAGACCATCAGCATGAGGGCTCGATGGATTCGAATATTGAACTGGTGCAGGGATCACCCAATTCATCCAATCATTTCGCCTCCTTATCTTCTCACCCTACAAATTGAAAATTGCAGAATGACGCCTCTTACAGAAATAGACTAGTGCAAGTTACTAAATAAGATGATTAATATGGCATGGTAAGAAACGCACCTGCACTTCTACAACAGTTGAACTTCGCATAGCATCAAGTATTAGCTGAACGTTATCTGTTAAAACAGAAACCTGTAACAAGGGTCAAGCAATCATGTCACATTTACAGATCAAAAACAAAAGCTGAAGCAATATTAACACAATAAACTTATAAACCTCTTTAGGATTGGAATTCTAGGTCAGAGTTTGAAACAAACATATAGATGTGTAAGCTAATAAGTGACTACAAGCACAGATTAAGGTTCAATGTGTTCTATGAATATGGTCACTAAAATAACATAAACTACACATCGGTGAATTATATAAACAAACGGAAACAAGAGTAACGTACAAGGCTCAGGCATAAAGCTTCCATAATACTAGCTGTTAACTGTGTGGGTATTCAAATATGTTATCAGCTCTATACATACAGAAAAGGAAAAAAAAAAAAAAAAAAATCTATTCATAAGCTAGTGAAATTCTCGAGATGCAAAAAGCATTAAGCATTGTAGAAGAAAAGCTTGCAGCGAAATTAAACTTCCATACAAGATGTACATCTTCTATCTATTACTTTCATTAAATCAAATGATAAAACCATCTAGCAATTTACTTGTTAATTTAAACCAGCCAATTGAATCACAAGCTCCCAACAAACTAAATAACTTAAACTGACAAGCAATCACTTCCCCACATATATATTGAAATCCTGTTTAAAGAGTAAAGGTTGTATTGCAAAGCACATTCTTTTGTACCAGAATCAGTTCCTATTATTAAATTGAAGTCATTGTCATCATATAATAAAGAATAGTAGTATAAAAATTGTATAACACGGAGCAATATAGTTACAAGCTATCATGATCATTCCTGGTTTATTGATACAGATTCAAGTTATAAATGATGTTTAGTTTAAGTCTATTATATATATATATTCTACTTCATAATTATTATCAGATATGTTATATTATTAGAAGTAAAAAAAATGAAAAATGAATATAAAAAAACAAGGAAAAAAAGAAACAATAAGTGAGCTGATCCAACCTGACTCGACCTAACTTAAAAAAGCCCCGCTTGGCCCATGGACGATTTTGACCCAAACCCGTTATGACCTGTTACCCACCCCGACCCAACACAACTCGACTGCCACCAATAAATAATATCATCCCATTATGATCACTTATGTTCTTATAGGACATCTGGCAATTAGCGGAAACTACATGTAGGCATGTTAAACATTTTAATGACAGAATAGCATGTTTTTATACACTGAGTATTAAACCAAGACATTGTTATGCTAGTAAACATTACTAATTTCAACTACTCTGACTATGTCTCTCGCCATGTGCGTCTGCCCATCATCAAATGTCTATTTAAATATGTGAGATGAAAAAGGAGAAGAGAAAGTACAACCCACTTCCAATGATGTCCAACAAAATAATATAAGCAACGACTTTCAGGTCCACAAGACAAAATAAACTTCTGCAATACAGTACTTACTGTGCGACCCATAGCTTGAAAATATTGATGTGAAGAAAAGAAGATCAAATTATGAAGCTTTATATTATGATAAACAGAATAAATATATATAACTAAAGGCGCGGACATTGTTCAGAAAATTAGAGACGCGTGGTAGGGCTAATATAACACAATTATAATGGGAAAATATTATGACAGGACGACTGTTAAGCCTTAGCATAGAGACACGATTACTAATTACGGTTTCAAAATCATTGCATGGGGCATTCGGATGTACAATCTAATATATATTTTTGTCTCCATCAATTAACTTACCTGGAAAAAATATGTACTTGTAAAGAATTTTATAAATTTTATGCGATAGATATACTAATAAGATATTCTGATGCCTACTGAATGAAATCAAAGAAAGATTGAAAATAAATTTTGCTCAAGCATTAAGCTTGTACAAATTTCAGCCTTATAATGAGTTAGCTGTTTAAGCTCACATATTCCTTTTTAAAACATCTGATATCCTCAAGAAACATAAATATATCGAACATAATTTGTCCACCCATAGAGCGATCAGCGATGTTTGGGTACTTAAATGCAAAAAAAATCGTATCTCTGGAAAATGAGTAGTTGTAGACATTTAAATGAAAGAAAACATCATCTGTGAAGTAAAAGAATTAACAGAATAGGCCTGAAAATACTCACCTTTTTGAAACCAGCAATTAAGGTAGCAGGAACCCAGCCTTGTTCATCCATGTTTTGCCGCAAGTATGTATCTTTTACCAGGTTCTCATTACTGCAACGACATACGAGCCATAAATTCAACAACACCACTATAGATGAGAAAATTATATCGAAAATATCTTCATACTTTCATTTTAGAAAATGACTTACCTGAAATAGTAATCAATTTGGCTTACGATCTTAGCATATGTTTGGTTATCAGGATACGCGAAGTACATTGGAGGTGGTAATGGTGGACCAAAAGGCATGGGTCTGAGGGGGTCCGCTGGTGGACCAGAAATATAAATTACGGGAGATGTCGGATCTGCAAAACGGATTTAAACATCAAATAATTTTATGAAGCAACAACATAACCATTTAATGATAATAAATCTCACCAGGGTACATCATGTTGTTCCCAAAAGTAGGTACTGGTACGGGCACAGGCAATGGTGGAGGAATATATGAAGCAGAAGTATGTACAGAAGGTCGTATATAACCCCTGGGAAAACCTCTGTGAGATTGAAATTGTGTATCTCGGTTATTAAAGCTTCTATTTTGTTGATTCCATTCTTGATTTGAACGATCATGATCTCGCCTTCCTCCATAGTTGTTATGATGTGAACCATCTCCACGTGGATGTTGCCCCCCGTTGCCCCTTCTAAACGAACCCCGTTGATGATGGTGATCATTACCCCTGTGAGAATGTGATCCAAAACCTCCTTTTTGTGACTCCTTATGTGTATGGTCCTTTAAAAACGGCTGCTCAGAATTATTACCCGCCTTCCCAGATGTAATATGTGGGTCCACTACCGAGTCCTGGTACATTGATGGCGGTTGAGAAAGCACCCCATTGGCTGATACATTTGCACCCGAATGGCCACCTGTTCGCTTCATGGACCTTTGCTTGACTGGTGCCATGTGGTTTGGAGTTGAAGTCGAAATCACATTATTGGCAGTAGCCTGTTTATGTGATGGAGACGAACTTCCAGTCACCTACAATGTAGCAAACATATATACACAAACAAGATATGTATACAGGTCATTATTATTTCTAATATAAATGTGAAACCTCCGATACCAACTGAACAATGAAACGAATCATCAGCAGTGCACAACATTAACTCATTCAACAGTTTTTTAACTTCTTCAAAAAACAATTAGCTAGTTTTAAGTGGACCTGTCACTAATTGAAGCACATTAACCTAAATTTGAAGGCAAGTCAAGCATTTTCTAACTCAAATCTACATCTATATACTAATATACGTCACTGAGTTACTCATTAAATATAAAAAAGCTTCAATTTTCAAACATCCTACAAACGAAACAATCAACTAGATTACTACCAATAACTAACTACACATTAAAGCTGATAATGAAACTACTACCTGTAATGTAGGAGTCAACAAACCATCCGAAAGCGTTTTCAACGACTCCGAAGATGACGATTTGATTGCAGGTTTAGTCGATTCACCGAGCGCAGGCCAAGCTGCACCCATAACAGGACCAACAACCTCCACAACTCCATTAGATGGCCTATTCCAAACAGGTTTCTTACTACCACCACTATTATCAGAACCACCATCAACCTGACCACCCTCAGTACCTGAATCATCCGGTGAGCTAACCACCTCCACCTCCTGATTCTGAACCAATGACCACGACGGCGATGCCGGAGCCACTACCGGAACCGTCACCGGAGAAACCACTTCCGACTCAGCACCACGAACAACCTGATTCCATGGTGACGCAACCACTTTAGGGCTATTATTCCCTCCGTCGGCGGATTGAACATTCGTAGCAGCCATAGGGTTTTTATTGATTCAAATTAGATCAGTTTTCAATATGAACTCAAATTAGGGTTTCTAAAGTCGATAAGTGATCGACAATATCGGATATACCTAAAGATATAATATATCAATCAATATAAATATTATTAAATATATAATAATATTTATATAATTAAAAACCTTAGATAAACACGATCAAAATTGGGGAAATTAATCAGACGGAAAACTAATACCGGAGAATGCGATGGTAAGCTAGGGTTTGATGTTTTCCAAATATTTTTATTTTTATTTTTATTTTTTATATTTTTTGGTTTTGTGTTCGATGGATCGCAAAAAAGGATCCGATCGCCGCTCTCTCTCTCTCTCTCGGCTGAAGTTACAGAGAAAACACACAAATTTTTGGTAACCGAAAAAGAGCTGTGTCTCTATCTATATCTCTCGGAATTTGGATGCTTTCGGATATGTTAAATGACGGTTTTACCCTTTCATACTTGAAGTCAAGTGTGTTTATGTTGGTGATAAAAGGGTAGTTTCCTGGAAAATGTATGGTTTGTTGGCTGTGAGATTACCTTTACTTCCATCTCTCTTTTTATGTAGAAATTTAATTTAATTTAATTTAATTTAATTTAATTTACCAGCATAACAAAATAATTGTATCATGTCCTTGTAGTTTGAGTTATAGTTAATCTAAGCCCTTATATTATTGTTATGTTACACAATGGCACCTTTTTTTATTTTTGTGGTGTAAGAGTATATTTTATCGTTGAAATGTCAACGAGTTGAAATCAAGTAACTCTTGCTTGTTTGAGTCAATTATCGATCAACACATAACCTAAAAAACTTCAGGTGACGTGTAATCTTTTTCGACAAATAACAAATTCTATTGTATTATAGTTAACTGAAATGTACATAACACAAATAATTCTATATACATAAAACTTATGTCTTTTTACTCTATCACAGTCTTGACTTCCGTCAAGCTACAAAAGTAGGTAGACAATTAGTGGTGGTAGGGTTATAGAAGGAGATAACAAGTGGATTTGATGGCCCACCATATGTAAGATAGTTAAGTAGCGCTCGAGCTAAACTTCTTTAGTGCCTTGAAACCCTAGTTAAACATTAATAATGCAAACGATTCATGTGATTCAAAACTGAATCTACGTAATGGGTAAAACAACTTCATCTACTAGTATGCGTGGATGAGCTCAATTCCCATGTTATATTGAGTTATTTGATTAAATTAACGTGACACATATTGATTTAGTAGTGAAACTTATGTAGGAGTTTTCTTGTATAGTTTGCCATTGTTTTTGTTTGATATAATGTGATAATATAAAATAACGTTGACCTTATCTACTTAAGTGTTGACACCGACCAATCAAACTAGGCTTATTTCTATCTAAGTGTATATAAAACTACTTTTTTGTAAATATATCTTTTTTTTTTTTTTTTTTTGGTTCAAAAAGCAAGATTTTATTAAAACTCGAAGTGGGTCAAGCATTGTAATAGTTCAACCCGTATGTTACAACGCGATATCGACTCGAATTCAGGTACAGAAAATGCAAAACGAAGGTACAAGTAGTTGCGAAGGGAGCAACTAGAGCAAGAAAAAACAAGGCTTAAAATTACAATTGAGCTAAGACACTACACGACATAGGCACGCGGATTGGTGATCCATTGAAGCCAATCCAATTTCACAGACTTTATTCTAGAAGAAATCCATTCATACGATTTAAGTTGAATCTCCATTAACGCCGTCGGTCCATTCCAACATGTGTTTGAGAAAACTTTTTTTTTGGTTGCTCCATATTAAGTAGGCGCACGTCCACTCCAAAGCTTGCCAAATTTTGCTACCCACCCAACACATTGTGATGTTGCTATTACCTCGAAAAATACTCGTTTACACTCAATATTGGGGTCGGATTGAAACCCCACCATTTGTAGACACGTTCCCAAGTATCAAATGCTTCTCGACAAAAGAACAACGCGTGATCAAGTGATTCCACATCGTTGTCACAAATCGGACATCTTACAGAGTCAAGATCGATCCCTCACTTTTCAAGTTCAATTCTTGTTGGTAGTCGTTTCTTTAGTATTCTCCAAATAAAAACTTCAAGTTTCCCCGGCACCAAGTTGTTCTTGAGTGTCTCAATTCTCATTCTATTGTCTAATAACATTTCGTCATCTATAAGCCTCGATAATTTCTTCGTAGTAAAGGTATCATTCGATGCAAGTTTCCAATACCATATATCCGAGCTTCCATCATGTTTAACATATGAGAATAAAAGGTTAGTTAAACATTGAATTTCGTCATGGTCTCGTCCCAAGAGTTCAAGCACCCAGCTCCAATTCAGGTGCATGCTGCCATCGATCTATTTGATGCGGTCTACGACGGTTACTGTTTTGTTGATCTCCAAGTAGTATAGCCGCGGACAGGTTGATTTTAAGACGCCTTCTTGCAGCCACAGATCTTCCCAAAATCTTGTATCGTTCATGTCGCCAATCTTCTTGATGACAGAAGAACCAAATTGTACTCCGAGCTTGTCAATCGCATAACATGCACGAATAATATTGAGCCACACACCACCCTTCCCTAATGGTCGATTAGTACGGGAGGGTATGTGAAGCCCGTTAAGCCCATGAATGCTTTTAAGGATAGAAACCCAAAGTGACTTTGGTTCAGTTTTGGCCCAAAAGAGCAAGATTTTTCCTCCGAAGTGACCCGATGTTTAAGCCCCCTTCATCGTACGGTAAAAGGGCATCCTCCCATTTGACCCAAGACATTTTGGAATGCTCACCCGACCCTCCCCAAAAGAAGTTTCTCCTAATACTCTCTAAGTGATTTAAAACACACGACGGAGCATGAAAGAGTGAGAAATAATATAGTGGTAAGCGATTAAGAACCGACTTAACCAATGTTAACCTTCCACCAAAGGAAATCGACCTTGCTTTCCAATATGCGAGCTTAGAATTGAAAAACTCTATATAACGAGTTTTCAATTTTCCACGCGATTCATATTACGTCCGATAGGTAACCCCAAGTAAGTAAATGTAAACTCACTTACTTTACAACCAATTCGCGAGGCTAGGTATTCAACTTCTTTCTTTGTTACCCCTAAACCATAAACTAAACTCTTATGATAATTCACTTTAAGACCCGATATCTTCTCGAAAAAATTAAGCAATTTCACAAGGTTGCAAAAGTTTTTGTTGGGGGAGAATGTGGGTTAACATGGGATTACGCTTAATGACTATACTAATCTTAATCCATAACAATAAGTGTTTTGATGATGACATATGCACATAGCTAAAGGTGATGGTAGACATCTTGACATAAATAAACAAGTTCACTAATCCACACTTACTCTAGCAAAGGACCAAAACCAAAAGAAAGCTTAAAATGAAATACAGGGTACACGGCTAAACCACGGTCGATCGTAGGTCAGACCGTGGAGACTTGTACCCTAGATTTACAAAATATGAGTTGCACGATCGACTCCATGGCTGACCGTGGATCGACCGCAGAAACCTACTGTTCGGATTTTGATCGAAAAATTTCTGATCACTTCCGGGCATCTATAATTCATGAAACCTGTTCAAACATGCTTAGGATAGTTGCCTCCTTCATTCTCAAAGGATTTTTGGTCACTAGAACACTTATCTTGGTTAATCACGCCTAATGACACCTTAATGACGATTCAGCCTTGATTAAGTAAAAACACATACGTGTTTTAGGAAAACACGTACATCTAGGTTTTAGGAAAACACGTACACATAAGTATTTGGACTACTTCATTATATGCTTGTGCTACTTGGATAATATTTGGAATGTCATAATCTAGTAATCTTGATAGACAACAAAACATTAACACACATAGGTTTACTTAAGTCTAAAATTAAGTTTATGAATAAGTTTAAACTTGATTAACTTGTGGTCTTGCAACATGATTAATTGTTATTACTTGCTTAAATGTGTCAAGACATCATTATCACACTTAATTAATTACAAACAAGTTCAAATTTGAATACTAGCATGCTTTGTGATTAAATTGGGTTTGTGTCATCAATGACATATTGACCAACCAATAGAGATTTAGCAAATGTGTTAATTACAAATAAAGGATTATGACAAACTCAGATTGCCTCAAATAATTATCATGTCTTGTATCCAAGAATGTTAGACTTTCCACTTTGAGCATGATAAGTCACTATCAAGGTAATACATCCAAAGTAAATGGACATTTAATGCATCTACTTGTATAGGATGCTGGGTATCTTTTTGCAGGTGTTAAATGAAGTAAAGTGTCCAGGGAGTGATGTCTAAAACTGATTCAAATGGCTATACAACGGATACATATATTTTGGACTGGAACACGTGCGGTCGACCCACGTTCAACCGTAGGTCAGGCTGCAGACAGGGCTGACTTTTTATCTCTCTATATAAATAGCAAGACTTGAAGAACTTTGAAGACTTGGACCTCTTGCATGCTACAACTCAAAATCATCAGAGAATCACAAGAACATAACATTTATACATATGTTTGTGATTAGCAAGAGAAGTTTTATAATTTCATAGATTATAAAAGGGGTGTTTGTAAACTTACTTTCAAATTCTAATCTTTGTAAGTTTGCATAGTGGTGTAATAATTCTTAGAATTTTGTTAGGATTATCATCACTAGAAAAGGGTAAGTCATTGTACTTTGTAATTAGAAGCATATGCTAGCTTAGCTATCTTCTTCCTTAAAGGGAACTAGGGAGTTGATTAAGCTCATTGGAGATTAATACTTGTCCATGTTGAAGACAAGTTGATCTAAGTTGGAGGAAATCTTTCAAAGGGATAGAAGGATTAGGTTTGTTGTCTAAGAAAAAGTACAAGGCATGTAAATCGAATCTCCATCAGATTTGGAGAAAGGTGCTTAGTGAAGTAAGAAATCCTGATTAGTGAATTCGGGAGTGGATTTAGGTGGATTAGTTAACATCCACCCGAACCACTATAAATCCTTGTGTTTATGTTCTTTACTTTACATTGCGCACTATTATAAACATAAACACACCACATATTGGTTTGAGTTGATTAAGGTGATCAAGTATTGTTCAAATCTTATTGATCATAGAAAAAGTTTTAAAATTCGTATTAAGTAACTATTCACCCTCCCCTCTAGTTGCTTACAAATGGTATCAGAGCGGTTGATCGTACGTTTTCTCTATAAACATTTTTGATTGAGTAAAAAATCATTTTGGGCAAAAACCCGAGTCAAACGTTCTTGGGATCAACTCAAACGATGGCATACATTGAAAGATTGGCTAATAAAGCACCAATCTTTGATAGAGAAGATGTCTATATGTGGAAGATAAGATTTGAGATCTATGTTAAATCAAAAGATTATGACATGTGGAGAATCATCAAGGGAGAAAACTATGTTTCTCAAGAATCTTCAAACATGGTGAAATCAACGTTCCAAAATAATGAAGTAGTGAACAAAATGCTAAAGCAATTTGATGCTATATCATCACTTCATAAAGTTCTTCCTAGTGAAGAAAGGGTTAAAATACTTTCATGTGAAAGTGCAAAGGAATGTTGGGATTCACTATGTCCTCAAGTTGAAGAAGGCTGTAGTTGGTCAATGAATAATGAGTTTGAGGAAAAGGTAACAAGACTTGAATGTCTTAGTGGGAATTGGTTGGTTGATCAAGATGGAGATGAAGATGAAGACTTTTATCTCATGGGTTCAAGATACTCTCCAAGTCAAGATGCTCGTAGTGAGGATGAGGTTAAATCGTGCTATCAAGGAGAAGAAGGCGAAAGCTCTAGCGTTCAAAGCGATGAGGTACATGTATTCTATCCTTCTAATTATGAAGATTTGCTAGATGAGTACAAAGCGATAAAATTTGTGTATACTAGAAGTTGTGACAAAGTAAAATAGTTGGAAAAGGAATTGCAAAAGGTAAATCAACTCAACAAAATTTTAAATGATGAAAACAATTATTTGAAAAGATCTTTAAATTACAAAAATTATTTTAAAGATAAAATTGTTTTGGAAACTAGTCACAATTCTAGTAAACACAAACAAAGTACTTTAAGTCCAAGATCAATTATCAAGAAAGTTGAAAACCTAGGAAGTGTAAACAAATCTAGCAAATCTATAGGAGGGATAAGTCAAGGATTGGATAATCTTAGAATGAATGAGAGTCAATGATCAAACGTTAAGAAAAGAGGATTGTGTATTTGAAACTTAATGTAATTTAAGTTAATGTGTCATTATTTCTAAAAATAAAATTGCACATCCTCTAATTAGGTAAAAGATTTTTTTTGTAAGATTATGCTTGACTGAGGAATAAATGCTTACTTGAATGGATTGCATGCTAGTTGTAGGACAATGTATCTTATTTGTATAATATATATATATATATATATATATATATATATATATATATATATATATATATATATATATATATATATATATATATATATATATATATATATATATACATACATGCCTACATACGTGTCATTGATGATGAAACATCGGTTGGATGTGATCATACAATGTTAAGCAAAGAAAACTTGTCCTCAAGTATTCTGTAGAAACGACAAAATTGCCAAAATACGCTCGACGTGAAGAAACGAACAAGAAGTCAAATATTCCTGGCTGCACGGTCAATCCACGGCAGACCGCATGATCAACCGTAAAAATTCACCACGGTCAAACCTACGGTCGACCACAGTTCGACCGCACGGGTACTGACGGGTCTTTTAACCTTGTTCTAGCCTCATTCCATATTGTTGGGGGAGAATGTGGGTTAACATGGGATTATGCTTAATGACTATACTAATCTTAACCCATAACAATAAGTGTTTTGATGATGACATATGCACATAGCTAAAGGTGATGGTAGATATCTTGACATAAATCATCAAGTTCACTAATCCATACTTGATCTAGCAAAAGACCAAAAACCAAAGAAAGCCTAAAATGAAAAACAAGGAACACGGCTGAACCACGGTCGACCGCAGGTCAAACCGTGGAGACCTGCACCCAGATTTATGAAATCAGGGATGCACGGTCGACTCTACAGCTGACCGTACGTGGGTCGACCGTAGAAACCTTCTGTCCGAATTTTGATCGAAAAATATTTGACCACTTCCGGGCATCTATAATTTATGAAACCAGTTCAAACATGCTTAGGATAGTTGCTTCCTTCATTTCCAAAAGGAGTTTTGGTCACTAGAACATTAATCTTGGTTAATCACGCATAATGACACCTTAATGATGATTAAGCCTAGAATAAGGATAACACATAAGTGTTATAGGAAAACATGTACATCTAAAATGTATCTAGACATACTTAGGATGGTCACCAAGTCCCAACCAAGAGTTGCTCTTTCCTTGTACATGTATTGGATATTAATGTATGCTTATACATTAATCTTGCAAATGCTACTTTGCAAGTAAAACTTACTTAGTCTTAGTTTAATTCTATGTTATCACTATATGCTTAATTTTAAGATTACTTAATTATCTCTTGCTAGTCATTACATGCATATTACTTGACTACTTGTTATTAATACATATGTATTACTTGACTATTTGATAAAGTGCTAAATAATAAGTAATAAGTTAATATGTATCAAACTTGTCTTGCTATTTGTTACTAGATAGAACTAGTATTTGGACTACTTCAATATATGCATGTGTTACTTGGATGAATTGTAAAATGTCATATTCTTGTAAACTTAAAAGACAATGAAACATTAACACACATAGGTTTACTTTAGTCTAAAATTATGTTTGTAAATAAGTTTAAACTTGATTAACTTGATGTCTTGCAACATGCTTAATTGTTACTACATGCTTAATTTGCCAATACATCATTAACACACTTAATTAATTACAAACAAGTTCAAATTTGAATACTAGCATGCTTTGTGATTAAAGTGAGTTTGTGTCATCAATGATATGTTGACCAACCAATAGAGATTTAGTAAATGTGTTAAATACAAATAAAGGATTATGAAAAAACTGAGATTGCCTCAAATGATTTGTATCCAAGAATGTTAGACTTTCCACTTTGGACATGATAAGTCACTATCAAAGCAATCCATCCAAGGTAAATGGACATTTAATTCATATACTACTTATGTAGGATGTTGGTTATATTTTGCAGGTGTTAAATGAAATAAAGTGCCCAAAAAGTGATGTCCAAAACTGATTCAAATGGCTATACAACGGATATATGTTTTGGACTGGACCACGTGCGGTCGACCAACGATCGACCGTGAGTCAAGCCGCAGATAGGGCTGACCTTTTATCTCTCCATATAAATAGCAAGACTTTGAGAACTTTGAAGACTTGAACCTCTTACATGCTACAACTCAAAATCAATCACAAGAACATAATACTTCTACATATGTTTGTGATTAAAGAAAGAGAAGTTTTATAATCTCATAGATTATAAAATGGGTCATTGTAAATTTACTTTCAAATTTCTATCTTTGTGAGTTTACATAGTGTTGTATTAATCCTTAGAATTGTCTTAGGATTATCATCACTGAAAAAGGGAGAGTCATTGTACTTTGTAAATAGAGGCATATGCTAGCTTAGCTATCATCTTTCTTAAAGGGAACTAGAGAGTTGATTAATCTCATTGGAGATTAATACTTGTCCAAGTTGAAGACAAGTTGATCTGAGTTGTAGGTAATCCTTCAAAGGGATAGAGGGATTAGATTTGTTGTCTAAGGAGAAGTACAAGGCTTGTAAATCGGATCTCCACCGAATTTGGAGAAAAGTGCTTAGTAGTGAAGCAACAAATCTCGGTTAATGAATCGGGGAGTGAATTAAGGTGGATTAGTTAACATCCACCCGAACCGCTATAAATTCTTATGTTTATGTTCTTTACTTTACTTTCCGCATCATTACAAACATAAACACACCACACACTAGTTTAAGTTGACAAACGTGATCAAGTATCAATCATATCATATTGATCATCGAAAAAGTTTTTTAAAATCGTATTAAGTAACTATTCACCCCCCTCTAGTTACTTACAATTGGTATCAGAGCGGTTGCTCGTACATTTGCTCTAGTAATGTTTTTTATTAAGTCAAAAATAATTTTGGGCAAAAACCCGAGTCAAACGTTCTTGGGATCAACTCAAACGATGACATATCTTGAAAGATTGGCTAATGAAGCACCAATCTTTGATAGAAATAATGTCTGTGTGGAAAAGATTATGATATGTGGAGAATCATGAAGGAAGGAAACTTTAGTTCTCAAGAATCTTCAAACACGGTGAATTCAACATTCCAAAATAGTGAAGTAGTGAACAAAGTGCAAAAGCAAATTGATGTTATAACACTACTTCATAGAATTCTTCCTAATGAAGAAAGGGTTAAAATACTTTCATGTAAAAGTGCAAAGGAATGTTGATATTCACTATGTACTCAAGTTGAAGAAGGCTCTAGTTGGTCAATGAAGAATGAGTTAGAAGAAAAGGTAACAAGACATGAATGTCTTGATGGGAATTGGTTGGTTGATCAAGATGGAGATAAAGATGAAGACTTTTGTCTCATGAGTTCATGATACTCTCCAAGTCAAGATGCTCATAGTGAGGATGAGGTTGAATCGTGCTATCAAGGAGAAGAAGGCGAAAGCTCTAGCGTTCAAAGAAATGAGGTACATGTATTCTATCCTTCTAATTATGAAGATTTGCTAGATGAGTACAAAGCGGTAAAATTTATGTATACTAGAAGTTGTGACAAAATGAAATTGTTGGAAAAAGAATTACAAAAGGTAAATTAACTCAACAAAATTTTAAGTGATGAAAACAATTATTTGAAAAGAGCTTTAAATGATAAAAATTGTTTTAAAGACAAAATTATTTTGAAAACTAGTCACAATTCTAGTAAACACAAACAATGTACTCTAAGTCCAAGGTCAATTATCAAAAAGGTTGAAAATCGATGAAGGGTAAACAAATCTAGCAAGTCTATAGGAGGAATAAGTCAAAGGTTGGGTAATTTTAGGATAAATGAGAATCAATAATCAAAAACTAAGAAAAGAGGATTGTGTGTTTAAAACTTAATGTGTTTTAAGTCAATGTGTCATGTTTTCAAAATTGCACATTCTCTAAATAGTTTAAAGGATTTTCTCAGTAAGATTATGCTTAACTTAGGAATATGTGCTTACGTGAATGGATTGCATGCTAGTTGTAGGACAATGTGCCTTATTTCTATAATATATGTGTAACTATATATATAAATATATATACATGCCTACATACGTGTCATTGATGATGAAACATCGGTTGGATGTGATCATACAATGTTAAGCAAAAGAAAGCTTGTTCTCAAGTATTCTTTGAAATCGACAAAATCGACAAAACGCGCTCGATGTGAAGAAATGGACAAGAATCCACTATTCCCTGCCACACGGTCAACCCACGGCTGACCGCAGAGTAAATCGCAGAAAATTGCCACGGTCAACACCACGGTCGACTGCAGTTCGACCGCACGGGTACAGACGGGTGTTTAAATCTTATTCTTGACTCATTCCTTATTTTCGTTCAAAAATCGTTTTTATTTCCCTCTCCTCCACGGCTCAAGATCTCCGACCGCACACCAACGAATCTACTCCTTCTCATCCCTAATCCTCAATCTTGGTAAGACTAATCTTGAAGAAACGATCTTAATTCGAAATTGCCACTCAAATTGATTCTAATAATCAATTGTGTTTATGAAAACTTCAAAAACCTTTGAAATCATGATTAACATTGCATCAATTTAAGACTTTGAATTCTAGGGCTCATCATACAACTAGATTAGATTTTCATAAGTTCATTGTTCACATGATACAAACACATTATCACTAATGAAGAAGTAATAATGTAGAAATTGATAACATCAAAACACTTGTGTTGATGAAAATCAAGTTTGCAATTGATAAGTGATGAAACTAGAATTTGCAAAACACGAATCCATGTGAACATTATAAAAATCACTAATAATCTAAAGTGCAAACGCATTGTCACCGAAAGAGGGTGATAATGTGAGGAAAGTTGACTTCAAAACACTAAGTATTGATGATAACTAAGTTTGCAAATCATTGTTTTGTATGAATAATGTGAGAACATATATTCATATAGTTGCAAACACATTACGCAACTACTATTAGGCAAACTAAACCTCGCGATCTGATTGGTCCACGTGGCAGTTCTCCTCACACAAAAACACTGTTCACGCTGTTTGTTTGTTTTTTTTTTTGTGTTTCCCGTTTTTTTAATTTAATTTACTTTTTTTAAATTTTATTTTATTTTAAATTAGGGTTGAGTCACGCTGTTTGCTTTGAATTTGACTCAAAAGATAGCGTATTGAAACTTCCCTGTCTTCCACCATACTTTCAGTACCGTTCCACCATACACCAACAGCTCCACCACATCTTCAGCACATCTCTAGCTTCAACTCATTTTCTTCAACTTATCACCTTTTGTTCTCCAGTTTATTTAGGGCACCAAAACAATCATCCATATGCATCTGATTTCTTCCATTTATTGATTTGCAAAGGTAAATTAATGGTAGAATTTTTGGGTTTATGCTTCGTATTGTTTTTTAGGTTAAACCAAACGTTTTTCTCATCCAATTTTAGCTCTGTTCTCTATGTTTTTTGATTTTCCGACGGTAATAATCCTCGACCCTTTTCGTAGGGTTTATGCTACTTCTTTTAATTGTTTACTGTATCACTAATTTTGTCAAATGTTGTTGCAGCTCTCCAACTGCATTTATGACCGAGGTTCACCTGTTTTCTCTGATGAAGGTAATTTGCCCCGCAGCCCTGCGTAAGTGTATAAAGGTAATATTTGTGTTCATCTTTCTCTACTATTGATTCCGGATACCTTTTATGTCATTATTTCTTCCTTTTCTATTATCCATTGTTTAGTTGTTGGATATTTGGTGTTCTTTATTTATTTGTTAACTTTGTTTATGTCTGTATTTCTATTTGTTTTTTAATTGCGTTTCTATAAGGGTGTAAATTTGGGGTGCTGCAAGTGATAAACATAGTGTTAGTTTGTAGCTATAACTTCAAGGTTTGTTCATTTTGTGAAGTTTAGTCTATCTTATGAGTTTCTTATTTGGTTTACTGATCAATAATTGATAGTTAATGAGTTGTAGTTTGTAATTTGATAATGTGGGTATAAGTGATTAGGTGTTTTAGTGGGGTTTTGTAAAAATTGGGGTTCTACAAGTCATAAACATAGTGTAAAAATAGTGTAAACTTGTAGCTACAACTTGAGGATTTGGTCATTTTGCAAAGTTTAGTCTATCTTATGAGTTTCTTATCTATTTTGCTGATCAATATAATCAATAGTTAACGACTTGCAGTTTGTAATTTGATGATGTGGGTACAAGTGATTAGGTGCTGTATTGGAGTTTTGTGAAAAGAATCCAGTGATGGAAAATAAAGCAAGAATGTAGATTATAAGATTAGAGACTTAAGCTAATTATATGAAACTGAATATTTTTATGAGATGTTACTTAATTGCATCCTTTGTTAAACAGTTCTCGGATTAACACCTTTGAATTTAACCATCCACCGCTGAGAAGTTTATAATTGTTTTACATCATTACGTTGTTGTATATAGGTGAAGGTAGATTCAGCCGAGTGTACAAGTGAAAACTCCCTAAAACTGCACAGGTGAATATGCAAAGTTAAGGGTGTCAAATTGGGTAGTTTACATGATGTGTTGAAACGGGTTTGGGTTAAAATGGGTTAAAATTTTAGAACGGGTCAAAACACTTTGGACTGACCAACTAGACATGTTAATAGGCAAAGTTATGGGTGTCAAAATGGGCAGTTTAGATAATGTGTTGAAACGGATTTGGGTTTAAATGGATTAAAATTTTAGAACGGGCCAAAACACTAAACATAGATTTTGTTTCTTTTAAATGAAATGGGTCATTTTGGGTTATGATTATTTGATAAATCAATAAATGGTATAAAAAAACATATAAAGGATTTGGCTCAAAAATCCTACATTTAAAAAAAGCTGATAAACTTTTAGCGACATATTATAACGAGCAAACAATAAATGTTCTACACATTTGCAACTAATGTATGTTTTTCTTTGAATTTGTTCTTATAATTCCTATTCAAGTTTATGTGCGTGATTTTGCAGCGGGTTTTCTCTGTTATAATTGGTAATGTAGTTTTTCTTTTGTTTTTCGTTGTTTCATTCATTGATGTATTGCTCTATCTTTTAGTTTATATTGACTTTTCGTTTTGGTTGGTACTGATGTTGAAAAAAATGTTTGACATTTTGTTTTAGGTCATCATATGGTGTCGATTATAGTGGATGTTGACAGCAGCTCCACGAATATTCGAGGTATGTTATTTTATCTCTGATCTGTAGCCACTTCAACTCTTACGAATGATAATAGAGTACTTTATTGGTTCTATATTGCTTTGCAACAATTATGTTTCCTTATGTTACAATCATTAGTTATTAGGGAGTTTTGTATGTATGTTGTATTTGGTATGGCAGACCTAAAAATGTAGTACTTTTGTATAGGTGCAGAGAGTACTTTGTAACAATATCGATGCGACTTTACTTAGAATTTGGTAAATTAGCTGAATACAAGTAGATGAGACAAGTAGTAGATCTTATACTTTAAGGCAAACATATAGAATCATTTAAAGTGTAAACTGTTAAAAGCGATAACGCTACGAAGGCAGTGCAGGTGAAACTTAAGTGACCATCGTTTTTTGTTTGCGTTGATTTTTATTTTGGATATGATTTTTCGCGTTCACCTTTCGTGATTAAACCACCGTCGCTTACTTTTTCCATTCATTTTCCTGGACATTTTTGTACATATTTTTATATATTATTGATACTGATATAATAGATTCAAGAAGTTTATTTTTGTTGCAGCTATTGATGGGTTTATCCAGAGTAAAGACAATAAGTTGCATTCCCAATGTTTATCAGGTATTGCCTCTTGAGTATTTGTGATAGTATTTGATATTATGTTTCTTATTTTTTTAGTAGATTTTTCATGCATACAGTGTGATCACTCAGTGATTATAAATTTTCAGATTTATAAACATCTAAAATTATTGACTACAACTGTATGATTATATGTATGATATTTACCTAAAAATGTAAATCTATTCAGTTTAACTGAATGGCTATAATTGTATGACCATTAATGTATGTTTATTGTAAACTCTTGGTCAATATATGTTGCTAGATTTATGTGTAATTTTGGTGTTCTTTTGAAACAACCCAACCCGTATTCCATAAGATAATTTTAATTTTTTTTTTTTACGATAATAATACACATTTACGCGCCAATTAAATGTGTAAACCATTTCACACGTTTCGCTAAAACATACATCAAGTTTAGTGTTTACAAAAGGCACGAAGGCCATTAATAAATGTGATACAAGTTTGACCTACTACAAATGATAGTTTATAATCCAAACGACACATGAGCATGGTTTGGGACTAAACTACCCAAAACGTTAGGCCAACATCAAAAAGCCAACACCACAAGCACTCCCCGACTACGTAAGCGGGAGACCACTAGTCCAAACGTATGCCCTTACCCTTGTCTAAGCCGGAACCTAAAAAAAATGGTAAACAACGAGAGGGTAAGCAAGGCTTAGTGAGTGCAACAATTATACCTACATATATATAACCTACTTACTTGCAAACACTTACCAAATCCGCATACGTACTAGTTACATAATTAGCATACCTTTCACATGTATAACGCTAAGTACCACGACAACAAGGCTAGTATAACAATAGCATATAACACAACAATACAATATGCTATAATACAAGTATAACGATGATGTTCACAACATCTATAGTACTCAAAATCTCAAGGCTAGCCTAACGAATGGTATCGTCAACATCGAACTTAAAACCCATTCGCCTATAATAATGTGGTATCGTCAACACCGAACTTTAAACCCACATATGAGGTATCGTCAACATCGAACTTTAAACCCTCATCCAACGTCACTACTATAGTCGTATGTGGTATCGTCAACAACGAACTTTAAACCCACATATATACTCTAGGGTACGGTATCGTCAACAACGAACTTTAAACCCTTACCCCACAAATAAATAAATCATATATATACATATATAATTATTCCACTCACCTTGTCACAAGGATGATGATCTAGTACTTCCGAGCTTCAACGCAATGTACCTAAATCATTAAGTGCACATTCAATTTCACAACTAGTGGGATTAACCACAATACTCCCACTTGAGCATTTAATGACCCAATTGCATTAAATGGCTCAACTACTCACAACCGCCCATAAATGGCCAAGTCTCGACTTAAATCACTAAGACTAGTGAATCAAGGTCTATTAACTTCAATTAACACAAAACTTAGGGTAATCCATACCCATTTCATCTAATTAGGTCAACTAGTACATTTTGACCCATTTTACATTACTTAGACTCATAATCAAGTCAAACTTACCCATTTACACTTCTTTCATAAATCTTAAAGTGCATTAGTGACTAACACACCAATTGGCACTTACAACCTCAAATCACAAGGCCAAAACCCTATATTATGGCTATTAGGGTTTCATTGCAACAACATAACCCAAACTCGCCCATTTTACCACCAAATGGGTCTTACAAATCTCTAGTACCCAAACCCTAGTCATTAACCAATTAAAACTCAAAACTTAGAGTTAGAACTTACCAAGACTATATTCTTGTAGCTAGTAACAAGGAGAACAACTTTAAATCTCGCTCCTAGGTTCGATTCACAAATCTCCAACTTCAAATCTCAAGATCAAGCTAGGTGGGTTTTGTGTTTTGGGAGAGAAATAGGAAAGAAAATAGAAAAGAAAATGAAATAAATGAGTATGTGGTTGAGAGTTAAAGCTCCCATCAGATCCACATATGAATTTACCATTTTTACCCCTTAAAATCCCTTAAATTGAGCTAAAATCCGAATCTGTCCAGCAGAATTGCCGCGGCGCGGCCCCAAATGTCGCGGCGCGACATATCGAAGGAAAATGAACCCTTCTTAACCCAACTTCTGATCTTGATTTGCTTTATGTGTCGCGGCGCGGCCTTCTATGCCGCGGCGCGGCATTTAACTAAGTTTTCGAGCTGTCTTAGCGTTGTTTGTCGCGGCGCGACAAAGGCCTCCGCGGCGCGGCATTAGCCGTCACCTGACCGCTTCGACTATGAAAAACCAAATATCAATTTATACGACTTTTAAGCTTCGTTCACGTTTCTCTTATACACTAAACTCCAACTTTAAGCCCCACAAGACTTAATACCTCACCTAAACCATGTGTATACTCGTACACCTATACATTCTCATGCGTAATATAACAATTAACACTTTGAAGCATTTAAACACATATACGAGCAATATATAATGTTCTAAATCAATAAAATAAGTACCTTAAGACACGTACGGGAAAAACGGGATGTTACAACTCTCCCTCACTTGAATCGGAGCGTGTCCTCGCGATCCAAGCCGCGTGACAAGAAGGAAGATAAACCAACACAAACTCTTCGGGCTCCCAAGTGAACTCGGAACCCTTACTACGACGCCATTGAACTTTAAAAGTCCTTACCTCTTTATGTCTCAACCTTTTGACCTTCTCATCAAGTATGGCAATCGGTTCCTCAATATATTCTAACTTATTGTTTAGCTCGATCTCGTCTAAAGGCACCCAAGATGAATCATCCACAAGACACTTACGGAGGTGGGAAACATGAAATGTATTATGGATCCCCGCAAGCTCTTCGGGTAATTCCAAACGATACGCGACTTCACCAACACGAGCTAAAACCTTAAACGGTCCAATAAACCGAGGAGCTAACTTTCCTCATTTCTGGAAACGAATAATACCTTTCCATGGCGAAACCTTAAGCATCACCATGTCACCTTCTTGAAATTCGATCGTTCGTCTACGTTTGTCGGCATATGACTTTTGCCTATCTTGAGCCTTTTTCAAATGCTCTCGAATCACTGCAATCTTACTATTCGTCTCTAAGACCAAATCGGTACTCCTGATTTCCTTTTGTCCCACTTCACCCCAACAAATCAGAGTTCGACACCTTCGCCCATAAAGCATCTCATACGGTGGCATCCCGATACTAGTATGATAACTATTATTGTATGAGAATTCCACCAAAGGTAAATGCTCGTCCCAACTACCACCGAAATCAATAATACATGCCCGTAACATATCTTCCAATGTTTGATTTGTACGTTCGGTTTGACCGTCCGTTTGAGGATGATATGCCGTGCTCAACTTCAATTGCGTACCCATATCTTCATGAAACTTTTCCCAAAACCGAGATGTAAAACGGGTATCTCGATCCGAAATAATAGATATAGGAACCCCATGTCGAGAGACCACTTCCTTGATAAACAACTTAGCCAAGGTCTCCGACGATATCGCTTCTTTAATGGGAAGAAATAAAGCGCTTTTTGTCAATCGGTCAACTATAACCAAAATCGAATCGAATTGGGTTCTCGCCGTTTTAGGTAACTTTGTAATGAAATCCATGGTAATGTGCTCCCATTTCCATTTCGGGATTTCTAACGGTTGTAATTTACCATACGACTTTTGGTGTTCGGCTTTTACTTGCAAACACGTGACGCATTGCTCAACATACTTCACAACATCACGCTTCATGCCCGGCCACCAATAATCTTTCTTCAAGTCAAGATACATTTTCGTCGCGCCCGGATGAATGGAGTATTTTGACTTATGTGCTTCATCAAGTAGCACTCGTCGGTAATCACCCATCTTAGGCACCCACGCCCTTCCTTGGAAGGACAACAAACCACGCGGATCCATAGTAATAAACTCCGTTTGGCCCACGATTCGCTCCGTATGCTTGTTGTGAACATAAGCCTCTATTTGAATCTCACCAAGCTTTTCAAGAAAATCGTTGGTAATAATCAAACGTAACGACCCCACTTTTATCGCCGGATGTTGACTCTTTCGACTCAACGCATCCGCGACCACATTCGCCTTACCCAGGTGATAAAGTATCTCACAATCGTAGTCTTTCACCAAATCCATCCACCTACGTTGGCGATAATTCAAATCTCGTTGATTAAAGAGATGTTTCAAACTCTTATGATCCGAATAAATCGCACACTTGACACCATACAAGTAATGGCGCCAAATTTTCAACGCATGCACTACCGCCGCCAACTCAAGATCATGAGTCGGATATCTCATTTCGTGTTCTTTTAATTGTCGAGAGGCATAAGCGATGACTTTACCTCTTTGCATTAGAACACACCCGAGTCCATTTAAAGACGCATCACAATAGACCGTCATGTCTTCTACACCTTCCGGCAACACTAACACCGGAGCTTGACACAACTTCTCTTTTAACAATTGAAAAGCAATTTCTTGCTCGTTCTCCCAATTAAATCTCGTGTTCTTTCTCGTCAACTTCGTCAATGGAGAAGCAATCTTAGAAAAGTCTTGGATAAACCGACGATAATAACCGGCCAATCCGAGAAAACTTCGGATTTCCGTAGGCGTAGTCGGTCGTCCCCAACTCTTCACCGTCTCGATCTTCCCCGGATCTACTTGAATACCATTCTCATTCACAATATGACCAAGGAATTGAACTTCCCTTAGCCAAAATTCACATTTGGAGAACTTTGCATACAACTTCTCCTTTCGTAGCGTCTTCAATACTTCACGCAAATGATGTTCATGTTCGTTCATACTTTTCGAGTAGACTAGTATGTCGTCAATGAACACTATTACCGACTTGTCTAACATAGGTTGGCACACTCGGTTCATAAGATCCATGAATGCCGCCGGTGCATTCGTAAGACCAAAGGGCATAACTACAAACTCGTAATGCCCGTAACGCGTTCGAAAAGCCGTCTTCTCTATGTCTTCCTCACGGACCCGCATTTGGTGATAGCCGGACCGTAGGTCGATCTTAGAGAAATACGTTGCACCTTGAAGTTGATCAAATAAATCGTCAATCCTAGGTAATGGATAACGATTCTTGATCGTCACTTTATTCAACTCACGGTAATCAATGCACATACGCATACTACCATCTTTCTTCTTCACAAATAACACCGGAGCGCCCCATGGCGAAGCACTCGGTCGAATAAAACCCTTCTCGAGCAACTCTTGGCTTTGATTTAACAACTCTTGCATTTCCGTTGGTGCTAAACGATAAGGAGTTTTAGCAATGGGAGTAGCTCCCGGAACCAACTCAATACGAAACTCAACCTGTCTTTCCGCCGGAACACCCGGTAATTCGTCCGGAAAAACGTCTTCGAATTCACTAACAACCGGAATTTCACGAATATGTGGTGGCTCATCACGAGTATCAACAACATGGGCAAGAAAAGCCATGCCACCACTAACAAGAAAACGACGTGCCCGTGCAAAAGAACATATCGGCACAAGTCTTCTTCGTTTATCGCCGTGAATAACTAACTCTCCCCCACTTGGGGTCTTCACGTGGATAAATTTATCATGGCATGCAATATTGGCTCTATTCCGATCGAGCCAATCCATGCCAACAACGATATCAAAATCGCCCAACGTCATAGGGATAAGATCAATTTTAAAGTTTTCGGCACCAAAACAACGTCACAGTTCTTGCACACATCAACCACTAGCACCGTCTTGCCGTCCGCTATTTCGACTTCTACCGGACGACTTAACTTAGCTAACGGTCTATCAAGTTTAGGCACAAATTTTGGAGATACAAACGACAAATTTGCACCGCTATCAAATAAAATCCTTGCTGGATTAGAGTTAACCATAAAAGTACCTGAGACAACATCGTGGGATTGCTTGGCTTCGTCATTCGTCATCAAATAGTTTCGCCCTCGAGCCGTACCCGCCGACTTCTCTAGCCTTTTAACATTATCGTTGTTCAAATCGGGACACTCTGACTTTCGGTGTCCTTCTTTGTTGCAATTAAAACAAGTGAGCTTGTTTGTTGAATTTGGCTTCGGACAATCTCGAGCCATATGTCCACGTACCCCACAATTGTAGCAAGTAGGGACAAAGTTCCCAAAACCACCGGTAGCGCCCTTCTTCACACTATTGACACTTTCGGAACCCTTTTTGTTCTTGTTCTTCTTATTTGAAAAATTCGAATGACTCGAACCTTCAAACTTTCTTTTTGAAAAAGTGAAATCGCTTTTTCTTGGAACCTCCAGCTCAAAACCCCGAGCCAACTCGTATAGCTCTTCAAAAGTCTTAGCCATCCCCCGACTAATCTTACCCTTGAACTCGTCATTTAAAGTACGATAAAAATCCTTCATTAGCTTGTGATCATCACCAACATATTCCGGGCAAAAACGAGTCTTTGCCAAGAAGGTAGACTTTATAGTAACCAAGTCCATTGAACCTTGTTGCAAATTGTGCAACTCGTCCCGGATTCTATCGAGGTCGGAAGAAGTTCGGTATTCTTTGAAGAATTCCTTCTTAAACTCCTCCCACGTCAAGCTCATGCATTGTTCCTCACCATATAATTGGATTTTATCATCCCACCACAACTTCGCCTCTTCTCGTAACATGCTAGAACCATACCTTGCCTTCTTCTCGGGAGGACATTCCGCGGTACGGAAAGCTCCCTCGATATCGGAAATCCAACATGTGCTTTTCAACGGATCTCGTACTCCATTAAACATCGGAGGTTGAGCATCCTTGAAGTTTTTGTAGTGGAAATCTCGCCTTCCATGACCACCATTACCATCACCCCCTTCACCACGAGGATGAATGTTTCTAGCTTCTAATGCCTCCTCGATTGCGGCATTCATTCACTCATTTATCATTTCGGTTACTTGCCCATCAACCGATTCTTGAAAAACCTTTCGGACATCCTCAAGGAATTCCGCTCTTTGCCTTTTAATAATGGCCTCAACCTTGGCCGTGAACCCGGCGTCTTCACTAGTACCTCCGCCGTTAATATCATGTCCGTTTCTCATCTTCATTCTATAAGATGGAAAAGATTAAACAACGAATCGATAGGACTTAACACATAAGTATATACATATACACCACACTACCCCATCTTGCTCAACAATCGTCGTACATCGCTTGTTTGACACGATTTGAACCCGTAACAATGGTAGCTAATCATTGTTACGCGAGCACGTCGCATTAACTTGCTAGTACAACGTCTATCTCGCTTGATGATTTGCTAAACACAATACAAAACAATTAGTGCAAGGTTAGTTCACATAAACCTAAGCACTAACCGATCCCCGGTCCGACCCGCCTCCTACAAGTCCCGCATAAAGCGCATACACAATAAATTCTAAGTCTAGGCACCTATCTCAAGTCGCCTAAATCCCTTAGACCATGCTCTGATACCACTTGAAACAACCCAACCCGTATTCCATAAGATAATTTTAATTTTTTTTTTACTATAATAATACACATTTACACGCCAATTAAATGTGTAAACCATTTCACACGTTTTGCTAAAACATACATCAAGTTTAGTGTTTACAAAAGGCACGAAGGCCATTAATAAATGTGATACAAGTTTGACCTACTACAAATGATAGTTTATAATCCAAACGACACATGAGCATGGTTTGGGACTAAACTACCCAAAACGTTAGGCCAACATCAAAAAGCCAACACCACAAGCACTCCCCGACTACATAAGCGGGAGACCACTAGTCCAAACGTATGCCCTTACCCTTGTCCAAGCCGGAACCTAAAAAAATGGTAAACAACGAGAGGGTAAGCAAGGCTTAGTGAGTGCAACAATTATACCTACATATATATAACCTACTTACTTGCAAACACTTACCAAATCCGCATACGTACTAGTTACATAATTAGCATACCTTTCACATGTATAACGCTAAGTACCACGACAACAAGGCTAGTATAACAATAGCATATAACACAACAATACAATATGCTATAATACAAGTATAACGATGATGTTCACAACATCTATAGTACTCAAAATCTCAAGGCTAGCCTAACGAATGGTATCGTCAACATCGAACTTAAAACCCATTCGCCTATAATAATGTGGTATCGTCAACACCGAACTTTAAACCCACATATGAGGTATCGTCAACATCGAACTTTAAACCCTCATCCAACGTCACTACTATAGTCGTATGGCATCGTCAACATCGAACTTAAATTCCATACGTTTATATTAATGTGGTATCGTCAACAACGAACTTTAAACCCACATATATACTCTAGGGTACGGTATCGTCAACAACGAACTTTAAACCCTTACCCCACAAATAAATAAATCATATATATACATATATAATTATTCCACTCACCTTGTCACAAGGATGATGATCTAGTACTTCCGAGCTTCAACGCAATGTACCTAAATCATTAAGTGCACATTCAATTTCACAACTAGTGGGATTAACCACAATACTCCCACTTGAGCATTTAATGACCCAAATTGCATTAAATGGCTCAACTACTCACAACCGCCCATAAATAGCCAAGTCTCGACTTAAATCACTAAGACTAGTGAATCAAGGTCTATTAACTTCAATTAACACAAAACTTAGGGTAATCCATACCCATTTCATCTAATTAGGTCAACTAGTACATTTTGACCCATTTTACATTACTTAGACTCATAATCAAGTCAAACTTACCCATTTACACTTCTTTCATAAATCTTAAAGTGCATTAGTGACTAACACACCAATTGGCACTTACAACCTCAAATCACAAGGCCAAAACCCTAGATTATGGCTATTAGGGTTTCATTGCAACAACATAACCCAAACTCGCCCATTTTACCACCAAATGGGTCTTACAAATCTCTAGTACCCAAACCCTAGTCATTAACCAATTAAAACTCAAAACTTAGAGTTAGAACTTACCAAGACTATCTTCTTGTAGCTAGTAACAAGGAGAACAACTTTAAATCTCGCTCCTAGGTTCGATTCACAAATCTCCAACTTCAAATCTCAAGATCAAGCTAGGTGGGTTTTGTGTTTTGGGAGAGAAATAGGAAAGAAAATAGAAAAGAAAATGAAATAAATGAGTATGTGGTTGAGAGTTAAAGCTCCCATCAGATCCACATATGAATTTACCATTTTACCCCTTAAAATCCCTTAAATTGAGCTAAAATCCGAATCTGTCCAGCAGAATTGCCGCGGCGCGGCCCCAAATGTCGCGGCGCGACATATCGAAGGAAAATGAACCCTTCTTAACCCAACTTCTGATCTTGATTTGCTTTATGTGTCGCGGCGCGGCCTTCTATGCCGCGGCGCGGCATTTAACTAAGTTTTCGAGCTGTCTTAATACTTTTTCTGAAATTGGTTAGCGTTGTTTGTCACGGCGCGACAAAGGCCTCCGCGGCGCGGCATTAGCCGTCACCTGACCGCTTCGACTATGAAAAACCAAATATCAATTTATACGACTTTTAAGCTTCGTTCACGTTTCTCTTATACACTAAACTCCAACTTTAAGCCCCACAAGACTTAATACCTCACCTAAACCATGTGTATACTCGTACACCTATACATTATCATGCGTAATATAACAATTAACACTTTGAAGCGTTTAAACACATATACGAGCAATATATAATGTTCTAAATCAATAAAATAAGTACCTTAAGACACGTACGGGAAAAACGGGATGTTACATCTTTGTTATGCTATTGTTTAAGTATTTACTAAAATCATCTTATATTATTGACTGTAGCTATATGACTATATATACGACATATACCATATTGGTGTTCTTTGTTATGCGGTTGTTTATATGTACTTTTTTTGTATCATATTATGTAGGTGTTTCCAGTTTTTTACAAAAATTAAGGTAGAATTAAGAAGCATAAATGTTAGTCGTAACACCCACTGCAACATATTAGTTCAAACCTATTATTGTTATGTTGTGATAATAAAGTTACTATGTATATTTGCTGCAAGATCATTGATTGGATGGCTGGTTCTATAATAGTACATTTTTTTCCTTCCTATGAATTCAAACTTTACATTTTAATCCATATCAAACTATACAAATTGTGTATATGAGATATTTTCTTGAGCTATCATTGTTTATAGTTATGGTTTGATGCCATTGAAACCGATTCTCATTTTGTAACAACAAAGATTTCTTTTCTGTTTCTACAGGTTATGGAAAAATGCAAGCCAATGTTTCAGCCGGGGGTGAAAATGATGGAGTTGTTGAAATATCGTCTATGAGGAACGAAACCGGAGATGGAATAAATAAGACTACGAACCAAGAATGATTCCTTCATTTGAACTTAAAACATGTCATTAGATTGTTTCGTTTAAACAAACCCGTGATTTCACGGGTCATTTCACTAGTATATCGTTATCTTCTATTTTAAATACTTTGCCAAGCGTTTTGTTTAAAAAATAGCCATAAATAATTTTATCAATAATATTTAGCCGCGTAGCGCGTACCTTCAATCTTGTTCTTACCAAAAGAGGGTAAGAATGTGAAGAAACGCTAACACAAGAACACTAGTGTACTCATGATTAGCTAAAGTTTGCAAAACATTGATAACACAATTGTGTCATTTATACGTTCAATTTGATTTAAATTGAAGTGTTTTTATATAGGAAATGGCAAGAACAAAAGACGCGAAATCAAGAGGAAAGAAAACATACGATCCTCCAAAAACGCTGAATGCCAAACTTAAATACAACGTCCAATTCTCAGTGACAGGAAGATTGCTGAAGGAAGAAGGGTTGCCTACGGTCAACTACCCGAGCTTATGGCCGCTTTATTCGCACTCATGTGGGAGTCTTTTCTTACCATCGATGGACCAATCTATCCAACCCTCATCCGAGAATTTTACGCAAACTTTACCTTCGAGAATGGGATGATCTCCTTCTATCTTCTCAATAAAAATCACACATACTCCCTTGAGGACTTTGGTAAAATAATGGGAGTACCATCAGCTGGTGAAGAACTCTATAACCACTATCATGACCTAAGTAACCTTCCATACTTTCTTTCTAATGAAAAGGAAGTTCTTGATCTGTTGTGCAAGGAAGATGATCTACGAGAGGAGATTGCCATAAAAGGTGTGTTGGGAAGACATCTAAAGTTCATACTCGTAGATTGTCATAAAAGGTGTGTTGGGAAGACATCTAAAGCTCAAGTATGAACTGTGGAGTCATGTGATTAGCTACAACGTGTATTGCAAAGCCAGAAATCATTATAACATTCATGCCACTCAGCTTGCCTTGCTATGGTGCCTGAAAAAGAAGAAACCTGTTAACATAGCTTTTCTAATGGCTTCAAGGATGAGCAGTCTCATCACTGAAACCACTCGAGGACTCCCTTATGGAATGCACCTTAACAGAATGTTCGAGCACCTTAAAGTCACCCATCCTAATTCTCAGTGACCCATGTATGACCTCATTAAAAAGGATGGACTCTCCAAAACTTCATCTTCGAAAAAGAGGAAGAATGATGATGAAGCAGGCCCGAGTGAATCAAGCAGAAGAGCAATTGAAATCTCTGACAGTGATGAGGAAGCAACTGGTGATTGATCATATACATAGAATTGTATATGCATATTTTAAGTGCTAAAGGCTAAAAACAAATGTTACGCGAAGTATACTTAAAGGATTTGGAAGATCCGCTGAAAGTTAAGACTGCGGATCAAATTACGCGTTAATATAGATTGCGGATTCTTTTCGCTAAGTCAATGCAGATAATAAGATAATTCGTACACCGCGTGTAACATCCCGCCTTTTTTCGTCAACTTTTCCGTTTAACTATTTAAGTTCCGTTAGATGTTTATAACACATCTCGTTAATATGCGTTTGAATTATCTTGTTAGGTAATTCTCGCACCCGATTTAAGTTGAGGGACCAATCTTGCCAAATGTTGAAACTTGTGACTAGGTCAAAGAGTCAAACTCTCATTCTATCCATTCATTCATCTCTTCCAATTTCTTAATACTTCAACTTTTCCTCTCAACTTCAAGAACAAAGATTCATCATCCAAAACCGAGCTAGTGATCTTCTTGCCAAACAAAATACATATTTGAACTCCTCGTGATCCCCTCTTCGATTTCATACCGGTTTCATCAATTTTGGGTAACTTTCTAAAATCACTAATCTTTGTGTTCTTGAGATTTTTAAGTTATAAGTTTGTTAATTAGTATCTATGGCTCAAGTCTAGTTTGTTTATGTGTTTTGTATGCTCGTTTTGATATTTTGAAGTAACTAGTTCATATGGAAAGTTAACATGTTTAATCTTGAGTTTTAAGTGTTTATATGTTGTTTGATGTTATGAGTTCATGTTTTAATCTTGTTCCTAGTGTTACTAGCTTCATTTGGATGTAAAGATTGATCAAAGAAACCCCTTAAACTTGATTATGAAATTTGGTGATTTTTGGTTAGGGTTTCATGAACTAAGAATGAATTTTTGATGCATTAAATGACATGAAATGTTAATGGTAAGTGTTAGGTTGTGTTGTATGCTTAATTACCTTCGAAACGGCATATTGTTCATGTAATTTGGTTGCCGAATCATTAAATGGCATTTATGACTTGTGTGTATTGAATGAGGGTCACTAAATGCGGTTTTTGGTTGTTGTATGTGAAAGTTTAATTTATAATAAGTGCATAGTTATGTTCCTTGTCAAAATACCTTTCCGGTGATATAAAATACATGCCTTGAATGTTTGCGGTTTGTAAATTGTGTGGGTTTGAGTTTTGATTCGTGTACTTAGGAGTTCAGCAAGCAGGGCCTGAAATCATGCCTAGACGCCGTCCCAGGAATCAGGACGCCGTCCTGCCCTTAAAACCTAGACGCCGTCTAGGCTACCAAGACGCCGTCTTGCTCTTTAAAATGGGACGCCGTCTAGCCTAATTGGGAGGCCGTCCCATTACACTAAAGTGGGCTGTTTGCGAGGCCTTTTGACATAAAATGTTTAGGACGATCTAGACCTCCAATTTACGTGTAACTTGTTTTAACATGCTTATATATGATTAAAAACTTCAGAAAATTTGTCCGAGACCCGACCCGAACGTGTTGACTTTTTCGTTGACTTTGACCCGACCAAGTCTGACTTTTAATCAAACTTGACCAATTACTTATGTAATCTTTCTAACTTGTTTCTATACGTGTACCTTGCATGAAACTTGACTATTTGCTTCACATGCTTCGTAATCGAGTCGTATTGAGCCATAGGACTAATTGAACAACTTTGATCTCTCGTGACTTTCGTTATTGATACAACCTATTTGTTTAGGTCAAGACTAGCATTGTTACTGCACGTTTACTTGTCGAAGTACTTTTTGGTTCGTGCATACAAGGTGAGATCATAGTCCCACTTTTTACTCTTTTGAACTTACTTTTGGGATGAGAAAACATAAACGATTCTTTTGAACTAAGTGAACACAAGAACGGGAAAACAAACATTCTACATACGAGTTTAGAACGAAAATCCTCAATCCGATTATCATTAGTTACATCAGATGGTGTAAGCGAGAACTTATGTTATATGGCCATATGGGTTTGACAAACCCTCATTCAAACGGTTCGCTACCGTTTACGAATGAAATATATTTTCGGGAACAGTGTTGTTCTAGCACTAATTGATGGGGTATTCAACGGACGGAACGTTAAGCTTTGATAATTGGGTGCTCGTGAATATTAACTTTTAGAATGTACTATGGCTTTATCGATGTTGCAAATCTTGTGGTTCAACTTACTATTACTCATTTACTTATTTAAACCTATGATTTCACCAACGTTTTCGTTGACAGATTCTCTATGTTTTTCTCAGGTCCTTGAACTTAGGTGATACATGCTTCCGCTCATACTATTTGATACTTGCATTGGATGTCGAGTATACTTGCTTACGTGGAGCGTCTTTTTGACTACTTTTAATCGTGTCGCACGTGTTTCATACAAACTTTAAACATTGTTATGTACTTGTTATGGAAACTACTTTTGTAAACTTTGAAACACCCTTATTTATGAAATGAATGCGACATACTTTTCGGTCAAACTTTGTTATAAAGACTTACGACCATGTAATGGGACCATACGTAGATGACGCCGTCATTTGACGATTTGTCGGGGTCGCTACAAGTGGTATCAGAGCCTTGGTTGTAGGGATTTAGAGTTCATTGGTGTCAACCCCGAGTCTTAGGGTACATTGGTGAGTCTAGACTACAACCGGCATATAGACTTGACGTAGGAATTACTTGACTATTTGTGCATTTATACTCGAACTCTCTTAC
This sequence comes from Rutidosis leptorrhynchoides, assembly GCF_046630445.1. Taxonomy (NCBI): domain Eukaryota; kingdom Viridiplantae; phylum Streptophyta; class Magnoliopsida; order Asterales; family Asteraceae; genus Rutidosis; species Rutidosis leptorrhynchoides. The sequence continues at coordinate 140,185,695 of NC_092340.1, forward strand.
TCATATCTACTCTTATCCTATCTAAATCTTGCGTTGTATAATTTAATTGACACGCCACCTTGACTATATGATGTAATGTCGAATGCACATATGAATTAGGGTAATATAATTCCCGGAAATTATATTACGGTGACTCATATGAACATACCGACATTATGACATAAAGAATTTAAGGCGGGTCAAGGATAATTTTCTCTCTATCTTTATCCCATATCACGGTTAGTATTATTTAGAATACTAACCAACGGTATTCTTTTGTTTTGAAGGAACAATGGCTCCTCGTCGTGTACGCCGCAATGAAACTCCCGAACAAGCTCTCGAACGGATGATAGCTACCGCCGTAGATGCGGCCATGGCCGGTCACTCTTCCAACAACAATAACAATAACAACAACCACAACAACAACAACAACAATGGGGCCGGTAACTCAAACGAGGGATGCTCCTACAAAGCTTTCATGGGGTGCAAACCTCACACTTATGATGGAACCGGTGGACCGGTTGTGCTTACTCGTTGGTTTGAACAAACCGAGGCCGTCTTTAGCATAAGCGGTTGTCGGGATCAAGACAAGGTCAAATACTCCACCCACACTTTCTCCGGAATTGCTCTAACATGGTGGAACACCTATGTTCAATCGGTGGGTACCGATGAAGCTCATGCCCTCTCTTGGGCCGATTTGAAGGAAAAGATGATTGTCGAATACTTTCCGCGCGAAGAAACCCGAAAGCTCGAGGAAGAACTAAGAGCTTTGAAAGCGGTCGGAAACGATCTTAAGGCTTATAATCAACGCTTCGCCGAACTATCCTTAATGTGTCCTAATCTTGTTAACCCCGAATCTCAAAGGATTGAGCTCTACATGCTCGGTCTTCCAAAAAGCATCAAACAAGGGGTGATGTCATCCAAACCCACTACTCATCAAGCCGCTATGAACATGGCTCGCCAACTAATTGAAACGGTTGACGAAATCGTAGTACCGGCTCCTAAGGCCGAGGACAAGTCGGGTGGCAACAAAAGGAAATGGGAAGCCACTCCATCAACCAACTACAACAACAACACCTTCACCAAAAAGCCTTTCAACAACGACGGCAAGAAGGGTTATGTCGGAAACTTACCTTTTTGCAACAAATGCCACAAGCATCATCACGGTGAATGTAACAAGCTAGTTTGTCACCGTTGCCAAGGTGTTGGTCATAGGGCCAACAATTGCACAAGCGTCGCCCCCGTTGCTCGAAAGGGGCCCAACCCTCCAAAAACGGTCACTTGTTACGAATGTGGCCAAACGGGCCATTATAAGAACGAATGCCCGAAAAAGAAAGCCAACCCCAACAACCGAGGTCGAGCCTTTAACATCAACACCGAGGAAGCCCGAGATGACAATGAACTAGTCACGGGTACGTTTCTTCTCAACAACTCTTATGTTACTTGCTTATTCGATTCGGGTGCCGATAAATGTTTTGTGTCTAAGACTTTGGCTCCTACCCTTTGCACTCCACCACACCCTTTAGATACTACTTATTCCATCGAAGTGGCCGACGGAAAACTCTTAAGTGCCGACACATATTACCGGGGGTGTACTTTAAACATTTTGGGTAATGAATTTGAAATTGACTTGATACCCATGGAATTAGGGAGTTTTGATGTAATAATCGGTATGAATTGGATGGTCAAAAATAAATCTCACATTCTTTGCGATCTTCACGCAATCCGAATTCCTATCGAGAATGGTGAACCATTGATTGTCTATGGCGATAAGAGTTGCACCAGACTCAACCTCGTTTCGTGCCTTAAAGTTAGAAAACTGCTCCGTAAGGGTTGTTTTGCGATCCTTGCTCACGTTAAGAAAGTCGAGTCCGATGAGAAGCACATCGATGATGTGCCAATTGTTAGTGACTATTCCGATGTATTTCCCGACGAATTGCCGGGTCTTCCGCCTCATCGACCGGTCGAATTCCAAATCGATCTTATTCCGGGAGCCGCACCCGTAGCACGTGCACCATATAGACTCGCCCCATCCGAAATGCAAGAATTGCAAAGTCAAATCCAAGAACTACTTGATCGTGGTTTTATCCAACCTAGCCATTCACCTTGGGGCGCTCCGATTTTGTTTGTTAAAAAGAAAGACGGATCCCTACGAATGTGCATTGATTATCGTGAACTAAATAAATTGACGGTTAAGAACCGATATCCTCTTCCTCGCATCGATGACCTCTTTGATCAACTACAAGGGTCTTGTGTATATTCGAAAATCGATCTCCGCTCGGGTTATCATCAATTGAGGGTTAAGGGGGAAGATGTCTCCAAAACCGCTTTCCGAACTCGTTATGGTAGTTATGAATTCCTTGTCATGCCATTTGGTCTCACTAACGCACCGGCGGTGTTCATGGACCTTATGAACCGCGTGTGCAAACCGTATCTCGATAAATTCGTTATTGTGTTCATTGATGACATATTGATCTATTCTAAAAATGAAGAAGAGCACGAACAACATCTCCGACTTGTGCTTGAACTTTTAAGACAAGAACAACTCTATGCCAAATTCTCCAAGTGTGAATTTTGGTTAAAGGAAGTTCAATTTCTTGGTCATGTTGTAAGTGACCAAGGTATTAAAGTCGATCCAACGAAAATCGAAGCCATTAGCAAATGGGAGACTCCTACTACTCCTACTCACATTCGTCAATTTTTGGGTCTCGCCGGGTACTATCGTAGATTCATCGAAAATTTCTCTTTGGTTGCACGTCCTCTAACCGCATTGACTCACAAGGGAAAGAAATTCATTTGGGCGACCGAACATGAATCCGCATTCCAAATCTTGAAAACGAAGCTAACCACCGCTCCTATCTTGTCACTTCCCGAAGGCAATGATGACTTTGTTGTATATTGCGATGCCTCAAAACATGGTTTTGGGTGTGTATTGATGCAACGAACGAAAGTCATTGCTTATGCTTCTCGACAACTCAAAATTCATGAACGAAACTATACGACACATGATCTCGAACTCGGAGCCGTTGTCTTTGCACTTAAAATGTGGAGACACTATCTTTATGGAACCAAGAGTACTATCTTCACCGATCACAAAAGCCTTCAACACATTTTCGATCAAAAACAACTAAACATGAGACAACGAAGGTGGATTGAAACCTTAAACGATTACGATTGCGAGCTTCGTTACCATCCCGGGAAGGCAAATGTAGTAGCCGATGCCTTAAGTCGAAAAGAAAGAGCGGTGCCTCTCCGTGTCCGAGCTTTAAACATCACCATTCACACCAACCTTAATAGCCAAATTCGGGTAGCCCAAGATGAGGCTCTCAAGGATGAAAACATCTCTCTCGAACACTTGAACGTCCTCACCTCTCGATTCGAAGTTAAAGAAAACGGACTCCGATATTTCGCCGGAAGAATTTGGGTGCCTAGTTATGGGGATCTACGAAGCCTTATTTTAGATGAAGCCCATAAGTCACGATACTCGATTCACCCCGGTGCCAATAAGATGTACCACGACCTTAAACAACTATATTGGTGGCCGAACATCAAAAGGGACGTAGCCACTTATGTTTCCAAGTGTTTGACATGTTCCAAAGTCAAAGCCGAACACCAAAGACCGTCCGGACTACTTCAACAACCCGAGATCCCGCAATGGAAGTGGGAAAGGATAACGATGGATTTTATCACCAAGCTACCAAAAACGACGGGCGGTTATGATACCATTTGGGTTATTGTTGACCGTCTCACCAAATCCGCACACTTCCTTGCCATGAAAGAAACGGACAAAATGGAGAAACTTGCACAACTTTACATTAAGGAGATCGTAGCCCGACACGGTGTACCTTTATCGATTATCTCCGACCGAGATGGCCGTTTCGTTTCTAGATTTTGGCGTACATTGCAAGAAGCGTTGGGAACGCGTTTAGACATGAGCACCGCATATCATCCTCAAACCGATGGACAAAGCGAACGTACAATTCAAACCTTAGAGGACATGTTACGAGCTTGCATGGTTGATTTCGGAAAAGCTTGGGACAAGCACTTACCTCTCGCCGAGTTCTCTTACAACAATAGTTATCACGCGAGTATTAAAGCCGCACCTTTTGAAGCGCTATATGGCCGCAAATGTCGTTCACCTCTTTGTTGGGCCGAGGTAGGCGACGTGCAAATCACCGGACCCGAACTCATTCACGAAACCACCGAGAAAATCATTCAAATTCGAGATAGGCTTAGGACGGCCCGAAGTCGTCAAAAGAGCTATACCGACAAACGACGCAACGATCTTGAATTTCAAGCCGGTGACCGAGTAATGTTAAAAGTCGCACCTTGGAAGGGTGTAATCCGTTTTGGGAAACGCGGGAAGCTAAATCCGCGGTATATTGGTCCTTTCGAAATCTTGGAGCGTATTGGAACCGTTGCTTATCGTTTAGATCTTCCGCCTCAATTGAACTCCGTTCATCCTACCTTCCATGTATCTAACTTGAAAAAGTGTCTTGCCGAACCCGATATCGTCATCCCTCTCGAAGAACTTACTATTGATGACAAACTTCATTTTGTGGAGGAACCGGTTGAAATTGTGGACACCTCCGTCAAGACATTGAAACAAAGCCGAATTCCGATTGTCAAGGTTCGTTGGAATGCCAAAAGAGGACCCGAGTTTACTTGGGAAAGACAAGATCAAATGCAAAGGAAGTATCCTCATCTATTCGTGAATTCGGAAACGCAAGACCTCGAGGAAGAAACAACGACTACAACGCCTGCTTAAATTTCGGGACGAAATTTCTTTTAAGGTGTAGGTAATGTAACATCCCGCCTTTTTCCGTCAACTTTTCCGTTTAACTATTTAAGTTCCGTTAGATGTTTATAACACATCTCGTTAATATGCGTTTGAATTATCTTGTTAGGTAATTCTCGCACCCGATTTAAGTTGAGGGACCAATCTTGCCAAATGTTGAAACTTGTGACTAGGTCAAAGAGTCAAACTCTCATTCTATCCATTCATTCATCTCTTCCAATTTCTTAATACTTCAACTTTTCCTCTCAACTTCAAGAACAAAGATTCATCATCCAAAACCGAGCTAGTGATCTTCTTGCCAAACAAAATACATATTTGAACTCCTCGTGATCCCCTCTTCGATTTCATACCGGTTTCATCAATTTTGGGTAACTTTCTAAAATCACTAATCTTTGTGTTCTTGAGATTTTTAAGTTATAAGTTTGTTAATTAGTATCTATGGCTCAAGTCTAGTTTGTTTATGTGTTTTGTATGCTCGTTTTGATATTTTGAAGTAACTAGTTCATATGGAAAGTTAACATGTTTAATCTTGAGTTTTAAGTGTTTATATGTTGTTTGATGTTATGAGTTCATGTTTTAATCTTGTTCCTAGTGTTACTAGCTTCATTTGGATGTAAAGATTGATCAAAGAAACCCCTTAAACTTGATTATGAAATTTGGTGATTTTTGGTTAGGGTTTCATGAACTAAGAATGAATTTTTGATGCATTAAATGACATGAAATGTTAATGGTAAGTGTTAGGTTGTGTTGTATGCTTAATTACCTTCGAAACGGCATATTGTTCATGTAATTTGGTTGCCGAATCATTAAATGGCATTTATGACTTGTGTGTATTGAATGAGGGTCACTAAATGCGGTTTTTGGTTGTTGTATGTGAAAGTTTAATTTATAATAAGTGCATAGTTATGTTCCTTGTCAAAATACCTTTCCGGTGATATAAAATACATGCCTTGAATGTTTGCGGTTTGTAAATTGTGTGGGTTTGAGTTTTGATTCGTGTACTTAGGAGTTCAGCAAGCAGGGCCTGAAATCATGCCTAGACGCCGTCCCAGGAATCAGGACGCCGTCCTGCCCTTAAAACCTAGACGCCGTCTAGGCTACCAAGACGCCGTCTTGCTCTTTAAAATGGGACGCCGTCTAGCCTAATTGGGACGCCGTCCCATTACACTAAAGTGGGCTGTTTGCGAGGCCTTTTGACATAAAATGTTTAGGACGATCTAGACCTCCAATTTACGTGTAACTTGTTTTAACATGCTTATATATGATTAAAAACTTCAGAAAATTTGTCCGAGACCCGACCCGAACGTGTTGACTTTTTCGTTGACTTTGACCCGACCAAGTCTGACTTTTAATCAAACTTGACCAATTACTTATGTAATCTTTCTAACTTGTTTCTATACGTGTACCTTGCATGAAACTTGACTATTTGCTTCACATGCTTCGTAATCGAGTCGTATTGAGCCATAGGACTAATTGAACAACTTTGATCTCTCGTGACTTTCGTTATTGATACAACCTATTTGTTTAGGTCAAGACTAGCATTGTTACTGCACGTTTACTTGTCGAAGTACTTTTTGGTTCGTGCATACAAGGTGAGATCATAGTCCCACTTTTTACTCTTTTGAACTTACTTTTGGGATGAGAAAACATAAACGATTCTTTTGAACTAAGTGAACACAAGAACGGGAAAACAAACATTCTACATACGAGTTTAGAACGAAAATCCTCAATCCGATTATCATTAGTTACATCAGATGGTGTAAGCGAGAACTTATGTTATATGGCCATATGGGTTTGACAAACCCTCATTCAAACGGTTCGCTACCGTTTACGAATGAAATATATTTTCGGGAACAGTGTTGTTCTAGCACTAATTGATGGGGTATTCAACGGACGGAACGTTAAGCTTTGATAATTGGGTGCTCGTGAATATTAACTTTTAGAATGTACTATGGCTTTATCGATGTTGCAAATCTTGTGGTTCAACTTACTATTACTCATTTACTTATTTAAACCTATGATTTCACCAACGTTTTCGTTGACAGATTCTCTATGTTTTTCTCAGGTCCTTGAACTTAGGTGATACATGCTTCCGCTCATACTATTTGATACTTGCATTGGATGTCGAGTATACTTGCTTACGTGGAGCGTCTTTTTGACTACTTTTAATCGTGTCGCACGTGTTTCATACAAACTTTAAACATTGTTATGTACTTGTTATGGAAACTACTTTTGTAAACTTTGAAACACCCTTATTTATGAAATGAATGCGACATACTTTTCGGTCAAACTTTGTTATAAAGACTTACGACCATGTAATGGGACCATACGTAGATGACGCCGTCATTTGACGATTTGTCGGGGTCGCTACACCGCGGATATTCTAAAAACTATAAATAGGGAGCTTGGCATCTCATTTATAGGTTGTTGATTCTCTGCCATTTGAAAGGACCCGTTCATATACATTATAAACGATTCACAATAGTTGATTACATTGCGAGGTATTTGACCTCTATATGATACATTTTACAAACATTGCATTCGTTTTTAAAAGACAATCTTTCTTTACATCGAAAATTGACAGGCATGCATACCATTTCATAATATCCACTATCCAACTATAAATTGATTTAATAATAATCTTTGATGAACTCAATGACTCGAATGCAACGTTCTTCGAAATATGCTATGAAAGACTCCAAGTAATATCTTTAAAATGAGCAAATGCACAGCGGAAGATTTCTTTAACACCTGAGAATAAACATGCTTTAAAGTGTCAACCAAAAGGTTGGTGAGTTCATTAGTTTATCATAATCATTTATTTCCATCATTTTAATAGACCACAAGAATTTCATTTCCAGTTCTCATAAATATACGTCCCATGCATAGAGACAAAAATAATCATTCATATGGTGAACACCTGGTAACCGACATTAACTAGATACATATAAGAATATCCCCTATCATTCCGGGATCCTCCTTCGGACATGATATAAATTTCGAAGTACTAAAGCATCCGGTACTTTGGATGAGGTTTGTTAGGCCCAATAGATCTATCTTTAGGATTCGCGTCAATTAGGGTGTCTGTTCCCTAATTCTTAGATTACCAGACTTTAATAAAATGGGGCATATTCGATTTCGATAATTCAACCATAGAATGTAGTTTCAATTACTTGTGTCTATTTCGTCAAACATTTATAAAAGCGCATGTATTCTCAGTCCCAAAAATATAAAGGGTAAAAAGGCAAATGAAACTCACCATACTGTATTTCGTAGTAAAAATACATATAACGTCATTGAACAAGTGCAAGGTTGGCCTCGGATTCACGAACGTATCAATATTGAGATTCAATATTGCAGGAAAGGTACGTAGACGCAACGGAAATGATAAACACTATATTGACCTCACGAGCATACCCATGAACCATACTCAATCACCTCCATAGCTATAACCCATAATTTCCTTAATCCTATCCCACTCGAAAAACAATTTCAAAATCACTCGGACAGCACTCCGTCGTAATATTTTATGTATATTAATAATATCTTGAAATAATACGGAGTAAATATATATATGTAAATCGATTGAGAGAGTTTAGAGAAAAATATTTTTCAAGTTTCTATGAAATAATGAAACCTATTGAATTCTATTTATAATAGATTTATGAATTATTAAAGTGAATTATTAAAGTATGAATTATTAAAGTGAATTATTAAAGTATGAATTATTAAAGTGAATTATTAAAGTATGAATTATTAAAGTGAATTATTAAAGTATGAATTATTAAAGTGAATTATTAAAGTTAAAGTAAAGTAAAAATAAAGTAAAGGTAAAATTTAAGTATAGTAAAAGTATAAAACTATGTACGTATAATACGCGTATAAATATATATAATATTAATTTAAATCGTTATATGTATAAAATAAAATATAAATATCGTTATCTTTATCATACTAGTTAAGTAATGAGTTGTCAAAAGTGGTTCTAGATATTTATAAAAGTTATATACGTTTTAATAATAAAGTTCTTTTTAAACTGAAAACGTTTTTGTACGTTTGAAACTAAATAGATCAATCGAGTCTTTATGAGATTCAATCTTCCACTATCCTTTGTCTAGTTCTCAATGATTGACAATTTGTTCTTATTTATAAATCACTTTACCATTTTTCGAATATTGTTAAAATGGAAAGATTTCTCAAATCAACGTGGGCCTTTCAACAGAGACTTGTAATCATAATTCAATATATCTGATAATTCAATCATTTGATCTTATCTTCTAATTCCATTGATAAACATTTTGAAACAGATACAATCATATAAAGTATTTAATCTAATATTTTGTTTACGTTTCAAGTTATAATATATATATACACATATACATATATAATCATATTCGTTTAATGGTTCGTGAATCGTTGGAACTTGGTCGAGGTTGAATGAATGTATGAACATAGTTTAAAATTCTTGAAATTTAACTTAACAAATATTGCTTATCGTGTCGGAAACATATAAAGATTAAAGTTTAAATTTGGTTGGAAATTTCCGGGTTGTCACAGTACCTACCCGTTAAAGAAATTTCGTCCCGAAATTTGAGTGGAAAGGTCGTGAATGATAATAAGTATGTTTCATGATGCATACGGGCTAAAAATTAGAGTTTTATCATCAGCGAATAATTTGGATAAACAATCCATTTATATGAAGAGTACGAATGAAGCTAACATAGAAGAGTGAAATGAGTAAGTGTAGATTCATCTTATCATTTGACGTAGATATGATTGATTCCCAGATTTCAAGGGATTTGAAGAAAATCTTCTTAATAAGATTTGACTCTCCGGTAATCAAGGGAATTAGGATCCGCTTTAAATGCGATCGTCCATTTTAATTGTTCTGTCAAAGATTTTCTTATAAATTCACCTCCTTCGTTTCCTTACAACTCACACCTTCTGTTGATGCATTTTATGCAAGTCCCTAGACATCTACCCACGTCCATTGCAGGTACAACAGTTTACAGGCCACCATGATTGCTCGTTATTATCCTATACGTGTTTGTATGTGGTTACAGGAACTGCAGGAAAGAGATTTAGATGTTTGACTATGTTAGACTTAGTTAGACGTACGAGTGAAGCCTCACTAGTACGGCTGACAGGCTCATACGCACGGTTGATGCTGAGCTAAGTCACAATTACAACCTAAATGAGAAGACACGAGTGAGTGATCACCCGTACGGTTGATGAAGCCAACTCGTACGTGTGATGAATGAATCGTATGGGTGAGTCAACATCAGGGGTATATAAAGTCTTATGTTCTTCATTTTAGGTTAAACCTCTCATTTGTTACACACACTCAGATCTAGTGAGCTCCTCCAATTTTCTCTCAGTCCAAATCACCCAGGTAGTGAATAATAGCTCTAGGTGTTGATCTAATCACACTTGATTTAGTTGTGGTTTGACTAAATTAATCAAAAAAAAATTAACCTATTCACTAGAGGGTTTGATTCACTTATTCCGCCATTGTGTGAGTTAAATCTGTTGATTTCTAAGTTCCTAGTCATGTTTCATCACCTTCTATTCTTTCCCCCTCAACTCATATTTTAAAGTATTCATCAATATGCTCCATCCAGTTCTGATTGTCGATATACTTCTAACTTTCATATCGGTCATTCTTCTTTTTCATCTACCGCCGGAAGAATCTATTTACTTCTACTATACTCTTGGGTTTATAGTGTTTCTAGTTCTCCCGTATCTTTATATTGCTATATGCATCGATATATATGGGTTATAATTTCTGGTTTATCGTTGGGCTTTATATGTTCCCTTATATTTCAAAGTCTCTGCTTCTGTCTTCTATAATCATTATCATTAACAGTTAATGCTCTCTTTTATTTGCTACAATTTATACCCCAATTTTTATTTCGGAGTTTTGTCCTTTTGTTTCTTCTTCTTGCGATTAAGCACCGCTTGTAATGGTCCAGAATTCACAGATATGAATTTCAGAATGAACATTGTTAATGTTCTAGGAAGGAAATTGTGATGGCACGATCTTGACTTGTCAAATTACTAGAATACCTTGGAAAAGGCCGAATCATCAAGAAATATTTTCTTGATATTTTAGAGGTTAAATAGAATACAAGAGTCGTATAACATGGCACATGATGATATTATGATCTGTGAATCATCACGTTCCATTTAGAAACTCAGCATGACTTACTGTAATATAATCACGTTGATCAAGTGTCATTATATTATACTAATTCATGCTTCAGTTCCCAACACTACTTCAAAATATTCCTATTTTAAACTTGAATGTTTCAGAATTTAGAAACTAAAATAGTTTCTTTTATGATGTAATACAGATAGTGCGAAGAGGTAAATGATTTCAAATAAGAAAAATTAAGAAAATATCTTCAGAAATATGGAGGATATTTATAATGAAAGATATGATGATATTTTAGAATTTCTAATATCAGAGGATGATGAAGAATATTGTTCGCAGGGGTTTAGAGTCAGGAGCAAGGTATTCGTTAATGACTTCAGCAGGTACTGAATCATTTGGATCCTTTGAAGTCAGGTTCGGTCTTTGTAATTTGTCCAAAGCCTCCTTCCTACTTTGCTCAATCCCTTTTCCAGTTCCAAAACTTCTCTTTTTCTGCGCTTTGCCAGCACACTTCATCATTATCATTCAGCTTTTACCGTTTAAAGTCGTTTTTAGTTTTTGTTGCTTCATCAGCATTTTTTCCATTTTCGGAGAACCAATTCTTAGTTCGGAGTGTTTTTCAGAAACTTCACATTCAAATTAAGTCCAGAAGATAGACGTTATATATACACATATAACTGTTGGCGTAGACATGCTGTGAGATTTCAAAATACTGATTGCTAATTCCCAATGATTCGTATGGCAATTCTCATTACAAGATGCGAATGAGTAAATGATGGGGTTTCAATAAATAATTATAATGACTTTTTGGAGAGGCTAAAGTCAAAGGGTAATGAAGTTGTTGGTACATCTGCTAATAATGTGGTGGAATGTAAAAGGTTCCCTGGTAACGATGGTGTATATCTCAAGGTTATAATAAGGTTAGTCTGACTGAAAAGTCGAAGTTGACTTGCTGGAGCTGTGACAAAACTGGCTACTTTGAATAGGAGTCGCAAAGTTATTTTTGCTAATAAATGCCAAAGAATCTGACGCGGATACGTTGTTTAAACTTTTACTTTGGTTTCAAGAGTTTTTCGGGTACATAACAGTGGGTAACATGTGGTTGGATCATCATCTCGATTGCTCATCATTCGAAGTGTCTTCAGAAATTTTCGAAGGGTTTGAACACAGACTGTAATCGTTAACATACATTTGATGTTCTAACACAGTTTTGAAGTCAAAATATAGCTTGTGAAAGATGTAAGGATCTAAGAGTGATGATTTTGGTCGTATCTCGAGTTGAATTTTGAGATTTCAAAATCAGAATATGTAATTAAATTTTGAATGAGTATGGTTGTTTTGATTTCTATAAAAGAATGTATATTGTTGTGAAAGTAGGGAGTATAATGGATAATTTGCTGAATCAGATTCGAAGAATGTAATATATTATTTGTGAATTTATATATCTCTCGGGTATTACCTACCCGTTAAAAAAAAATTTCACAATTAATATTTTGTACAAAAGAATTTTATTACAGTCTTTATGAAAATATATATATGTATATTTTCTTCAGATGTAACATAGATTTAATAAGTTAATGTTAAATTAAACTCATTTGATTTACGGTTGATACTAGAATTTAATAATCCCTAAAGGCTTTAAAAAGTACATAACTTTTACGCAGTATTTCTTTAATGACATTGAAATTATGAATCAATACTTCGTTATTTGTTGATGTATGATGTTCGGTTCGTGGAATTCTTGTGAATTTCGCAAAACGAATGATGTTATCTGAAAAGTTTCGGGTACATCGATGAAGAAAGTGTAAAATCAAATATATACTTGATTTATTATGAATTGGAATTTGTTGAATTGCGACAGAGATTGTAGTTAACGCTGGTTAAGTTGCGGTCGAAGGACGTACATTATTGCATATTTGTAATATGAATTAACCGAGTAGTTAAGATTCACACACAATAGTTTAGCACGGAAAGATTTATTTCAAAATATATATATATATATATATATATATATATATATATATATATATATATATATATATATATATATATATATATATATATATATATACATATAATTTCTTGAGAGGGAATGAGTTAATTCTTCATAACTCGTTGATATAATATACACGTTATTGATTCGTAATGATGTCCACAGTGATTCTTGAACTGACGGAGTTTGTGATGTTATCGGTGTTGTTGATTCGGATGTTGACTGTACTGACGATGCTGGTAACTCTGAAGGTACTGCTGATGCTGTTGGTAAAGCAAGTTTAGCTTGTTAATCACACACCATTTTTGTCAGGGTTTCTACTCTTCCTTCTATCATTTTTGGTTCGCTTAACTGATTTATGGTTAGGGCTAGATTAGATATTCTCTAAGACTTTAGAGATTACATAATCGCCGCAGAATGTTTCTCCAATGAAGTTATGAATTAATACTTCGTCAGTTATTGTTGTTGGTACTCCTTGGTATCTATGGTGCGTATGACGTTGATGCTCGTGGGACAGATTGTGAAGTTGAGGTTTACGACGCGGTTGTGGTTGGAGGTGGTAATGGTACTGTTGGCGTTGATGATGGTGGTACTGGTTATGCTGCTGATGCTGCTGCTGGTGTTTGTAATCTCTGCACCATATTCTCCAAAGCCACTACCCGAGCGCGAAGCTCGTTGACTTCTTCTATTACACCGGGGTGATTGTCGGTTCGGACGAGCGGATAAATAAAATCTAAAATTTGATGTAATATATAATCGTGACGAGATACTCGGGAAATGAGCGAGAACATGGTGTTTCGGACAGGTTCGCCGGTAAGTGCTTCAGGTTCTTCATCAAGAGGGCAATGTGGTGGATGGAAGGGATCACCTTCTTCTTGTCTCCAATGATTGAGGAGGCTACGAACCCATCCCCAATTCATCTAGAATAGGTGATGACTGATTGGTTGATCTATTCCGGTCACACTGCTTTCGGAGCTTGAATGGGATTCCATTTCGGAATCCGAGTGACTTGAACTGATGACGAATTCCATTTCGTACGATTGGATAAAGGATTTTTTTTTTGTTTTTATGAAATGATTTTGGCTAACGGATGGTATTCTAATTATATATATATATATATATATATATATAGATCAAAAGATTTCGTAGATTACGGAGGACTTTGCGGGATATGTCAGGCAAAGTTTAAAGTAACAGATACGATAAGATATGATTTAGCAGATATGCTAAGATATGAATTTTTGTCTATACACTATTCATGCAATCAATGCAGCAAGACGTGTCTTAGACTAAAAATGATAAGCAGGTAATTTCCTGAGGATGATAAGTAATTAATTTTCGACACAAAATGATAAGCAAAACTTTTGACATGCAGACACGGTCGAAGTCCAGACTCACTAATGCATCCTATCGACTTATCAGTTAGACACACTATTGCAGACCTGGTTCGCTAAGACCACCGCTCTGATACCAACTGAAAGGACCCGTTCATATACATTATAAACGATTCACAATAGTTGATTACATTGCGAGGTATTTGACCTCTATATGATACATTTTACAAACATTGCATTCGTTTTTAAAAGACAATCTTTCTTTACATCGAAAATTGACAGGCATGCATACCATTTCATAATATCCACTATCCAACTATAAATTGATTTAATAATAATCTTTGATGAACTCAATGACTCGAATGCAACGTTCTTCGAAATATGCTATGAAAGACTCCAAGTAATATCTTTAAAATGAGCAAATGCACAGCGGAAGATTTCTTTAACACCTGAGAATAAACATGCTTTAAAGTGTCAACCAAAAGGTTGGTGAGTTCATTAGTTTATCATAATCATTTATTTCCATCATTTTAATAGACCACAAGAATTTCATTTCCAGTTCTCATAAATATACGTCCCATGCATAGAGACAAAAATAATCATTCATATGGTGAACACCTGGTAACCGACATTAACTAGATACATATAAGAATATCCCCTATCATTCCGGGATCCTCCTTCGGACATGATATAAATTTCGAAGTACTAAAGCATCCGGTACTTTGGATGAGGTTTGTTAGGCCCAATAGATCTATCTTTAGGATTCGCGTCAATTAGGGTGTCTGTTCCCTAATTCTTAGATTACCAGACTTTAATAAAATGGGGCATATTCGATTTCGATAATTCAACCATAGAATGTAGTTTCAATTACTTGTGTCTATTTCGTCAAACATTTATAAAAGCGCATGTATTCTCAGTCCCAAAAATATAAAGGGTAAAAAGGCAAATGAAACTCACCATACTGTATTTCGTAGTAAAAATACATATAACGTCATTGAACAAGTGCAAGGTTGGCCTCGGATTCACGAACGTATCAATATTGAGATTCAATATTGCAGGAAAGGTACGTAGACGCAACGGAAATGATAAACACTATATTGACCTCACGAGCATACCCATGAACCATACTCAATCACCTCCATAGCTATAACCCATAATTTCCTTAATCCTATCCCACTCGAAAAACAATTTCAAAATCACTCGGACAGCACTCCGTCGTAATATTTTATGTATATTAATAATATCTTGAAATAATACGGAGTAAATATATATATGTAAATCGATTGAGAGAGTTTAGAGAAAAATATTTTTCAAGTTTCTATGAAATAATGAAACCTATTGAATTCTATTTATAATAGATTTATGAATTATTAAAGTGAATTATTAAAGTATGAATTATTAAAGTGAATTATTAAAGTATGAATTATTAAAGTGAATTATTAAAGTATGAATTATTAAAGTGAATTATTAAAGTATGAATTATTAAAGTGAATTATTAAAGTTAAAGTAAAGTAAAAATAAAGTAAAGGTAAAATTTAAGTATAGTAAAAGTATAAAACTATGTACGTATAATACGCGTATAAATATATATAATATTAATTTAAATCGTTATATGTATAAAATAAAATATAAATATCGTTATCTTTATCATACTAGTTAAGTAATGAGTTGTCAAAAGTGGTTCTAGATATTTATAAAAGTTATATACGTTTTAATAATAAAGTTCTTTTTAAACTGAAAACGTTTTTGTACGTTTGAAACTAAATAGATCAATCGAGTCTTTATGAGATTCAATCTTCCACTATCCTTTGTCTAGTTCTCAATGATTGACAATTTGTTCTTATTTATAAATCACTTTACCATTTTTCGAATATTGTTAAAATGGAAAGATTTCTCAAATCAACGTGGGCCTTTCAACAGAGACTTGTAATCATAATTCAATATATCTGATAATTCAATCATTTGATCTTATCTTCTAATTCCATTGATAAACATTTTGAAACAGATACAATCATATAAAGTATTTAATCTAATATTTTGTTTACGTTTCAAGTTATAATATATATATACACATATACATATATAATAATATTCGTTTAATGGTTCGTGAATCGTTGGAACTTGGTCGAGGTTGAATGAATGTATGAACATAGTTTAAAATTCTTGAAATTTAACTTAACAAATATTGCTTATCGTGTCGGAAACATATAAAGATTAAACTTTAAATTTGGTTGGAAATTTCCGGGTTGTCACACCATTTGCCCTAGCCCTTGTAGTTTTTACTTGTGACTTTGCCCAAGGAACTTTTACATTGTGTTAAGGTTAATTATGCTAATTAACAATCAAGACCTGGTCGGGGTGGTTGATCACTTGATTGATAAAGTGAAAGACAGTCATCAGGGCCCAAAATAATCATCAAACATCCCATTCCACCACTTTAATCTCATTGCACTCAATCCTAAATTAAGTGTCTTCAATATAGGATCGATCAATTGGCACCATCCATGGGACACGTTCAAAATTAAACTCGAATTTTTTTGTTTTGTGCTATCGAACAATAAATTGGCCTGTTTAATTCTAATCATGTATCGTTATGATGATTTGCAGGAACATTGCCAAGGTGTATCAGTTGATTTGATCGTTGGCCATGGCAGCTAATGCGAAGTAAGAAAACAGCTCTGTGAATGCTGATGTGCTGCACGATGATTCGCAGAATGCCTTGCCAGTTAACTTTCAGGCAAATGTTAATGCTAATGCGAGCAATTTGATTCAAGAACCGCTTGCTAAAGCGTCTAATGTCAATATAGCTAGTGCTGATCCGAAACTAAAGGTTGCTGCTGATAAAATGGTTGCACGCAGAAATTTGCAACAGAGCCATGACAAAACTATTGCAGAAGGCAAGCGACTCAGAATTTTAGCTGGGAAAACGAGTTTGAGAGAAGAGAAGGTTGTCGGTACTGAGCAAGTAAAAAAAGATGCCAAACATGGTCGCGAATCTCGCATACCGCATACTTATCTATGGCCATTGAATGATTCATGATCACATATTGATCACTTAGTTGTTGAACATCGCGACATCGATAGTGATGATGCAGAGGAACACGTTGTTTTAAACTCTGTTTATTATTCCAAGATTGCAAAAATTCCAAGAGAAGAAAGCGAATATTTTGATGATTTAGATAGTGCAGAAGAAGTTGTGAAAATTCCACATGTTAAGCGTAGGCGACCACCAACACCTTTTCCCCACCATGGGGATGAGGGTGAATCTTCTGATGCTATGCGCAGAGAGAATGCTCAAAATTTCCTAGCCCAGATGCTTTTAAAAGCATTGTGCTTAAGTCAATGTAGCATAAGTTTGAGCAAGCGAATTTTTTGCAAGATATGATAGCTAAGTTTTGTGCGGAGAATACTGATACCTGCACAAAAAGGCGACTGAGATTACTACTGTTACAGACAATTTTGTCCAACATATTTCTGATTATCCAATTGTTACACCGCCCATTGTACCTGCAACGTTGGGAGTTTATTATGGCTTAACTGACCCTTTGGATTTCTTGCAATGGTTTGAGGGAGTTGTAAGCACTTATGTGATGACCCGTCCAAATCCATTTGGACGAATACATCATTCATCGATTTCACAGTGAGGTACTGACCTCTACATGATACGTTTTGTAAACGTTGCATTCTTTTGAAAAGACACACCATAATTGAATATCAAATTCCAAGGTTTTTGACGTTTGATAATTTCTACATATAGACAATCACCGTAAATAATAGTTTACAATACTACATCCGTTGATAATGCAGTCAAAATAAGATACATGGTGATAATTTTGTGAATGCAACATTTCCTCGAATTAGGGTATGTATGACTTCATGCACATAGCTTGTATAATGTATAAGCAAACAGCGGAAGACTTCTAGGAACCTGAGAATAAACATGCTTAAAAGTGTCAACACAAAGGTTGGTGAGTTCATAGTTTTAATGTTGCGCATAATCTGTATATAAAGGTGGATCACAAGATTTCAGTTGTTTCATCCAGAAACGTTTATCAAATTATTCTACAAGATTGAGCACCCTGGTAACTAAACTTTAACGTCTATATAATAAGTACCCCTGTTTTAACATACATGCAACCAACATGTACAATACACGCAAACTAACGTATACTAACCTCAAATAGCATACGTCCGTTTTATAATTCAGGCTAGGGTTTCTATACCTGGAACAGACGGGGATGTCAAGCCCTATGGATCCATATACAACTATTCGCACCCACCAGTTCTTATAACGGCAGTTACTAGTTACCAAAGCTAAGGGATTTTTGGTTCAAACTCAGTGTAGAATTTAGTATGTACTTGTATCCATTGCGTTTAAAATAAAGTGCATTTATTCTCAGCCCAAAAATATAGATTACAAAAGCAATTAAAACGGGAGTATATGAAACTCACTTAGCAGCACATAAGGTCATTCACCGAAATGTGACCGAAACTCGGAATGCAAAATAACCGTAGATCTCAACCTAGAGAACATATGTTGGTCAATACATGTCTAATAAGCTAGGTCAGGTCATAGTGTATCACAATTCTAATGCTCGAGACCGACATGCAAAAGTTAACAAAAGTTATCTCAAAAGTCAACCTGACCCAATATGATCTTTAAATCTATACATGTTTATTAACATAGTATAAGTCGTGATAATTGAACGAATTTATAGTTTATCAAACTCAAAATATTATTTATTTCTGGAGCTATGTTATATTTGAATTATCATGGCAATCGAACATATTTTACTATTTCACATAGTTTTCCAATACTTGTAAAATTAGATTATAGTGTTTATAAAGCTTTAAAATATGATAAAATAGTCAACTTGACAATTATTCAACGAGACGTGCCTTATATAAGAATTCATTTACTCGACTAATAATATTTGGAAATTCAATTTATCAATCTCATAAACAAGTTGTTTAAATATCAATTTATAGTTTCAAAAACAATTTCAATTAATATTAATCATAATTCAGTTGACCATAAGTTTTAATCCGTTTCTCGAAAACACACGATTTCTAAATGGAAAGTTATTAATTTTTCGGCAGCTTTCCAACGACATGCATATCATATACCTTATATTAATAACATATGTATCAAATTCGTGATTCATCATAAACTATCTAACAACAAAATTAAAGCATACAAGTATGTATAAACATATATACTCGAGCACTAGACATGGATACACTATTAAATATATAAAAGATAAGATATGAATGCTCACGTATCAATATTATGATTCAATATTGCAGGAAAGTACGTAGACGCAACGGAGATGATAAACACTAGTTTGACCTCACAAGCAATACCCCCGAACAATACCCATAACCTTCATAGCTATAACCCATAATTTCCTTAGCTTTAACTTACTCGAAACACCATTTTGAAATTACATGGACAGCACTCCGTCGTAATATTTTATGTATAATACTACTAATAATAATACTCCTAACCATAAGATTAATAATAATTTTAATCTTTATAATAATAATAATAATAATAATAATAATAATAATAATAATAATAATAATATAATACAGAGGAAGATAGATGGATATATTTGTGTGTGTGTGCAAACTGAAATCGTCGAGCTTTATAGTTGTTTTCCTGAACTATACCCCATGTGATCGCATGGGTTCATATGCCTACAGCCATGCGATCGCATGGCCTCTGAATCCAGCTCACATTGTTTTTGTTATTTAGCTTGTCGACATATTATTATATTTATATTTATAATATATATAATATATATTAATTATATGTATATATTATATTATATTCTCGTGTATAGGTGACATGTAATTTTAGTTCCAATAACTTGTACGTTGACGCTCGACTAATGTTTCGGTTCTGGTTTTTCGAACGTTACTTCGTATGCTTTAATAACTCGTACTTTACGTTTCGCGACGTGTACCCTTGTCAAAATATAGACTTACATTACCAATAACTATATTACCTGAAGTGTATCTTGTACGTTCGAGTGTTTTAGTCATTTGCGTCAATAAATTAACGTCTTAATATATAATAATATTATTTTAAATCAAAACATTTTATATCTAAGTTAATATTATATTTTCTAACATTTGTAAAATATACATACATTTTCATTTTGAAATAGTGTTTTACTGTAGCAAATGATTTTTTACTGTAGCAAATAGTGATTTTCTAAAACATTGTAGCTTTTCGGGTACTGTAGCAATTCGAAAATACTGTAGCAAATTAGTGTGTTACTTGTTCATCTTAAACGTTTTAGTTAACTTATCTAAATATCAATCGAATCGATAATAGAATATTACTATCGTTTACTAAATAACTTAAAATTATATATATATGTATATATCTTTATTTAATATACATAAATCAGTTTTTAAATACACATTGCAAATTATTTATAATTAATTTTATTCTAACTTATTGTATATATATATATATATACATATATATATATATATATATATATATATATATATATTTACAAAACGATGTTCGTGAATCGTCGGTCAATAGTCAAAGATTAACTGAATATATAACATTAGTTCAAAAATTTTGAGAATCAATATTACAGACTTCGCTTATCGTGTCGGAAATATATAAATATCAAGTTTAAATTTGGTCAGAAATTTTCGGGTTTTCACAGTACCTACCCGTTAAAGAAATTTCGTCCCGAAATTTGATTGGGATGGTCATGGCTAACAATAAGTGTGTTTTCATGACGCATATGAGCTGAAAATTAGAGTTTTTATCATCAGCGAGTAATATGGATAAAATAATTTGTTTATGTGAAGCGTACGAGTGAAGCTGTCACAAAAGGTTGAGATAAAGATTTAACTTTTGACGTAGTCACGGTGGATTTCCGGATTTCAAGGAATCTAAAGATAATCCTTGAAATCTATAAAAGATTTGATTCTCCGGTAATCAAGGAAATTATGATCCTCTTTGATTAATTGTGCCTTGATTGCTATGTATGATATTTCGCTATAAATCAACCTCTTCCGTTCCATTATTTTCATTACTCCTACATCTTCTTCCTCATTTCATACCTCCCAATAGGTTGTGAAAATGGTAAATCCAGTCCTGATTCCTGATATTTTCCTGGCTATCGTATCCTTCATTCTTCTTTTTCATCTGCCACCAGAGGAAGTTATTTTCTTCTACTATTACCTTGGGGTTATAATGTTTTTAATTCTCCTGTGTCTTTACGTTGCAATACGTATTGATATACACGGTTTGTAATTTATGTGTTGTTGGCAGGCTTTATATTTTCCCTTATATTTAGGAGTTCCATGCTTTTCTTTTTCCTTTATGACTTCCAGTCAAGCGAATAATGGTCCAGAATTCGTAGGTATGGAGTTTCGAATGATCATAATATACAAAGTAAAAAGGAAAGGTAATAGCACGATTTGATTTGTCAAATTACCAGAATATCCGAAAAAGACCGAATCATCAAGAAAAATATTTTCTTGATAGTTTAGAGGTTAAATAGAATGAAAGAGTTATGTAACATGGGTATGATCTGTGAACCTTTATCACGTTCCATTAGAAACTCAGCATGACTTACTGTAATATAATCACGTTGATCAAGTGTCATTATATTATACTAATTCATGCTTCAGTTCCCAACAATACTTCAATAACATTAATAATTTAAGTTCAAATTTTTCAGAATTTAGAAACTAAAACAGTTTCCTTTCTGATGTAACACTGACATCGCGAAGAGATAAATAATTTCAGATAAGAATAGTTATGAAAATATCTTCAGAAATATCGAGGATATTTATAATGAAAGATACGATGAAATCTTAGAATTTTTAATATCGATGGATGATGAAGAAGATTTGTCCGTAAAGGTTTAGAGTCAGAAGTAATGTATTCGTTAATGACTTCAGCAGACACTGAATCATTTGGATTCTTTGAAGGCAGGGTTAGTCTTTGTGATTTGTCCACAGCCTCCTTCATGGTTTTCTCAACCCGTTTTCCATTTCCAAACCTTCTCTTTTTCTGAGATTTGCCAACACACTATTCTTTATCATCAAACTTTTGGCTGTTAAGGTCGTTTACAGTTTTTGCTGCTTCATCAGCATTTTTTAAAATTTTGAGAACTGATTCGTAGGCTGGGCGCTTTTCAGAATTTCATAATGGAAGATCATAATTCTAAGAGATAATTGTTATATGTATGCATATAACTATTAATGTAGAAACACTGCGAGATTCAAAATACTGATTGCTAATTCCCTGTAGTTGGTATGGCAATTATTGTTACAAGATGTGAATGAGTACATGATAGAGTTTCAATGAGTATAATGATTTTTCGGAAGGTCAAAGATCAATGAAGTTGTTGGTAAATTTACTGTTAATGTGGCGAGATATAAAAGGTTCCCCTGTAACAATGATGAAGGGGTAATCGTTATGATAAGGCTTATTTAAATGAAAAATTGAAGTTGATTTGCTGGAGGTGTGACAAAACTGGCTACTTTGAAAAGAAATTGCAAAGTTATTTTCGGTAATAATAATGTCAAAGGATCTAGCACAGTTTTGAATTCAAAGTATGGTTTTGTAAGATGTGAAAATCTAATAGTGATATCTTCTGTTAAATCTTTACTCGGATTCTGATCTATCAAAAATCAGATTGTGTAATCGAATTTGTATGAAAATGGTTGTTATGATTCTTATGGAATAATGTATATCGCTGTGAATGTAGTGAGTATAGTTAATGATTCTTGAATCAAAATTGAAGAATGTACAGTATAACATATTAATTGTGAACTTATATATTTCCCGGGTATTACTTACCCGTTAAAAAATTTCACAAGTAATATTTTGTACATAAGAATTTTACTACAATCTTTATGAAAATATATATGTATATTTTCTTCGGATGTAATACAGATTTAATGAGTTAATATACTATTAAACTTATTTCATTTTTAGCTGGAACTAGAAATAAAGAATCTCTAAAACATTAAAGATTACATAATCTTCACGGAGTATTTCACTAATGTAATCGATACTTCATTATCTATTCTTATTGATATTCCTCGATGAAGGATGTTGGTCCTCGTGGAATTCTTATGAACTTCGTAAGATATAAATGATGTTTTCTAGAAAGTTTCGAGTACATCGAAGATAAAAGTGTAAAATCAAACATGTATTTGAATAGTACACTTGATTTATTATGAAATGGAATCTATTAAGTCGAAACAGAGATTATAGTTAACAATTGTTAAGTCATTAACGAAGGATGTACATCATAGCATATTAGTAACATGAACTAACCGAGTAGTACCTACCAGTTAAGATTCACACGTAATAGTTTAGTACGAAAAGATTTATTTTGATTTCAAAATTCATATATATATATATATATATATATATATATATATATATATATATATATATATATATATATATATATGTATATATATATATATATGTATATATATATATATGTATATATATATATATATACATATAATTATGATATGCCCAAATCGAACGGTTTATTTATGCGGTGTCGTTAGGTATCAAAACGTCAATTCAGGATATCAACAGAAGAAGTTGATTCTTTAATTTATATATGCTGGGCCTAAATCTATTATTCCTTCCTATGGGTTTGCAAGGGCAAATATGATCTAGGGTCGTTCCTTGAGCGGTTGAATTTGAAACGGAGCTTATCTAGATCATTTAGTAATTTAGATTGGGTTTGTACACAATTTAGTATCCAAGACTAGTGGCCAGGTACACCTTGTGTAGAGAGGTAGGATCCTTTTGGTCCCAATAAATTGGCGACTGTTCGGAAAATCCAACAACCAAGTCCAACCGGTTTATTCTAGACACCACTTTATCCGGAATATCAAATTATGTAAAGGCAATAGTTTGGTTGATTTGATTTATAATAGTATTTAAAATATTAAAGCAATATAATTAAAATAAGCTAGTTAGCATGCAACAGCTAAGGACAAAGAAGACGTGGTTCACCATGATTTAAGATAACGTAGTGTCGGGATGATTGTGAGACACTCTTTGGATATATATATATATATATATATATATATATATATATATATATATATATATATATATATATATATATATATATATATATATATATATATATATATATATATATATATATATATATATATATATATATACCTTGGTGTGAACACTAGATTCCCTACTAAGCGGTTTCCCGATTAGCATGTCACGAGGAACTAGGCTTTGAAGATTCTGATCGGATGAACTATACTCAACTCCCGACGCTTTATCCGTTTTAAGGATATAAGCGGCCCACCTTGGATGCAATGCATACCTTGGGCGCACGAATAAAGTAGCATAGCTATATAGACATAATATCCAACCTTTCTTACACCTTAGTGTATCACCCAAGTGAGTAGTTATGATTGTGTTTGGAATTCTTTTCTATCAATGGTTTGGAAAATCTAAGGGTTTGTAGACAAATTAGAACCTCTGATAGTTCTCAGTCATCCTTAAAGATTTATAAGCTTAGTTTGTATTGTAGTGCATTAAACTTCCATTTATGAATTAAACCAGCTGATAATGCTAAAAACGAACATATATTTCATAGCATTATCCCTCAAGAAAGACAAGCTTTTAGTTGCAATTGTTCTATTTACAAGTAATATTCGTTTAAATAATAAAAGGTGAAGACAAAAGACAGATTTGACGAATTGAAGACGTAAACGACCAAAAAGCTCAAAAGTACAAAATACAATCAAAGAGGTTCCAATTATTGATAAGAAACGTCTCAAAATTACAAGAGTACAAGACGCGAAACACAAAGTACAAGATATTAAATTATACGCAAGGACGTTCGAAAATCTGGAACAGGGACCAGAGTCAACTCTCAACGCTCGACGCAACGGACTAAAAATTACAAGTCAACTATGCACATAAATATAATATAATATTTAAATAATTCTTATAATTATTTATATATTATATTTATTTAATTAAAACGTCGATAAACAAGAAAACAAGGAACTTTGAGCTGTCACTGACGGCCATGCGATCGCATGGCCTGGAGGAAGAAATCCCATGCGATCGCATGGCTAACTTTTCCAGCCCACATGCCTATAAAAATCGAGCTTTGGTGCATCATTTAACACATCTTTTTCTCTTCATTCATCAGCGTATATGTATATATATTTATATTATAATTTTAATTTTAATTTTAATTTCTAATAATAAGGGTATGTTAGCGAATGTTGTAAGGGTGTAAGTCGAAATTCTGTCCGTGTAACGCTACGCTATTTTTAATCATTGTAAGTTATGTTCAACCTTTTTACATTAATGTCTTGTAGCTAAGTTATTATTATGCTTATTTAAAACGAAGTAATCATGATGTTGGGCTAATTACTAAAATTGGGTAATTGGGCTTTGTACCATAATTGAGGTTTGGACAAAAGAACGACACTTGTGGAAATTAGACTATGGGCTATTAATGGGCTTTATACTTGTTTAACTAAATGATAGTTTGTTAATTTTAATATAAAGATTTACAATTGGACGTCCCTATAAATAACCATATACACTCGATCGGACATGATGGGCGGGATATTTATATGTACGAATAATCGTTCATTTAACCAGACACGGGAATGGATTAATAGTCACTAGAATTATTAAAACAGGGGTGAAATTATGTACAAGGACACTTGGCATAATTGATAACAAAGTATTAAAACCTTGGGTTACATGCAGTCGATATCCTGGTGTAATTATTAAACAAAGTATTAAGACCTTGTTACAGTTTAAGTCCCCAATTAGTTGGAATATTTGACTTCGGGTATAAGGATAATTTGACGAGGATACTCGCACTTTATATTTATGACAGATGGACTGTTATGGACAAAAACCAGACGGACATATTAAATAATCCAGGACAAAGGACAATTAACCCATGGGAATAAACTAAATCAACACGTCAAACATTATGATTACGGAAGTTTAAATAAGCATAATTCTTTTATTTCATACATAATTCCTTTATTTTCATATTTAATTACACTTCTAATTATCGCACTTTTATTTATTGCCATTGTATTTAATTACACTTTTAATTATCGTACTATTTAATTATCGCAAGTTTATTTTAACGCACTTTTATTTATCGCAATTTCATTATCGTTATTTACTTTACGCTTTAAATTAAGTCATTTATTTATTTAATATTTTACATTAGGTTTTAACTACGACTAAAGTTTTAAAAATTGACAAACCGGTCATTAAACGGTAAAAACCCCCCTTTATAATAATAATATTACTTATATATATATATTTGTATTTTTATAAGTTAAAACTAATATAGCGTTAAGCTTTGTTTAAAAGATTTCCCCGTGGAACGAACCGAACTTACTAAAAACTACACTACTGTACGATTAGGTACACTGCCTATAAGTGTTGTAGCAAGGTTTAAGTATATCCATTCTATAAATAAATAAATATCTTGTGTAAAATTGTATCATATTTAATAGTTTTTCCTAGTAAAATAAAAGCTATTTTATATCCTCCTCTACGCACATCAAGTATTTTTGGCGCCGCTGCCGGGGACAATTCTACTTAAATGCCGGAAGCGCAACGCTAATATATATATAAAAAAAAGATTTTTATTAATTTTTAAGTTTACTTTTATAAAAATACATTTTTGTAAAAATACGTTTTAAAAAATTCAGAAATATAAAAAGAAAAACAAAAATATAAATATTTTTAATAGTTTGTTAAATATATAAGTTTTATAAAGTTTCTTTGTTTTTATTTTAGTTTGTAAAAATATAAATTTTATTTAAATATTTTGTTTTAATATAAATCAAAAAATTAAAACAGAAAAAAAAATATAAAAACATTCGGCCCGTACTGTTACAGCCCGTAACCTGGCCAAAATCCAAGCTCATGCGATCGCATGAGCCCGAAGGCAAAATCTCATGCGATCGCATGAGAATGTCTGACACGCCACAGGAAACCCTAGTTCAGCATTAATTACGGTAATTATTATTATTATTATTTATTATAACCCTAATTAGGGTTTAGTATTTAATTAAGTTAATTTAGTTTTATTATTTATTTTGTATTTTTAGTTTATTTAGTTTTAATTAAATTATAAAATTAATAGTTTTATAAAATAAATAATATAAAAATAATATTTTTATAAAAATTGTACTTTTTACAACTTTAAGTATATTTTTATATTTTGTATCTTTTTAATTATTTTAGCGTAATATTTGTATTTTTCGCTCGTATTTAGTTTTAAATCATAGTATTTGCCATAGTTATTTTTATTTCTAGATTTTTAGGCTTTGCCTTAAAATCCCTTAAGTGCTTTTTCTTTAGACTAAAATTTAGGTGCTCTAGAATTTTGTGACGCCTTTTTAAGTTTTAGTACCTTTTTAAGTTATTGCCATTTGGGATATAGAATTCCTTGTAAGTTTTAATATTTTTAGACGCAACTTTTAATTCTTAGTTTTTAGTTCCTTTTTAAGTTTCGACGCGCTACTTTCTTATTTTTATTTTTTGACGCCTATTATTTTTTGATCTTTTTATTTTTCGACGTTTTTGACGCGCTCTTTTTCTTTCTTATTTCTCGTCATCCTAGTTTTTAGGACATAGAATTTTTCTCTATTTCTTATCTAAAATTTCTTTAAATTACGAAAAATTATTTTAAGTGGTTAAATTTATAGACATCAAAAATTTTCTGGTTCGTAGTAATAGTTGGATTTGTACGTGGACCGAGTTATTGGAGCCAAACAGTACTCAATTATATTGAGACCAAACGAATCCTGCCCCTCTGCTGCATCTTTTGGCTATTCGAAACGTGGGTAAAATCAGAAAAGTCTATTAATTGGATAACTTATATAATTTTTCTTTCTTTTTAAAAAAAAAAAACTAATAGGATATTCAGTGAATGCACCGAGCAAAACGTTCACCACCTTTTGTACGTTCACCACCTGTAACTCGATCAAGACATCTAGCAAATATTGTCGCCGTTGATTTTTCTTCAGAATTATCATCCAGTCGACCAAGTACTCCAATTCAAATTTCCGATAATCCATTTTTTGAACCCGACCTCACAATTGAGAATCCGAAGAATATTCAGGGACAATTCATAGATCCTGAACCACTAATCTTTCCTCCGGAACCACCAATAATTCAAACAGAGATTGTTGAGGAACGAACCATTAAATCAAAATCCTCTAGTGATTCAGATTCAACAAATTCAATCATGGAGAATCTGGAACCTTTAAGTATGGAAGACCGAATGAGAGCTAAACGCACTGGCCAAGGTTACGCAATTACTCATCCAGACATTAATGCACCAGATTATGAAATCAAAGGACGAATTCTACACATGGTGACTAATCAATGCCAATTTAGTGGTGCACCGAAGGAAGATCCAAATGAACATCTTCGTACCTTTAATAGGATCTGCACTCTATTTAAAATAAGAGAAGTGGAGGATGAACAGATATATCTCATGTTATTTCCCTAGACTTTAAAGGGAGAAGCCAAAGATTGGTTGGAATCGTTACCTGAAGGGGCGATTGATACATGGGACGTTTTAGTTGAAAAATTTCTTAAATAATTCTTTCCGGCATCTAAAGCCGTAAGACTTCAAGGAGAAATTGTTACATTCACACAAAAATTAAATGAAACTCCATATGAGGCATGGACAAGATTTGGTAAGTTATTAAGAGGATGTCCGCAACATGGTTTAGACACTTGTCAAATAGTACAAATATTCTACCAAGGATGCGACATCACTACAAGGAAAGACATAGACATAGCAGCTGGTGGTTCTATTATGAAGAAAACAGAAACTGATGCTTACAAAATTATTGATAACACTGCTTCCCACTCACATGAGTGGCACCAAGAAAAAGATATCGTTAGATCATCTAAAGCAGCTAGAGCCGATTCTAGCCATGACTTAGATTCCATTTCCGCAAAGATAGATGCTGTCGAGAGACGAATAGAAAAGATGACTAAAGATATCCACTCAATACGAATTAGTTGTGAGCAGTGTGGAGGACCACATTTGACAAAAGATTGTCTCAGTATTGAACTAACAATGGAACAAAGAGAGAATGTTTCATATCTAAACCAAAGGCCTGAAAATAATTATCAGAATAATTATCAACCGCCAAGACCGATTTACAACCAAAACCAGAATTATAACCGAAATGTTCCATACAACAACCAACAAGGTCCTAGCAATCAACAAGTATCCAATAATACTTACAACCAGCAAAGACTTAATTTTCAAAACAAACCACCACAAACCGATGATAAAAAGCCAAATTTAGAAGATATGATGACAAAGCAAGTTGAATCTCAAACACAGTTTTCACATCTCAGAAACAAACCAATGAACAAAATGCTCAAGCATTTAGAAATCAACAAGCTTCTATTCAAAATCTGGAACAAGAAGTAAGTAACCTAGCAAGGTTAATAGGTGAAAGAAAATCGGGAAGTCTACCTAGTGATACAAATGCTAACCCCCGGAATGAAACAGCTAAAGCCATTACCACAAGAAGTGGTATCACACTTAAACCACCTGAAATACCTGTAATTTCTAATGAAGCTATTCCTACTCCACAAGAACCACAATCTGAGCAAGATAAGGAAAAAGAACCGGTAGTTGAAAAGGTTAATGAAGATAACACAGTTAAGGCTAAACCTTATGTTAAACCATACCAACCACCACTTCCTTACCCGAGTAAAATGAGAAAAGAGAGACTTGAAGCCGAGCAATCTAAATTCTTGGATATGTTTAAACAAATAAATGTCAATCTTCCTTTCATTGATGTGATTTCAGGAATGCCTAGATATGCTAAATTTCTGAAAGATCTAATCACAAATAGAAAGAAAATGGAAGAACTCTCGGCTGTTACTATGAATGCTAATTGTTCTGCAGTGCTGTTGAATAAGATACCAGAAAAACTATCTGATCCAGGAAGTTTCACAATTCCATGTTTTTTGGGTAGTCTAAGTTCAATAGAAGCATTGGCAGATTTAGGTGCTAGTATAAATCTAATGCCGTATTCACTATACGCAAAACTAGACCTTGGAGAATTGAAACCAACAAGAATAAGTATACAACTAGCCGATCGATCAATAAAATATCCTAGAGGGATAATGGAAAACATGCTAGTTAAAGTTGGTACTTTAGTATTTCCAGTAGATTTTGTTGTTCTGGATATGGAAGAAGATTCGCAAGTTCCTCTAATATTAGGAAGACCATTCTTAAACACGGCTAAAGCAATGATAGACGTGTTCGGTAAGAAACTGACACTAAGTATAGAGGACGAGAGTGTTACCTTTTCTGTTGATAGAGCAATGCAACAACCGCAATCTGCAGATGATACATGTTATTATATTCAAACTATAGAATCACATGCAGAATTGTTAGAAGAATTTCCAGAATTACAAGGAACAGGAGAATGTTCTTTAGGAGAAGGAACTGAACCAATTGATGAAACTGAAATGTTAGCTACACTTATGGCTAATGGATATGAACCAACAACAGAAGAAATTCAAATGCTAAAAGAGGAAGACAGATATCGATACAAATCATCGATAGAAGAACCACCAACATTAGAGTTAAAGCCACTTCCAAACCATTTGGAATATGCTTATTTACATGGTGAATCTGAATTACCTGTAATAATATCGTCTTCTCTTACTGAAAATGAAAAATCTCAACTCATTTCTGTGTTAAAAGCTCATAAACCAGCTATTGCATGGAAAATTCATGATATTAAAGGAATAAGTCATTCGTATTGCACACATAAAATCCTTATGGAAGAAGGTCATAAAACGTATGTGCAACGCCAACGAAGACTAAATCCTAATATGCAAGATATTGTAAAGAAAGAAATTATTAAACTGCTTGATGCAGGTTTAATTTATCCAATTTCTGATAGTCCATGGGTAAGCCCAGTTCAATGCGTACCTAAGAAAGGTGGCATGACTGTCATTACAAATGAGAAAAATGAGCTTATTCCTACTAGGACTGTAACAGGATGGCGTGTTTGTATTGATTATAGAAAATTAAATGACGCCACCAGAAAAGATCACTTTCCCTTACCTTTTATTGATCAAATGTTGGAAAGATTAGCCAGAAATAGTTACTATTGTTTTCTTGATGGTTTTTCCGGATATTTTCAAATTCCAATAGCACCCGAGGATCAAGAGAAAACCACATTCACGTGCCCTTATGGTACTTTTGCTTACAAACGTATGTCATTTGGACTTTGCAACGCCCCTGCAACCTTTCAAAGGTGCATGATGGCGATTTTTCACGACATGATAGAAGAATGCATGGAAGTTTTCATGGATGACTTTTCAGTCTTCGGTGATACATTTGAATCATGTCTAGTTAATCTTGAACGAATGCTTATTAGATGTGAACAATCAAATCTAGTTTTTAATTGGGAAAAATGCCATTTCATGGTTAAAGAAGGTATCGTTCTTGGACATAAAATTTCAAAGGAAGGAATTGAAGTGGATAGAGCTAAAGTAGATGTAATTGCTAAACTTCCACATCCCACCAATGTTAGAGGAGTTAGGAGTTTTCTAGGGCATGCCGGTTTTTACCGACGTTTCATAAAAGATTTTTCTAAAATTGCCACTCCTATGAATAAACTCCTAGAAAAGGATGCTCCATTCATCTTTTCAGATGAATGTATCAAATCTTTTAATATTCTTAAAGAGAAACTCACTAATGCACCAATTATGATAACTCCAAATTGGAATTTACTGTTTGAACTAATGTGCGATGCAAGTGATTTTGCAATGGGAGCCGTTTTAGGACAAAGGATTGAAAAACGATTTCAACCTATATATTATGCTAGTAAGACGTTACAAGGAGCACAAACAAATTACACAACTACTGAAAAAGAACTCCTTGCTATTGTCTTTGCTTTTGACAAATTTCGATCATATCTCGTTCTAGCTAAAACAGTGGTCTATACTGACCATTCTGCTCTTAGATACCTATTTTCGAAACAAGATGCCAAACCACGATTAATCCGTTGGATCTTACTCTTACAAGAGTTTGATATTGAAATCTGAGATAAAAGAGGAGCAGAAAATCTAGCCGCTGATCATCTTTCTCGTCTTGAAAATCCCGAATTAGAAGTTCTAAATGAATCAGCCATACAAGACAACTTTCCTGATGAATATCTATTGAAGATAGATCATAATGAAATTTCATGGTTTGCAGATTATGCAAACTACTTAGTATGTGGATTCCTTGAAAAAGGATTATCGTACCAAAAACGAAAGAAATTCTTTAGTGATATAAAACACTATTTTTGGGAAGATCCACATTTGTTTAAAAGTTGTCCCGATGGAATAATACGCCGATGTGTATTCGGAGATGAAGTTAGTAAAATCTTAAACCATTGTAACACAGGACCGACAGGAGGGCATTATGGGCCTCAACTCACAGCAAGAAAAGTTTATGATGCTGGATTCTATTGGCCTACAATTTACAAAGACGCACACCTTCTTTGCAAATCCTGTGATGCATGTCAAAGGGCCGGAAAAATAAGTCAACGTGATGAAATGCCACAAAATGTCATTCAAGTATGTGAAGTATTTGACATTTGAGGTATTGACTTTATGGGTCCATTTCCAAAATCTCATAATAATCTCTACATTCTCGTAGCCATTGATTATGTATCTAAATGGGCGGAAGCACAAGCTCTCCCGACTAATGATGCACGAGTTGTAGTCAATTTTTTAAAACGTCTTTTTGCAAGGTTTGGAACACCGAAAGCTTTAATAAGTGATCGGGGTACTCATTTCTGTAATAATCAACTTGAGAAAGTTCTCAAAAGATATGGAGTAACTAATAAAATCTCCACTGCTTATCATCCACAGACAAGTGGACAAGTTGAAAATACCAACCGAGCATTAAAACGTATTCTAGAGAAAATCGTAGGATCAAATCTGAAGGAATGGTCCATTAAATTGGAGGATGCACTCTGGGCTTTTAGAACAGCCTAAAAAACTCCAATTGGAACCATACCTTTTAAACTCGTTTACGGAAAAGCATGTCATTTTCCAGTAGAAATTGAACATAAAGCATTTTGGGCTTTGAAGACATGTAATCTTGATTTACATGAAGCTGGACGTCTACGATTAAGTCAACTAAACGAATTAGAAGAATTAAGACAAGAAGCATACGAAAATTCGTTAATCTATAAAGAAAGAACGAAGAAATGGCATGATAAAAGAATCAGAAGTTCAAAAGAATTTAAGGAAGGAGACAAAGTTCTTCTTTTCAATTCACGATTCAAGCTATTTCCTGGAAAATTGAAATCAAGATGGTCTGGACCATTCATAGTTAAAAGAGTTTTCCCGTACGGAACAGTAGAATTGATAAATTCAAATGGGATTGAATTTAAAGTTAATGGTCACAGAGTTAAACATTACATAGATAGTCCAATGGAAGTCGACAACGAAGTTAATCACAATTTCGACACCACAGCTAACTAAGTGTGGGGAGAATCAAGTCTTTAAAGGATAATATGTATTTCTGTTAGAATTAGATTTTCTGTTTTCGTGTAGTTCTCGAAAATGGAACCCGAATGGTCTTTCCCTAGCAGACCCTAAAGAACTAGTCTTCTCCCCCCATTCTGAATTTTTATTTTTTTTAGGTTTTACGAGATGAAGACTTCCTGTGAATTAAACCATGGTCTAATGCTACAAGCTTTGATCACTAAACGTAATAATGGCACACTTCCAAGTGAAATAGTATCATTAATCAGAGGTAAATTGGACGGAGTAAGAAAAGAATCCAGATGCGAAAATAATAAGTTACAATTTGGTAAAGGAAAATCAAAATTCGCAGCGAAAAGAAGAGCACGACACCTTGAAAGATGTCACAAATGCGAAAAATGGTCACACGAAGGAAAATGCTCGACGAATCAGACATATTCCAATACCGAATTTGTTACGCTATGCAAAGATGGACCGTTCATATGTTTAGAATAAAAAACGTTGAATGCTCGAGGTTACGCCTATGTAGCCATGGAAAACCAATTAGTCCAACTATCTTATGAGTGGGCTAGAGCATATCATTAAGAAATCTTTCTCACAGGTAAGTATGTACAGTTTTTATTTTTATTTTTATTTATATTTTTAACCTTTTGATAATAAACGCTAATTTGTTCGCTATAAAGTATTAAATTGGTATTCGATGAAATTAGGTCTTGCGACTGAAATTATTGATATCATACAAAAATTTATTACATCACTGCGAAATTTACCGTTTATTCTTAAGGTATAAATATCTTTAATCAATCAACCAAAATATTTCAAAAATTCGTCATGAGTTAAATTAGGTCATGAAATCGAAATTACTTTACCGAAAAGAGGGGCGCATATTTTTGATAATATTTGATTGATTAAAGTGGGATAAAAGACCAAAAAGATTTTTAATTTTATTTTTACTTTGTTTTTAAAATTAATATATTAATATTAAAATAATATTGTAAACTTGTTAAAATTAATATATATATTTAAAATTGTAAATATTTGAAAAATTAATATTTTAATATAAGTTTGTATGAAAACAAAAATATAATTTAAGTTTGGTGTAAATTTTTAATATGAATTTTTAATTTTATGTATCTTAAATTTAAGTTTGGTGTGATTATAAAAACAAAAAAATTTACTTTATTTCGTTAAGTTAAAAATATGATCTTTAAAATTCGTCGTGAGTTGAAGACTAGGTCGTTGAACCGAAATTGCTCTACCCAAGGGAGGGACGAGAACTTTTATTATCATTATTTTTTAATCTTATTGAATTAAAGTATGTCAAAAACATTTAAAAAAACCCAAAAATCTTTACTTTTAAAACCGCGCTTTGAATTGACAAATTTTAAAATTTTGTCGAGGGACGGACTAGGACAACGATGCGAAACGCCCTCCTCCTAAAAAGAAACAAATTTTTAAAATTTTATTAATTATATATTTTATAAAGTATAAGGTTTTATTTAAAAAAAAAAAGCTGAAAACACTGTAGCCGGCACCCCATGCGATCGCATGGGGTTTACATTTCAACTCCATGCGATCGCATGGAGCTGAAATCCAGGCCAGATACAAGCAGTTCCAGCGAGTCTGTCTTTCTCCACAAAAACACACACATACACGAACATACACTCAAATCCTCTCTTAATTTCATCATTTTTCCACCGTAATTCATCAAATTTTTCGCTCTAATCATGAAATTGTTCAGAAGCTTTTCAAAGAAGGTAAAAATTACACCCCTAAACTCTATAAATTCCTAGTTTTTGTGATAATTACCAATATTTTACCTAATGCAATTTTGTTGATTTCTTGTGTAATTAGTGTTAAATTGTTAGTATTTTATGCATGTATAACCTAGATTGATGCTATTTAACATGATTTGAAGCCAAAAACTTCAAAATTTTTAGAAATCTAGGGTTTGTGTTCTTGAGCAATTTGGGGCTTTTTGATATAAACAGGTTATGGCCGATTTTTATCATGAATTATTGCTTAATTGAGTAGTGTAACATGTTTAGGTAGTTAAATGATCCAAACATTGATCCTAAACATGATTTTTGGAGATTAAAGTGGACTTTTTAAGTCTAAAATTCATGAACTTGATTAATTTGATATATTTGCCATTTGAGACTTGTTTAATTGTTAGTAATGACTATTTTGACATGTTATTTGAGTTAAATGCTTATGAACTTTGTATACATTTTCATATGTGCTCATTTGAAAAAGTATAGAATTGTAAAAAATGTGAAAATGTGTATAAGTTTAATTTTGATTTAACATGTTATTGTGATTGTTTTAAGTTGTTATTTTGCTAACACTAATGCATATTTGGATGCACAAATTTTGTGTTTAATGTGTTTTGCAGAAAGCCGATACTGGAGGTTCAGGATCATCATCATCTAGACGACCTGCTCCAGCTCCAGAACCAGAACCAGAAATGCAATACGAGCCAGAACCTGAACAAGTACCACAACAGGAACCACAACAACAGCCTGATCAGCACGTACCCTACTATGATCCGCTACAGTTACCTAATGAATTCGTAGTATTTCCCCCGCATCCGCCTGTAAAATACCTAACAATTTCGGAACACACATTGCATCCTAATTTGAGATTCGATAGACGATGGAGAGATTACCCATCATATCAAAGTAATAAATTCAAATTAGTAACAAAAGAGGTAGAGGTGCCGAGGGTAATTGATTGGAATCCTTTGGAAACGGTCCATCTAGCTGACCATGTTAGACAGCCTTTGATTCAAAGGTATGGTAGTTCTTCTTTTACAGATTGGGAACGTCTTTTCACCATTCGTAGACCTGTATATAAGGAATGGTGTGTTGAGCTGATGAGTACTATAGCGTTAAATGTAGATGTAGATAGGTTAGATGATAGAGGTTTTCTTAGATTTATCCTTGGCGGTAGGATGTACAGAATGTCCATGATGGACATGGCCAGGGCATTACAGATTTACACTCCTAGTGAATTGCTACTACCCGATTGTATGAGTTTGATTTATCGTGGTGAAAGGGTAGATAGGAACTTTGACGCGAACGCCTTTTGGAGGCGTATGTCAAACTATAATGTTTTTACACTAGGAGGAAAACACTCCTACTTACATATTAACAAAGCCGAACTTCGTGTAATTCATAGATTTTTGGCTAACTCGATTACACAGAGAGGTCACAATAAGGAGAAAATGACCTTACATGATTTATTTTACCTAAAGTGTATTCGAGACCCAGGAAGCTTTGTTAATATCCCTTACTGTATTAGTTTTTATTTATCTAAAATGGTAGAAGAAATGCAGGAGGGGAGTATAATAGGAGGAGGTATTTTTGTTACTCTCATTGGAGAGTATTTAGGTGTTGATAGGAACCAAGGGGGTCCATTACAGCTTTGTAGAGAACAGGATGAGACTATAGGATTGCGGGTTTATATGGGTGCTAAGGTATTAAATAGTAGACTCAACCAGGCACTTCCTTATGAAGGTAATCATCCTCAGGTAGAGAGAGGCTTAGAAGAGGAAATGGAGGAAGCGGAAGACATTAGGGATGTCTTTCGATATGCTATTCTTGACGTCCACGTTCGTATAGATGAGGAAGCAATGACGAACGCGGCCAGACATAGTATGTAGTGGAACTCCGAGCGAGTATATGAGGACTATAGGCGATGCCAACACGATAGCTGGTTAGTTCATCAGCACCAAATCATGAGCCAGCTATCATATCAGGTACCAAATAATTATGTGCCTACTCGACCTGCTCATTTTCCGCCACACAACCCCGACATCCGACCGCCCTTTAACCGGTATGACTATAACCAAGCCTATCAGAACACCTATAACCAAAAATGGAACCCACCTGACGAGATGAACTGGAACCCCTATCCAGACTGATTTAGTTCCATTGGTTATTTTTATGATTTTTATGTTTTTATCTTTTTACTTATTCATGTTTAAACTTATGTTATTGGATATATTTATGTAATTTTTATCATTTTTATTATTATTGTGTACTATTATTTCACATTTAGGATTTGAAAGTGGGATATTAAGTCCCATTTCAAATTGCCATGCATGTTTATATTTGTATGTATGTATATTGTCGATTGTACAAAACAGGGTAAAACAGCGCATTTTCAAAGACTGGCATTAAGTTCAGCAAAAGCTAGTAATTTTGACGACAAGATGAAAAATAAATGTGATGTAACAACAAGATGGAATGAACAAATGATATGCACCATTTATCATTCAGCAAACAAACGCCAATATGTTTGGAAACTTTAGTAAAATTTAATCATTTTTCTACGCTAATCACCCTCAATAATTTAAATTGTTACAGATTTCTTGCAAATGAGGGCATTGCAAGATCTTAAGTGTGGGAAGGGGTTAAATTCTTTTGGATTTTTAAAATTTTTAACTTATACACTTGGTTACCATTAAAAATACTAGTAACGCAATAGTTGTATTAGAATCTAGTGCTCTCTGATAATAAAGAATAGCCCTAGTCTTATATACTGACTACCCAATTATAGTAAAATTTTTCAAAATTTTCAATTAAATGAACTCAAAATCATGTTTATATATATTTATGAACGATAAAACTAGGTGTTAACACCGAAATTATTGTTACCTCGGAAAGGACATAAATTGAGAAACAAACCAAAATGTTAGAATTCATTTAAAATGGAATAGAGGACAATAAAAAGGCAAATAAAAGAAAATAAAAGCCAAGTGTGGAAAAATTTACCAAGTTATTTAAAACATAAGTCACATATTTTTGTAACAAATAACTGAAGATATTTTGTTTTGGACGATTTTAATCAGTTTTACCCGATTTACTGTAATATATTTGAAAGAAAGATGGATCTACACGATGAATCAATTCCATCATTAAAAGGAAGTAAAGTCTTCCGAAAAAGAAACGCGCTTTTTGATTTAGGTCATGAAGTTGTCGTCCAGACCAGCTGTAGGTTGACGAAAAATCTAGAAAAGTCATCTCTAAAATCAGCAGGAA
Source organism: Rutidosis leptorrhynchoides (assembly GCF_046630445.1). Classification (NCBI taxonomy): domain Eukaryota; kingdom Viridiplantae; phylum Streptophyta; class Magnoliopsida; order Asterales; family Asteraceae; genus Rutidosis; species Rutidosis leptorrhynchoides. The sequence continues at coordinate 140,224,574 of NC_092340.1, forward strand.
ATCCACGGACCTCAGCATCAAACAGGGTCACCAAGTAGTCAGACTTATCCTAACCATGAGAGGATCTGTCTTGTAAAATGGGGAGAACGCCGTGAAAATTAGCTGGATAAGACTAATGAATCAGATCCCCAGAAAAGGATAATCTCCTTAAAGATCAAAAATCAGCTTTTAAGACTGATATTACTCAATCCTTGAGATTGACCTTAAAGATTGAGAATTACAAACTCATGGAATTCAATGATATCTAAACTCGAGCTTGAACGAGAAAATATTTTGATCAAAATTAAAACCAATTTGTTTTCTGAAAACCCATTTTCAATGCGTTCATTACCGTTGAACGTAAAATCCTAGGAATTCACCTGGAATTCATTAGGTCACCTGAACCAAATCGGGTGTCAACCGTAAGAACGGTGGTTACATAGCATGGTCAAAGACAGGACCTTGTGCCAGACCGGAAAATTATAAGGGTGAGCTTTACTATTGCTCCTACAAAGGATAGTAATTGCGTCCGACACGTTATAGACCATAATTAAAAGTATGTCAGGGGACATTGCCTTAACAGTTGCTTGTTCAACGCTTTCCTTTACAACCGGACGGTAGTTTACCGAAAGGTAATATACGGAACAAGTATACTGGACGTGTTGCTTTCCCAATACAAGGTTAGCAAGTGGGTGACACAAAATCGCAAGTTTTGAACTAAAATTTTCAAATCTAAAACCCACCAAACCCACAAAAAGAATTTGCAAACACCGGTGAAGGGTTATTCCGGAAAACTTATCTAGGGTAAAAGCTAGATTTAATTTTCAAAAGATCAAATGTTTTCATAAAGATCCAATTTCCTTAAAGGATCTAAAATTTTTATAGTCATGTGGGACTGTAAACCACATCGTTACTACCATTGTTTATACCGCCGTATAGAAATCACTGATGTACAAAGTGTGAAGAATAAAGAAGTGATTCTAGTATTTCAAGACTATATTGCTTGAGGACAAGCAACGCTCAAGTGTGGGAATATTTGATAATGCTAAAAACGAACATATATTTCATAGCATTATCCCTCAAGAAAGACAAGCTTTTAGTTGCAATTGTTCTATTTACAAGTAATATTTGTTTAAATAATAAAAGGTGAGGACAAAAGACAGATTCGACGAATTGAAGACGCAAACGACCAAAAAGCTCAAAAGTACAAAATACAATCAAAGAGGTTCCAATTATTGATAAGAAACGTCTTAAAATTACAAGAGTACAAGACGCGAAACACAAAGTACAAGATATTAAATTATACGCAAGGACGTTCAAAAATCCGGAACCGGGACCAGAGTCAACTCTCAACGCTCGACGCAACGGATTAAAAATTACAAGTTAACTATGCACATAAATATAATATAATATTTAAATAATTCTTATAATTATTTATATATTATATTTATTTAATTAAAACGTCGACAAACAAGAAAACATGGAACTTTGAGCTGTCACCGACGGCCATGCGATCGCATGGCCTGGAGGAAGAAATCCCATGCGATCGCATGGCTAACTTTTCCAGCCCACATGCCTATAAAAATCGAGTTTTGGTGCATCATTTAACACATCTTTTCTCTTCATTCATCAACGTATATGTATATATATTTATATTATAATTTTAATTTTAATTTTGATTTCTAATAATAAGGGTATGTTAGCGAATGTTGTAAGGGTGTAAGTCGAAATTCTGTCCGTGTAACGCTATGCTATTTTTAATCATTGTAAGTTATGTTCAACCTTTTTACATTAATGTCTTGTAGCTAAGTTATTATTATGCTTATTTAAAATGAAGTAATCATGATGTTGGGCTAATTACTAAAATTGGGTAATTGGGCTTTGTACCATAATTGAGGTTTGGACAAAAGAACGACACTTGTGGAAATTAGACTATGGGCTATTAATGGGCTTTATACTTGTTTAACTAAATGATAGTTTGTTAATTTTAATATAAAGATTTATAATTGGACGTCCCTATAAATAACCATATACACTCGATCGGACATGATGGGCGAGATATTTATATGTACGAATAATTGTTCATTTAACCGGACTCGGGAATGGATTAATAGTCACTAGAATTATTAAAACAGGGGTGAAATTATGTACAAGGACACTTGGCATAATTGATAACAAAGTATTAAAACCTTGGGTTACACGCAGTCGATATCCTGGTGTAATTATTAAACAAAGTATTAAGACCTTGTTACAGTTTAAGTCCCCAATTAGTTGGAATATTTGACTTCGGGTATAAGGATAATTTGACGAGGATACTCGCACTTTATATTTATGACTGATGGACTGTTATGGACAAAAACCAGACGGACATATTAAATAATCCAGGACAAAGGACAATTAACCCATGGGAATAAACTAAAATCAACACGTCAAACATCATGATTACGGAAGTTTAAATAAGCATAATTCTTTTATTTCATACATAATTCCTTTATTTTCATATTTAATTGCACTTCTAATTATCGCATTTTTATTTATTGTCATTGTATTTAATTTTACTTTTAATTATCGTACTATTTAATTATCGCAAGTTTATTTTATCGCACTTTTATTTATCGCAATTTCATTATCGTTATTTACTTTACGCTTTAAATTAAGTCTTTTATTTATTTAATATTTTAAATTAGGTTTTAACTACGACTAAAGTTTTAAAAATCGACAAACCGGTCATTAAACGATAAAAACCCCCTTTATAATAATAATATTACTTATATATATATATTTGTATTTTTATAAATTAAAACTAATATAGCGTTAAGCTTTGTTTAAAAGATTTCCCTGTGGAACGAACCGGACTTACTAAAAACTACACTACTGTACGATTAGGTACACTGCCTATAAGTGTTGTAGCAAGGTTTAAGTATATCCATTCTATAAATAAATAAATATCTTGTGTAAAATTGTATCGTATTTAATAGTTTTTCCTAGTAAAATATAAGCTATTTCATATACACCTCGCATAACATCACCAGCCCTTACTTAAATCTACCCAATAAATCTCTTAGTTATCCACCATGTACTAGACTTATAGTGGTTCCATAGCTTCTAACCTTGACCATGCCCAAATGGTCCTATAGTACATCGACATGAGTCTTATACTCTTGACCAATGTCTTTATCTGGTCCTATGGTAATTCCCCATGTACTTTATAGTATTTCTGATGGGTTCAAACCTTGACCAATGTATAAACACAGATAATTAATTACCTTATAATTGTCGACTTTATAAAAGGTTTTAATCACGTTTATTGGTGGAAGGACAATAATAACGAGGTTTAATATCATAGACAAAAAGCGAATACGAAACAATAATCATCCCTAACTAACATTATTAAATCATGGCAAACAATCAAGTAATTACTCACACATCATGGCAACAAGCATTTCTAATATTAATAAATCACAAACATCGAACAAGAATATTATAATAAATTAATAAAAGAAATGATAGATATTACCGAATAATGTCGGCAGAATAACACTTGTATTTTTTCATAATATCCATAGTATTACAATGCTTGATAGCTTCTACTACTAACTACATACTAATCTCCTATTGATCACTAGAGAGCGACAATAGAGAGATAATTACATTTCCTAATCTTTGTACTTTTCTCTCTCTAGAATCTAGAGAGAGAAAGTAGAGAGAGAAATAATCTCCTATAGATCACTAGAGAGCGATTATAGAGAGATGTTTTAGAGAGAGAAGTGAAGAAGGTGTGTGTTGAAATGGTAGGATGAGCCACCTATTTATAGGAAAGCTTGATGGCAAATTTGTAAATAAATGGGATTGGTGACCAAGCAAAGCATCTTGAGAACTTGGTGGCCAAGGTGACCTTGGAGAGCAAGTATAACTTGGAGAGCAAGCACATTCTAGATTATTCCAAATTTTTGCCAGCAAACGGCTGGCAGGCCATTTGGTAAGCCGTTTGCAGGGGCCGTTTGCCAGCCTTGCCCGTTTGCTGTGCCCGTTTGCTTGACCTGTGTAGCAGGATGTTTGCCATAGTGGTAGGGCATTTGGCAAGCCGTTTGGCCTGCCCTGGTTTGCTGATTTTACTGGATCGTAACTTGATTTCTGGTCTTTCACCGTTTTCGCTCTAGAATCTTCATTTTAGCTCCGATTCTGACGATTCTTGCGCCCACGTGTTCGTAATTAAATATTATAAAATATGAGATTAAGTAAATAAAATTTTACAAAAATTATAAAATAAGTTATTTAAACGTGAGTTAATCGTCTTAGCCGGTTTTGCTCGTTTTTCATCTGTTTTAAGTGATTCTTGAAACATAGCCTTCGTAATGACATAATCTACCAAATGAAGCAAATAAATGCTTATTTGGATGATAAAGTCAATTACTTGATCATAAATGGGGCTAATATCGGGGGTAAAAATGTGACTTTTTAGCCGATATCAAATTTCTTCAGGGGAAATGAGTTAATACTTCATAACTCGTTGATACAATATACGCGTTGTTGATTTGTTGATGATGTTGGTGATTATAGAATTGGCGGAACTTGTAGTGCTACAGGTTTTACCGGTGTTGGTGATTCTGACGGTACTGTTGATGCTGCTGGTAAAACAAGTCTAGCTTGTAAATCGTGCACCATTCCGGTCAGGGTTTCTACTCTTCCTACTATCGTTTTGGTCTACTCATCTGATTTACGGTTATGGCTGGAATAGATAATCTCTAAGACTTTAGAGATTACATAATCGCCACAGAATATTACTCCAATGAAGTTATGAATCAATACTTCATCGGTTATTGTTGTTGGTACTCCTTGGTATCTATGGTGAGTATGACGTTGATGCTCGAGGTACAGATTGTGATGTTGAGGTATGGAATGCGGATGTTATTGTTGGTTGTGGTAATGATACTGTTGGTGTTGATGATGGTGGTACTATTGATGCCGGTGATGCTGCTGGTGCTTGTAACCTTTGCACCATATTTTCCAAAGCCACTACCCGAGCGCGAAGCTCGTTGACTTCTTCTATTACATCAGGGTGATTGTCAGTTCGGATGAGCGAACGAATAAGATCTAGAATTTTAGATAGTATATAATCACGACGAGATACTCTGGAAATAAGAGAGAAAATGGTATTACGAACAGGTTCGCCGGTAAGTGCTTCAGGTTCCTCGCCAAGAGGGGAATGTGGTGGATAGAAGGGATCACCTTTTTCTTGTCTCCAATGATTAAGTAGACTACGAACCCATCCCCATTTCATCCAGAATAGATGATGGCTAATTGGTTGATCCATTCCAGTCACACTGCTTTCGGAGCTCGAGTGAAAATCCATATCGGAATAGCTATTGGAATCTAAGGAATTTGAACTAGATACAGGATTCATTTTGTGTAATCAAGGAAAAGATTTTTGGAATGAAATAGATTATAGGACTAATTTGGTATTCCTCAATACATAGTTTACATATGTATTTATAATACCAGAATCCCATAAGTTACGGAGGATTTTACGGAAGATGTCAGGCAAAGTTTACTGTAATAGATATGCCAAGATATGAATTTTGTCTATACACTATCTATGCAATCAATGAAGTAAGAAGCATCTAGACTTAAGAATGATAAGTGATGTGTTCTAGAGGGTGTGTATGAAACGGCTATCAATTTTATATTTATTTACTACAGGAAATCACCTAAATTAAACTAAAAAACAAAAGGCAAGTATATCTATCGTGTAATAATATAGCTAAGGTAAAGTCCGGAAGGTTGATCCGTGGACACTATTATTGGGTGTCTTACTAGGTCAAATTAGTTAATTAAGTAGTTAAACTAGATTTAGTAATACACAGTAATTATAGGTAACTTTGGGGGGATTTACCGTTTAATGACTGGTTTGTCAATTTTGAGACTTATATCACATTTAAAACCTAATGCAAAATATTAAATATAAATATAACTTATTTTAAAGAGTAAAGTAAATGACAACAAATAAAAGTGCAATAATTAAAAATATAAATAAAGCGTAAAAATAAAAGTGCGATAATTTAAAGTACAATAAATAAAATGACGATAAATGAAAGTACGATGAGATATAAAATAAAGGAATTATGCTTATTTAAACTTCCGTAATCATGATGTTTGACGTTTTGATTTTAATTTATTACCATGGGTTAATTGTCCTTTGTCCTGGATTATTCGATACGTCTATCTGGTTTTTGTCCATAACAGTCCATCGGCCATAATTATAAAGTGCGAGTATCCTCGTCAAATTACCCTTATACCCGAAGTTAAATATTCCAACTAATTGAGGACTTAAACTGTAACAAGGTTTTAATAATTTGTTAACAATTACACCAATTTTCCTTGTATGTAATCCACCCCTGTTTTAATGAGTTCATTGACTATTAATCCATCCCCGTGTCCGGTCAAATGGACAATTATTAGTACTTATAAATATCCAGTCCATCGTATCCGATCGAGTGTATGTGGTTATTTATAGATACGTCAAATTGTAAATCTTTATATTAGATTAACGAACTATCATTCAGTTAAACAAATATAAAGCCCATTAATTGCCCATAGTCTAATTTTCACAAGTGTCAGTCTTTTGTTCAAATCCCAATTATGGTCCAAAGCCCAATTACCCAATCTTAATATTTAGCCCAACATCACGATTACTTCGGCTTAAATAAGCATAATAATAACTTAGTTACGAGACATTAATTTAAAAAGGAAGAACAAAACTTACAATGATTATTTATAGCGTAGCGTTACAAGGACAGAGTTTCGATTTAAACCCGTAAAACATTCTTACAATAACCCAATTATTATTAAACTTAAATTAAAATTATAATCATAAAATAAAAATATATATATATATATATATCGTATATGATATGAGAAAGGAAAAGAAAAAGGTGTAGTTTCTTCATTACTCCGTGCCTTGCTTTTATAGGCAAATGATTGATACTGTTGTAGGTGGAATGTTAGCTGGCTACCATTCAAAGTTGAATCAATAATATCTCGTTGCGAATTATTGATTTGAAATTTTCACTTATGACCCTTTAACTATGTTCAATTAACAACTTTTTATTATTTATTATTATTCTTATTATGAATTATTTAAATATTATATTATATTATTGTGCATAGTTGACTTGTACTTTCAGCTCCGTTGCGTCGAGCGTTGAAAGTTGGTTCATGTCTCGGTTCCGGATTTTCGAACGCCTTTTCGTATAATTTAATATCTTGTACTTTGCGTTTTGCGGCTTGTACTTTTGTAATTTTGAGATGTTTCTTATCAATAAATTGAACCACTTAAATTGTACTTTGTACTTTTTAGCTTTTTGGTCATTTGCGTCTTCAAATCGTCGAATCTGTCTTTTGTCTTCACCTTTTATTATTTAAACGATAATTACTTGAAATTAGAACAATTGCAACTAAAAGCTTGTCTTTCTTGAAGGATAATGCTATGAAATATATGTTCGTTTTTAGCATTATCAAATATTCCCACACTTGAGCGTTGCTTGTCCTCAAGCAATATAGAACTTGAATATAACTTTACCAGAATCACTTCTTTATTCTTCACACTTTGTACATCAGTGATTTCAATACGGCGGTATGAACAATGATAGTAACGATGTGGTTTACAGTCCCACATGACTATAAAAATTTAGATCCTTTAAGGAAATTGGATCTTTATGAAAACATTTGATCTTTTCAAAATTCATTCTAGATTTTATCCTAGATAAGTTTTCCGAAATAACCCTTCACCGGTATTTGCAAATTGTTTTTGTGGGTTTGGTGGGTTTCAGATTTGAAAATTTTAGCTCAAAACTTATGGGTTTGTGTCACCCACTTGCTAACCTTGTATTGGGAAACACACGTCCAGTTTACTTGCTCCGTATATTACCTTTCGGTAAACTACCGTCCGGTTGTAAAGGAAAGCGTTGAACAAGCAACTGTTAAGGCAATGTCTAATGACATGCAGATGTTCATGGTCCAAAACGTGTCGGATGCAATTACTATCCTTTGTAGGAGCAATAGTAAAGATCACCCTATAATTTTTCGGTCTGGCACAAGGTCCTGTCTTCGACCATGCTATGCAACCACCGTTCTTACGGTTGACACCCGATTTGGTTCAGGTGACCTAATGAATTTCAGGTGAATTCCTAAGATTTTACGTTCAATGGTAATGAACGCATTGAAAATAGGTTTTCAAAAAAAAATCGGTTTGTAATTTGATCAAAATATTTTCTCATTCAAGTTCTAGTTTAGATATCATCGAATTCCATGAGTTTGTAATTCTCAATCTTTAAGGTCAATCTCAAGGATTGAGTGATATCGGGCTTAAAAGCTGATTTTTAATCTTTAAGGAGATTATCCTTACTGGGGGTCTGATTCATTAGTCTTATCAAGCTAATTTGCACGGCACCCTCCCCATTTTACGAGATAGATCCTCTCATGGTTAGGATAAGTCTGACCACATGGCAACCTTGTTTGATGCTGAGGTCCACGGATTTTCTGCTGATTTTAGAGATGACTTTTCTTGATTTTTCGTCAACCTACAGCTGGTCTGGACGACAACTTCCTGACCTAAATCAAGAAGCGCGTGTCTTTTTCAGAAGACTTTACTTCCTTTTAATGATGGAATTGATTCATCGTGTAGATCCATCTTTCTTTCAAATGTATTACAATAAATCGGGTAAAACTGATTAGTAACGTCCAAAACAAAAGTACCTGCAATAATCTTGTACAAAATATGTGATATATGTTTTAAAGAACTTGGTAAATTCTTCCCACACTTAGCTTTTATTTATTCTTTTCTTTGCCTTTTTATTCTTTTCTATTCTATTTTAAATGAATTCAAGCGTTTTGGGTTGTTTATCAATTTATGTCCTTTCCGAGGCAACAATAATTTTGGTATTAACACCTAGTTTTATCATTTATAAATATGTATAAACATGATTTTTAATTCATTTAGTTGAAAATTTTCAAATTTTCACAAAATTTGGCAATTAAACCAAGTGTAAACCCGAGAGAATTTATAACCCTTCCCCACACTTGAGATCATGCAATGCCCTCATTTGCAAGAAATCAGTAAAAATTTAAATTCATGAGGGTGATTAGTGTAGAAAAATGATTAAAAATACCGAGTTTGCAAAAATATTGTTTTATATCACATTTGATACTTTACATCTTGTCGTTAAAATTAGTAGCTTTTGCTCAACTTAATGTTAGTCTTTGAAAGTGCGCTGTTTTACCCTGTTGTGTACATGATAAAATACAAACATATATACATATTTTTGAAGTTGGGTATATTACCCCACGTTCATATAATATTTTTTTTTGGCATACTTTAGATCAATAATATTAAAAATAATGATAACAAAATTTGTCGTCCCGCCCTCGGGTAAAGCAATTTCGGTTCCATGACCTAGTCTTTAACTTACGACGAATTTTAGAAATCATTTTTTTAAACTTAATGAAATAAAGTAAATTTTTATTTTTAAATTCACACAAAACTTAAATGCATATTAATTTCATACAAAACCTACAAAACAAAAATTCAGAATGGGGGGAGAAAACTAGTTCTTTAGTGTCTACTAGTGGAAAAGACCAATCGGATTCCATTCTCGGAACTACACGAGAACAGAACAACTAACTCTAGACAACGTTTTCTTTTTAGAACATTTGAATCTCCCCACACTTAGGTAGCCGTGGTGTCGAAATTGTGATTAACTTCATCGTCAATTTCTTTTAGACCATAATCAACTTGCATATCTGTGACTTTTGCTTTAAGCCATTGGTCGGATTCCTGTGTAATATCCACAAATTCAACTAGTTTCGCCTTTTCTTTAGATACTAACCGGTTACATAACTTAAAGTTCCCCTTGGTTCTAGCATCGCGAATCCGTTTAATAAGTTTCTTCATTGAACTATTAATAACGGATTCATTTAATTTCGTATCAACAACGGGGTTCTTTGTTATCAGGTCATCATTAGGTTTTACTTCATATTCCCTACACTTAGGCGTTTTATTATTATTAAGCACTACCGTTGGAGTTGATAAAACAATATGCTTCTCATCGATCGTTTTTATCTGTTCAACTGTTTTGGTTGGTGGAGATTTAGACTTTCAACTCACAAAGGTGATCGATTTTTTATCATTACTAAGTGTCATTCTACCCTCTCTTACATCAAATAACACCCCGGTGGATGCTAAGAATGGTCGACTTAAAATTAGAGGAATGTTTGAGTCCTCTTCTATGTCAATGACAATAAATTCGACTAGAAAGGTTAAATTACCTACTTGAACGGGTAGGTTGTCAGCAATTTCAACTGGGTGCTTAATGGTTTGGTCAAAGAGTCGAACACTCATTTTCGTTGGACTTAACTCACTCCTAATCTCAACTGGGTACTCCTAATCTCTTATATAATGAAAGAGGCATAACACTTATACTCGCACCTAAATCTGCTAATTTCAACTGGGTTGTCAGCAATTTCAACTGGGTACTCCTAATCTCTTATATAATGAAAGAGGCATAACACTTATACTCGCACCTAAATCTGCTAGTGCATCATACATGACTAAATCACTAAGTAGACAAGGAACAATAAATTCACCCGGATCACCCATCGTGGGTGGAGGTTTTGGTGGAACTGTCTTCACCGGATTTATTTTTACGGTTTTTGTTTCTTGCACTTTCTTATTCTTCTTCTTCTTTCCAGAGGTATCACAAACTTTATTACCTATGACTTGCTCATACTCAACTCCTTTTCTTGGAAACGAGATGGGTGGTTTGTATGGTGCCACCACTGGCTTTACATACTCGGGTGGTGGTGGTGTTGTAACTTCTTCATTGTTACTCACATCTAAAACCTTCTCATCTTCTGATGATGGTTTTTCAGAATTCGTTGATACCATATTAACATTCTCATTCCGAGGATTTACTTCAGTATTACTTGGTAGCTTTCCTTGTTCCCTCTCACTCATCATGCTAGCAAGAGTACCTACGTGTTTTTCTAGATTCAAAATGGAAGTTTGTTGAGTTCTTAATGACTGATCAAACCTCTCATTTGTTTGGGTTTGAGATGTAATAAATTGTGTTTGAGATTCCATTAGCTTTTGTACCATTTCTTCCAGATTTGACTTTTTCTCTTCGGTTTGTTGTGGTGGTTTATACAAGCCAGGTCTTTGTTGATTGAAAGTGTTGTTTTGAGTTGGTTGGTTATTCGGACTTTGTTGGTTATACGAGTTATTGTTGGGTCCATTTGGATTTTAAAGAATGTTTTGATTTTGATTGAAGTTTAGCCTTGGCGGTTGATAATTATTTTGATAATTATTTCCCGGCCTTTGGTTCATGTATGAAACATTCTCACGTTGTTCCATCGTTTGCTCAATGTGACAATCTTTCGTTAAGTGTGGTCCACCACATTGCTCACAACTGATTCGTATTGCGTGAATATCTTTATTCATCTTTTCCATTCGTCTCTCGAAAGCATCTATTTTTGTGGAAACGGAATCAAAGTCATGGCTAGAATCGGCTCTAGCTGCTTTAGATAAACAAAAAATATCTTTTTCCTGGTGCCACTCATGTGAGTGGGAAGCAGTGTTATCAATAATTTTGTAAGCTTCAGTTGAGGTTTTCTTCATCATGGAACCACCAGCTGCTATGTCGATGTCTTTTCGTGTAGCAATGTCGATACCTTGGTAGAATATTTGTACTATATGATAAGTGTCTAAACCGTGCTGAGGACATCCTCTCAACAACTTTCCAAATCTTGTCCACGCCTCATATAATGGTTCATTTGGCTTTTGCGCGAACGTAACAATTTCTCCTTGAAGTCTCACGGCTTTAGATGCCGAAAAGAATCATTTAAGAAATTTCTCAACTAAAACATCCCATGTGTCAATCGCTCCTTCAGGTAACGATTCTAACCAATCTTTGGCTTCTCCCTTTAAAGTCCAGGGAAACAACATGAGATAGATCTGTTCATTCTCAACTTCTCTGATTTTGAATAGAGTACAGATCCTATTAAAGGTTCGAAGATGTTCGTTCGGATCTTCTTTTGGCGTACCACTATATTGGCATTGATTAGTTACCATGTGGATTTATCCTTTGATTTCATAATCTGGCGCATTAACATCTGGCTTAATAATGGCGTGACCTTGGCCAGTGCGTGTAGCTCTCATTCGATCTTCCATACTTAGAGGTTCCGTTACTTCCATAATTGAATTTGTTGAATCCGAATCACTAGAGGATTCTGATTTAATGGTTTCTTCCTCGACAATCTCTGAATGAGTAATTTGCGGTTCAGGAGGAATGATTAGTGGTTCAGGATCTCTGAATTGTCCCTGAATATCCTCCGGGTTCTCAATTGTGAAGTCTGGTTCAAAAAATGGATTATCGGAAATTTGAGTTGGAGAACTTGTTCGACTAGATGATGATTCTAAAGAAAAATCAACGGCGACAATATTGGCTAGATGTCTTGATCGAGTTACAGGTGGTGAACGTATGAAAGGTGGTGAACGTTTTGCTCGGTGCATTCACTGATTATCCTAATAGTTATAAAGATAAAAATTATTAAAGTTATCAAATTAATAGACTTTTTTGATTTTGTCCACGTTTCGAATAGCCAATAGATGCAGCAGGTAGACAGGACCCTTTAAATCGGAAGCCCACAACTCGCCACTAACAAATCCAACTATCACTACGAACCAGAAAATTTAGATGTCTATCAATTTAATCGCTTAAAATAATTTTTCGTTTGAAATTTTGAAATAAAAATCTATGTCCTAAAAACTAGAGCGTCGAGAAATAAGAAAAAAAAAGAGCGCGTCGAAAAATGTCGAAAAATAAAAGGTCAAAAAATAAGAAAATTGTAGCGCGTCGAAAATTAAAAAGGGATTCCAAACGAAAAACGGGAATTACTTAAAAGGATACTAAAATTTTAACACGGCGTCGCAAAATTTTAAGGAACCTAAATCTTAGTCTAAAGAAAAAGCACTTAAGGGATTTTACGGTAAAGCCTAAAAATCTAAAAGTATAAAAATAACTATAGCAAAACTAAACTTAATACTAAAAGTTGTGACTAGAGTCTAAAAATCTAAAGGTAATAAAACTTAAATTTTTTTTTTAATTTTATAGACAAAATCTTAAAAATATATATTTTTTAATTAATTTTTTTAATAAAAATTTTATTTTTATATTTTTAAAATTTTTTTTAACGATTTTAATATTTTTTTTAAAATTTCTTTTCTTTTTTTTTTACGAAATTAATAATTTTTTTACGTTTATTTTTTTAACTACTTTTTTTAAAAAATTTTTATTTTATTTTTATTTTTAAAAAAAACGAGATTTTTTTTATTATTATTATTTTTTAAATTTTATTTTATTTTTATTTTTTTTGATTTTTCGATTTGATTTTAATTTTTTTTAATTTTTTTAACTTAAAAAAGTAGAAAAGCAAAAACTTTTTAATTGTTTTTTAATTCATTTACTATTTATTGAATAGTAAATGAAACGAAATTAATTAATTTACTATTCACATGAAAACGATATGATAGAAATTATAAATTATAAGTTACATAATATACCCCTGAAGTATTTAATAAATACGACTTTTTAAAACTTTACGATTCAAATTTGATTCAAAATTATTATTATATTATTATATTTTATTTTAATATTATTATATTTATTAAATTATTATATTTAAATTAATATATCTTTAATAAGTCAAAAACTAAAAAAAACTTAAATATCCCGTGAAGACACAAAAAGTGTCCCCGGCAGCGGCGCCAAAAACTTGATGTGTTCTAGAGGGTGTGTATGAAACGGCTATCAGTTTTATATTTATTTACTACAGGAAATCACCTAAATTAAACTAAAACACAAAAGGCAAGTATACCTATCGTGTAATAATATAGCTAAGGTAAAGTCCGGGAGGTCGATCCGTGGACACTATTATTGGGTGTCTTACTAGGTCAAATTAGTTAATTAAGTAGTTAAACTAGATTTAGTAATATATAGTAATTATAGGTAACTTTGGGGGGATTTACCGTTTAATGACTGGTTTGTCGATTTTGAGACTTATATCACATTTAAAACCTAATGCAAAATATTAAATATAAATATAACTTATTTTAAAGAGTAAAGTAAATGACAACAAATAAAAGTGCAATAATTAAAAATATAAATAAAGCATAAAAATAAAAGTGCGATAATTTAAAGTACGATAAATAAAATGACGATAAATGAAAGTACGATGAGATATAAAATAAAGGAATTATGCTTATTTAAACTTCCGTAATCATGATGTTTGACGTTTTGATTTTAATTTATTACCATGGGTTAATTGTCCTTTGTCCTGGATTATTCGATACGTCTATCTGGTTTTTGTCCATAACAGTCCATCGGCCATAATTATAAAGTGCGAGTATCCTCGTCAAATTAACCTTATACCCGAAGTCAAATATTCCAACTAATTGAGGACTTAAACTGTAACACGGTTTTAATACTTTGTTAACAATTACACCAATTTTCCTTGTATGTAATCCACCCCTGTTTTAATGAGTCCATTGACTATTAATCCATCCCCGTGTCCGGTCAAATGAACAATTATTAGTACTTATAAATATCCCGCCCATCGTATCCGATCGAGTGCATGTGGTTATTTATAGATACGTCAAATTGTAAATCTTTATATTAAATTAACGAACTATCATTCAGTTAAACAAATATAAAGCCCATTAATAGCCCATAGTCTAATTTCTACAAGTGTCGGTCTTTTGTTCAAACCCCAATTATGGTCCAAAGCCCAATTACCCAATCTTAATATTTAGCCCAACATCACGATTACTTCGGCTTAAATAAGCATAATAATAACTTAGTTACGAGACATTAATTTAAAAAGGAAGAACAAAACTTACAATGATTATTTATAGCGTAGCGTTACAAGGACAGAGTTTCGATTTTAACCCGTAAAACATTCTTACAATAACCCAATTATTATTAAACTTAAATTAAAATTATAATCATAAAATAAATATATATATATATATATATATATATATATATATATATATATATATATATATATATATATGAGAAAGGAAAAGAAAAAGGTGTAGTTTCTTCATTACTCCGTGCCTTGCTTTTATAGGCAAATGATTGATACTGTTGTAGGTGGAATGTTAGCTGGCTACCATTCAAAGTTGAATCAATAATATCTCGTTGCGAATTATTGATTTGAAATTTTCACTTATGACCCTTTAACTATGTTCAATTAACAACTTTTTATTATTTATTATTATTCTTATTATGAATTATTTAAATATTATATTATATTCTTGTGCATAGTTAACTTGTACTTTCTGCTCCGTTGCGTCGAGCGTCGAAAGTTGGTTCATGTCTCGGTTCCGGATTTTCGAACGCCTTTTCGTATAATTTAATATCTTGTACTTTGCGTTTTGCGGCTTGTACTTTTGTAATTTTGAGATGTTTCTTATCAATAAATTGAACCACTTGAATTGTACTTTGTACTTTTTAGCTTTTTGGTCATTTGCGTCTTCAAATCGTCGAATCTGTCTTTTGTCTTCACCTTTTATTATTTAAACGATAATTACTTGAAATTAGAAAAATTGCAACTAAAAGCTTGTCTTTCTTGAAGGATAATGCTATGAAATATATGTTAGTTTTTAGCATTATCAATAAGTAAGTAATTTCTGACAAGAAATGATAAGCAAAACTCGGTAAAAAACAGATACGGTCATAGTCCAGACTCATTAATGCATCCTAACAATTACCTGTTAAATACACTAATGCAAATTCTGATTCCCTATGACCTCAAGCTCTGATACCAACTGTGATGACCCGTCCAAATCCATTTGGACGAATATATCATTCATCGATTTCACAGTGAGGTACTGACCTCTGCATGATACGTTTTGTAAACATTGCATTCTTTTAAAAAGACACACCATAATTGAATATCAAATTCCAAGATTTTTGACGTTTGATGATTTCTACATATAGACAATCACCGTAAATAATAGTTTACAATACTAAATCCGTTGATAATGCAGTCAAAATAAGATACATGGTGATGATTTTGTGAATGCAACGTTTCCTCAAATTAGAGTATGTATGACTTCATGCACATAACTTGTATAACGTATAAGCAAACAGCGGAAGACTTCTAGGAACCTGAGAATAAACATGCTTAAAAGTGTCAACACAAAGGATGGTGAGTCCATAGTTTTAATGTTGCGCATAATATGTATATAAAGGTGGATCACAAGATTTCAGTTTTTTCATCCAGAAACGTTTATCAAATTATTCTACAAGATTGAGCACTCTGGTAACTAAACTTTAACGTCTATATAATAAGTACCCCTGTTTTAACATACATGCAACCAACATGTACAATATACGCAAACCAACGTGTACTAACCTCAAATAGCATACGTCTGTTTTATAGTTTAGGCTAGGGTTTCTATACTGGAACAGACGGGGATGTCAAGCCCGATGGATCCATATACAACTATTCGCGCCCACCAGTTCTTATAACCGACAGTTACTAGTTACCAAAGCTAAGGTATTTTCGGTTCAAACTCATTGTAGGATTTAGTATGTACTTGTATCCATTGCGTTTAAAATAAAGTGCATTTATTCTCAGTCCAAAAAT
The DNA here is from genome assembly GCF_046630445.1 of Rutidosis leptorrhynchoides. Lineage (NCBI taxonomy): Eukaryota > Viridiplantae > Streptophyta > Magnoliopsida > Asterales > Asteraceae > Rutidosis > Rutidosis leptorrhynchoides. The sequence continues at coordinate 140,241,260 of NC_092340.1, forward strand.
ATAGATTGCAAAAGCAATTAAAAAGGTAGCATATGAAACTCACTTAGCAGCACATAAGGTCATTCACCGAAATGTGACCGAAACTCGTAATGCAAAATAACCGTAGATCTCAACCTAGAGAACATATGTTGGTCAATACATGTCTAACAAGCTAGGTCAGGTCATAGTGTATCACAATCCTAATGCTCGAGACCGACATGCAAAAGTTAACAAAAGTTATCTCAAAAGTCAACCTGACCCAATATGATCTTTAAATCTATACATGTTTATTAACATAGTATAAGTCTTGATAATTGAACGAATTTATAGTTTATCAAACTCAAAATATTATTTATTTCAGGAGCTATGTTATATTTGAATTATCATGATAATCGAACATATTTTACTATTTCCCATCGTTTTCCAATACTTGTAAAATCAGATTATAGTGTTTATAAAGCTTTAAAATATGATAAAATAGTCAACTTGACAATTGTTCAACGAGACGTGCCTTATATAAGAATTCATTTACTCGACTAATAATATTTGGAAATTCAATTTATCAATCTCATAAACAAGTTGTTTAAATATCAATTTACAGTTTCAAACACAATTTCAATTAATATTAATCATAATTCAGTTGACCATAACTTTTAATCCGTTTCTCGAAAACACACGATTTCTAAATGAAAAGTTATTAATTTTTTGGCAGCTTTCCAACGACATGCATATCATATACCTTATATTAATAACATATGTATCAAATTCGTGATTCATCATAGACTATCTAACGACAAAATTAAAGCATACAAGTATGCATAAACATATATACTCGTGCACTAGACATGGATACACTATTAAATATATAAAAGATAAGATATGAATGCTCACGTATCAATATTGTGATTCAATATTGCAGGAAAGTACGGAGACGCAACGGAGATGATAAACACTAGTTTGACCTCATAAGCAATACCCTCGAACAATACCCATAACCTTCATAACTATAACCCATAATTTCCTTAGCTTTAACTTACTCTAAACACCATTTTGAAATTACATGGACAGCACTCCGTCGTAATATTTTATGTATAATACTACTAATAATAATACTCCTAACCATAAGATTAATAATAATTTTAATCTTTATAATAATAATAATAATAATAATAATAATAATAATAATAATAATAATAATAATAATAATAATAATAATATAATACAGAGGAAGATAGATGGATATATTTGTGTGTGTGTGCAAACTGAAATCGTCGAGCTTTATAGATGTTTTCCTGAACTGCACCCCATGCGATCGCATGGGTTCACAGGCCTACAGCCATGCGATCGCATGGCCTCTGAATCCAGCTCACATTATTTTTGTTATTTAGCTTGTCGACATATTATTATATTTATATATATATATATATATATATATATATATATATATATATATATATATATATATATATATATATATATATATATATATATATATATATATATTATTATATTCTCGTGTATAGGTGACTTGTAATTTTAGTTCCAATAACTTGTACGTTGTCGCTCGACTAATGTCCCGGTTCCGGTTTTTCGAACGTTACTTCGTATGCTTTAACAACTTGTACTTTACGTTTCGCGACGTGTACCTTTATCAAAATATAGACTTACATTACCAATAACTATATTACCTGAAGTGTATCTTGTACGTTCGAGTGTTTTAGTCATTTGCGTCTATAAATTAACGTCTTAATATATAATAATATTATTTTAAATCAAAACGTTTTATATCTAAGTTAATATTATATTTTCTAATATTTGTAAAATATACATATATTTTCATTTTGAAATAGTGTTTTAATGTAGAAAAATGATTTTTTACTGTAGCAAATAGTGGTTTTCAAAAACACTGTAGCTTTTCGGGTACTGTAGCAATTCGAAAATACTGTAGCAAATTAGTGTTTTACTTGTTCATCTTAAACGTTTTAGTTAACTTATCTAAATATCAATCGAATCAATAATCGAATGTTACTATCGTTTACTAAATAACTTGAAATTATATATATGTATATATCTTTATTTAATATACATAAATCAGTTTTTAAATACACATTGCAAGTTATTTATAATTAATTTTAATAATTAATATTCCAACTTATTTTGTATGTATATATATTTGTAAATAGATAGATATATATATATATATTTATATATATATCTATTTACAAATAGATGTTCATGAATCATCGGTCAATAGTCAAAGATTAACTGAATATATAACATTAGTTCAAAAATTTTGAGAATCAATATTACAGACTTTGCTTATCGTGTCGGAAATATATAAAGATCAAGTTTAAATTTGGTCGGAAATTTCCGGGTTGTCACAACTTATAATTGGGATGAACCGGCCGCGTGCCGAGTATTTTCTATGGTTCTACAAGGGTCAGCAAGGGAGTGGTTCCATAGCTTGCAAGCCCGCAGTATTATCGGTTTTATCGATCTTCGCGATAAGTTTCTATTGCAGTTTCAGTATCTTTTACCGCAAAAGAAGATGCATATCGAGTGCCAAGATATCAAGCAGGGCAATAGAGAAACTTTAAATGCGTTACTTACGCGATATATCTATGAATGCCAAAAGATACCAAGTTTGAATGAGGATCAAAAAATCTCTGGATTTTTGCATGCCATCAATCCGCAAAGACATCCAACGCTTGTGCGGCGTTTGAGAAGGGATGTTCCACCAACTTTTTCTAAGGCGTAACAGGAAGCATATGATTACATTAGAGGCGGTGAGGATAGTGCTATAACCCCTACATGTGGATGGGGTAAGGATAAAAGTTGGCAGGATGATAATGATTCTTTTCGTGATGGAAACAATGATAACCTTCGCGGTTCGGCATATCCAAGGCGAAACGGCGGCGGTAGTTACCCGCGTAATGACAGACATCAAGGTCAAGGCGATAATCATGGATATAATTGGTGCGATCGTTATTCTTCGCGGAAATAGAATAATGAATCTTTCAATATTATCCAAATGTTGACAAAGACACCTAAGAAAATTCTTTTACAAGAAAGAGTGGCGAGGTCTTTTCCTGATCCTCAACCTTTAGCGGAGAATAGTAGGCGTGATAAGTCCAAGTTTTGCATTTTTCATGATGACTATGGCCATGATACTAACCGCTGTCGAGATTTGGCAGAATTAATTGCGAAAGAATTTGAGCAAGGTAAATTGGACCATTTGTTAGCTCAAGGTGCTACGAGTACTGCAAACGTGATGCTCTTGCCTGCAGAGTATAATGGTCCACAGGTGCCAAATGCTGGTGCGATAGTTCAAGCTGATCGAAAAGCTCCCGCAGTGAAAAATTTAGGGGTTAAAATGGTAAGCAAGAAAGAGAACTTGCGTGAAATACAGTTTATTAATGTAGTGGAAGTTCACAGAGAAATGTCAGTGTTTCAAGTATTTGAGCAATTCGCGAATTGGCAATGCGCCTCTATTACTTTCCCTCCTATAAACGTGAGCGCGGACCTTGATAAACCAGTGGTGGTTTCATGCTGCATTGAGAATACTGGTATTATAATAATGAATGTGCATGTTAATACTGGTAGCAATGTGGATGTCATGTATGAACAGTGCTTCAACAAATTGCCTGCACATGTTAAGGCTTTGTTAAAACCTACTGCTGTTACGTTAGCTAGTTTTTCAGTGGAATCAACTTGGCCTATTGGTCAGTTGGAATTGCAAGTTGAATTGGTAGATGAACGCGATGAACTGCTAAAGCAGCAAGCCTTGTTAAACCTTTATGTAATGCGTAATCAGACTAGGTTTAACATGACTCTTGGGCGCACTGCTTTGAGCATGTTTGATGCAATATCATCTACGTTGCATGGAATGGTGAAGTTTTCTACTTGCAGATGCATCGGTACGCTAACATCGGTGGTAATTGAACCAATATGCGCGATGATTACTGCTCGGGAAAACATTGGTATTGAAGGGCATGCGTCGCTCACTGAATAGCATAAATGTTTGCAGTAAAAAACATTTTAAGTACCTGATTGCTTAATCATGTTTTAGTGAATGCGTACTGTGTTACATTGTTTTTATGAATGATTGTCATTCTTTGAAAAGTGAGGATAAAAAGAAATGAATTTGTGTTTTAGCGTTTGTTTCTATACAAAGCAGAAAACACTGAGTGTGGCCACGCGCAGTGATAATTTTGCAGAATGCAAACGTTTAAGTCTCACAACACTAAATAAAATTCTTATGCAAAATTCAACTAAGTATTCGCGGAAATTCTAAAATATATGGCATTATTTTGCTAAGTAATGATAAAGCCTACTTATGCAGTAACAATGCGAATATTTCATAAAATTTTACCTTTAAAGCCAGGTGATGAAAATGCCCACTTGGGCTAAGTAATAAATGTTGCGAAAGGATAACATTTCCTAAGTATTTGATTTTTCCATACTTAGATGCTTCGCAATGCTAATAAATTACCTAAGGATCGCTTTGGCGGACTTAGAAGATTCATAATGTATAAGTTTATACAAGTACAATTTGTTTCGTGAAAGTACATATTTATTATGTGCACAATAATAAAAGTTGGAAATTGTAATGGACAATTCTAGGTTATGAATAAATTGGATAAAGCAATATATAAATAAATAAAGTTGCAACTGCGAAATATAAAGTTTCATTCATAAAACGCTATGTGAAGCGTATTGAAATACAAAAAATGCAATACATGATTGCAGTTACAAATGTACAAATCAAACAAAAGTGCTACAGCTCGAGTGCCTTAATGTCTTCAAAGGTTACATTCTCCTTCCGACTAATTTCCTCTAATGCTGGTAATGATACGCATATCCGCATGACTATGCGGATTACGCATCCAAAGCCCCGAACCGTACACAAATTTCCATGAAAGACATATGGCATTGGTATAGTCACACTCTATGTACCTATACCATCTGATGCAAGTTTCGTATACTTGTATAAGGGTCCAGTATATTCTAGAAGAATGTACGGTATAACCAATTCGGATTCTTTTCCTTAAATAACGAGAGTTAGTTGGGGATAAGATTACATTTAATTAGGGAAGAGATTCCATTGAAACCCTAATTCGTGAGCCTATAAATACATAGCTCATAAACCCTAAAAACAGGTTCAGTTACTCATACGTAATAGAAAGCATACATCATTATCGTACAAACAAAGCTTCATACGATCTAAATATGTAAATACTTTCAGGTATGTCTCGAACAATAAAACCTTCATCTCTTTGGGCCACTCAACCCCGTATGCTGGGTTGTTGGTGGACTCTCAAATCGGCCACCCTGTCGGAATTGAAACAATACCGATTTGGGTTATCCACGACTAAGCGTCAGAGGTCCGAATGTTGTTAGTCCTTAAACCTTATCATGCACTCAAGCGTAGGTTCACCTTGACCTCGTAAAAATATGCTTGATCATTTGGCGCCATCCGTGGGACCGGTTATATGAAACAAATAAGATAGGAATTTATGTTGTGTATAATTAATTATATGTATCTTCTTTCCGTAAAATGTTTTTGTTTAATTAATCGGTCACTTTCAGGTTTTCAAAATTATCACGGAGAATGGGTGGAGGAAGTAAGAATGAAAAAATCAGGGGCGATCGGATTCTCCCGTAAGTCCAGGGTTTCAAACACCTACAGTGACTGTCATGAGTACACCATCGACGCCACCTGCACCAGTCAAAGGCACATCGAAGCCTTCATCGACATTAAACGTCAAAACAGGACCAGTTGCATTAGAAACAGTCCTAAAAGAATCATCTAAGAATTGGTGGCACTCTCTCGATGGAAGCATGTTAGAAACAGGAACAAGCTTCAAACAATTCGAGGATCTACCTCCAAAAAATTTGAGCTTCGGTTCTCCAAGTGAAACCATTCCACCAGGTAACCATTCCACCAGGTTTCAAAGTTAAAACTACCTATGTGGGCACCATGCCAATCATCACTTTGGTTGAACCTGAAACTCCCATTGAAAGGGTTACCACCGAGAATGCTTAGCAAAGAATCAGGCAGATGGGTCTGAGAAATCAAGATGGTTCATATATTATGCTGACACTGCAACGAGGGTCAACGACGTATGCGTCTTCGTAACCTATCCCTAATGTTGCAAGCAACCAATATTGCAGGACGCAATACGTCTCGACCCAACCGAATAGTTTTATATCACAAATGCAGCAAATCGCACCGCCGCATTTGGCACCAACTTTTAATGAACCAGCAAGAGTTCAAGAATTCATGAACAACTGAAATAAAGTTCCTACAACTGAAAAGCAGTAATGCAAGGACAAAAATCTAGGCAAAGTCTCGAGCTAGCTCCTACAACTGAAAAATTTGTACCACATATTTTAAATCATCCCTTCATAGTAGCGCCTGTGGTACCCTTAACGTTGGGAAGTTACGATGGATTGTCAGATCCAGACGATTTTTTGCAAAAATTTGAAGGAACCGCAAGAACACCTAGCTGGGGTGACACAGTAGCATGTCATATGCTACCAATAGTACTGCAAGGGGTAGCGAGGGAATGGTTCAACAATTTGCCAGCGCAAAGCATTATAGGTTTCGCGGATCTGCACTCAAGATTCCTATTGATTTTTCACAACCTGCGCGCCCGTAAGAGAACACATGTTGAATGTCACGACATTAAACCAAAACAAAAAGAAAGTTTGGGGGAAATCATCGACAGGTACACCAAGGAAGTGGCCAAAATACAAGACCTCCCGGCGAGTCAAAAGGTGTCCGGCTTTATACATTGCATAGACACCGACAGACATCTCTCTTTGTGGCAACGATTGTGCAGAAGAGTACCAGAAACTTTCGCGGAAGCTATAAAAGAAACGCATGACTGTATGCGTGTGCAAGAAGATATAAAACAAAATCTCAGAAGCAACTCTTTGAACATGGACATTGATGACGATTACTATCGGACGCAAGGGAGAGCGTCAGAACATGGCAAACGATATAGTAATAGTGGGCCGTCCTGAGGCGGTAATTACAATAATGATAAATACCGCAAGTTTAACAACAACAAAGGGGGAGGAAGTCAGAGGTACAAAAATAATCACACCGACAACGTTGCATTAGTAAAAGATCTTACAAAAACGCCAAAAGAAATTTTAGCTACAGAGGCAGTATGCAAAAGCTTCGACCCCCCGGTACCTTTGTCAAAATATGGGAACAGAGATAAAAGCAAATTTTACGATTTTCATGATGATTATGGTCATGAAACCAACGAATGTCAGCATCTAATCCAAAAGGTAGTTGCTGAACTTAAAAGAGGAAGATTGGAACACTTGAAGAAAAGTGGAAAAACATCAAGTGAGAAGCCGAAAGGAGAAAAAGAGTATCCATGGCAAAGGAAGAATGATGGAAGGGAAACGGATAAAACCATTAATATGGTAACCAGCGGATGAGCAAATCAGAGGCGCAAGTTAGAATTGTCAGAAGAGTGGGAAAACACTCCCATCATGTTTCCGGCCATAGCGCAGGAACCCTCGGATGCGCCCATCACAATTAAAGGGCGCGTTAAAGGTTGCGGGTACATCATAAAGTGATTGCATGTAGACACTGGTTACGGTGTTGATATAATGTACAAACATTGTTTCCGCTTGTTACTGGGAGTGGTGCGAGCTAAGCTAGTAGCTCCTAGCACCGCGTTATCAGGATTTTCTGGGGAGTCCACATGGCCAATTGGGATCATCGAGTTAGAATTAGAGCTGGTAGATGATGATAATAAGGAGTTAGTAAGAAGTACAACAGTAGAATTTGCTGTAGTAAGGTCTTACTCGAAATATAATGCACTTTTAGGGCACACAACCTTGTAAAAGTTGGCAGCTATCCCTTCCATAGTGCATGGCCTTATCAAGTTCCCAACACCATTAGGAATTGTGACGATAAGGTCAGAAAAACAAGATGCAAGTGTTGTAGCTGTAGAACAAGCTGAGAAACAGCCAGGTGAAGAAGAACAGCTTCGAAGCTACATGATTATCGCAAACCCGCGATATCTGGAGCAAAAAATTAAAATCGGCGGAGGATTATCTGATGAAATAAAGTTTAAGCTTCGTAACATATTGTAGTGACCCGAACTTTTCCATGTTTATATATATATTAAATGAAATTGTTATTTACATGATTAAGTGTTTCCAACATGTTAAGCAATCAAACTTGTTAAGACTTGATTAATTGAAATAGGTTTCATATAGATAATTGACCACCCAAGTTGACCGGTGATTCACGAACGTTAAAACTTGTAAAAACTATATGATGACATATATATGGTTATATATATAGTTAACATGATATTATGATAAGTAAACATATCATTAGGTATATTAACAATGAACTTCTTTTGTAAAAACAAGACTACTAACTTAATGATTTTGAAACGAGACATATATGTAACGATTATCGTTGTAACGAAATTTAATGTGTATATATATCATATTAAGAGATATTCGTACATCATAATATCATGATAATATAATAATTTAAAATCTCAATTGATATTATAAACATTGGGTTAACAACATTTAACAAGATCATTAACCTAAAGATTTCAAAACAACACTTACATGTAACGACTAACGATGACTTAACGACTCAGTTAAAATGTATATACATGTAGTGTTTTAATATGTATTCATACACTTTTGAAAGACTTCAAGACACTTATCAAAATACTTCTACTTAACAAAAATGCTTACAATTACATCCTCGTTCAGTTTCATCAACAATTCTACTCGTATGCACCCGTATTCGTACTCGTACAATACATAGCTTTTAGATGTATGTACTATTGGTATATACACTCCAATCATCAGCTCTTAGCAGCCCATGTGAGTCACATAACATATGTGAGAACCATCATTTGGCAACTAGCATGAAATATCTCATAAAATTACAAAAATATGAGTAATCATTCATGACTTATTTACATGAAAACAAAATTACATATCCTTTATATCTAATCCATACACCAACTGTAGCGACCCGACCAAATCATGTTTGACGGCGCCGTCTACTTAGGTCCCGTTACGTGGTCATAAGTCTTTAAGACAAAGTTTGACCAAAATATGTCGCCTTCATTTCAAAATAAAGATTGTTCCCAAAGTTTACAAGAATTGTTCAACCAATAGTTAAGTTACAACGTTACAATTCGAATGAAATCTAGGCGACACGGTTTAAAGTAAAGTCAAAAGACGCTCCATGAAATGCACATATACTCGACATCCAATGCAAGTATCAAATAATGAGCGGAAGCATGTATCATGTATCGTTCAAGGACCTGAGAAAAACATAGAAATCTGTCAACGAAAACGTTGGTGAAATCATAGGTTTAAGTAAGTAAGTACAAGTGAACCACAAGATTTGCATCAATGAAATAATAGTAATACATTCCAAAAGTTTGTTTCACGAGCACCCAATTATCAATGCTTAACATTTCCTTCCATTGAACCTCATCACTTAGTGCTAGAACATACACTGTTTCTCGAAAATATATTTCATTCGTAAACGGTAGCGAACCGTTTGAATGAGGGTTTGTCAAACCCATATGGATCCATACAACATAAGTTCTCGCTTACACCCGGCAAGTGTAACTAATGATAATCGAATTGAGGATTTTGTTCTAAACTCGTATGTAGAATGTTTGTTTTTCCTGTACTTGTGTTCACTTAGTAAAGAAATGTTTATGTTTTCTCATCCCAAATGTAAGTTCAAAAAGAGTAAAAGTGGGACTATGATCTCACCTTGAGTGCACGAGTAGTAAAGTACTTCGACAAGTAAACGTGTGCAAAGAACAATGCTAGTCTTGACCTAAACAAATAGGTCGTATCAATAACGGTAAACACGATAGGTCAAAGATGTTCAATTAGTCCTATGGCTCGTTACGACTCGATTATTTAGCATGTGAAATCAAATTGTCAATTTTCATGCAAGATACAAGTATATAAACAAGTTAGGAAGGTTGCAAAATCGTTTGGTTAAGTTTGACAAAAAGTCAAACTTTGGTCGGTCAAAGTCAACGAAAAAGTCAACACGTTCGGGTCGTGTCCCGAACTATTTTTCTGAGGTTTTTAATCATGTATGAACATGCTAGGACAGGTTACATGTGAATCGGAGGTGCGTAGCATAGCAAACATTATTCGAAAATTGACCAAGTTGGACAGACCCAAACGGCGCGCCGCGCGGGTATATGGCGCGCCGCGCGGGTACCTGTGCAGAGAATTCTGGCAGTTTTTAAGTTTTATGCACGAACCTAACTTCAAACAATCACCATTTATGATCCACAAACAATCAATACAAGTATCTTATACCGTTGGGAAGGTAATTTGACGAGGAAAACAACTAAACACATTTCATCAATCAATCTACCTATTACAACAACCAAAACCGCATCTAATGCTTAACATTAACCGCATACAAGTTCATAAATGCAATTCAATGATTCGGGCAACCAATTTACATGAATGATATGCCGTTTCGAAGGTAATCAAGCATACAATCGAACTAAACACTTACCAATAATAATCCATGGCATTCAATGCATCAAAAGTCCATTTCAAGTTCATCAAACCCTAACCCAAATTCACCAAAATCACTAATCAAGTTCATGAAGTTTTCTAAGGCAACCTACACATCAAATTGAAGCTAGTGATGCTAGTAACACAATTAAAACATCAACTTTTAACATCTAACAACATATGATCATCCAAAATTCAAGAACAACACACCAAAATTCAAGTTCATGCTAGTTACACTAAAACAACGAGATCGAGCATATAAATCATATATTCGTGTTAGACTTGAGCCATAGACACTAATTAACACTTTTATAAGTTAAAAACATCAAGAACACAAAATCTAGTGATTTTAGAAAGTTACCCAAATGAGATGAAGTTGGTACCAAAATGAAGAGGATGAAGAGAGGATCACAAATATGTAGTTTATTTTGTTGTAAGCCTCCTAGATCGAATTTAGATGATGGTTGAATGAATTTGGTTTTGAGTGTGTGTTCTTGCTAGAGAGAAAGAGAGAGAGATGGAGGTGGAAATGAATGGGTGAAAGGGGTTTGACCCTTTGACCAAGTCAAGGGTTTGATCCCTTGTCAAGTTTAGTCCCTCAACTTTCGTTCGGGTGCGGGAATTACCTAAACGAGATAATTTAAAACGCGTATCAACGGGAGATGTTATAAACATATAACGGACTTTATATTAGTATAACGGAAAAGTAAATGGAAAAAGGCGGGATGTTACATTACCTACTCCTTAAAAGAAATTTCGTCCCGAAATTTAAGTAGGCGTAGTAGTCGTTGTTTCTTCCTCGAGATCTTGCGTTTCCGAATTCACGAATAGATGAGGATACTTCCTTTGCATTTGATCTTGTCTTTCCCAAGTAAACTCGGGTCCTCTTTTGGCATTCCAACGAACCTTGACAATCGGGATTCGGCTTTGTTTCAATGTCTTGACGGAGGTGTCCACAATTTCAACCGGTTCCTCCACAAAATGAAGTTTGTCATCAATAGTAAGTTCTTCGAGAGGGATGACGATATCGGGTTCGGCAAGACACTTTTTCAAGTTAGATACATGGAAGGTAGGATGAACGGAGTTCAATTGAGGCGGAAGATCTAAACGATAAGCAACGGTTCCAATACGCTCCAAGATTTCGAAAGGACCAATATACCGCGGATTTAGCTTCCCGCGTTTCTCAAAACGGATTACACCCTTCCAAGGTGCGACTTTTAACATTACTCGGTCACCGATTTGAAATTCAAGATCGTTGCGTCGTTTGTCGGTATAGCTCTTTTGACGACTTCGGGCCGTCCTAAGCCTATCTCGGATTTGAACGATTTTCTCGGTGGTTTCGTGAATGAGTTCGGGTCCGGTGATTTGCATGTCGCCTACCTCGGCCCAACAAAGAGGTGAACGACATTTGCGGCCATATAGCGCTTCAAAAGGTGCGGCTTTAATACTCGCGTGATAACTATTGTTGTAAGAGAACTCGGCGAGAGGTAAGTGCTTGTCCCAAGCTTTTCCGAAATCAACCATGCAAGCTCGTAACATGTCCTCTAAGGTTTGAATTGTACGTTCGCTTTGTCCATCGGTTTGAGGATGATACGCGGTGCTCATGTCTAAACGCGTTCCCAACGCTTCTTGCAATGTACGCCAAAATCTAGAAACGAAACGGCCATCTCGGTCGGAGATAATCGATAAAGGTACACCGTGTCGGGCTACGATCTCCTTAATGTAAAGTTGTGCAAGTTTCTCCATTTTGTCCGTTTCTTTCATGGCAAGGAAGTGTGCGGATTTGGTGAGACGGTCAACAATAACCCAAATGGTATCATAACCGCCCGTCGTTTTTGGTAGCTTGGTGATAAAATCCATCGTTATCCTTTCCCACTTCCATTGCGGGATCTCGGGTTGTTGAAGTAGTCCGGACGGTCTTTGGTGTTCGGCTTTGACTTTGGAACATGTCAAACACTTGGAAACATAAGTAGCTACGTCCCTTTTGATGTTCGGCCACCAATGTAGTTGTTTAAGGTCGTGGTACATCTTATTGTTACCGGGGTGAATCGAGTATCGTGACTTATGGGCTTCATCTAAAATAAGGCTTCGTAGATCCCCATAACTAGGCACCCAAATTCTTCCGGCGAAATATCGGAGTCCGGTTTCTTTAACTTCGAATCGAGAGGTGAGGACGTTCAAGTGTTCGAGAGAGATGTTTTCATCCTTGAGAGCCTCATCTTGGGCTACCCGAATTTGGCTATTAAGGTTGGTGTGAATGGTGATGTTTAAAGCTCGGACACGGAGAGGCACCGCTCTTTCTTTTCGACTTAAGGCATCGGCTACTACATTTGCCTTCCCGGGATGGTAACGAAGCTCGCAATCGTAATCGTTCAAAGTTTCGATCCACCGTCGTTGTCTCATGTTTAGTTGCTTTTGATCGAAAATGTGTTGAAGGCTTTTGTGATCGGTGAAGATAGTACTCTTGGTCCCGTAAAGATAGTGTCTCCACATTTTAAGTGCAAAGACAACGGCTCCGAGTTCGAGATCATGTGTCGTATAGTTTCGTTCATGAATTTTGAGTTGTCGAGAAGCATAAGCAATGACTTTCGTTCGTTGCATCAATACACACCCAAAACCATGTTTTGAGGCATCGCAATATACAACAAAGTCATCATTGCCTTCGGGAAGTGACAAGATAGGAGCGGTGGTTAGCTTCGTTTTCAAGATTTGGAATGCGGATTCATGTTCGGTCGCCCAAATGAATTTCTTTCCCTTGTGAGTCAATGCGGTTAGAGGACGTGCAACCAAAGAGAAATTTTCGATGAATCTACGATAGTACCCGGCGAGACCCAAAAATTGACGAATGTGAGTAGGAGTAGTAGGAGTCTCCCATTTGCTAATGGCTTCGATTTTCGTTGGATCGACTTTAATGCCTTGGTCACTTACAACATGACCAAGAAATTGAACTTCCTTTAACCAAAATTCACACTTGGAGAATTTGGCATAGAGTTGTTCTTGTCTTAAAAGTTTAAGCACAAGTCGGAGATGTTGTTCGTGCTCTTCTTCATTTTTAGAATAGATCAATATGTCATCGATGAACACAATAACAAATTTATCGAGATATGGTTTGCACACGCGGTTCATAAGATCCATGAACACCGCCGGTGCGTTAGTGAGACCAAATGGCATGACAAGGAATTCATAACTACCATAACGAGTTCGGAAAGCGGTTTTGGAGACATCTTCCCCCTTAACCCTCAATTGATGATAACCCGAGCGGAGATCGATTTTCGAATATACACAAGACCCTTGTAGTTGATCAAAGAGGTCATCGATGCGAGGAAGAGGATATCGGTTCTTAACCGTCAATTTATTTAGTTCACGATAATCAATGCACATTCGTAGGGATCCGTCTTTCTTTTTAACAAACAAAATCAGAGCGCCCCAAGGTGAATGGCTAGGTTGGATAAAACCACGATCAAGTAGTTCTTGGATTTGACTTTGCAATTCTTGCATTTCAGATGGAGCGAGTCTATATGGTGCACGCGCTACGGGTGCGGCCCCCGGAATAAGATCGATTTGGAATTCAATCGGTCGATGAGGTGGAAGACCCGGCAATTCGTCGGGAAATACATCGGAAAAGTCACTAACAATTGGCACATCATCGATATGCTTCTCATCGGACTCGACTTTCTTAACGTGGGCAAGGATCGCAAAACAACCCTTACGGAGTAGTTTTCTAACTTTAAGGCACGAAACGAGATTGAGTCTGGTGCAACTCTTATCGCCATAAACAATCAAAGGTTCACCATTCTCGATAGGAATTCGGATTGCGTTAAGATCACAAAGGATGTGAGATTTCGTTTTGACTAACCAATTCATACCGATTATTACATCAAAGCTTCCTAGTTCCATGGGTATCAAGTCAATTTCAAATTTCTTACCCAAAATGTTTAACGCACACCCCCGATAATATGTGTCGGCACTTAATAGTTTCCCGTTAGCCACTTCAATGGTATAAGGGGTATCTAATGGAAGAGGTGGAGTGCTAAAAGAATGAGTCAAAGTCTTGGATACAAAGCATTTATCGGCACCTGAATCGAATAAGCAAGAGACATAAGAATTGTTGAGGAGAAACGTACCCGTGACTAGTTCAGTGTCATCCCGGGCTTCCTCGGTGTTGATGTTAAAAGCTCGGCCGCGCGTGTTGGGGTTATCTTTCTTCTTTGGGCATGCATTTCTATAATGACCCGTTTGGCCACATTCGTAACAAGTGCCCGTCTTTGGTGCATTGGGCCACTTTCGAGCGACGGGAGTGGCACTTTTACAATCGTTGGCCTTATGACCAATTCCTTGGCACCGATGGCAAATTAGCTTACTACATTCGCCAAAGTGATGTTTGTTGCATTTGTTGCAAAAAGGTAGATTCCCGGCATAACCCTTCTTGCCGTCGAAAGTGAAAGATTTCTTGGCAAAGTTGTTGTTGCTTGATTGGGAGGGTTCCCACTTTCTTTTGTTGCCGCCCGATTTATCCTCGGCCTTAGGTGCCGGAACTACGATTTCGTCAACCGTTTCAATTAGTTGGCGAGCCATGTTCATAGCGGCTTGATGAGTAGTGGGTTTGGATGACATCACCCCTTGTTTGATGCTTTTTGGAAGACCGAGCATGTAGAGCTCAATCCTTTGAGATTCGGGGTTAACAAGATTAGGACACATCAAGGATAGTTCGGCGAAGCGTTGATTATAAGTTTTAAGATCGTTTCCGACCGCTTTCAAAGCTCTTAGTTCTTCCTCAAGCTTTCGGGTTTCTTCGCGCGAAAAATATTCAACAATCATCTTTTCCTTTAGATCGGCCCAAGAGAGGGCATGAGCTTCATCGGTACCCACCGATTGAACATAGGTGTTCCACCATGTTAGAGCAATTCCGGAAAAAGTGTGAGTGGAGTATTTGACCTTGTCTTGATCCCGGCAACCGCTTATGCTAAAGACGGCCTCGGTTTGTTCAAACCAACGAGTAAGCACAACCGGTCCCCCGGTTCCATCAAAAGTGTGAGGTTTGCACCCCATGAAAGCTTTATAGGAGCATCCCTCGTTTGAGTTTCCGGCTCCATTGTTGTTGTTGTTGTGGTTGTTATTATTATTGTTGTTGGATGAGTGACCGGCCATGGCCGCATCTACGGCGGTAGCTATCATCCGTTCGAGAGCTTGTTCGGGAGTTTCATTGCGGCGTACACGACGAGGAGCCATTGTTCCTTCAAGACACAAGAATATCATTGATTAGTATTCTCAATAATACTAACCGTGATATAGAATAAAGATAAGGAGAAGAAGAAGTTTTTTTTTTTTTTTTTTTTTTTTTTTTTTTTCGACTCGCCTTAAATTCTTTATGTCATAATGCCGGAACGTTCATATGAGTCACCGTAATATAATCCCGGAAATTATATTACCCTGATTCATATGTGCATTCGACATCATTTCATATAGTCAAGGTGGCGCGTCAATCAAATTAAACAACGTGAGATTAAGATGAACTAAGAGTAGATATGAGTAGAAGCGTTCGAGTATAAATGCACAAGTAGTCAAGTAATTCCTACTTCAAGTCTATATGCCGGTTGTAGTCTAGACTCACCAATGTACCCTATGACTCGAGGTTGACACTAATGAACTCTAAATCCCTACAACCAACGCTCTGATACCATCTGTAGCGACCCGACCAAATCATGTTTGACGGCGCCGTCTACTTAGGTCCCGTTACGTGGTCATAAGTCTTTAAGACAAAGTTTGACCAAAATATGTCGCCTTCATTTCAAAATAAAGATTGTTCCCAAAGTTTACAAGAATTGTTCAACCAATAGTTAAGTTACAACGTTATAATACGAATGAAATCTAGGCGACACGGTTTAAAGTAAAGTCAAAAGACGCTCCATGAAATGCACATATACTCGACATCCAATGCAAGTATCAAATAATGAGCGGAAGCATGTATCATGTATCGTTCAAGGACCTGAGAAAAACATAGAAATCTGTCAACGAAAACGTTGGTGAAATCATAGGTTTAAGTAAGTAAGTACAAGTGAACCACAAGATTTGCATCAATGAAATAATAGTAATACATTCCAAAAGTTTGTTTCACGAGCACCCAATTATCAATGCTTAACATTTCCTTCCATTGAACCCCATCACTTAGTGCTAGAACATACACTGTTTCTCGAAAATATATTTCATTCGTAAACGGTAGCGAACCGTTTGAATGAGGGTTTGTCAAACCCATATGGATCCATACAACATAAGTTCTCGCTTACACCCGGCAAGTGTAACTAATGATAATCGAATTGAGGATTTTGTTCTAAACTCGTATGTAGAATGTTTGTTTTTCCTGTACTTGTGTTCACTTAGTAAAGAAATGTTTATGTTTTCTCATCCCAAATGTAAGTTCAAAAAGAGTAAAAGTGGGACTATGATCTCACCTTGAGTGCACGAGTAGTAAAGTACTTCGACAAGTAAACGTGTGCAAAGAACAATGCTAGTCTTGACCTAAACAAATAGGTCGTATCAATAACGGTAAACACGATAGGTCAAAGATGTTCAATTAGTCCTATGGCTCGTTACGACTCGATTATTTAGCATGTGAAATCAAATTGTCAATTTTCATTCAAGATACAAGTATATAAACAAGTTAGGAAGGTTGCAAAATCGTTTGGTTAAGTTTGACAAAAAGTCAAACTTTGGTCGGTCAAAGTCAACGAAAAAGTCAACACGTTCGGGTCGTGTCCCGAACTATTTTTCTGAGGTTTTTAATCATGTATGAACATGCTAGGACAGGTTACATGTGAATCGGAGGTGCGTAGCATAGCAAACATTATTCGAAAATTGACCAAGTTGGACAGACCCAAACGGCGCGCCGCGCGGGTATATGGCGCGCCGCGCGGGTACCTGTGCAGAGAATTCTGGCAGTTTTTAAGTTTTATGCACGAACCTAACTTCAAACAATCACCATTTATGATCCACAAACAATCAAGACAAGTATCTTATACCGTTGGGAAGGTAATTTGACGAGGAAAACAACTAAACACATTTCATCAATCAATCTACCTATTACAACAACCAAAACCGCATCTAATGCTTAACATTAACCGCATACAAGTTCATAAATGCAATTCAATGATTCGGGCAACCAATTTACATGAATGATATGCCGTTTCGAAGGTAATCAAGCATACAATCCAACTAAACACTTACCAATAATAATCCATGGCATTCAATGCATCAAAAGCCCATTTCAAGTTCATCAAACCCTAACCCAAATTCACCAAAATCACTAATCAAGTTCATGAAGTTTTCTAAGGCAACCTACACATCAAATTGAAGCTAGTGATGCTAGTAACACAATTAAAACATCAACTTTTAACATCTAACAACATATGATCATCCAAAATTCAAGAACAACACACCAAAATTCAAGTTCATGCTAGTTACACTAAAACAACGAGATCGAGCATATAAATCATATATTCGTGTTAGACTTGAGCCATAGACACTAATTAACACTTTTATAAGTTAAAAACATCAAGAACACAAAATCTAGTGATTTTAGAAAGTTACCCAAATGAGATGAAGTTGGTACCAAAATGAAGAGGATGAAGAGAGGATCACAAATATGTAGTTTATTTTGTTGTAAGCCTCCTAGATCGAATTTAGATGATGGTTGAATGAATTTGGTTTTGAGTGTGTGTTCTTGCTAGAGAGAAAGAGAGAGAGATGGAGGTGGAAATGAATGGGTGAAAGGGGTTTGACCCTTTGACCTAGTCAAGGGTTTGATCCCTTGTCAAGTTTAGTCCCTCAACTTTCGTTCGGGTGCGGGAATTACCTAAACGAGATAATTTAAAACGCGTATCAACGGGAGATGTTATAAACATATAACGGACTTTATATTAGTATAACGGAAAAGTAAATGGAAAAAGGCGGGATGTTACACCAACGAGCAAAAACACCTACAAACACTTTCATTCTTCAATTTTCTTCATCTAATTGATCTCTCTCAAGTTCTATCTTCAAGTTCTAAGTGTTCTTCATAAATTCTACAAGTTCTAGTTTCATAAAATCAAGAATACTTCCAAGTTTGCTAGCTTACTTCCAATCTTGTAGAGTGATCATCCAACCTCAAGAAATCTTTCTTATTTATAGTAAGATATATTTCTAATATAAGGTAATACTCATATTCAAACTTTGATTCAATTTCTATAACTATAACAATCTTATTTCGAGTGGAAATCTTACTTGAACTTGTTTTCGTGTCATGATTCTACTTCAAGAACTTTCAAGCCATCCAAGATCCTTTGAAGCTAGATCCATTTGTCTCTTTTCTAGTAGGTTTATCCACAAAACTTGAGGTAGTAATGATGTTCATAACAGCATTCGATTCATACATATAAAGCTATCTTATTCGAAGATTTAAACTTGAAATCACTAGAACATAGTTTAGTTAATTCTAAATTTGTTCACAAACAAAAGTTAATCCTTCTAACTTGACTTTTAAAATCAACTAAACACATGTTCTATATCTATATGATATTCTAACTTAATGATTTAAAACCTGGAAACATGAAAAACACCGTAAAACTGGACATACGCCGTCGTAGTAACACCGCGGGCTGTTTTGGGTTTGATAATTAAAAACTATGATAAACTTTGATTTAAAAGTTGTTCTTCTGGGAAAATGATTTTTCTTATGAACATGAAACTATATCCAAAAATCATGGTTAAACTCAAAGTGGAAGTATGTTTTTCAAAATTGTCATCAAGACGTCGTTCTTTCGACTGAAATGACTACCTCTTACAAAAACGACTTGTAACTTATATTTCCGACTATAAACCTATACTTTTTATGTTTGGATTCATAAATAAAGTTCAATATGAAACCATAGCAATTTGATTCACTAAAAACGGATTTAAAATGAAGAAGTTATGGGTAAAACAAGATTGGATATTTTTTATTTTTGTAGCTACGGGAAATATTAACAATTCTATACAAATCATATCCTAGCTAATTTATATTGTATTATACATGTATTCTAATATATTATGTAATCTTGGGATACCATAGACACGTATGCAAATGTTTTGACATATCATATCGACCCATGTATATATATTATTTGGAACAACCATAGACACTCTATATGCAGTAATGTTGGAGTTAGCTATACATGGTTGAGGTTGATTCCAAAAATATATATACTTTGAGTTGTGATCTAGCCTGAGACGTGTATACACTGGGTCGTGGATTGATTCAAGATAATATATATCGATTTATTTCTGTACATCTAACTGTGGACAACTAGTTGTAGGTTACTAACGAGGACATCTGACTTAATAAACTTAAAACATAAAAAAGTATTAAAAGTGTTGTAAATATATTTTGAACATACTTTGATATATATGTACATATTTGTTATAGGTTCGTGAATCGACCAGTGGCCAAGTCTTACTTCCCGACGAAGTAAAAATCTGTGAAAGTGAGTTATAGTTTCACTTTTAAAATCTAATATTTTTGGGATGAGAATACATGCAGGTTTTATAAATGATTTACAAAATAGACACAAGTACGTGAAACTACATTCTATGGTTGAATTATCGAAATCGAATATGCCCCTTTTTATTACGTCTGGTAATCTAAGAATTAGGGAACAGACACCCTAATTGACGCGAATCCTAAAGATAGATCTATCGGGCCCAACAAGCCCCATCCAAAGTACCGGATGCTTTAGTACTTCGAAATTTATATCATGTTCGAAGGAGGATCCCAGAATGATGGGGATATTCTTATATGCATATTGTTAATGTCGGTTACCAGGTGTTCACCATATGAATGATTTTTATCTCTATGTATGGGATGTATATTGAAATATGAAATCTTGTGGTCTATTGTTACGATTTGATATATATAGGTTAAACCTATAACTCACCAACATTTTTGTTGACGTTTTAAGCATGTTTATTCTCAGGTGATTATTAAGAGCTTCCGCTGTCGCATACTTAAATAAGGACAAGATTTGGAGTCCATGCTTGTATGATATTGTGTAAAAACTGCATTTAAGAAACTTATTTCGTTGTAACATATTTGTATTGTAAACCATTATGTAATAGTCGTGTGTAAAACAGGATATTTTAGATTATCATTATTTGATAATCTACGTAAAGCTTTTTAAACCTTTATTGATGAAATAAAGGTTATGGTTTGTTTTAAAATGAATGCAGTCTTTGAAAAACGTCTCATATAGAGGTCAAAATCTCGCAATGAAATCAATTAATATGGAACGTTTTTAATCAATAAGAACGGGACATTTCACATATTAGCTTCTAATACGGATGTCTTTGCATGGAAAGAAGCAGACATGACCGGCGTGCCAAGAGAAATTGCTGAGCATAAACTTAATGCAAATCCAAGTCTGACGCTGGTACGACAAAAGAAACGTGGTATGGCACTGGAAAGAAGCGAATAGTTGAAGGCGGAAGTTGACAAGTTAGTCAAAGCAAACATATTGCGAGAAGTAAGGTACCAAACGTGGGTGGCAAACCCGGTACTGGTAAAAAAGCCTGATGGGTCTTGGCGCATGTGTATCGACTTCACGGACATTAACAAAGCCTGTCCCAAAGATAATTATCCTCTACCAGAAATAGATTGGAAAGTTGAGTCGCTAGCCGGCTTCCGATATAAATATTTTCTGGATGCGTACAAAGGATACCATCAGATACAGATGGCAGCAGATGATGATGATAAAACTGCATTTCACATAAACTAGGGCATATATTGTTATACCAAGATGCCATTTGGTTTAAAGAATGCCGGAGCAACATACCAACGCGTAATAGACGAAGTTTAAAAGTCAGATTGGCAGAAATTTAGAGGCATATGTTGATGATTTGGTGATAAAAAGCACAACAGAACAAGGTTTGTTGGAAGATATATTAGAAACGTTTGCATCGTTGAGAAAGATAAATATGAAGCTCAATCCGTCGAAGTGCAGTTTGGAGAAGAGGAAGGGAATTTTCTTGGTCATATAATAACTGAGCACGGGATACGCGCAAATCCAAAGAAAATAGAGGCGATCGAAAATATGCCGTCTCCCAGAAATAAAAAAGAGGTGCAAAGTTTAACTGGTAAATTGGCGGCGTTAACAAGGTTCTTATCAAAATCTGCAGAGCGATCGCTTCCCTTTTTCGGGACGTTAAAAAATTGCTTAAAGAAAACGGATTTTAAGTGGACAGAGGAAGCAGAAGTGGCGTTGCAAGAAATGAAAAAATTGTTAAAAGAATTTCCGACAATGACTGCGCCGATTGCGGGAGAAACGTTGATACTTTACTTAGCAGCATTGAAAGAAGCGATAAGTTCAGTATTGATAGCGGACAGGGGACAGGTACGCACTATAAATTTAAATATAGTTACTTTTTAATCAATAGACATTTAAAATTATATGATTATGTTGTGCGGATAGGTACAAATGCCTGCATATTTTGTTAGCAAAGCTTTAACAGAAAGCGAATTAAACTACCCTGCAATTGAAAAGCTGGTTTATGCACTTGTGCATACGGCTAGACGTTTAAGGAGATATTTCCAAGCGCATCCAATAATGGTCCTAACAGACCAACCAATAAAGCAGGTATGACAAAAAACAAAGTATTGTCAAAAAACTTAAAATTGCTTGACAAATTCTAGCAAATTTACATTCACTAATACTTGTTGAGCAGGTGCTATATAAACCAGAAAATATTGGTCGCATGGCCAAATGGGCTATTGAATTAGGTGAGCATGAGATAAGCTTCTCACCAAGAAGTGCGGTAAAAGGGCAAGTCCTAGCAGATTATCTGGCTGAAACAGCCGGAGATATCGAAGTCTCGCATGAATCAAAAGAAATACCACCTCCGCCCGAACAGCTGTGGGAAATGCACACATATGGGTCTTGTGGTCTAGAAGGCGCAGGGGCAGGAATAGTCCTGAAAAGTCCAGAAGAAGAAGAATACACCTTCGCGCTGCGTTTTAGCTTCCCTGTAACAAACAATGAAGCTGAGTACGAAGCGTTGTTATCTGGAATGCGGGTAGCAAAATATTTGGAGGTAAAAGAGCTGTTAGTATATGTTGACTCGCAGCTAGTTGCAAACCAATTCAACGGGATATTTGAAGCACATGATGAATCGATGCAAAAGTACCTGAAACTTGTGCAAGAACTCGTGGTAGATTTTGATTTATTTCAGATAACGCAAGTTTCAAGGACATTGAACAAAAAGGCGGATGCGCTGAGTAAGCTGGCCGCCTTAACATTCAGCCATTTCAAGAAAGAAATATGGGTTGAGGAAGTGAAAGTTAAATCCATTGATACAGACGGTGTATCCGCCGCAGTTGAAGAAGATGAACCAAGTTGGATGACACCGATAGTGGAATTTTTGAACGCTGGTACATTGCCAATAGATTCAACAGAGGCAAGAAAGATAAAAATGAAAGCACCAATGTATTTGCTAGATAAAGATATTCTATACAGAAAGTCCTTTTTTGGACCTCATTTGCGGTGTCTTAATCCAACTCAAGCAGAGTCAATCATACGAGAAGTGCACGAGGGAATGTGCGCTTTGCATTCAGGGCACAAAACAGACGCATCTAAAAAAATGCGCCTCGGATACTATTGGCCGTCAATGTACAGAGATGCCGCAGAGGTAATACGCAAATGTTAGTCATGTTAGCTGCACGCTCCAGCAAGCAAAGCTCCATGACATCCAATGATACCAGTCGCGTCTCCTTGGCCATTCTGTAAATGGGTAATCGACATAGTGGAACCATTCCCCACAGGACCAGGAGGCGTAAAATTCTTGGTCGTAGCTATAGATTACTTCACAAAGTGGGTAGAAGCCAAACCGCTCAAAACAATTTCGGGCAAGCAGATCCGCAACTTTGTATGGGAAAACATTATCTATCGATTTGGAATACCAAATGAAATTGTGAGTGATAATGGTACACAATTTAAAGGATACCCATTCAGCGATTGGTGCCAAGAACTTAATATAAAACAAACATTTACATCAGTCGCGCACCCTCAGGCAAATGGCCAATGTGAAGTAACACATAGTGATATCATGCTAGGTATCAAAGCAAGACTTGGGTTGTGCCAAAAGGGTTGGATAGATGAGCTACCAAACGTGTTGTGGGCACACCGCACAACCCCAAAAGGCGCAACCAATGAAACACCTTTTAGTTTGGTGTACGGGTTCGAGGCAGTAATACCCGCGGAAATAAATGTGCCAACGATGTGCATATTATCCTTCGATGAAAGTAGCAATAGCGAAGAACTGCGTGAAAATCTAAATTTAGTTGAAGAACGCAGGGAAATGGCGACTATAAAAGAAGCAATCAACAAGCAAAGAATCGCAAGATACTATAATAAACGCGTACAACCATTATCGTTCCAGCTGGATGATTTGGTATGGCGAAAGAATGAAGCAAGCAGAGCTGAGGATACGGGTAAACTCGGACCAAAATGGGAAGGGCCATATAAGGTTATTGGCGTAAGCGATACAAGGGCGTATCGGTTAGCAAGTTTAGATGGAAAAGCAATAAAACGCACCTGGCATGCACAAACACTTAAACGGTGCTACATATGAAAAACAACAGAGGAATTGATCACCCCAAACAACTGTTTAAAGTTTCTATTATGTAATTTTTATTTTCCATTGTAAACATGACAACTAAGTGTTGTTCAAATAAGATGTTTGAAATAAATTGAATCATGCAATTTAAGCCAATAACTTGTGTATTTTTACAATTGTTGATTGCATGCCCCTTAGCTGCACAGGGACACCCTCCGAGTCTCAAGTGGCATAGTTTAGTTTGGTTACTAATACTATTTTTAATGGTGACAGTAGTAAAACATTGGATTGTGTCAAACGCTTGTACACCGCGCAAGATGGAGACTTGCACAGTCTAGACTATAAAATACAAGTTTGGTTTACTTGTTTAAATAACCCGGACATTGGCGTGGCCGGAAGACTCTTGAGCATAGACATTGATTTGTCTATAATACGGGTAAATTACATTGGATTGTATATGCGTACACACTTATAAAATTTTTATAACAGTCTTGAGTATAAACTTATAAGCATTGGTTTGCTTACTTTTGTGTATAAAATTGGATTGTTAACGCAAGAATAAAAAGATCATGAAACGATTGAAGGGTCGCTCCCGTCATGAAGTCATGGCATTTATTCTAAATAAGAGTTATTGCATGCATAAAATTGTAACGAATCATTATAACCGCCATAATGACTTCATAACAACACAATAATTGCACTTTAACCAAAAGAGATATCCGATTACATTCGATCGAACCTAACAAATTACAGTTAGGATAAAAAATATAAGGTCAGACGCTTAGCATAAAAGTGTGACATGCACAAAATTTGACCTAATATATGCTAATATAAAAATAAAAAAAATAAAAAAAGGGGTGGCATTGGCTGGAACGATTGCCCTACACTAAGGAGAATATGCCATCCTCGCACGCAACGATCAGACGCATACCCTGCTTTAAACGTAAAAGAAAAATATAATATAGGGATGCGAAACCTCCAAGGTTGCAAGGCCCATCCCTCACTAGCAAAAAACGCTACCCAAGTACATATAAGCAATATCCATCCTGGGTAGCCTAACAACTCAGTCGAGTTTGTCATTGACAATCTCCTACGCAGAGACGTTGGGATTGTTGATTAAAAACTGGAGGCGGGGAATCGGGATCTGTTGAAGTCGGGCACAAGCTTCTTCACATCTTTCTTTTGCTCCATGAGAGAGCAGTTCAACAACATTCGGAGGAATCACGGGGGGTACATACAACTCCTGGTGAATAACATTCCAAAACAGGGTACGCTCATAAGAACGCGCGGCAACCATGGCTGCGCCGAACTGCTGCTCGACCACTTTGCAGTCAAGAGCATGCTGGACAATTATAACAGCCCTCATTTTTCCACTATGTAATGACTATAATGCCCTAGGGTTTCATTGTTGATTCGTACATTATATTAGGGTTGTTATCCGGACATAATAAATGAAGTAATTAATACTCGTAACCTAAACCCTAACCCTAATACTCGTATTAAATGAACTATAATTTATTAAATGATTGTATTTATTAATCTAACCCTAACCCTAATATTATTATTATTATTATTAACATTATTGTTGTTATTATTATTATTATTATTATTATTATTATTATTATTATTATTATTATTATTATTATTATTATTATTAATATTATTAATATTATTATTATTATTATTAAACATATACATTATGTATTAATTTGTACGTGGCACATATAAAATGTAAATGTATATATAATTATGTGTTTATATATAAACTAAGTAGGTTATGGGTAATAAATATAAAATTTGTAAAATAAATATAAAAATATATGTATATGTATATATACCGAAATATGTACATAAATATATAATTCATTATGATAAATAAATAAAAGAAAATAAAATACAAATAATTCTAGAATGTTCCATTAAATAAAAAAAATAAAAAGGCCTAGGTCGGCCGAATTTAAAAAAGGGATTTTTTAATTAATTAAATTATATTTATCTTGCTCTCCGAGTAATTAAAAACTATAAATAAGGCCCTAACCCCTCATAATTTTTACATCAAACTTTTGGGAGCTCTCAAACCCTAAAAAAAATTGTGAGTTTCTTTCCTTTCTTTCTTTCTTTCTTTCTTTTTCTTTTTCATTTTTTTTCTTTTTCTTGTTTTTTTCGGCCAAAACCCCCAACAAAGAAAAAAAAAATACTTTTGTACTTTATAAATTTTTTCTAAATTCATGTTAATTAACTACAAGATGAATAAGTTTTATAAAAATTTATTTTACAAAAAATTAATTTGTTTTTGTATTATTTTTAATTTTGTTTGTGTGTATTCTAAACCGAATACTTATATATATATATATATATATATATATATATATATATATATATATATATATATATATATATATATATATATATATATATATATATATATTAATATGATTTTATAATTTTAATAATTAAAACATTTTAAGTAAATATATATATATATATATACGTATATGTATTTATTTATAAATAATAGGAAAAAGGCTATTTAAGATATACAAATATTTTTCCCGTAAAGTACGATATTTAACTTAATTATTTAGGTCAGTGAATATTTTATAAAAGTTAAATTCAAATTTTGTATTATTTAATGATATAAACAAGGTGATATTCGTAATAAAAATATATACAATAAATAAAAATAAATAAATAAATTTTATCTGTTCTTAAACTTTTTCTAGGTCTAAGAAAATTATAAAATTAATTTATAGGTCGAATAAATAATTATTACATAATTAAACACTATTATTATGTAAATAGGAGGTAAATAAGAAAATAATTGTAAAAATAAAGAAATATTTTTATAAATAACTTTCTACAGGTTATTTAACTTTAGGAAACTTATAAAAATTTTAAAAATAATTATTAATGTTTATTTGGTATTTTATGTAGAATTAAACTTGTTTTGTGATTAAATTAAGAATAAAAACAAATATAAATACAAAATTGTAATAAAAATATTTTCTAAAATTTTTCTACTGATTTTTATAATTAACTAAGACTATAAAAATTATGTATATGATTCTTAGGTATTTAATTAATTATTTAGGTATTTATGGATAATATTGGGTTAATAAAGTACTGTATTATTAAATATCTTGTAAATTAAATAACAACTAATATAATACATTTATGTTATATATATTGTATGAGATAATGATTAGTATATTATAGATATTAAATAATCCATGTCATAAGTTAGTAATTATAGCTTGAATAATAACACATATATAATTATAAAACTATTAATAGTTATATAAAAACAAATAGTAACTATATATATATATATATATATATATATATATATATATATATATATATATATATATATATATATATATATATATATATATATATATATATATATAAAAGTCTATACACCTATAATATGTGAAGGTTATAATCAAGATAATGTGCATTATATACGAACCTCACCGCTACATATGGCCTAGGGTGATCCTTGTTGCCTTATGGGAACCGCTTGTGGATTTTGAATGCCAAGACATAGATTCTGGTCAAGAATCCTGGGCGCCCGGTTACAACTGACCATCAGAGTGACTTGTATGATAGCAATGAGATTTGGGTAAATGTGTACAATGTCTTGTTATAGATTATAACCCGAACTTTCTATAATTAGAAATTTACTATAAGTGGAAACTTTCCATAAATAGTAACTTTCCGAAAATGGAAATTCTTTTAGAAAACCAACATCATTAGTATAATTATTATACTTAAGTCTTTTAGGCAATATCTGATCGTACATTCTATCTCTAGGTTGATATCTCGATCACGTTCTTCCGTTCAATTCATATCTCTTGTGGAATAACTCTTCTGTGCTACTAAGGTGAACTCATAGCCTCGCTTTTACATGTTTTAATGTATTTTATAAATCTTAGGGTGAGACACATGCTTGCTTTAAATGATTTACAATTTAGACACAAGTGCCTAAACTTTTTTATATGCAACTTCATGAGATTATTGTTAACTTGTATTCTTACATGAAAAATCCCCGCCATAATATTGTTAATTGCTAGAATTGAAATGTTGCAAGCTTAATTATTGCGAGTAGGCCTATTGAGAGCGACATCTCTACCCATTGACCGATCGTCAAGGGGGTACATAATAATGATTACCGACACCCGTACAGTGTCAGGGGGTTAATGTTTAGCTTGATATTATAACTCATGGCATATTGAATATTTTGATGTTTTGAAATAAATCTTGTAGTCTAAACTTATTAATTATTAGACCTATGATGTTCACTCAACCATTGTGTTGACATTTTAAGCATGTTTGTCTCAGGTGATGAATAGCTTATGTGCTGCCCTATGTTGCTTGCTTGCTGTTGCATTGGAGTCCACATTACTTATATTTTAGCATTTGTTAAACATTTATTACATTTGGGTTTACCATGTAAAATAATTCATTTTCCGCTGCAATTAAATTACTGATTTTATTAAATATCTCATTTAGAGTCGTTCTCGTTTATATAACTGTGTGATGATATTGGAAAAGTCATATTTACCCCAGGCCCTATTTGGGGGGGGGGGGAAGACAGAGTGGTATCTGAGCTGGTTTAATGCCGCCTATAAGCTGGTTAATCGTAGAGGGGGTTCTCACAGTGTAACCTGTGACGAAGCACTGTCTCTTGCCCCTCGCGAGACAATATCGGTTGGCTGTCAATTGCCGAGAGGCGGGCCGTAAAATCAGTGTCTGAGGTACGCTCAGTGGTCACCCGGACGGCACTGAGTGGGATTGTTCCCCAATAAGTAATACAGATTGGTATCAGAGCACGGTTAGTTATAGAGAACCAGGATTGCATTTATGTGTGCCTTATGTGTTAGTTAGGGTACCTTAGCAATCTATAGGACTATAACCTTTCCGGACTTAAGATTTTAGTGCCTTTACTTATTATTTCCTTTTGTGCTTTCACGTCTACCTTAGAAACATTCTGATTTCTTTCTTTCCCTTCTTTTAGGATGTCGATCCACAACCTGATCGTTATTTCTGACTCTGAAGAATCTGATATGGAGAGGTCCGTCCACACTCCAGCTTATAGACCCGTTTCTCCACCAACATCTCTAATTTATCGACCGGCTACTCTCCCTGCATCTCCGGTCTTCACGCCTGCCACTCCACCACACTCATCGGTGAAGGAAGAACCTCAAAATGATTATGATTGGGACGATGAGGGTGATGATGAGGAAATTGAAGAACACATTGAAGATGAGGATGATTTCGAGGAAGAGCCCGAGGAAGAGTCCGAACCCGAAGAAGAGGAAGTGGTTTGGGAACCAGCTAATAAGAAGGCTAATCTGGCTTATGATGGTCTTGGAGTTATCTGCAGTTTAGAAGATGATTCCGAGGAGGAAGTTGAACCTCCTGTTACTAATACTCCCTCACCTAAGAGGAAGGAGCCGGAAACTCCAGCTACTGATGATGCTAGTTCATCTAAGAAGCTAAAGGCTTCCAAGTTTGTCTATACCGAGTATGAACATGCTCTAGTTTGATGTGATATCATGAACCTACAGAGTCACACTGTAACTTTGAGAGATACATTCCGCGAGCGTTTGGCTAAGATGGAGAAGCGCATGGACTATACAGATAGCAATGTGAAGAGAGTCTATGACAAGTTCTCCGTGATGTTTGCTAGGCAAGAAAGAGAGCTCGACCGCCAGCTTTATGCACTGGTGGAATTAGAGAAGTTTGTAATGTACTTCAAGGGGTACATTAAGGATCATTTCAAGCCTCCGTCCTTTAAGGGGAGTGAGGAAGCTGTCGAACTGACTCGTTGGTTCGAGAAGCTCGAATCCATCTTTCGCATCTGTAACCGTGAGGATGTCGACCGAGTAAAGTATGCCACTCATATGCTAAGTGGCTTAGTGATGTTAAAGCTAAGGGGTATAAAATACTATTAAATTTTACAAGAAAAAAAACTATTAAATATGATACAATTTTACACAAGATATTTATTTATTTATAGAACGGATATAACTAAACCTTGCTACAATACTTATAGGCAGTATACCTAATCGTACAGTAGTGTAGTTTTTAGTAAGTCCGGTTCGTTCCACATGGAATTCTTTAAACAAAGCATAACGCTATATTAGTTTTAATTTTATAAAAATACAAATATATATAAGTAATATTATTATTATAAAGGGGTTTTTACCGTTTAATGACCGGTTTGTCGATTTTAAAACTTTAGTCGCAGTTAAAACCTAATGTAAAATATTAAATAAATAAAAGACTTAATTTAAAGCGTAAAGTAAATAACGATAATGAAATTGCGATAAATAAAAGTGCGATAAAATAAAATTACGATAATTAAAGAGTACGAAAATTAAAAGTGCAATTAAATACAAAGACAATAAATAAAAGTGCAATTAAATACAATAACAATAAATAAAAGTGCAATAATTAGAAGTGCAATTAAATATGAAAATAAAAGAATTATGCTTATTTAAACTTCCGTAATCATGATATTTGACGTGTTGATTTTAGTTTATTCCCATGGGTTAATTGTTCTTTGTCCTGGATTATTTAATATGTCCATACGGATTTGTCCATAATAGTCCATCGGTCATAAATATAAAGAGCGAAAGCCTTCGTCAAATTATTCTTATTCCCGAAGTCAAATATTCCAACTAATTGGGGATTCGAATTGTAACAAGGTTTTAATACTTTGTTTAATGAATACACCAGGTTATCGACTGCGTGTAAACCAAGGTTTTACTACTTTGTTAACAATTACACCAATTACCCTTGAATGTAATTCACCCCTGTTTCAACAAGTCTATTAACTATTAATCCAGTTCCGTGTCCGGTAAAATGAATAATTATTGGTATTTATAGATATCCCGCCCACCGTACCCAGTCAAGCGTATGTGGTTATATATAAGTACGTCAAATTATAAGTTTGTATATTAAATTAACAAGGTATTGTTTAGTTAATATAAAACCCATTAATAGCCCATAGTCTAATTTTCACAAGTGTCGTTCTTTTATCCAAACCCCAATTATGGTATAAAGCCCAATTACCCAATTTTAATATTTTTAGCCCAACATCATGATTACTTCGGTATTAAATAAGCATAATAATAACTTAGCTACGAGACATTAAATTAAAAAGGTTGAACATAACTTACAATGATTAAAAATAGCGTAGCATTACACTGACATAATTTCGACTTACACCCTTACAACATTCGCTAACATACCCTTATTATTAGAATTAAAATTAAAATTAAAATTAAAATTAAAATTAAAATTATAATATATATATATAATACGTTTTATGAGAGACGAAAAAAAAGGATATATAAAACGTCGAATTGCGCTGGCTTTTATAGGCATTTTTGTTCAGGGAGGCTCCGCGAGTCGCGGCATTTTTGCTCTTCAAACTCCGCAAGTCGCGGAGTTCGCAAAACCAGCTCACACAAGTTTGGATCCTAGTCTGCCGACGGTTTTAATATATAAATATAATATATATATAATTTATATAATTAATTATATATTATATTAAATTTATATACATAGTTAACTTGTAATTTTTAGTCCGTTGCGTCGAGCGTTGAGAGTTGACTCTGGTCCCAGTTCTGGATTTTCGAACGTCCTTGCGTACAATTTAATATTTTGTACTTTGCGTTTTGAATCTTGTACTCTTGTAATTTTGAGACGTTTCTTACCAATAATTGGAACCTCTTTGATTGTATTTTGTACTTTTGAGCTTTTTGGTCGTTTGCGTCTTCAATTCGTCGAATCTGTCTTTTGTCTTCACCTTTTATTATTTAAACGAATATCACTTGTAAATAGAACAATTGCAACTAAAAGCTTGTCTTTCTTGAGGGATAATGCTATGAAATATATGTTCGTTTTTAGCATTATCAAATATTCCCACACTTGAGCGTTGCTTGTCCTCAAGCAATATAGTCTTGAAATACTAGAATCACTTCTTATTCTTCACACTTTGTACATCAGTGATTTTTTTACGGCGGTATAAACAATGATAGTAACGATGTGGTTTACAGTCTCACATGACTATAAAAATTTAGATCCATTAAGGAAATTGGATCTTTATGAAAACATTTGATCTTTTGAAAATTCATTCTAGCTTTTACCCTAGCTAAGTTTTCCGGAATAACCCTTCACCGGTGTTTGCAAATTGTTTTTGTGGGTTTAGTGGGTTTCAGATTTGAAAATTTTAGCTCAAAACTTGAGGTTTTGTGTCACCCACTTGCTAACCTTGTATTAGGAAAGCAACACGTCCAGTATACTTGCTCCGTATATTACCTTTCGGTAAACTACCGTTCGGTTGTAAAGGAAAGCGTTGAACAAGCAACTGTTAAGGCAATGTCCCCTGACATGCTTTTAATTATGGTCTATAACGTATCGGATGCAATTACTATCCTTGGTAGGAGCAATAGTAAAGCTCACCCTTATAATTTTTCGGTCTGGCACAAGGTCCTGTCTTTGACCATGCTATGCAACCACCATTCTTACGGTTGACACCCGATTTGGTTCAGGTGACCTAATGAATTCCAGGTGAATTCCTAGGATTTTACGTTCAATGGTAATGAACGCATTGAAAATGGGTTTTTAGAAAACAAATCGGTTTGTAATTTTGATCAAAATATTTTCTCGTTCAAGCTAGAGTTTAGATATCATTGAATTCCATGAGTTTGTAATTATCAATCTTTAAGGTCAATCTCTAGGATTGAGTAATATCAGTCTTAAAAGCTGATTTTTAATCTTTAAGGAGATTATCCTTTCTGGAGATCTGATTCATTAGTCTTATCCAGCTAATTTGCACGGCGTCCTCCCCATTTTACAAAACAGATCCTCTCATGGTTAGGATAAGTCTGACCACTTGGCGACCCTGTTTGATGCTGAGGTCCGTGGATTTCCTGCTGATTTTAGAGA
This sequence comes from Rutidosis leptorrhynchoides, assembly GCF_046630445.1. NCBI lineage: Eukaryota > Viridiplantae > Streptophyta > Magnoliopsida > Asterales > Asteraceae > Rutidosis > Rutidosis leptorrhynchoides. Next base: position 140,274,386 of record NC_092340.1, read on the forward strand.
TGACTTTTCTAGGTTTTTCGTCAACCTACAGCTGGTCTGGACGACAACTTCATGACCTAAATCAAGAAGCGCGTTTTTTTTCGGAAGACTTTACTTCCTTTTAATGATGGAATTGATTCATCGTGTAGATCCATCTTTTCTTTCAAATATATTACAGTAAATTGGGTAAAACTTTTTAGTTTAGTCCAAAGCAAAAGTATTTTCAGTTATTTGTACAAAAATATGTGATATATAATTTGAATAACTTGGTAAATATTTCCCACACTTGGCTTTTATTTTCCTTTCTTTGCCTTTTTATTTTCCTCTATTCCATTCTTAAATGAATTCTAACATTTTGAGTTGTTTCTCAATTTATGTCCTTTCCAATGTAACAATAATTTCGGTGTTAACACCTAGTTTTCATCGTTCATAAATATGTATAAACATGATTTTGAGTTCATTTAATTAAAAATTTTGAAAATTTTTACTAGAATTGGGTAGTTAGTATATAAGACTAGGCTGTTCTTTATTATCAGAGAGCACTAGATTCTAATACAACTACTGCGTTACTAGTATTTTTAATGGTAACCAAGTGTTTAAATTAAAAATTTTAAAATCCGAAAGAATTTAACTCCTTCCCACACTTAAGATCTTGCAATGCCCTCATTTGCAAGAAATCAGTAACAATTTAAATTATTGAGGGTGATTAGCGTAGAAAAATGATTAAATTTTACCAAAGTTTCCAAACATATTGTTCTTTGTTTGCTGAATGATAAATGGTGCATATCATTTGTTCATTCCATCTTGTTGTTATTTCACATATATTTTGCATCTTGTCGTCAAAATTAGTTGCTTTTGCTGAACTTAATGCCAGTCTTTGAAAATGAGTTGTTTTACCCTGTTGTGTACATAAGATAAACTGCAAACACATATACATATTTTTGAAGTTTGGTATATTACCCCACATTCAAAAATTATTAAAATCTAATAATAAAAGTTAGAAAATTATAAAAACTATTACAATATCAATATAGTGGCTGTTGATTTCTCTCAACCTGTGGATGTCTTCCATTATATTGTACTGCGGCGTTATTTCGCCTCTTCAAAACCTTAGCACCATGATATACATTTAAACCAATTGTATCGTGGGGTTCTGGTTCTTCGATTAATAATCCCCCCGACTTATATCCACATCGAGATACTCAGCAATTAATGTAATAAATATACCACCTCCTATTATACTGTGCGGTCTCATCTCCCTAACCATAGCTGATAAATAATAACCCACACAATAAGGTATACTTACAGCGCTTTGTGGGTCTCGAATACACATGTGGTAAAATAAATCTTGCTCATTTATCTTTTCCTTATTTTTACCTCGCTGTGTAATCGAGTTCACTAGAAACCTGTGAATTACTCTTAACTCAGCTCTATCTATATCCAAATAAGAGTAATTTCCCCCTTTAAATCGGTGATGGCTAGTCATTTGACTCCATACACCATGTGTATCAAAATTTTCATCAATCTTCCTACCATTTAATATCAACCCTCGACAATCGGCAGATGCTAGCTCCTCAGGCGTATATATACGTAAGGCCTGAGCCATGTCTAATAGAGACATGTGGCACATCGAACCTCCTAACAAAAATATAATAAAAGTTTGATCGGTTAAACTAGCTACCCGATCATTTATTTCTATACTACACAATAATTCTTCACACCATACTTTATATACAGGTCTACGCATGTTGAATAATCGTACCTAATTGTTAAAAGTAGAATCACCATACCTCTGTGTAAGTAATTCTCTAATCCATTCGGCCAATCCTACGGCTTCTAACGGTTCCCATTCTATTACCCTAGGTACTTCAACAGCTTTAGAATGAAGAGTGTGCAAGCTCCTTTGGTATTTTGGATAATCTATCCAACGTCTGTCTAATCTCAAGTTCGGGTGCAAATCTTCCACGTGCATATCTGAAAATGTCATAACTAGATGAGGTATATCTTGTTTGTAATAGTTATCAACATCCTGTTGTTCCGCATTCTCAGGAGGAGCAATGCGAGCTTGGGATGAAGATTCACCCCTTTCAGTCTGCAAAACACATCAAACACAATTTTTGTGCATCCAAATATGCATTAGTGTCAGCAAAATCATCAATCAAAATAATTACAATGATATGTTCAATTTATATCAAACTTATGCTCATTTTCATATTTTTATCAAATCTACACTTTTTCAAATAAGCATATACGAAAATGTTCACCAAGTTCATAAGCATTCAACTCAAATAACATGTCAAAATAATCATTATTAGCAGTTAAACAAGTTTTAAATGGCATTATCTCTCAAAAATCAAGTTCATGAATTTTAGACTTGAAAAAGTCAACTTTAATTCTCAAAAATCATGTTTAGGCTCAAAGTTTGGATCAATTAACTACCTAAACATGTTACATTACTTAATTTAGCAATAATTCATGAAAAAAATCGGCCATAACCTGTTTATATCAAAAAGCCCCAAATTGCTCAAGAACACAAACCCTAGATTACTTAAAATTTGAAGTTTAAGGCTTCTAATCATATTAAATAGCATCAATCTAGGTTATACAAGCATAATACATAAACATTTTAAGTATAATTACAATAAAAAGCATCAAAATTGAATTGGGTATAAAATTGCTCAAGAACACTAAATTTTCAGATTAAATGGTGTTTTGATGAAGAAATTACCATTTTCCTTGAGTAATTCATTGATAGCATCCTTCTCAACATGATTTTGTGAAAGATTTGATGAAAAATGGTGAAAAATTCGATTTTTTGGTGTTTTATTGTGTGTGTTTTCGCAGTTTTGGGTTGGGTTGTGTTGGGGACTGTCTGATCGGCCAGTTTATATTTTTTTTTCTGGAAATTTGATTCTCCGCGAGTCGCGGCATTTTTCCCTTCAAACTCCGCGAGTCGCGGAGTTCTCTCTCTCTCTCTTTTTTTTTTAATAAAAACCTTAACTTATAAAACAATTAATTAATTAATTTTAAAATTTTGTTTCCCTTGTTATTTAGGACGAGGTCGTTTCGGAACGATGTCCTAGTCCGTCCCTCGACAAAATTTTAAAATTTGTCAATTTAAAGCGCGGTTTTAAAAGCAAAGATTTTTGGGTTTTTTAATGTTTTTGGCATACTTTAATTCAATAAAATTAAAAATAATGATAATAAAAGTTCTCGTCCCTCCCTCGGGTAAAGCAATTTCGGTTCAATGACCTAGTCTTCAACTCACGACGAGTTTTAAAAATCATATTTTTAACTTACGAAATAAAGTACATTTTTGTTTTTAAATTCACACCAAACTTAAATTTAAAATGCATAAAATTAAAAAAATTCACACCAAACTTAATTAAAAATTCATATTATAAATTCACACCAAACTTAAATTATATTTTTGTTTTTATACATACAAACTTATATTAAAAATATTAATTTTCCAAATATTTACAATTTTAAAAGTTTACAATATTTATTTAATATTAATTTATTAATTTTTTAAAAACATGGTAAAAATAAAAATAAAAATCTTTTTGGCTTTTATCCCACTTTAATCAATCAAATATTATCAAAAATATGCGCCCCTCTTTTCGGTAAAGTAATTTCGGTTCCATGACCTAATTTAACTCATGACGAATTTTTGAAATATTTTGAGTTGATTGATTAAAGATATTTATACCTTAAGAATAAACGTTAAATTTCGCAGTGATGTAATAAATTTTTGTATGATATCAATAATTTCGGTCGCAAGACCTAATTTTAATGAATACCAATTTAATACTTTATAGCGAACAAATCAGCGTTTATTATCAAAAGGTTAAAAATAAAAATAAAAATAAAAACTGTACAAACTTACATGTGAAATATATTTCTTAGTGATATGCTCTAGCCCACTCATAAGATAGTCGGACTAATTGATTTTCCATGGCTACATAGGCGTAACCTCGAGCATTCAGTGTTTTTTCTTCTAAACATATGAACGGTCCATCTCTGCATAAAGTAACAAATTCGGTATTTGAATAGGTTTGATTATTTGAACATTTACCTTCGTGTGACCATTTTCCGCATTTGTGACATTTTTCAAGGTGTCGTGCTCTTCTTTTCGCTGCTGATTTTGATTTTCCTTTACCAAATTGTAACTTATTATCTTCGCATCTGGATTCTTTTCTTACTCCGTCCAATTTACCTCTGATTAATGATACGATTTCACTTGGAAGTGTGTCATTATTACGTTTAGTGATCAAAGCGTGTAGAATTAGACCATGGTTTAATTCACAGGAAGTCTTCATTTCGTAAAAACCTAAAAAAAATAAAAATTCAGAATGGGGGGAGAAGACTAGTTCTTTAGGGTCTGCTAGGGAAAGACCATTCGGGTTCCAATTTCGAGAACTACACGGAAACAGAAAATCTAAATCTAACAGAAATACATAAACCTCCCTACACTTAGTTAAAATTGTGATTAACATTATTTTCAATTGAATCATCAACAACTTGTATATCTTTGACTTTTACTTCAATCCATTTGTTGATTTCCTCCGTAACTTTCACAAATTCAACTAACATCGTCTTTTCTTTTGGCGATAAATTGGATACTAATCGGTTACATAACTTAAAGTTTCCTTTAATCTTAGCATCGTGAATCCGTTTATAAAGTTTCTTCGTTGAACTGTTAAAAATGGGTTCATCTAATTTCGTATCATCAACGGCATTCTTTGTGATTGGATCATCATTAAGTGTTTCTTCATCTTCCCCGCACTTATGCATTTTTATTGGTCTAACAGTTTTGGTTGGTGGAGATCTAAACTTTCGGTTCACAAAGGTGATCGATGTATCACCATCCCTAAGTGTCATTCTACCTTCTCTTACATCAATGAATGCCTCGGTGGTTGCTAAAAATGGGCGACCTAGAATTAGAGGAATATCTAGGTTTTTCTCCATATTAATCACTATGAAGTTTGCAACAAAGGTCAAACTTCCCATGTTAACAAGTAAATTATTTGCTATTCCAACCGGGTGTTTAATGGTTTGGTCAAATGATTGAACACCTATTTTGGTTGGTTTTAATTTACCCATGCCTAATCTTTTGTATAAGGAAAGAGGCATAATATTTGCACTTGCCCCTAAATCTGCGAGTCCATTATATACAGTACCATCATTAAGCAAGCAAGAAATGATAAATTCACCCGGGTCTCCTGCTTTAGTAAGTCGAGTTGGTTTGTAAACCTTTTTCGGGTGTTCTTTTCTTGGTTCTTTCACTTCTATTTGAACTTCTTGTTCACATTTTTCTTCGTTTCTTGGAATGGGAGGTTTGTATAAGAATTCTTCTTCATCACTCAAATTTGACTCCTCCCTATATTCCAATTTTGATTTTTCATATGTTGTTGATAACATATTTATGTTTTCATTTTGAAGGTTTTCTTGGGTGGTGAAATTATGATTAACTTCATTGTCAACTTCTATCGGACCATGTATGTAATGTTTAACTCTGTGACCATTAACTTTAAATTCAATCCCATTTGAATTTATTAATTCTACTGTTCCGTATGGGAAAACTCTTTTGACTATGAATGGTCCAGACCATCTTGATTTCAATTTTCCAGGAAATAGCTTGAATCGTGAATTGAAAAGAAGAACTCTGTCTCCTTCTTTAAATTCTTTTGAACTTCTGATTCTTTTATCATGCCATTTCTTTGTTCTTTCCTTATAGATTAAGGAATTTTCATATGCTTCATGTCTTAATTCTTCTAATTCGTTTAATTGACTTAACCGTAGACGTCCGGCTTCATGTAAATCAAGATTACATGTCTTCAAAGCCCAAAATGCTTTGTGTTCAATTTCTACTGGAAGATGACATGCTTTTCCGTAAACGAGTGTAAAAGGTGTGGTTCCAATTGGAGTTTTGTAGGCTGTTCTAAAAGCCCAGAGTGCATCCTCCTATTTTATGGACCATTCCTTCAGATTTGATCCTACGGTTTTCTCTAGAATACGTTTTAATGCTCGGTTGGTATTTTCAACTTGTCCACTTGTTTGTGGATGATATGCGGTGGAGATTTTATGAGTTACTCCATATCTTTTGAGAACTTTCTCAAGTTGATTATTACAGAAATGAGTACCCCGATCACTTATTAAAGCTTTCGGTGTTCCAAACCTTGCAAAAAGACGTTTTAAAAAATTGACTACAACTCGTGCATCGTTAGTTGGGAGAGCTTGTGCTTCCGCCCATTTAGATACATAATCAATGGCTACGAGAATATAGAGATTATTATGAGATTTTGGAAATGGACCCATAAAGTCAATACCCCAAATGTCAAATACTTCACATACTTGAATGACATTTTGTGGCATTTTATCACGTTGACTTATTTTTCCGGCCCTTTAACAAGCATCACAGGATTTGCAAAGAAGGTGTGCGTCTTTGTAAATTGTAGGCCAATAGAATCCAGCATCATAAACTTTTCTTGCTGTTAGTTGAGGCCCATAATGCCCTCCTGTTGGTCCTGTGTGACAATGGTTTAAGATTTTACTAGCTTCATCTCCGAATACACATCGGCGTATTATTCCACCTGGACAACTTTTAAACAGATGTGGATCTTCCCAGAAATAGTGTTTTATATCACTAAAGAATTTCTTTCGTTTTTGGTACGATAATCCTTTTTCAAGGAATCCACATACTAAGTAGTTTGCATAGTCTGCAAACCATGGTATTTCATTGTAATCTATCTTCAATAGATATTCATCAGGAAAGTTGTCTTGTATGGTCGGTTCATTTAGAACTTCCAATTCGGGATTTTCAAGATGAAAAAGATGATCAGCGGCGAGATTTTCTGCTCCTCTTTTATCTCGGATTTCAATATCAAACTCTTGTAAGAGTAAGATCCAACGGATTAATGGTGGTTTAGCATCTTGTTTCAAAAATAGGTATCTAAGAGCAGAATGGTCGGTATAGACCACCGTTTTTGCTAGAACGAGATATGATCGAAATTTGTCAAAAGTAAAGACAATAGCAAGGAGTTCTTTTTCAGTAGTTGTATAATTTGTTTGTGCTCCTTGTAACATCTTACTAGCGTAATAAATAGGTTGAAATCGTTTTTCAATCCTTTGTCCTAAAACGGCTCCCATTGCAAAATCACTTGCATCGCACATAAGTTCAAACGGTAGATTCCAATTTGGTGTTATCATGATCGGCGCATTAGTGAGTTTCTCTTTAAGAATATTAAAAGATTTGATACATTCATCTGAAAAGATGAATGGAGCATCCTTTTCTAGGAGTTTATTCATAGGAGTGGCAATTTTAGAAAAATCTTTTATAAAACGTCGGTAAAAACCGGCATGCCCTAGAAAACTCCTAACTCCTCTAACATTGGTGGGATGTGGAAGTTTAGCAATTACATCTACTTTAGCTCTATCAACTTCAATTCCTTCCTTTGAGATTTTATGACCAAGAACGATGCCTTCTTTAACCACGAAATGGCATTTCTCCCAATTAAGAACTAGATTTGATTGTTCGCATCTAATAAGCATTCGTTCAAGATTAACTAGACATGTTTCAAATGTATCACCGAAGACTGAAAAGTCATCCATGAAAACTTCCATGCATTCTTCTATCATGTCGTGAAAAATCGCCATCATGCACCTTTGAAAGGTTGCAGGGGCGTTGCAAAGTCGAAATGGCATGCGTTTGTAAGCAAAAGTACCATAAGGGCACGTGAATGTGGTTTTCTCTTGATCTTCGGGTGCTATTGGAATTTGAAAATATCCGGAAAATCCATCTAGAAAACAATAGTAACTGTTTCCGGCTAACCTTTCCAACATTTGATCAATGAAAGGTAAGGGAAAGTGATCTTTTCTGGTGGCGTCATTTAATTTTCTATAATCAATACAAACACGCCATCCTGTTACAGTCCTAGTAGGAATAAGCTCATTTTTCTCATTTGTAATGACAGTCATACCACCCTTCTTAGGTACGTATTGAACTGGGCTTACCCACGGACTATCAGAAATTGGATAAATTAAACCTGCATCAAGCAGTTTAATAATTTCTTTCTTAACTACATCTTGCATATTAGGATTTAGTCTTCGTTGGCGTTGCACATACGTTTTATGACCTTCTTCTATAAGGATTTTACGTGTGCAATACGAAGGACTTATTCCTTTTATATCATGAATCTTCCATGCAATAGCTGGTTTATGAGCTTTTAACACAGAAATGAGTTGTGATTTTTCATTTTCAGTAAGAGAAGACGATATTATTACAGGTAATTCAGATTCACCATGTAAATAAGCGTATTCCAAATGGTTTGGAAGCGGCTTTAACTCTAATGTTGGAGGTTCTTCTATCGATGATTTATATCGATATCTGTCTTCTTCTTTTAGCATTTGAATTTCTTCTGTTGTTGGTCATATCCATTAGCTATTAGTGTAGCTAACATTTCAGTTTCATCAATTGGTTCAGTTCCTTCTCCTAAAGAACATTCTCCTGTTCCTTGTAATTCTGGAAATTCTTCTAACAATTCTGTATGTGAATCTATAGTTTGAATATAATAACATGTATCATCTGCAGATTGCGGTTGTTGCATTGCTCTATCAACTGAAAAGGTAACACTCTCATCCTCTATACTTAGGGTCAGTTTCTTACCGAACACGTGTATCATTGCTTTAGCCGTGTTTAAGAATGGTCTTCCTAATATTAGAGGAACTTGAGAATCTTCTTCCATGTCCAGAACAACAAAATCTACTGGAAATACTAAAGTACCAACTTTAACTAGCATGTTCTCCATTATCCCTCTAGGATATTTTATTGATCGATCGGCTAGTTGTATACTTATTCTTGTTGGTTTTAATTCTCCAAGGTCTAGTTTAGTGTATAGTGAATACGGCATTAGATTTATACTAGCACCTAAGTCTGCCAATGCTTCTATTGAACTAAGACTACCCAGAAAACATGGAATTGTGAAACTTCCTGGATCTGATAATTTTTCTGGTATCTTATTCAACAGCACTGCTGAACAATTAACATTCATAGTAACGGCCGAGAGTTTTTCCATTTTCTTTCTATTCATGATTAGATCTTTCAAGAATTTAGCATATCTAGGCATTCCTGAAATTACATCAATGAAAGGAAGATTTACATTTATCTGTTTAAACATATCCAAGAATTTGGATTGCTCGGCTTCAAGTCTTTCTTTTTTCATTTTACTTGGGTAAGGAAGTGGTGGTTGGTATGGTTTAACATAAGGTTTAGCCTTAACTGTGCTATCTTCATTAACCTTTTCAACTACCGGTTCTTTTTCCTTATCTTGTTCAGGTTGTGGTTCTTGTGGAGTAGGAATAGCTTCATCTAAAATTACAGGTATTTCAGTTGGTTTAAGTGTTGTACCACTTCTTGTGGTAATGGCTTTAGCTGTTTCATTCCGGGGTTAGCATTTGTATCACTAGGTAGACTTCCCGGTTTTCTTTCACCTATTAACCTTGCTAGGTTACTTACTTCTTGTTCCAAGTTTTGAATAGAAGCTTGTTGATTTCTAAATGCTTGAGCATTTTGTTCATTGGTTTGTTTTTGAGATGTGAAAAACTGTGTTTGAGATTCAACTAGCTTCGTCATCATATCTTCTAAATTCGGCTTTTTATCATCGGTTTGTTGTGGTTTGTTTTGAAAATTAGGTCTTTGCTGGTTGTAACCCAACCTTGTTACTATCACTAACTTAAAATTAAAATTTCAAATTGAGATTACTAATTGGAGTGATAATTGATACATAGGTAAAAGGCGTCGAAAAATTAAAAATAAGAAAGTAGTGCGTTAAAACTTAAAAAGGAACCAAAAACTAAAAAGTTAAAAGTTGCGTCTAAAAATATTAAAGCTTACAAGTAAAACTATATCCCAAATGGCAATAACTTAAAAAGGTACTAAAACTTAAAAAGGCGTCGCAAAATTCTAGAGCACCTAAATCTTAGTCTAAAGAGAAAGCACTTAAGGGATTTTACGGCAAAGCCTAAAAATCTAGAAATAAAAATAATTATGGCAAAAACTATAACTTAAAACTAAATATGAGCGAAAAATAAAAAAAATTACGCTAAAACAATTAAAAATACAAAATATAAAAATATACTAAAAGTTGTAAAAATACAATTTTTATAAAAATACAATTTTTATATTATTTTATAAAAGCCTTAAATTTTTATATATATTAAAACTAATTATAATTAATTATACTAATTAAATTATAACTTAAACTAATTAATATTAATTAAAAACTTAAACTAAATTATTATAATAATAAAACTAATTAGGGTTAAAATAATAATAATAATTAATTACTCCGTATTAAATGCAGATTAGGGTTCTGGACACGCGTGTCAGGGTGGCTCCGCGAGTCACGGTGAACCCAGTTCAAAAGCCCCGCAAGTCGCGGAGGTTGTAGGTTCAAAAGAGACATGTCAAGTTTCGACAGGTTCAGTTTTTATCATTTTTTTTTATATTTTTCTGTTTTTTAAATTTTCTGTTTTAATAATTAACTAAAATATTTATATAAATTAAATAAAAACTTATGTTTTAAAAAACTAAAATAAAAATAGAAATACTTTATAATTTTATAAAAATCTTAAAAATAGATTTATATATATATTTTTTTTTCATTTTTTTCGGTTTTTTTATGTTTTAAATAAAAACAAAATATTTAAATAAGACTTATATTTTTATAAAATAAAAATAAAGAAACTTTATAAAACTTAAATATTTAACAAACTCTTAAAAATATTTATATTTTTGTTTTCTTTTTATGTTTTTGAATATTTAAAACGTATTTTTACAAAAGCGTATTTTTTATAAAAGTAAACTAAAAATAATTTTTTTTTTATATTAGCGTTGCGCTTCCGGCTTTTAAGCAAGAAATCGATTCCCCGGCAGCGGTGCCAAAAATACTTGATGTTAAAGCTAAGGGGTATAAAATACTATTAAATTTTACAAGAAAAAAAACTATTAAATATGATACAATTTTACACAAGATATTTATTTATTTATAGAACGGATATAACTAAACCTTGCTACAACACTTATAGGCAGTGTACCTAATCGTACAGTAGTGTAGTTTTTAGTAAGTACGGTTCGTTCTACAGGGAATTCTTTAAACAAAGCTTAACGCTATATTAGTTTTAATTTTATAAAAATACAAATATATATATAAGTAATATTATTATTATAAAGGGGGTTTTTACCGTTTAATGACCGGTTTGTCGATTTTAAAACTTTAGTCGCAGTTAAAACCTAATGTAAAATATTAAATAAATAAAAGACTTAATTTAAAGCGTAAAGTAAATAACGATAATGAAATTGCGATAAATAAAAATGCGATAAAATAAAATTACGATAATTAAAGAGTACGAAAATTAAAAGTGCAATTAAATACAAAGACAATAAATAAAAGTGCAATTAAATACAATAACAATAAATAAAAGTGCAATAATTAGAAGTGCAATTAAATATGAAAATAAAGGAATTATGCTTATTTAAACTTCCGTAATCATGATGTTTGACGTGTTAATTTTAGTTTATTCCCATGGGTTAATTGTTCTTTGTCCTGGATTATTTAATATGTCCATACGGATTTCTCCATAATAGTCCATCAGTTATAAATATAAAGAGCGAAAGCCTTCGTCAAATTATTCTTATTCCCGAAGTTAAATATTCCAACTAATTGGGGATTCGAATTGTAACAAGGTTTTAATACTTTGTTTAATGAATACACCAGGTTATCGACTGCGTGTAAACCAAGGTTTTACTACTTTGTTAACAATTACACAAATTATCCTTGAATGTAATTCACCCCTGTTTCAACAAGTCTATTAACTATTAATCCAGTTCCGTGTCCGGTAAAATGAATTATTATTGGTATTTATAGATATCCCGCCCACCGTACCCAGTCAAGCGTATGTGGTTATATATAAGTACGTCAAATTATAAGTTTGTATATTAAATTAACAAGGTATTGTTTAGTTAATATAAAACCCATTAATAGCCCATATTCTAATTTCCACAAGTGTCGTTCTTTTATCCAAACCCCAATTATGGTACAAAGCCCAATTATCCAATTTTATTATTTTTAGCCCAACATCATGATTACTTCGGTATTAAATAAGCATAATAATAACTTAGCTACGAGACATTAAATTAAAAAGGTTGAACATAACTTACAATGATTAAAAATAGCGTAGCGTTACACGGACAGAATTTCGACTTACACCCTTACAACATTCGCTAACATACCCTTATTATTAGAATTAAAATTAAAATTAAAATTAAAATTATAATATATATATATATATATATATATATATATATATATATATATATATATATATATATATATATATATATATATATATATATATATATATATATATATATATATATAATACGTTTTATGAGAGAAGAAAAAAAAGGATATATAAAACGTCGAATTGCACTGGCTTTTATAGGCATTTTTGTCCAGGGAGGCTCCGCGATTTGTGGCATTTTTGCTCTTCAAACTCCGCAAGTCGCGAAGTTCGCAAAACCAGCTCACACAAGTTTGGATCCTAGTCTGCCGACGATTTTAATATATAAATATAATATATATATATATATATATATATATATATATATATAATTTATATAATTAATTATATATTATATTAAATTTATATACATAGTTAACTTGTAATTTATAGTCCGTTGCGTCGAGCGTTGAGAGTTGACTCTGGTCCCGGTTCCGGATTTTCGAACGTCCTTGCGTACAATTTAATATCTTGTACTTTGCATTTTAAATCTTGTACTCTTGTAATTTTGAGACGTTTCTTATCAATAATTGGAACCTCTTTGATTGTATTTTGTACTTTTGAGCTTTTTGGTCATTTGCGTCTTCAATTCGTCGAATCTGCCTTTTGTCTTCACCTTTTATTATTTAAACGAATATCACTTGTAAATAGAACAATTGCAACTAAAATCTTGTCTTTCTTGAGGGATAATGCTATGAAATATATGTTCGTTTTTAGCATTATCACTTAGCTCTAACATGGTGGAACGGCTATGCCTAAACAGTAGGGCTAGATGCTGCAAACGCCATTCCATGGCCTGTTCTGAAACACATGATGACAGATAAATTCTATCCGCGAAACCAAATTCAAAAGCTGGAAGTTGAGTTCTGGGAATTGAAGGTAAAAGGAACCGAAATTGAAGCTTATACCAACTGGTTTACAGAGTTGGTTACTTTGTGCCTAGAGATGGTACCAACTGAGCAGAAAAAGATAGAAAGGTACATAGAAGGCCTTCCTGAAGAGATTCAGGGAAATGTCATTGCTGCTAATAAGGAGACTTTAGATGCAGTGATACTGATGGCTCAAAACCTCGTGATGGCTAAGAGAAGAAAAGCCGCGGCAAATAAACAAGCTGAGGCCAAGACAAATGAGAGTAAAAGGAAATTTGAATCTGCTCAGGCATCGAACCAAGGTTCAAATAAGAAAGTTGCCGATAATTCAAAAGGAGGTTACTCTGGGAAATAACCTTTCTGTAAGCGTTGTGAGAAACAACATTCTGGATGGTGCAAGGCTGAGTGCACCAAGTGTAAGAAGATTGGCCATATAGCCAAGAATTGTAGAGTTGCAGTTCCTCCAATGGATACACCTGCAACCAAATCTAACGCAATCGTTCCTACATGCTATGACTGTGGTGAAAAGGGGCATTTTCGCAACCAGTGTCCGAAGAAGAAGGGCAACACGGGAAATGCTAATGCTAAAAGCCGAGCATTTGTGATGACTGCTGAAGAAGCCCGTGATGATGATGAAGTGATAACGGGTACGTTTCTTGTTAACAACTTCTATGCTACTGTTTTATTCGATTCTGGTGCAGATAGAAGTTATGTGTCTACTGAATTTTGTGCCTTATTCACTGAAAAACTACAAGCCTTAGAAATTAAGTGTCTTGTGGAAGTAGCAAATGGTAAGGTTATGAAAGTAGACAATGTGTATAAAAACTGTGATCTGGTTTTAGCCGACAAACACTTTAATATCGACCTATTTCCAGTCTAGTTAGGAAGCTTTGATGTAGTCGTAGAATGGATTGGTTACGCCCATTAAGAGCTAAAATCATGTGCTATGAGAAAACCATTAACATACCTCTTGAAAATGGGGAAACCTTAATTGTTCAAGGGGAAATGAGTGGTTCCAAACTCAACATCATCTCTTGCATCAAGACCCGCAAGTATCTAATGAAGGGATACCAAGCCATTTTGGCTCATGTTAAGGAAGTCAAATCGGAAGAAAAACGCATTGAAGATGTACCGGTAGTTCGAGACTTTCCTGAAGTATTTTCTGAAGAACTCCCTGGTCTCCCTCCCTAACGACAGGTTGAGTTTAAGATTGATTTGACCCCCGGTGCTGCACCTATTGCAAAGGCACCATACCACTTAGCTTCACCATAGATGAAGGAATTATGTAACCAACTCCAAGAACTTTTGGAGAAAGGTTTCATTCGTCCTAGCTCGTCTCCGTGGGGCGCACCCGTTCTATTTGTTAAAAAGAAAGATGGTACATTGAGAATGTGTATTGATTACCGTGAACTCAACAAGTTAACCATCAAGAATCGTTATCCCCTTCCACGCATTGATGATCTGTTTGACCAACTGCAAGGATCAAGTATCTATTCGAAGATTGATCTTAGGTCCAGTTACCATCAGCTGAGAGTCAAGGAAACCGATGTTTCTAAGACTGCTTTCCGAACTTGTTACGGACATTATGAGTTTCTTGTCATGCCTTTTGGTTTAACCAATGCTCCTGCTGGATTCATGGATCTTATGAACCGTGTATGCAAGCCTTATCTTGACAAGTTCGTGATCGTCTTTATCGATGACATTCTAATCTACTCCAAGAGCGAGAAAGAGCATGAACAACATTTGCGATTGATTCTAGAGCTCTTAAAGAAGGAACAACTCTATGCTAAGTTCTCCAAGTGTGAATTTTGGCTGCGAACAGTATAATTCCTCGGACATGTAGTTGATTGTGAAGGAATACATGTCGATCCGATGAAGATCACCGCTATTCAAAACTGGGAAGTGCCTAAGAATGCGAAGCATATTCGCCAATTTTTGGGACTTGCTGGTTATTACCGAAGATTCATCAAGGATTTTTCTATTCTAGCCAAACCTCTTACCAAGATGACTCATAAGGGAAAGAAGTTTGAGTGGTCCGAAGAACAGGAATTTGCTTTCAAGATTCTGAAGGATAAATTGACCACATCCCCGATTCTATCATTACCTGAAGGCACCGACAATTTTGTAGTCTATTGTGATGCCTCGAATCAAGGTTTCGGATGTGTTTTGATGCAACGTGAAAAGGTTATTGCCTATGCATCTAGACAGTTGAAGAAACATGAGAAGAACTATACCACACATGACCTGGAATTAAGAGCCGTGATATTTGCACTAAAGATGTGGAGACATTACCTCTATGGGGTTAGAATCACAGTGTATACATATCTTTGACCAGAAGCAATTAAACATGAGGCAAATGCGTTGGATTGAGTAGCCGATGTAGTAGCCGATGCCCTTAGTAGAAAGGATCGTGTCAAACCGATTCGAGTCTGAGCTTTAAATATACGTATTCGTACGAATCTTACATCTCAAATTCGTGAAGCACAACTTGAGGCATTGAAGGAAGAGCATGTCCAACTTGAGGGACTGAAGGGTCTCGAAAAGCAACTTGAACTCAAGGGAAACGGAACAAGGTATTTTAATAACCGAATCTGGGTCCCAATTTTCGAAAATCTTTGAGAACTAGTCGTGGATGAAGCGCATAAGACTAGATACTCTATTCACCCAGGCTCCAGTAAAATGTATCACGATGTGAAAGAATTCTATTGGTGGCCTAATATAAAGTCTGACATTACTGATTATGTGAGCAAGTGCCTTACTTGTCTGAAGGTTAAGGCCGAGCATCAAAAGCCGTCTTGTTTACTTCAACATTTGGATATTCCGTAGTGAAAGTGGGAATGTATCACTACGGATTTCATCACTAAGTTGCCCAAGACTTCAAACGGCAACGATACTATTTGGGTCATAGTTGATCGTCTCACTAAATCTGCACATTTCTTACCGATCTAGGAAACTGACAAGATGGAGAAATTTTTACAACTCTATATCAAAGAGATTGTCTCACGTCATGGAGTTCCTATCTCAATCATTTCTGATCACGACAGCCAATTTATTTCTAGATTCTGGAAAACTTTACAATCTGCTCTTGGAACTCAACTTGACATGAGTACAGCTTATCACTCGCAAACTGATGGTCAAAGTGAACGAGCCATTCAGACGTTGTAAGATATGCCACGTGCTTGTGCTATCGATTTCGGCAAAGGTTGGGATTGACACTTGCCTTTAGCTGAATTTTCATATAACAACAGCTATCACTCAAGTATTAAGGCTGCACCTTTTGAAGCCTTTTATGGACGAAAATGTAGATCCCCGTTATGCTGGGATGAATTAGAGGACAGATAGTTAACTGGTCCTGAAATCATTCATGAAACTACCAAAAAGATCGTTCAGATTAAGAAACGATTAGAGACTGCCCGTAGCCGACAAAAGAGCTATGCTGATAAACGTTAGAAAGATTTAGAATTCTAAGTTGGTGATAAAGTCATGTTGAAAGTATCCCCTTGAAAGGGCGTCGTTCATTTTGGTAAGCGAAGCAAATTAAGTCAACGTTATGTTGGACCTTTCATGATTATTGAAAGAGTTGGTCCTGTGGCATATCGATTAGAATTACCCACTGAGCTTAGTAATGTGTATGATGTATTTCATGTCTCGAATATTAAAAAGTGTCTTGCTGATGACACACTCATTATTCCATTGGATGATATCCGCATTAATGATAAAATGCATTTCGTTGAAGAACCGATAGAGGTTATGGATCATGAGGTTAAAAGCTTGCAACAAAGCTCTATTCCTATTGTTAAGATCCGTTGTAATTCACGAAGAGGCCCCGAGTACACCTGGGAACGTGAAGAGCAGATAAAGCGGAAATATCCTCATCTTTTTCCAATTGCTAATACATCAGAGAAGTCTTCCTGAAACTTCGAGATGAAGTTTAAATTAACGGGGAGGTACTATAACAACCCTCATTTTTCCACTCTGTAATGACTATAATTCCCTAGGGTTTCATTATTGATTCGCACATTATATTAGGGTTGTTATCTGGACATAATAAATGAAGTAATTAATACTCGTAACCTAAACCCTAACCCTAATACTCGTATTAAATGAACTATAATTTATTAAATGATTGTATTCATTCCTCTAACCCTAACCCTAATATTATTATTATTATTAATATTATTATTATTATTATTATTATTATTATTATTATTATTATTATTATTATTATTATTAATATTATTATTATTATTATTATTATTATTATTATTATTATTATTATTATTATTATTATTATTATTATTATTATTATTATTATTATTATTATTATTATTAAACGTATACATTATGTATTAATTTGCACGTGGCACAAATAAAATGTAAATGTATATATAATTATTTGTTTATATGTAAACTAAGTAGGTTATGGGTAATAAATATAAAATTTGTAAAATAAATATAAAAATATATGTATATGTATATATATTGAAATATGTACATAAATATATAATACATTATGATAAATCAATAAAAGAAAATAAAATACAAATAATTCTAGAATGTTACATTAAATAAAAAAATAAAAAATAAAAAGGCCTAGGTCAGCCGAATTTAAAAAAGGAAAAAAAATTTAATTAATTTAATTGTATTTATCTTGCTCTCCAAGTAATTAAAAACTATAAATAAGGCCCTAACCCCTCATAATTTTTACATCAAACTTTTGGAAGCTCTCAAACCCTAAAAAAAATTATGAGTTTCTTTCCTTTCTTTCTTTCTTTTTCTTTTTTCTTTTTTTTCTTTTTCTTGTTTTTCGACTAAAACCCCCAACAAAGAAAAAAAAAATACTTTTGCACTTTATAAAATTTTTCTAAATTCATGGTAATTAATTACATGATGAATAAGTTTTATAAAAATTTATTTTACAGAAAATTATTTTTTTTTTATATTATTTTTAATTTTGTTTGTGTTTATTCTCGGACGAATTTTGTTTATATATTTATATTACTTATGTATTGAGTTTAATAAATTATAAGTTATGCATGTTAATTATTAATAAGTAATATGAAATCTATGAAAAATGATTTTTCTGATGTTTAATACCTTTTTATATTTTTAATAATTAAAATAGTTTAATTAATCTATATATATATATATATATATATATATATATATATATATATATATATATATATATATATATATATATATATATATATATATATATATATATATATATATATATATATACGTATATGTATTTATTTATAAATAATAGGAAAAAGGCTATTTCAGCTATACAAATATTTTTCCAGTAAAGTATGATATTTAACTTAATTATTTAGGTTAGTTAATATTTTATAAAAATTAAATTCGAATTTTGTATTATTAAATGATATAAACAAGGTGAAATTCGTAATAAAAATATATACAGTAAATAAAAATATATAAATAATTTTTCTGGGTTCATAAACTTTTTCTACAAGTTATTTAACTGTAAGAAATTTATAAAATTTTAAAAATAATTATTTATGTTTATTTGCTATTTTTATGTAGAATTAAACTTGTGTTGTGGTTAAATTAAGAATAAAAACAAATATAAATACAAAATTGTAATAAAAATATTTTCTAAAATTTTTCTACTGATTTTTACAATTAACTAAGACTATAAAAATTATTTATATGATTCTTAGGTATTTAATTAATTATTTAGGTATTTATGGATAATATTGGGTTAATAAAGTACTATATTATTAAGTATCTTGTAAATTAAATAACAACTAATATAATACATTTATTTTATATATATTGTATGAGATAATGATTAGTATATTATAGATATTAATTAATCCATGTCATAAGTTAGTAATTATAGCTTGAATAATAATACATATATAATTATAAAACTATCAATAATTATATAAAAACAAATAGTAACTATATATATATATATATATATATATATATATATATATATATATATATATATATATATATATATATATATATATATATATATAATTAACTTAGCTATATAATAAAAGTCTATACGCCTATAATATGTGAAGGTTATAATCAAGATAACGTGCCTTATGGAAACCGCTTGTGGATTTCGAATGCCAAGACATAGATTCTGGTCAAGAATCCTGGGCGCCCGGTAATAACTGACCATCATAGTGACTTTTATGATAGCAACAAGATTTGGGTAAAGGTGTACAATGTCTTGTTATAGATTATAACCCGAACTTTCTATAATTAGAAAGTTACTATAAGTGGAACCATTCCATAAATAGTAACTTTCCGAAAATGGAAATTCTTTTAGAAAACCATCATCATTAGTATAATTATTATACTCAAGTCTTTTAGGAAATATCTGATCGTACATTCTATCTCTAGGTTGATATCTCGATCACGTTCTTCCATTTAATTCATTTCTCTTGTGGAATAACTCTTCTGTGCTACTAAGGTGAACTCATAGCTCCGTTTTTACATGTTTTAATGTATTTTATAAATCTTGGGGTGAGACACATGCTTGCTTTAAATGATTTACAATTTAGACACAAGTGCCTAAACTTTTTGATATGCAACTTCATGAGATTATTGTTAACTTGTATTCTTACATGCAAAATCCCCGTAATAATATCGTTAATTGCCGGAATTGAAATGTTGCAAGCTTAATTATTGTGAGTAGGCCTATTGAGAGTGACGTCTCTACCCATTGACCGATCGTCAAGGGGGTACATAATAATGATTACCGACACCCGTATAGTGTCAGGGGTTAATGTTTAGCTCGATATTATAACTCATGGCATATTGAATATTTTAATGTTTTAAAATAAATCTTGTGGTCTAAACTTATTAATTATTAAACCTATGATGTTCACTCAAGCATTGTGTTGACATTTTAAGCATGTTTGTCTTAGGTGATGAATAGCTTATGTGCTGCCCTATGTTGCTTGCTTGCTGTTGCATTGGAGTCCACATTACTTATATTTTAGCTTTTGTTAAACATTTATTACATTTGGGTTTACCATGTAAAACAATTCGTTTTTCGCTGCAATTAAATTACTGATTTTATTAAACATATCATTTAGAGTCGTTATCGTTTATATAACTGTGTGATGATATTGGAAAAGTCATATGTACCCCCGGCAATATTTGGGGGATATGACAACAATCGCCGGTAGACCCTTTCGGAGAGAGTCATACTCCGCCTTAATAGCATCGTGTTTCGCGCTCAACGACTCCTGGGACGCAATCCAGTCACTAAAGCTTTCGTTCAAGAAAACCACGTGACTCTCTGCCTTTTTCAGATTTGCAGACAATGATGCAATCTCAGACTCCATAAACCTTTTCTCAGCAATATGCTGGTCTTCTTCTTGCTGCCTTTTAAACATCAGGACATTTATTCTCTCATCTGCCTGTACATGCGCGGTCATAGCAACCGCAAGTTGGGCAGTCAGCTTTGCGTTGTCCTCTTGCAAGGCATTTATTTTAGCTGTTTCTGTTGTTGAGGGTGGTTGTGGATGAGCATGCGCATCAGATTTCTGTTGCAGACGGTTCAGATCTCTGGCGAAGTTGAAAAGCGTTGACTGTGCATCCATATAAAGTTCTTCGGAAGGAGAAAGTGAGGAGAACTTCTGCACTAACTGCCGAGGGGCACAAGATTGTAAAAATGAAAGCTGTTCTGCAAATACTGGAAGTGGAACCTTCATGAACTCATTCACATTGGGAATCAGTAAAGATGAATCATCAGGATTCAGGCATACACGCTTAGAATGGTGGGATACACCACTTGTGAAATGTCCAGTTCTTATTGATTAAAAACGTTCCATATTAATTGATTTCGTTGCGAGGTTTTGACCTCTATATGAGACGTTTTTCAAAGACTGCATTCATTTTTAAACAAACCATAACCTTTATTTCATCAATAAAGGTTTAAAAAGCTTTACGTAGATTATCAAATAATGATAATCTAAAATATCCTGTTTACACACGACCATTACATAATGGTTTACAATACAAATATGTTACAACAAAATAAGTTTCTTGAATGCAGTTTTTACACAATATCATACAAGCATGGACTCCAAATCTTGTCCTTATTTAAGTATGCGACAGCGGAAGCTCTTAATAATCACCTGAGAATAAACATGCTTAAAACGTCAACAAAAATGTTGGTGAGTTATAGGTTTAACCTATATATATCAAATCGTAACAATAGACCACAAGATTTCATATTTCAATACACATCCCATACATAGAGATAAAAATCATTCATATGGTGAACACCTGGTAACCGACAATAACAAGATGCATATATAAGAATATCCCCATCATTCCGGGACACCCTTCGGACATGATATAAATTTCGAAGTACTAAAGCATCCGGTACTTTGGATGGGGTTTGTTAGGCCCAATAGATCTATCTTTAGGATTCGCGTCAATTAGGGTGTCTGTTCCCTAATTCTTAGATTACCAGACTTAATAAAAAGGGGCATATTCGATTTCGATAATTCAACCATAGAATGTAGTTTCACGTACTTGTGTCTATTTTGTAAATCATTTATAAAACCTGCATGTATTCTCATCCCAAAAATATTAGATTTTAAAAGTGGGACTATAACTCACTTTCACAGATTTTTACTTCGTCGGGAAGTAAGACTTGGCCACTGGTTGATTCACGAACCTATAACAATATATACATATATATCAAAGTATGTTCAAAATATATTTACAACACTTTTAATATATTTTGATGTTTTAAGTTTATTAAGTCAGCTGTCCTCGTTAGTAACCTACAACTAGTTGTCCACAGTTAGATGTACAGAAATAAATCGATAAATATTATCTTGAATCAATCCACGACCCAGTGTATACGTATCTCAGTATTGATCACAACTCAAACTATATATATTTTGGAATCAGCCTCAACCCTGTATAGCTAACTCCAACATTCACATATAGAGTGTCTATGGTTGTTCCGAAATATATATAGATGTGTCGACATGATAGGTCGAAACATTGTATACGTGTCTATGGTATCTCAAGATTATATAATACAAGTTGATTAAGTTATGGTTGGAATAGATTTGTTACCAATTTTCACGTAGCTAAAATGAGAAAAATTATCCAATCTTGTTTTACCCATAACTTCTTCATTTTAAATCCGTTTTGAGTGAATCAAATTGCTATGGTTTCATATTGAACTCTATTTTATGAATCTAAACAAAAAAAGTATAGGTTTCTAGTCGGAAAAATAAGTTACAAGTCGTTTTTGTAAAGGTAGTCATTTCAGTCGAAAGAACGACGTCTAGATGACCATTTTAGAAAACATACTTCCCCTTTGATTTTAACCATAATTTTTGGATATAGTTTCATGTTCATAATAAAAATCATTTTCTCAGAATAACAACTTTTAAATCAAAGTTTATCATAGTTTTTAATTAACTAACCCAAAACAGCCCGCGGTGTTACTACGACGGCGTAAATCCGGTTTTACGGTGTTTTTCGTGTTTCCAGGTTTTAAATCATTAAGTTAGCATATCATATAGATATAGAACATGTGTTTAGTTGATTTTAAAAGTCAAGTTAGAAGGATTAACTTTTGTTTGCGAACAAGTTTAGAATTAACTAAACTATGTTCTAGTGATTACAAGTTTAAACCTTCGAATAAGATAGCTTTATATGTATGAATCGAATGATGTTATGAACATCATTACTACCTTAAGTTCCTTGGATGAACCTACTGGAAAAGAGAAAAATGGATCTAGCTTCAATGGATCCTTGGATGGCTCAAAGTTCTTGAAGCAAAATCATGACACGAAAACAAGTTCAAGTAAGATCATCACTTGGAATAAGATTGTTATAGTTATAGAAATTGAACCAAAGTTTGAATATGATTATTACCTTGTATTAGAATGATAACCTACTGTAAGAAACAAAGATTTCTTGAGGTTGGATGATCACCTTACAAGATTGGAAGTGAGCTAGCAAACTTGAAAGTATTCTTGATTTTATGAAACTAGAACTTTTGGAATTTATGAAGAACACTTAGAACTTGAAGATAGAACTTGAGAGAGTTCAATTAGATGAAGAAAATTGAAGAATGAAAGTGTTTGTAGGTGTTTTTGGTCGTTGGTGTATGGATTAGATATAAAGGATATGTAATTTTGTTTTCATGTAAATAAGTCATGAATGATTACTCATATTTTTGTAATCTTATGAGATATTTCATGCTAGTTGCCAAATGATGGTTCCCACATGTGTTAGGTGACTCACATGGGCTGCTAAGAGCTGATCATTGGAGTGTATATACCAATAGTACATACATCTAAAAGCTGTGTATTGTACGAGTACGAATACGGGTGCATACGAGTAGAATTGTTGATGAAACTGAACGAGAATGTAATTGTAAGCATTTTTGTTAAGTAGAAGTATTTTGATAAGTGTATTGAAGTCTTTCAAAAGTGTATAAATACATATTAAAACACTACATGTATATACATTTTAACTGAGTCGTTAAGTCATCGTTAGTCGTTACATGTAAGTGTTGTTTTGAAACCTTTAGGTTAACGATCTTGTTAAATGTTGTTAACCCAATGTTTATAATAACAAAAGAGATTTTAAATTATTATATTATCATGATATTATGATGTACGAATATCTCTTAATATGATATATATACATTAAATGTCGTTACAACGATAAACGTTACATATATGTCTCGTTTCAAAATCATTAAGTTAGTAGTCTTGTTTTTACATATGTAGTTCATTGTTAATATAATTAATGATATGTTTACTTATCATAATATCATGTTAACTATATATATAACCATATATATGTCATCATATAGTTTTTTACAAGTTTTAACGTTCGTGAATCACCGGTCAACTTGGGTGGTCAATTGTCTATATGAAACCTATTTCAATTAATCAAGTCTTAACAAGTTTGATTGCTTAACATGTTGGAAACATTTAATCATGTAAACATCAATCTCAATTAATATATATAAACATGGAAAAGTTCGGGTCACTACAGTACCTACCCGTTAAATAAATTTCGTCCCGAAATTTTAAGCTGTTGAAGGTGTTGACGAATCTTCTGGAAATAGATGCGGGTATTTCTTCTTCATCTGATCTTCACGCTCCCAGGTGAACTCGGGTCCTCTACGAGCATTCCATCGAACCTTAACAATTGGTATCTTGTTTTGCTTAAGTCTTTTAACCTCACGATCCATTATTTCGACGGGTTCTTCGATGAATTGGAGTTTTTCGTTGATTTGGATTTCATCTAACGGAATAGTGAGATCTTCTTTAGCAAAACATTTCTTCAAATTCGAGACGTGGAAAGTGTTATGTACAGCCGCGAGTTGTTGAGGTAACTCAAGTCGGTAAGCTACTGGTCCGACACGATCAATAATCTTGAATGGTCCAATATACCTTGGATTTAATTTCCCTCGTTTACCAAATCGAACAACGCCTTTCCAAGGTGAAACTTTAAGCATGACCATCTCTCCAATTTCAAATTCTATATCTTTTCTTTTAATGTCAGCGTAGCTCTTTTGTCGACTTTGGGCGGTTTTCAACCGTTGTTGAATTTGGATGATCTTCTCGGTAGTTTCTTGTATAATCTCCGGACCCGTAATCTGTCTATCCCCCACCTCACTCCAACAAATCGGAGACCTGCACTTTCTACCATAAAGTGCTTCAAACGGCGCCATCTCAATGCTTGAATGGTAGCTGTTGTTGTAGGAAAATTCTGCTAACGGTAGATGTCGATCCCAACTGTTTCCGAAATCAATAACACATGCTCGTAGCATGTCTTCAAGCGTTTGTATCGTCCTTTCGCTCTGCCCATCAGTTTGTGGATGATAGGCAGTACTCATGTCTAGACGAGTTCCTAATGCTTGCTGTAATTTCTGCCAGAATCTTGAAATAAATCTGCCATCCCTATCAGAGATAATAGAGATTGGTATTCCATGTCTGGAGACGACTTCCTTCAAATACAGTCGTGCTAACTTCTCCATCTTGTCATCTTCTCTTATTGGTAGGAAGTGTGCTGATTTGGTGAGACGATCAACTATTACCCAAATAGTATCAAAACCACTTGCAGTCCTTGGCAATTTAGTGATGAAATCCATGGTAATGTTTTCCCATTTCCATTCCGGGATTTCGGGTTGTTGAAGTAGACCTGATGGTTTCTGATGCTCAGCTTTGACCTTAGAACACGTCAAACATTCTCCTACGTATTTAGCAACATCGGCTTTCATACCCGGCCACCAAAAATGTTTCTTGAGATCC
The DNA here is from genome assembly GCF_046630445.1 of Rutidosis leptorrhynchoides. NCBI lineage: Eukaryota > Viridiplantae > Streptophyta > Magnoliopsida > Asterales > Asteraceae > Rutidosis > Rutidosis leptorrhynchoides. The sequence goes on from NC_092340.1 coordinate 140,299,875, forward strand.
TTGTACATCTTCCCCGTTCCAGGATGTATTGAGTATCTGGTTTTATGAGCTTCTCTAAGTATCATTTCTCTCATATCTCCAAATTTTGGTACCCAAATCCTTTCAGCCCTATACCGGGTTCCGTCTTCCCGAATATTAAGATGCTTCTCCGATCCTTTGGGTATTTCATCCTTTAAATTTCCCTCTTTTAAAACTCCTTGTTGCGCCTCCTTTATTTGAGTAGTAATGTTATTATGAATCATTATATTCATAGATTTTACTCGAATGGGTTCTCTATCCTTCCTGCTCAAGGCATCGGCTACCACATTTGCCTTCCCCGGGTGGTAACGAATCTCAAAATCGTAATCATTCAATAATTCAATCCACCTACGCTGCCTCATATTCAGTTGTTTCTGATTAAATATGTGTTGAAGACTTTTGTGGTCGGTATATATAATACTTTTGACCCCATATAAGTAGTGCCTCCAAGTCTTTAATGCAAAAACAACCGCGCCTAATTCCAAATCATACGTCGTATAATTTTGTTCGTGAATCTTCAATTGTCTAGACGCATAAGCAATCACCTTCGTTCGTTGCATTAATACACAACCGAGACCTTGCTTTGATGCGTCACAATAAATCACAAAATCATCATTCCCTTCAGGCAATGACAATATAGGTGCCGTAGTTAGCTTTTTCTTCAATAACTGAAACGCTTTCTCTTGTTCATCATTCCATTCAAATTTCTTCCCTTTATGCGTTAATGCAGTCAAGGGTTTTGCTATTCTGGAAAAGTCTTGGATGAACCTTCTGTAGTAACCAGCTAGTCCTAAAAACTGGCGTATGTGTTTCGGAGTTTTCGGGGTTTCCCACTTTTCAACAGTTTCTATCTTTGCCGGATCCACCTTAATACCTTCTTTGTTCACTATGTGACCGAGGAATTGAACTTCTTCCAACCAAAATGCACACTTTGAAAACTTAGCGTACAATTCTTCCTTCCTCAATACTTCTAACACCTTTCTCAAATGTTCACCGTGTTCTTGGTCATTCTTTGAGTAAATAAGTATGTCATCAATGAAAACAATGACAAACTTGTCAAGGTATGGTCCACACACTCGGTTCATAAGGTCCATGAACACAGCTGGTGCATTAGTTAAACCAAACGGCATGACCATAAACTCGTAATGACCGTAACGTGTTCTGAAAGCAGTCTTTGGAATATCATCTTCTTTCACCCGCAATTGATGATACCCGGAACGTAAGTCAATCTTTGAATAAACAGACGAGCCTTGTAGTTGATCAAATAAGTCGTCGATTCTCGGTAGTGGGTAGCGGTTCTTGATGGTAAGTTTGTTCAACTCTCGGTAGTCGATACACAACCTGAATGTACCATCTTTCTTCTTGACAAACAAAACAGGAGCTCCCCACGGTGATGTGCTTGGTCGAATGAAACCACGCTCTAAAAGTTCTTGTAATTGGCTTTGCAGTTCTTTCATCTCGCTGGGTGCGAGTCTGTAAGGAGCACGAGCTATTGGTGCAGCTCCTGGTACAAGATCTATTTGAAATTCAACGGATCGATGTGGGGGTAATCCCGGTAATTCTTTCGGAAATACATCGGGAAATTCTTTTGCAATGGGAACATCATTGATGCTCTTTTCTTCAGTTTGTACTTTCTCGACGTGTGCTAGAACAGCATAGCAACCTTTTCTTATTAGTTTTTGTGCCTTCAAATTACTAATAAGATGTAGCTTCGTGTTGCCCTTTTCTCCGTACACCATTAAGGGTTTTCCTTTTTCTCGTATAATGCGAATTGCATTTTTGTAACAAACGATCTCCGCTTTCACTTCTTTCAACCAGTCCATACCGATTATCACATCAAAACTCCCTAACTCTACTGGTATCAAATCAATCTTAAATGTTTCGCTAACCAGTTTAATTTCTCGATTCCGACATATATTATCTGCTGAAATTAATTTACCATTTGCTAATTCGAGTAAAAATTTACTATCCAAAGGCGTCAATGGACAACTTAATTTAGCACAAAAATCTCTACTCATATAGCTTCTATCCGCACCCGAATCAAATAAAACGTAAGCAGATTTATTGTCAATAAGAAACGTACCCGTAACAAGCTCCGGGTCTTCCTGTGCCTCTACCGCATTAATATTGAAAACTCTTCCACGGCCTTGTCCATTCGTGTTCTCCTGGTTCGGGCAATTTCTAATAATCTGGCCTGGTTTTCCACATTTATAACAAACTACATTGGCATAACTTGCTCCGACACTACTTGCTCCGCCATTACTCGTTCCGACACCATTTGTTCCTTTCGTTCTATTAACCCCTGGTCCGTAGACCTCACACTTCGCCGCGCTATGACCATTTCTTTTACACTTGTTGCAAAATTTGGTGCAGAACCCCGAGTGATTCTTTTCACACCTTTGGCATAGTTGCTTCTGATTGTTGTTGTTGTTGCGGTTATTATTGTTGTTGGGATGATTGTTGTAGTTGCTGTTGTTGTTGTTGTTGTTGTTGTTGTTGGACCGTTTGTTGTAGTTGCGATTGATATTGCGATTGTTGGGATAATTGTTGCGATTATTGTTGTAATTGCTGTTGTTGTTGTATTGGTGATTCTTATCACCGTTTTCCTCCCACTTTCTTTTGACTTGTTTCACATTGGCCTCTTCAGCAGTCTGTTCTTTAATTCTTTCTTCAATCTGGTTCACTAGTTTGTGAGCCATTCTACATGCCTGTTGTATGGAGGCGGGCTCGTGTGAACTTATATCTTCTTGGATTCTTTCCGGTAATCCTTTCACAAACGCGTCGATCTTCTCTTCCTCATCTTCGAATGCTCCCGGACACAATAGGCACAATTCTGTGAATCGTCTTTCGTACGTGGTAATATCAAATCCTTGGGTTCGTAACCCTCTAAGTTCTGTCTTGAGCTTATTGACCTCGGTTCTGGGACGGTACTTCTCATTCATCAAGTGCTTGAATGCTGACCACGGTAGTGCGTACGCATCATCTTGTCCCACTTGCTCTAGATAGGTATTCCACCATGTTAACGCAGAACCTGTGAAGGTATGCGTAGCGTACTTCACTTTGTCCTCTTCAGTACACTTACTTATGGCAAACACCGATTCAACCTTCTCGGTCCACCGTTTCAATCCGATCGGTCCTTCGGTTCCATCAAATTCCAAAGGTTTGCAGGCAGTGAATTCTTTGTAGGTGCATCCTACACGATTTCCTGTACTGCTAGATCCAAGGTTATTGTTGGTATGTAGCGCAGCCTGTACTGCGGCTATGTTTGAAGCTAGAAAAGTACGGAATTCCTCTTCATTCATATTCACGGTGTGTCGAGTAGTCGGTGCCATTTCCTTCAAAATAGTTAAATGGAACAAGTTAATCATACAGAATATTAAGAGTAGTTAATAGTATTTCGTAGCATAATATGAACTCATTTATAAAAGCTTTTTCTTCATATTAGCGTTTTATAAGTTTAAATTCGGGTAGTACCTACCCGTTAAGTTCATACTTAGTAGCTAATATACAATTCAACTACTACAATTCTATATGAAAAACTGATTATAATAATATTTCGCGTTCAAACTTTTATACAATATTTTACAAACTTACAATACCGCTTATTTTACATAAAGCATGAAATATAGCACACAATAACTTTGATACAAGATAGTTGTGAAGACAATTCTAGCTAGTACACAAGTCGTTCAGCAAAGGCAATAAAGACACGTAATTCATACGTCCAGAAACAAGTCATGCATTCTGGTTTTACTAGGACTACTTCCCATCCTTGGTCTTGTGCAACATAACCGTTATGGCCGTTGATAAGACAGCGTGTTGTAACGTCATCAAAGGGACGAGGGTTACGTAATGTCCAACAGTCCCGTAATAATCTAAAAACCTCATTTCTTACCCCAATTACCGACTCCGTCACTTGTGGAAACGTTTTGTTTAATAGTTGTAGCCCGATGTTCTGGTTCTCACTTTGGTGAGAAGCGAACATTACTAATCCGTAAGCATAACATGCTTCTTTATGTTGCATGTTAGCCGCTTTTTCTAAATCACGAAGTCCAATATTCGGATATATTGAGTCAAAATAATTTCTTAACCCGTTGCGTAAAATAGCATTTGGGTTCCCCGCAATATATGCGTCAAAGTAAACACATCGTAACTTATGGGTTTCCCAATGTGATATCCCCCATCTTTCAAATGAAAGTCTCTTATAAACCAAGACATTCTTGGAACGTTCTTCGAATGTCTTACAAACTGATCTCGCCTTAAATAGTTGTGCCGAAGAATTCTGGCCGACTCTAGACAAGATTTCATCAATCATGTCTCCGGGTAGGTCTCTTAAAATATTGGGTTGTCTATCCATTTTGTGTTTTTAAACTGTAAAATAGACAAGAGTTAGATTCATAAAAAAATACTTATTAATACAAGCAATTTTTACATATATCATAAAGCATAAGAACACTATATTCCATATATTACACCACACGAATACAACTATCTTATTCCGACTCGCTCGTTTCTTCTTCTTCGGTTTTGGTTCGTTTTGCCAAGTTTCTAGGGATATATGATGTTCCCCTAATACGAGCCGTCGTTGTCCACATTGGTTTAGAAAAACCTGGTGGTCTAGAGGTTCCCGGGTCATTGTTACAACTTAAGGACTTCGGGGGTTGACGATACATATAAAGTTCATCGGGGTTGGAATTAGATTTCTCTATTTTTATGCCCTTTCCCTTATTATTTTCTTTTGCCTTTTTAAATTCAGTTGGGGTAATTTCTATAACATCATCGGAATCCGATTCATCGGAGAATTGGTAATCCTCCCAATATTTTGCTTCCTTGGCGGAAACACCATTGACCATAATTAACTTTGGTCGGTTGGTTGAGGATTTTCTTTTACTTAACCGTTTTATTATTTCCCCCACCGGTTCTATTTCTTCATCCGGTTCCGATTCTTCTTCCGGTTCCGATTCTTCTTCCGGTTCCGACTCTTCTTCCGGTTCCTCTTCGGGAACTTGTGAATCAGTCCACAAATCATTCCAATTTACATTTGACTCTTCATTATTATTAGGTGAGTCAATGGGACTTGTTCTAGAGGTAGACATCTATCACATAATATCAAACACGTTAAGAGATTAATATATCACATAATATTCATATGTTAAAAATATATAGTTTCCAACAAAAATGTTAAGCAATCATTTTTAAAGAAAACACGGTCGAAGTCCAGACTCACTAATGCATCCTAACAAACTCGATAAGACACACTAATGCAAATTTTCTGGTTCTCTAAGACCAACGCTCTGATACCAACTGAAATGTCCCGTTCTTATTGATTAAAAACGTTCCATATTAATTGATTTCGTTGCGAGGTTTTGACCTCTATATGAGACGTTTTTCAAAGACTGCATTCATTTTTAAACAAACCATAACCTTTATTTCATCAATAAAGGTTTAAAAAGCTTTACGTAGATTATCAAATAATGATAATCTAAAATATCCTGTTTACACACGACCATTACATAATGGTTTACAATACAAATATGTTACAACAAAATAAGTTTCTTGAATGCAGTTTTTACACAATATCATACAAGCATGGACTCCAAATCTTGTCCTTATTTAAGTATGCGACAGCGGAAGCTCTTAATAATCACCTGAGAATAAACATGCTTAAAACGTCAACAAAAATGTTGGTGAGTTATAGGTTTAACCTATATATATCAAATCGTAACAATAGACCACAAGATTTCATATTTCAATACACATCCCATACATAGAGATAAAAATCATTCATATGGTGAACACCTGGTAACCGACAATAACAAGATGCATATATAAGAATATCCCCATCATTCCGGGACACCCTTCGGACATGATATAAATTTCGAAGTACTAAAGCATCCGGTACTTTGGATGGGGTTTGTTAGGCCCAATAGATCTATCTTTAGGATTCGCGTCAATTAGGGTGTCTGTTCCCTAATTCTTAGATTACCAGACTTAATAAAAAGGGGCATATTCGATTTCGATAATTCAACCATAGAATGTAGTTTCACGTACTTGTATCTATTTTGTAAATCATTTATAAAACCTGCATGTATTCTCATCCCAAAAATATTAGATTTTAAAAGTGGGACTATAACTCACTTTCACAGATTTTTACTTCGTCGGGAAGTAAGACTTGGCCACTGGTTGATTCACGAACCTATAACAATATATACATATATATCAAAGTATGTTCAAAATATATTTACAACACTTTTAATATATTTTGATGTTTTAAGTTTATTAAGTCAGCTGTCCTCGTTAGTAACCTACAACTAGTTGTCCACAGTTAGATGTACAGAAATAAATCGATAAATATTATCTTGAATCAATCCACGACCCAGTGTATACGTATCTCAGTATTGATCACAACTCAAACTATATATATTTTGGAATCAGCCTCAACCCTGTATAGCTAACTCCAACATTCACATATAGAGTGTCTATGGTTGTTCCGAAATATATATAGATGTGTCGACATGATAGGTCGAAACATTGTATACGTGTCTATGGTATCTCAAGATTATATAATACAAGTTGATTAAGTTATGGTTGGAATAGATTTGTTACCAATTTTCACGTAGCTAAAATGAGAAAAATTATCCAATCTTGTTTTACCCATAACTTCTTCATTTTAAATCCGTTTTGAGTGAATCAAATTGCTATGGTTTCATATTGAACTCTATTTTATGAATCTAAACAAAAAAAGTATAGGTTTCTAGTCGGAAAAATAAGTTACAAGTCGTTTTTGTAAAGGTAGTCATTTCAGTCGAAAGAACGACGTCTAGATGACCATTTTAGAAAACATACTTCCCCTTTGATTTTAACCATAATTTTTGGATATAGTTTCATGTTCATAATAAAAATCATTTTCTCAGAATAACAACTTTTAAATCAAAGTTTATCATAGTTTTTAATTAACTAACCCAAAACAGCCCGCGGTGTTACTACGACGGCGTAAATCCGGTTTTACGGTGTTTTTCGTGTTTCCAGGTTTTAAATCATTAAGTTAGCATATCATATAGATATAGAACATGTGTTTAGTTGATTTTAAAAGACAAGTTAGAAGGATTAACTTTTGTTTGCGAACAAGTTTAGAATTAACTAAACTATGTTCTAGTGATTACAAGTTTAAACCTTCGAATAAGATAGCTTTATATGTATGAATCGAATGATGTTATGAACATCATTACTACCTTAAGTTCCTTGGATGAACCTACTGGAAAAGAGAAAAATGGATCTAGCTTCAATGGATCCTTGGATGGCTCAAAGTTCTTGAAGCAAAATCATGACACGAAAACAAGTTCAAGTAAGATCATCACTTGGAATAAGATTGTTATAGTTATAGAAATTGAACCAAAGTTTGAATATGATTATTACCTTGTATTAGAATGATAACCTACTGTAAGAAACAAAGATTTCTTGAGGTTGGATGATCACCTTACAAGATTGGAAGTGAGCTAGCAAACTTGAAAGTATTCTTGATTTTATGAAACTAGAACTTTTGGAATTTATGAAGAACACTTAGAACTTGAAGATAGAACTTGAGAGAGTTCAATTAGATGAAGAAAATTGAAGAATGAAAGTGTTTGTAGGTGTTTTTGGTCGTTGGTGTATGGATTAGATATAAAGGATATGTAATTTTGTTTTCATGTAAATAAGTCATGAATGATTACTCATATTTTTGTAATCTTATGAGATATTTCATGCTAGTTGCCAAATGATGGTTCCCACATGTGTTAGGTGACTCACATGGGCTGCTAAGAGCTGATCATTGGAGTGTATATACCAATAGTACATACATCTAAAAGCTGTGTATTGTACGAGTACGAATACGGGTGCATACGAGTAGAATTGTTGATGAAACTGAACGAGAATGTAATTGTAAGCATTTTTGTTAAGTAGAAGTATTTTGATAAGTGTATTGAAATCTTTCAAAAGTGTATAAATACATATTAAAACACTACATGTATATACATTTTAACTGAGTCGTTAAGTCATCGTTAGTCGTTACATGTAAGTGTTGTTTTGAAACCTTTAGGTTAACGATCTTGTTAAATGTTGTTAACCCAATGTTTATAATAACAAAAGAGATTTTAAATTATTATATTATCATGATATTATGATGTACGAATATCTCTTAATATGATATATATACATTAAATGTCGTTACAACGATAAACGTTACATATATGTCTCGTTTCAAAATCATTAAGTTAGTAGTCTTGTTTTTACATATGTAGTTCATTGTTAATATAATTAATGATATGTTTACTTATCATAATATCATGTTAACTATATATATAACCATATATATGTCATCATATAGTTTTTTACAAGTTTTAACGTTCGTGAATCACCGGTCAACTTGGGTGGTCAATTGTCTATATGAAACCTATTTCAATTAATCAAGTCTTAACAAGTTTGATTGCTTAACATGTTGGAAACATTTAATCATGTAAACATCAATCTCAATTAATATATATAAACATGGAAAAGTTCGGGTCACTACAACTTGGACCTGCAAATAAGAATGGCGTATAAAAACTTAAAGTCCAATTTCAATAAAAGGTCAGATGGTAAAAATTAATACCTTCATCAAGTAACCTCTTGTGGTTACCCAAGCTTCTGGCATCAGGAGTTTGATATAGTGAAGGTATCGTATCGGAGCTACTGACCGGTGACGAACTAGTAAGGTTACCGGAATCGATGGCAGGAATGGGTGCATATGATTCCATCTTCATCTACAAAATAAAAATCAGAACAACATATGAGTAATATGTAAAATATGTAACTAAGGTTACATAGTATAACGCAAAGTATAAGAGTATGATACATACCTTTTTTACAATAAGGTACAAGGTTTGGCAGAGAAGATGAACAGGGTTGAATGACTTCAAATGGAAAAGATTGTGAGATACGAAAGAGCCAAAATCCTATTTATAGAGAAAATACGAGAGTCAAAAAGTAATAAGGGTATAATCATAGCCGTACACGTGTATAAATCTTAGGCTAAACACTTTGTTAAGATGTCCGGTGCACGTTAGCATCAACAGGCGGTTGCATAATTACAATGATTACCTTTTCGGTAAACAGTGACAGTTGTCACCTCGGGTTCAGGAAATGCAGTCGAAAAGACAGTTTGGTGACTGCACGCATACATTGCATTTAATGCTAATACAGTATCCGGTTACGCATATATATTTAAATACTCTTATGCACTGTCCAGTTACATTTGGAATCCAACTAGGATTTCTAGCGGAAATATTAAGCATGCTAATTTGGTTCAAGTGTATTGTTGTGGTTCATTATGTGTACGTTTTCTTACTAGTTCGATGTCATACACTAATTTTCATTGTATATAACATCGAACTGGGGGGACTTAATGATACGCATATCCGCATGACTATGCGAATTACGCATCCAAAGCCCTGAACTGCACACAAATTGCCATGAAAGACATATGGCACGGGTATAGTCGCACTCTATGCACCTATACCATCTGATGCGAGTTTCGTATACTTGCATAATTGTCCAGTATATTCTAGAAGAATTTACGGTATAATCAATTCGGATTCTTTTCCTTTAATACGAGAGTTAGTTGGGGATAAGATTACATTTAATTAGGGAAGAGATTCTATCGAAACCCTAATTCGTGAGCCTATAAATACATAGCTCATAAACCCTAAAAACAGGTTCGGTTACTCATACGTAACAGAAAGCATACATCATTATCGTACGAACAAAGCTTCATACGATCCAAATACGTAAAGACTTTCAGGTATGTCTCGAACAATAAAACCTTCATGTCTTTGGGCCACTCAACCCCGTATGATGGGTTGTTGGTGGACTCTTAAATCGGCCACCCTGTCGGAATCGAAACGATACCGATGTGGGTTATCCATAACTAAGCGTCGGAGGTCCGAATGTTGTTAGTCCTTAAACTCTATCATGCACTCAATCGTAGGTTCACATTGACCTCGTAAAAATATGCTTGATCAGCTGGAATGGTAACCTTTTCGACTTCCTTTTTTCACCTTGGTCAATGCTTCCTGCGCCTCTCCTGTTGGGCATATTTCTTTGGCGATGTCAGCAGGAAGTGGCTGGGAAAGGTTACCAAGTTGACAAAGCAGGTCATACCACTCACAACGAGTGGCAAGCTTAGATGCTTGAGTATATGCCTTGAACTTTTCGGTCACCGGCGCGGAGTCCATAACTTTGTCGCCAAACTCGGGCAGATACTTGACAAGCTGTGAAAACTGATTTTCAGCAAATTCTGCTCTATTTTTTAGTGCGAAAGCTTCATCTTACGACTGTTTAAGCGCATCTTCAGTTTTCTTCAGTTGAAGCTCTAGTTTTTGAATCTTCTTGCGTTGAGATTGAATAGTTGCTCATTTCTTGTCATAGTGTCCCGAGATAGTGTTAAACCGTTCGACATTATCTACGGTTAAGCAAATGGTGTTAAATATGTTTTTTATTCGCTATCTTTCAGCTTTCGTGAATGTAAGTTCACTATATTTCGCGAGCACACTTCTTGGGACAAATTTGCAGAGTTTCTGTAGAGGTTGTTGGCATACTTTTCCTCTGCGACTTCCGTGGCATCTTCATCGCGATTTGATGTCTCAGCTTCAGAGGGAAGGGTCAAATCTTCATTGCCAGGAGTTTCAAAAATACCTTCAGGGATATCCCCACCTATGTTGAATACTTCCTCTGGATCCTCCGAAGAACATGAAATAACAACTAAAAGCGGATAAGCAAAAGAGAATTAAAAAATGAAATCATAATATCAACAGAAAATGCGCAGTTATGTAGAATAAAGCTAACTTACTTACTTCATGCTCCCCTATCGTGCGTAGGCGTCTCTTGCGTGGCGTGGTAACCTCATCGATTGTGGCTTTACGCTTTTCCTGGTCTTCGCCACCAGGAATGATAAAGGTATTCAGAATTGGTGCATCAATAGGGATGATTGCACCGTCACCTTCTTTTGGGCGGCGTGTAGGCTTAATAGATCGAACATCCGTTGTTCTCATTAATTGGTCAAGACCAATTTCTGTAAAATCATGTGTGCGTTAATTTTTACAAATATAACATAAGATAAAATAAAGTTTCACGTAAAAGTAAAGTATAAGCGTTATACCATTATTTGATGCGTCAATAAGTAACGCGTTGTGATCACCCCATAACCAGTATATGGAGACTCTGCCGATGTAAAGTGGAACATAGCTATACGATCGCATTATTAGGCCAGCACCTTTGATCAAGTTGAGGATCCCCTTTTCAAAATTGTCTGGGGTAATTTTATCATCTACGTGTGCATCAAGCTCAGTACACCAAGTTTTAGCGATGTTGCTGGTGCCATGAGCAGTGTTATTAATAAAGAAAAAAAGAACTACACCAGTTCCCAATCGAATCTTTGGGAGTGGTCATCACGCCATGGCGGTCGCGAAACGAAAACCACCCCGAATCGTGTGGAGTGATGCTATTGAAAGAACGAAACACGTTGAGCAGTGGCTGCTTGTTCAGCGCGTTGCAGTACATCTCAAAAAGGATGATTTTGTTAATGACGTTTAGATGCAATTGTGCAATTGCAACCTTGTAATATTCGCACACGCTAAGAAAAAAAGATGTCAATGGAAGTCATTGGTTTCCATGAGAGATAGAGGCTTCATAGATTGTGATCATATTTTTGGGTGGGGCATTGTCCCTATCTTCTGCCGATGGCGCGGTAGGAGAAAATTGAGCCAACAATGGGTAGTGTTGTTTTAGAGTTTCGATCTTTTCAGCCGTCATGTATGAAATGAAAGCAATTGGTGTGTTTGCAGATGATGATGATGATGATGATGATGATGCTATTTTGATTATGTGAGTAGATGTGATAATGAATTTGAATTAAGCAAAGTATGAAACGCTAAATTGAAGTTGGTGGATATTGGATTCGATAAAGCTGGATTGCAAAGAAATTGATTATGAAAGCATAAACTTTGCAATGCGAATCACTTTGCTATTTATAATTAAAATTGGGACGAGAAAGTTGTAAGGGTAATGATTAATTTTCAACGGTTAGAAATATACCACAACGCGTCAACGGTAATTAAATAGCCGTTACAGCATTGCTCGATTTGACAGCTTATTCAGAATTACAGCTGGTATTACGCGTTATCATTGCGAAGGTTAACGGTAATAAATTAACGGTCAAAATTATTAAAACTTGCTGCAAAGGTATTTTTTAAAACAGCAAACTTTATTTTTAGAGTTTATCATGCTACATATTTTATGCAAAATGTACCATAATAAACTGGGGGGTACTCGATCATATACATAGCATTGTATATGCATATTTTAAGTGCTAAAGGCTAAAAACAAATGTTACACGAAGTATACTTAAAGGATTTGGAAGATCCGCTGAAAATTAAGACTGCGGATCAAATTACACGTTAATATAGATTGCGGATTCTTTTCGCTAAGTCAATACGGATAATAAGATAATCCGCACACTGCGGATATTCTAAAAACTATAAATAGGGAGCTTGGCCTCTCATTTATAGGTTGTTGATTTTCTGCCATTTGCCCTATCCCTTGTAATTTTCACTTGTGACTTTGCCCAAGGAACTTTTACATTGTGTTAAGGTGAATTATGCTAATTAACAATCAAGACCGGGTCGGAGTGGTTGATCACTTGATTGATAAAGTGAAATACGATCATCAGGGCCCAAAACAATCATCAAACATCTCATTCCACCACTTTAATCTCATTGCACTCAATCCTAAATTAAGTATCTTCAATATAGGATCGATCAGTATCCCGTGAGCAACTTGGATGTTGGTGGTAAACTTGATTACATTTACATAAGTTCAATCGAGTGCACAAAGAAACAATCCAAGGTAAAGAAGCTACTGAAAGGGATATTGAGGTCATTTGTGTGTGGATCAAGTGGAAATGATGATGATGAGAGTGAGTGAGAAACTTGATGTGTGTTAAAAACATGTTTAATCTGGATTTGTAATTCGTACTTCCGTTGTTTTGGACATTATCGTGGTTGTATGACTTAAAAACTGTCCACAGACCCCACACGGTCTAACCACAGTCGACTGTGATCTCAACCGCAGTGTCCCTGACACTTCTCTTTGTATTTTCAATAAATGTGGAACAACTTCCAATTAATGCTATTCCCCTGCACACAATGACCAAATACAATTATAATTAATTGTGATTGAAAACCCTTGAATAAATTAATCTCCCAAAAGTGTGAAATGTCATTTACTTCTCAACCTCCTTTTAAGAAAGGTCATCAAGGATTTTCATGCACCCAAAGCAATGAGTTCCTCTAAACCCTTTCGATTCTCTAATTCTAAACATCACTCAAATCTGAAAGTCTCCAGAGTCATCAATAAAACCTCAAATTACTTGAAGAAAACATCTTGTAATGACTCAAGACTCATACAAGAAGAATGTGAAGTATTCTTCTATGACCATTCTACTACTCAAAAGGAGTTTGTTAAAGTAGGATGGGAGTCATTTCTCATGCCTGAGACTCATATCTTTCCCACTCTTTTCAAAGAATTCTACCCAAACTTGAATTCTCATCTAATCGTATAGTGAAATTCAAAATTTTTGATCAAGAATATCTCTTGACTCTCAAACAATTCGGGAAAATTCTCAAAGTGCCATCTAGAGGAGTTGAATTTTATACCACTCAAAATTGTATACAACTCCTACCTTGTTTCATTCCACGAAGGGCACTCACTTCTCACTTTCTCAATTCAAATCTCAAACTGAGTACAAATTGTCAAGAGGGCCTTCTTGACAGTGATGTTCGGATTGAATATGATACATGGAAGGTATTCATTCGTCACAACATCTTCTTTCGCAAAAATGACAACGACCAACTATCCGTGACTGAACTAGGACTTATGTTTGCCTAAAGCAGTCAGTACTGGTCAACATTGCCTTCCTAATAGCCTCCCAAATGAACAATTTGAAGAAGGATCCTTCACAACCACTTCTCTATAGGGCACGTCTCACAAGTATCTTCAAGTATATTGATCTACTTGTTAACTACTCTTCTTCATGTGGTACCCCAAACAACTCACACAAAGTGATGTCCTCGATAACAAGTAACTCATGCAAATGAAGCACATGGCATGTGCCATTGTCTTGATCTCATGCGAGATACTTTGCATGATGTCTTCAATAACAGTTCTTTCTCTCTATGTTTGTTTCTTTATTTGTTCCCACCATATTTGGTGATTGTGTGTGCACTTCTACTATATGGAATGAATAAAATGTTGTGTGTTTATGTGTTGTGGTTGTTATTGTTTTCCACCATGTACGATTCAAGGGGGAGCATTTGTCTTAGGGCGAGCTTAGTTCCAGGGGGAACTAAGCTTTTTGCTTCGACAAAAGGGGGAGAAAGTTGGATAAGTGATGTTAACACTTGCATGTATTTATAGATAAATGTCCACCATCACTTATGTGTTTTCCATTATCAAAAAGGGGGAGAATGTTGGGGAAGAATGTGGGTTAATATGGGATTATGCTTAATGACTATACTAATCTTAACCCATAACAATAAGTGTTTTGATGATCACATATGCACATAGCTAAAGGTGATGGTAGACATCTTGATCATCAAGTTCACTAATCCACACTTGATCTAGCAAAAGACCAAAAACCAAAGAAAGCCTAAAATGAAAAACAGGGCACACGGCTGAACCACAGTCAACCGCAGGTCAGACCGTGGAGACCTGCACCCAGATTTACGAAATCAGGGATGCTCGATCGACTCCAAGGCTGACCGTAGGTCGACCGCAGAAACCTTCTGTTCGGATTTTGATGGAAAAATGTTTGACTACTTCCGAGCATCTATAATTTATGAAACCTGTTCAAACATGCTTAGGATTGTTGCCTCCTTCATTCCCAAAGGAGTTTTGGTCACTAGAACACTAATCTTTGTTAATCACACCTAATGACACCTTAATTAAGATTAAGCCTAGATTAATGATAACACATAAGTGTTATAGGAAAACATGTACATCTAAAATGTATTTAGACATACTTAGGATGGTCACCAA